>NC_088245.1:15506212-16106212 GCF_036013445.1 Caloenas nicobarica
TTGGAAACTGAATATGCTAGACCAGGAAGGGGGAAGAAAAAAAAAAATGTAAAACACCACCAACATTCTTATTCTAGAATAAATCCTTCCACAAATTAGGCTATTCCAGAGTACCTATTCCAATTTCTTTTCTGTTCCCACTTATTTTATTCTAGAACGCCTTCCAGATAGAGCTGCAGAAGGATGCAGCTCTGCAGGTCTCAGGCCACAGGGAGCACCTGGTGTCGCTGGCTGGGGCAGGGGCGGTGGGAGATGGTCCTTTAGCCGGCAGGACACGTGCCATTGTTGAGAGTCTGTGTCACCAGGCAAAGGAGCCATGAGAAGATGTCACCAGACTATATAGCAACATAAGAAAAAACATTTTTACGATAAGGGTGGTTGTACATTTGACCATGTTGCCCAGGGAGGTAGTGGAGCTTCCATCCTTGGAGATGTTCAGAACCCCCTGGACATGGTCCTGAGCAGCCTGCTGTAGATGGCCCTGCTTTCAATGGTGGGGTTGGATTAGGTGTTCTCCAGAGGTCCCTGCCAACCTCCACAATTCTGTGATTCTATGAGTCCGCTAATTGTGAAAAGGCAAACAATTTATTTCCTTTTTTTAAAAAAAATTTCATTTTTCTTCTCTTTTTTAGTGGTATCATTTATGCTGGAACATTCTCCTTCTTCCATTTCTTCAATCACTTTCTGTAGAGAATATGTTTCCTACTGTACATCTTTCAAATTATAATCTTCATTAGTAAAACAAAAGGTTGATCTGCACTATTTTCCTATACAGGACCAACTGGTGTATTTTCAGTCAAAACTCTGTATTATCAAAGGTGTAAAATTATCAGATAATGGTCAGTCTGATACCACTTTCTGAATATAATTCCAACATAGGAAGTATGTTGATTGAGAGCATGGTCCTTACACATCACAGACCATGTCATCTTGTAATATTGATGACACTGTTTCCTGTGGCACTCTATACTACCGAGACTGTTAAAACAAGTGTGAATTTCATTCACTCCTCTCAAAACAGAAAAATTTTAAAGCCTACTTAGCAATTATTTAATAAGCTTATTAATTAAACCTTATTTCTGCGTACCAAGTGTTGCTGAGCATGTCAGTTCAAGAATTCTTTTCATTATACACTCCAGTTTGTGCTTCCATTTTCCTCCCTACCAGATTTGAGCATTACCAGACAAGCTGACAGTACAAATTCACTCAAAATGTACAAAAACAGTGGGAGCACACAGCTGATTTTTTTGTTGAACTCATCATGGGATACAATGCAATGTTTATATTGGGTTTATGTTTTATGCTGGCCTAGGGTGGACACGATACGTGATCCAACATGAAATCCATGAAGAGAAAGTCACTCTTAAAAATGCTTTGAACAAATCACAGCAAGGGAGTTGATAATAGCTCACCTCTGTATGTCATGTGGATGTGGCTTTATTAAATGGATACTTACAGCAGGTTTACTATGTCAGTGGACCACGTCTTAATCCAGACCCTTATTTGTTTTCTTTGTTCACAGCAATCTTGCAAACCTTACTGCCAGCTGTGTTTGTTTTGACTGAAAGTGATAGAAACCGGTCCTGTTTCAGGGTCTCTGGCACTTTCCCAGGGCACAGGAGTGTGAGCTTCAGAGCCTGAAGTGGAAAAGAGTCTCGACCTCTTTGTTTCAGTGCATGTTGTGAGCACTCAGTTATCATGCAGATGTTGGCTGTTAGCATTAACACTTCCTTTCGATTCTCTGTTTTGTTCTGAGTTAGGCATGGGCTTCAAAAGCCTGAGAAGCTTATCTGCCCCTCTCAGTTCCTCCTGTCCAGGGACCTCTGTCTGGGCAGTGGGGCTTAGGTGGCCTCTGGGTCCAGCTCTGTGAGCTGGCCCAAGAGACCAAGCTTAGGGAGCAGTGGAGATTCCGTCTCGCTTAAGATGACCTGAATTTCTTTACTAAATTGAGATCCTGCCCCCACATAAAGCCTTCTAGAAGTCTGCCCATCTGCCTTTTAGCTGTATCATTTTCTGTTCCTTGAATATATTTCATATGTCATTCAATGCAATTCTAGTTCAAAAAGCCCAAATTGTGATCTATATCAATTTTCCAAAATATTCTAATAATGTATAGTTTGGTAACACTTGGTTGATAGCATTCATTAGAATCCCTTTAAAATTATTGTGAATTCACACCAGCACAAAATAAATATCTGAACTGGCTAATCTGAATACATTAATTATTTTGACCAATTTCGAGAATATTGTTATAAATAAACAAATAGTTAGATAATACTTTGAGAACTGGGCTTTTCGACTACATTTTAAAATTAAAGATATTCCGTAGCTGTAGATACTTTTAATTTCAGTACAGACACCATGACTGATGCTAGCAGAGGTTTTGACCCTACACACGATAAGCATTTTTATAAAGTTTCTCTTCAAAAGACAGTAATATTCAAGGCAAGTTCATCCTCAGTGAACCTGCAAAGGCTCCAGGTGGATGACTAGCTCATTCACCAGTATTTTAAAATTATCTCTCAGAAATGCAGTAAATGATTTAATGTGTTTATTTTCAAGTAAGCAGATACATATTATGAATGCTATTAACTAGAAATTGCACTGAGTATTTTCCAAAATATACAAGTGACCCAAACTTTCATTATCGAGTGAAGAAGTTGTCCAAGTTAATAAATCATCCACGTTTGATCCCCATCCCCCTCAGCGGCCTTTGGAAAGCTTCTCCAAATAACAAGTGGTAGTGGTTTAATCTTTTACTAATTTAATTAAACTCATTCTAAGACCTAGTGCGGTCACTCACTCCAGTTTATGTGTGTTGTATTTCAGTTTATTTTATACTGGCTCCTGTTCAATTTAAGCTCACCGAGCCATTTTTACTCACATAAGTAGCCAGATAATTAAAGAGAGCCATCTAATTAAAAGAGAATTTTCATTGCCCATTAGCATTCTCTTACATCTGCATTTTGAGCCCTAAGTTTTTGACACTAAGAGCCTAAAGTTAAAGTCCCAGTGCTTTGTCTGGAGGGAGCTGCTCAGTGCCTGGCATTTGCAATTCATGGCCTGAGCCATTCACTGTTCCCCTGCAGGCGACAGAACTGCAAATGTCCCATCACTTTGGAAACACTGATCATTATTTAGAAGTGTAAATGAAGATGGCAGAGGCTAACCTCAAATCCTGTCTGAAACAAAGACCGGCGTCTTTAATCTCTGGGCTGTAGCAGAAGATTGGACATATTTTAACTGAGAAATGCTACATTCGTCCTCACTATTACATGCACCAGAACTATTTTTCCTTCCATATTCCTCATACTCTCCATTCCTTCTCTAGCTTCTCCCTGATCGTCCCTCCCTGACCGAAAGCTGAATCACTGAAATTCCTGCTCACTTGCTTCCTGCCGAAATGGGATGGTATTTCCGAAAGCACCGCTTCCTCCCAGTGACTAATATCTGACAATACAGGTTTGTTTTGCTTGCAGCGTGTGCTGGTTTGTCCCACAATCCTTATAGAATTAAACAAATTAGGATCATAAAATCATAGAATTAGTAACAAAGTGAATATGATAGTATGTAGATCTTGAAATGTATATGTCATGTATATGACAACAGCGAAGGAAAAAAGAAACCAGGAAAGAAACAATAGATAAAACTGAAAAGCTGAGACTCTAGGACTGATGTCAAAATTGTCAATAATGAATAATAGAACTATTGCTGAAAATGGTTGCCAGATACACTCTGTATATGCATGAAATTTAAAAAAAAAAAAAAAAATCTACAGTCTATCACCCCAAGGCAAAGAGCTATAGAATGGCTTTTCCTGGTGGCAGGAGTTTCCTAGAAGACAACTTTGTGCCAGGAGAGGTTAAAACACGTGAAGATGGAGGGTTGGACAATTATAGAAAAGTGGAAGGATTAGAAAGGGATGAGAAAATGAGCAGAGAAAGACAAGCAGATTACAGGGACTGGCTCAGCCAGTGGCAAACTAAATCAGACACATTTTTTGCTGAAGTGTCTGATGTAAGCTAGCTGTCAGGCGGACATGGGTATTTCATCCATTTATTTCCACTGATTTTAGAAGACTTTTATGACTAGTTTACACAGTTAATCTCTAGGAGTCCTGATTAAAGTGAAATTAATTCTATAATGTCACAGGTGTAAATATATTTCCAGCCAAAACTGATGCTTTCCTTCAGCCAGTTTCTTCTTTAAACTGACCCCCACTGGTTGTGTGACATCCAGAGCAGAAGTGAAGATCTGTAGCAAAGACAAACTGGTCATTGCTAAATCAATCCAGTTCCTGTACAGCCTTCTCCAGTCCCTCCTCATGGACTATCTTCCAGTACCTTAGCTTTCCTAGAAGTCACTCACCACTTTACACGTGTGTTCAAATCCCTAGTTATTTCCACCTTGTAAAGCATCTTCAGGTTCTAATCCAGAAATGCACCATTTAGTTATCACCAGTAAAAAAGGCATTATTTTCAACAGTATGCACCAGTAAAAAAGGCATTATTTTCAACAGTATGTCATGTGCTGATATTGGAGATAAATGAACCTAGAAAAGCTAGGTTTCACTGGGAAACCATTTGGACATACAGTTCGTAGTACAGACTAGAGCTGCTGGTTATCTGACACAACCATGCTTGACTTTCAACTCTGCTTTACATTATCACTTTTCAATCCAGTTCTCTCAAACTATGGCTAATATAGTGTAGTATTACTTTAATACAGCTTGTTGGCACTATGCATTTTGTAGAGTTAATTATGCACTGGTAGAAAAGTGTGAGCCATGGTCTCCCAAAAAAAAAAACCAACCAAAAAACCAACCAAACAAAAACCACAAATGTTTTTTGCCCTGAACTATTGCTTACTTTGGATTTATCACCAAAATAACTATTCTGAAAACCCTGATGTCTGTGGCAAGATAAAGTACTTTTGAAATTTTTAAAATATCTTCAAGATAAAAAACCTCTTTCCTGCCCAAGTTCAGTTGACATGTAAATACACTTCACCATGTCTAACCATTTCTGCATTTGAAATGCAGAGCTCTGTATGATGGTGGGAACATTGTTGGGGGCAGCACAGGCAGGCTGCTCCCCCAGGGATGGTGTGGAGGACAGGAGAAAGAATTGGCTTCACACTCTTCATTTTGCTCCATAGGCTAGGCACCTTCACTGAACAATAAGCTCTGCTCCTACCTGTCTTTGTATTTTCTTCTCCCCTAACACCCAAGGATAGAGAAGTAGAAACAAGGAGGAGGAGAACCAGCACCACCATGGCTACAGCCCTCAGTGCTACCACCACCAGCACAAGCAGTGTGAGAATTGCCACCACCATCTTCTGAATTTTCATCTCCTGTTATGTTTGGGAAGAGTCAAGGACTGTGTGACTGCACCCAGCACCTTAGTACAGCAAAACGCACAAATCATCACCTGAAGAAATAGCTCCCGCCATTCCCAGATTTTCCTCAGTGCCCCCAAGGGCTATTTGGGGCAGGCTTATTTTCTTACACATATCGCTGTTCTCAGCTACTGCTTCTCCTTCCCTCCGCCTAATGCCTCCTTTTTTAGTACAAAAAAAACCCATTCACATTTGATTTCCTACCTCTATGAAGTTTCTTTTGTACACAGTTCCTCCTTCTCTCAATCTGATCTAGCTTTGCCTCTTTTTTTCATTTTTCTTTCACCTGTCACCAAACCATGTAATTCCTTTCCCCACCTGTCTACAGGCAAAGGGTGAGTTGCATTGTATCAGAGTACACCTCTTGGTTCCTGCTGCTTGACATGGTGGATAATCATAATCCAGCTGTTTGGAGTGCTTAGGTGGTGGTATTGGTGGAGGTTCAGCAGCAGTAACAGAAGTGGTGTAAATTCAGCTGCAAGGTGGAAATTGTGTAGTGCTGTGGTGGTGCCCCTCTTTTCTTTCCTTGTGCAAGGGTTATTAGGGCACAAAAAGAAAGCTCCAGCCTACACCTACATGCCCTCATTTCCCTGTTTGTTTGTGCTGGATGCTGAGGGAGACAATATCCTCTAATCTCAGGTGGTGGCAAGTAGTAGCCAGCAGGTGGGCTAGCATCTGCATTAGGGGGAGAGTTGCCGACCAACTGAGAAGCCACAGAGTTCTCGTCCATGACTATGCTCAGGCTTCCCCAAACCCATGTGAGCTTTTAGCATTCACAACATCACCTGGCCAGAAGCAATGTGGGTCTTCCATGCAATGAACATGGTCTGGAAAACAGCAGCTGGTGTTTAGCTGACTCTGGAAAGAACTGCAAGAAGGAGACTGTAAAGAGTTTTAAGGATACTTACTGAGAGGCTAAGGGCAATGACCCAGTAGGACCTATTTTATGAAGAAATAAACTGCATTACTAGTACCATAAACTCAAGGCCCAAATGTACCCAGTGCACAGCACAGGGCCAAAGGCGTTTTAAAGAGCAGGCGATCAAGAGTGAAACTGGATGTGTCACAGAGGGTTAACCAGAAACGTGCAGTTCAATCATTCCTTTTTGGAAGGAACATTTGTAGTTGCTGTTGGCAAAAACATTCCTCCTAGCGTCACGAACATTGTACAAAAGGTATGATGCCTCCAAACGGCTGCGGCCTTCCTTGCACTGCAATGGCAACTGCTTGGAAGGCACCATGGCAGCAGCTGCAGCTAGGCAGCAGTACACACTACTATCACCCCTTTGCTAAGTATGTATTCGCACAGCATGCAAGCAAAGTTCCTGAAATATGATTTGTCATAGTCAGCCAGTGAGGGGCAAATCTTTTCTGTGCTTGCATTTGAATTCATTTGGTCTGATGTAGCACTGGACTGAGCGCTGGGGTACCACTTTTGCAGCATCTGTTGACGCAGCTCTTCCTAAATCTTTGGGCAGCATGAGACTTAGCAAGCTGTGGATCATACATCCTCCTCTCTCCAAGGGGCAAATCAGTCCAGTTGATAAATTATTTACACAAAATGGCATTGCTAGTAAAGGACAAGGGACCAAAATGGAAAATATCAGTATGAAACTATAAATCTGTGGTACATGCCTTTGAATACAACATGCAGGTCTTATCAGTAGCTTTGGTACAGCAGAAATAGAAATGTATGAGGAAGAAATTTGACATGATGAACTAGAAAAGGGATGGTTTCTATACAAGGAAGGAGTGCTTGGACTTTTACTCTGTGAAGTAGGTTTGTGGCAGAGAGGGAAAATCATGAGCACTTGGGAAAGACAAATGGGGAATAGGTATGCACTGCCTCTTGTAATACAAGACCTAGAAGGCATAAAATCAAATCCTCAGGTGGCAAATCAAAGATACTTTTCTACACAGTGCATAATTATGCTATGGAATTAATTGCAAGATGCCATGGCTTTCAAAAGCTTACATGATTCAAAGAACAATTAGACAAATTCATGGCCGAAAATAGTCTGCCAAGCCCTATTAAATGGAATCATACCACAGGCTCAGGCCCTGGTCTGGACGTGCTAGTGAGAGGCTTGGTTGCATGCCCAGGATTAAGCCCAGACAATATCCTGGAGATGCTGATCCTCCTCCAGGTACATAAGTGGCAGTTGCTGTACTGATGATGATGTAAATAATAATTAACATTACAGGGCTAGATAAAATTATAGCTCTGAAGGACACTGCAACAGGGTGGACCTAAGTTGAAGGTGGGAAGCACAGCAGAGACAGGCCCAGGGTGCCTCTCTAGTATGTGAAAACTAAACCCTATAAGGAAACTTGCGATTTTTGTTTACAAACTTTGCACTTATTAATTTACAAAGGAATAAATATTGCTAAAAGATATCTGTCATGATTGTTGTAACCCATAAGGAGGCATCAAAGACTATAATTAGAAAGGGAAAAAATAATGAAATTAGCTTCTTAACCAGTTTTAACTGGCAATATGTTAAATACAAGGTGGTACCTGTTGAACAACATAATTTAACAAGAGGAAATATAAATCTAGAAGACAGATAAAAATATCAAACTTGTCCTAATGCATCAAGTGAAGAGCGTCATCACTTAAGTTAGATGCTGAAATGCCCATGGAAAATGTGTAATTCTTCAATTAAAGAAAAAAATGTGGTCTTCTAGTTTCAGATGCTCTGAATTTGTGTTTAAAATAGGCTAAGGTAGGTGGTGTGTGCGCTCAGGATGGCATTCTTGTATTTTTTCAGGTGCTCATGTACAATGTACTCTTCCATCTTCTAATCATTGGCTGTACTGAGGTGACACGAGGGAATTCTTCTGGACCTACTACAAGCAGGAAAAACATTAAAGGCCAACAATGAGACAGTCATCACACTCCATCCAAGGTAAATGTACATCAGGATCAGCAGAAAACAAAGGGAGAACAAGAGAGAAACCACCCTGAAGAGACACTTTCCTAAAGATTTTTTTTGACAGAAAGGGGGACAACAGGGCAGGTGTTGCACAGCTAGTTGTGCTGTTCACTGGAAAATCCTGGAACTGGGCATCCTGTGCTCCAGGACAGGCGGATGTGTCCTGGGCCACCCATCAGTGCACAATAGATCTCCCTACACGCAGTGTTGCTCTGAAACTAAGGCCACCCTTAGGATACTGTGCTTCAGTTAATGCCAAACAGCTGCAACCCACTTTTGAGTTCAGCACATTCGTAGCTAGCTGTTCCCAGCTGGTTAGCTGTCCCACTGCAAAGATTCCAAATAGTACCAAGGTTATTTAGTTAACACTGAATTCTTAAAGAATGGATTTGGTTATGTGACACGCGGCTGTATGAGCACTTGCAAAAAAATGCAAGGCATTGGATCCAAACCATAAAATAGCAACCTATCTTAAAGTATCATAAGACGAATGTCAGACAAACAGTAATAAGACAACTGACTGAAAAGGAATGGGAATGTGCCATACTTCATTACACAACGCTGTATTCCTCCACTTCAGTCTGAAATGTGCTCATCTGAATTCTTGCGATTCAACACTGCGAGGCTGTGAGCACAAGACATTCCCTGTTTGTGTTACCATCCCTGCCCAGCACATATGAGTCATTCACCTCCTAGCTGCCTGTGGTACATCACTGATGCCTTAACCTCACCTCTGTGCATAAATTTCTTCCTTCTCCTGACAGGTACTTTGGAGGTCACTGCATGCAGCAGCAGTACAGATGGCATTGGCTTCACTAGTGTTGTGGTCAGAACCATCCTGCCTTTGGCCCTGCCACACGCTCTCCCATCGCTGCAGAGTGGCCAAGCGTGGTCAGGCCTGACCCCCCACGCAGGACGGCTCACCTGTGTCTGGCAGGAACAGACTGAAGGCAGAAGCGTGTCCATGTGGAAAGTCCTTGGTTGAACACGTCAGCAAGCTACACCCACTCCAACCAAACCAAGGCAAATGGTGGATATTTTCTCTTCTAAAGGAAAACAACAAGCTTCTCTGCTTTCCCCTCTTTCTTTTCTCTGGGAGAAAACAAACTTTACAGCAGCCTTTTCTTCAGCTTAAGGCCACCCAGTGAGGGTTCAAGAGCCACATCTCCCAGCAGTCCTTTGCACTGAGGCTCCCAATGAGTTCCAGCTCTTCCTGTTGGAAGTAGGTTGTTGTACCCTCACTCGAGCTGTCATTTGAGCTTTCTTCCTAACCAGTGAAGGGCCAAGACCAAATGCAATTTTGCAAATATAGTTGTTCCCCCATGGACAGTGACTGAGGCAGTGCAACTCCAGATCCAAAGGGTCCGTCCATGCTTCTACCCACCCACGCAGAACTTCTGGAAAACATTTTAATCCAAGGAGGCTTTTTTGAGTTTTTTTGTATTATTCTAAAAGTATTTAAAACTTATTAATGGAGGTCTAATGTTTTTAATTTGCCATCTTTCAAGTTAAACTAGAGGTTTCTTAAAACGTTAAATTTGCTACAGAAAAGTCAAGTGTGGAAGCTAGCTAATACTGCTGACTGCATATCCTTCAACTTCGTATTGTTCTTCAGAAACCGTGACTTCTCCTTTTTTAAATATCATTTCCTATAAGTCAGAATGTAGTTCTACTGGTATGATTTTCTTTCTCCTTTTTTTTTTTAATTCAATATAACTTGATCCCCATCTCATGTTACTGGAAAAGTATTTATGTTTCATAACCATTTGGCTCCTTTTACTGAATTTGACAATATTCGCTGTATGCGTTTTGCTCATATCTTGACTAGGATCTTTACATCTGAATTTAATAATAACTTTGTCCTGTACTCTGCTTTCTTGTGTCAGGGCTAACTAATAGCTTATGAGCTTGAATAGCAGCTGGCTCATCAGCTCCCCATCAGACCTGCTGGTGCTGTGAGGGTGCGGAGTTTTACCACCCTCCAGGGCGATATTCTGGCAGATAATACCCCGTCATAGACATCCCATTGTGTCTAATAATTAGAGTGTCAGTAGCTTTAATTTAAGAGTTCTCAAAGATTTTTGTCCTGAGAAGCTGTGGAGAGAAGGTGGCTGCACACAGGAAGAGGGTTTGAGGAAAAAAGCTGGGTGAGGGACCTGGGGGTGGATTTTAACACCTTCAGGTTGATGTCCAGCATCACACATGGCAGGCTCATATCACTCACACGGCCCTTTGTGCTTGGGGTGGCTATCTGATTCGGATAGCAGGAGAAATAAAGTATGTAAGTTCCTCAAATCTAGCCGATGTACAGCTGAGAGAAGGGAGAGTGCAGGGCTGACGGACAAGTTCAACAAATGCATGGGCAGTGCTCATGCTCCTGAGTGCACGTATCATGTAGGGAAACATTTTACAGAAAATGGAGTCAGGAAGATGAAAAAAATGGAAATTAAAATAGATTCAGTGTGATTCATATTTCTGGGACATGACAGCAGCTACAAGGCCTGAACCTGCCCCAGCATCAGCAGCCACCCTGTCAAGCAATGCATGTTCCTCAATGCTGATTTCAGACCAGCCTTGCATGTGAGAGAGACCTGTATGGTTGCGGCCTTAGGATGTCAGCAGTCTCACCGGTCTGCGCAGCGCCTCTGGATAAGTGGGTTTTGCCAGACACCCCCGCCTGTAACCCCTGGCAGAGGCAAGCTGGAAAGTTGTTGGAGACTTCCCAGTCCAAGTCTGAGCTCCCTAACCGGAGCTGTCTGCTCAACTCTGGCAGTGCCTTGGCTCAAGACCCGGTGGGTGGCTGATTGATTGGCAGGTGATTGGCAGCTGATTGGCAGCTCTGGCCCAGGCACCTCTGACAGACCGAACTCTGGCACAGAGCCTGACTTCAGAAAGAGAAGTCACTTTCTTTCCTGTTCTGCTCTTCTCTGTCAAGTCACGTCCAGAACTGGATTTAGGTGCTTACGTGACACAGTTTACGTTGTGACTTGGTGGGACATGAAAGCTCTGCTAATGCTCATTTTGAATGGCACACGTAGCACAGATGTGCTGAAACCATGTCAACAACTCTCTTCCATAAACACACAAATACTTTGCATTTCTTTACCCTAAGGATCTTAAATTACCTCAGATATTAATGAATGAAAACATGCAAGAGCCCTGAGGGTAACTTGGCTGAGTAACATTGCTCTCCACATCCCATGGATGTACGAGGGGCAGCAAGGGGGAAGAAAGCCAAAAACCTTCCTTGCAACCACACTGGAAGTGTGAAAAAGACCCAGATCCATCGGCTCCAAAGTCTCCTCCTAACAATTCTCTGTCGTCCTGTTTTATTTCTAGGGGACATGAAAATAAGAAGGAAGAGGAAACACTCTTTAAAACCCCCGGATAAAAGGCACAGCTTTCCCTTGAGACGATTTTCCTCGCTCCCATCACCTTGGATCCTTGAGGGGGAGACCCCCGTTGTGTCAGCAGGGCTGCGCTGTCACCCCCTCCTGCTGTCACCCGGCAGCGAGGCCCTGCCCCGCCCGCCCGGACCCCGCAGCGGGACAAGGACAGAGCCCGGCCCGCCCGGTCCCCGCAGCGGGACAAGGACAGAGCCCGGCCCGCCCGGTCCCCGCAGCGGGACAAGGACAGAGCCCGGCCCGCCCGGTCCCCGCAGCGGGACAAGGACAGAGCCCCGCCCGCCCGGTCCCCGCAGCGGGACAAGGACAGAGCCCCGCCCGCCCGGACCCCGCAGCGGGACAAGGACAGAGCCCCGCCCGCCCGGACCCCGCAGCGGGACAACGACAGAGCCCGGCCCGCCCGGTCCCCGCAGCGGGACAAGGACAGAGCCCCGCCCGCCCGGGTGCGGACCTGGGGTCCCGAGCGCCCCGTCCCCCGGCCGGGCGCTGGCGCGGAGCCGCAGCCGCGGAGATGTCCCCGCGGCCCAGCAGGTGTCACCACAGCACCAGGGTCGCCTCTGTCCCGGCGCCGTGACGCAATGCCGGCGCGGGACGGGCGGGTGGTGACGTCACAGCCGCGGCCGGTGACGCAAGCGGGAGGCGGCAGCCATAGCAAGGGAGCAACTGCAAAGGGCGCCTCCGGAGAAGGAGCGTTTGTAGGAGCGGCTTTGTTTCGGCCGGGCCGCTGTTGCCACCGTTGGTGGCGTGGCAGCAGGGCACTGCTGCCCGGGGCAGGGTGAGGGCACTGCTGCCCGGGGCAGGGTGAGGGCCCTGCTGCAGGGGGGAACACAAGGTGCGTGCCCAGGAAACGTTACCTGCCGCACTGCCCAGGCGGAGAACTGGGGCTGGGATGGCAGGTCGGAGAGGTCAGGTCACAGAGAGTGTTTGTGGTCAGCAGCACAACTGAATGGCCGAGGTTCGTGCCAGCCAATGTGATCATTACAGACAGACATACACCTCCAAAGGCTGATTTAAATCCTTCTCCATGGGCTGAATCCAGACTTGCGTTCAATTTCCTGGCAAGTTACAGTGCCAGAAATTGCACATGTACCTCCCCAAGCACATCAAACACGAGACCTTCCCTTCTCCCTGACTGTGAGACCTGTGACAGATTTGCTTATCTCGAAAATCCACAGTGTTTCAACATACATAATTTGTTTAAATGGGATTATCAGACTAACTCAAACAGCTGCTTTTCCCCCAGTCACTAGCGAAGAGAATCCCTGCTTTTTGTACTCCTCCTTTCGCGGAATTCAGGCTGGATAACGGGGTAATGCCAAGGCCCTTTGAAATGCCTGCCAACACAAACACTGCCACCATTGCACATGCACCCTGTGTGCACAAAATCAGATCCTTTCTGCACCTCCAGTATTCTCGGCTCTGTGGTTTTCATCCTTTAACTACGTGGAACCCTAATTCTTTTTTTTTTCCCATGCATCGACCAGGAATTACCTCAATCATGTTTTTGTTAATTAAGAATGGCTTGTGTAGCCCATTGGCCTCCATACATCTTATCTGCCATAAGTTTCAGTGACGTTAGTTCGCGGTACTATCTGGTTCCCAGCTTTTCTTAGCATTTTATTTCTAGGAAGCAAGTATACAAAGTTTCAGGTCTGAATCTGGCTTTTTACTCATTGTGGTTGTGCTGGCTGGTGGTCAAGGCTTTGATTTGTCTGTAAAGACAGACACTTTACATTCCAGTCTGAGGACACGTGTTTATTTAGCAGAGCTACAACTATGATGAGGTACTGTCTCCTGTGTGTGAAGGGCTGTCACAGATGCGACTCTGTCACCCAAATGGGATCCCCAGCCTCCTCCTGAAAGGAAGAGACCTGCCCACAAGTTCTTCATACAAGAGATCCAGCACTTTGGAATAAAATCTTCTTATTCAGCCCAAAAAACCCCAAATGTGATGATCTTCTGAGCACTCTGCTAAGGCTACCTGTTAAAGGTCAACCTGTTAAAGCTGTTGGAGAAGGTTAAGGTTATATTTCCAGAAAATATCAGGCTAGGAAAGAGCTTTCTTTGTAGTTGCTCTTGTATTCAACTAAATTCTGTGGAGCAAATATAGTCTTACTTGAATGTCTTTTTAGCACTACAAGTATTATAACAGCGTATCATTTAGCCCCCAGGGTGCCTGGAACTCTGGTAAGAAACACTTGTGTGTATAAAGGATATGTTACTTCAATATACAAAGAGAGGTAGTTTAAAGGGAAAGCATTTTACATTACTCATTTACAACAAAAATACAGAAATCCTCTGATAAAAGTCTACCCTTACATAACTCCTATGCAATGCAAATATATAATAGTTATCTCCTCACAGACAGGAGGATGCACCAACAAATAAGCATACAGCTCAGAAAATTTTCAAAGATTAATAGATGTCAGGACAGGAAGACAACAAGGCAACACCGTTCAGAGAGCTTGTCTAGAGAAACCTTGTAATGTTGTCTCTGAGTGGCAAATTAGACTCATTACTTTTGGTGTCAGAAACTTTTAGAGACTGAGGAAATCCTACCTGTATCTTATATTTAGGAGTACTTAATAGAATGCTATTAGACTAGGGCCCTTGTAGGAAGTGTGAACTCCTTTTCTTCACATTTCTATTTCTGATCTCTTTCATTCCCTCTCTCAAGTCCCAGCACCACAAGATGATGAAATATTGCATCACCACCTAATCCTGAGACCTCTGACAGCAGCCACAGAAACTCCTGAGTTTCCCCACCCCTTAAGAATAACCAATAGTCTTAAAGATCTGCTCACACACACTCTGCTACCACAAGGAGTACGTCTCTCTCTGACAAACTCAAACACATATGAACAGACAAAAATAGGTATTCAAGCCAATAAGAGGTATTATGTGAGTTTTACATCTCAGCTGATGTGTGTACGTATGTGGTATGGAGGAAACAGCTTGCACTCCCACCCCTGTGCTTTAAATACCTATTCTGAAGTTTAAGAGCCTAAATCGGTAAAATGGGAGAAAAAGCCTTCAGCAGATGTATCTCAGAAGGTTTCTGAACACCTGCTGTTTCCTGTTTTGAAAGCCTGAGATGTTTCAAGTGAGGGATTTCTGCAGAATCTTGATCACCAGGAGCACCGACCTAGCAGGAGAAAAGGAAAGAGCGGGTATTTCTCGGAGAAGTGTCTAGAGACACGCAAGACTCCTCTTTTCCTTGTTTGAGCTTTCCTGACTCTGCTCTGCCTATAGAGGTTCACAGAGAACATTTTGGATAAGGCCACAAGACTACTTTCATGCCCAGCAGATCTTAAAAGATTCCCCTGGACGCACCTCCCTGGGAACCCAAGTTCACATAGGAGACATCTGACAGAGGATCTATCTGCCCACTGGTGTCCCTTCCAAGGCATGCAGCAAGAGCCCAGCCTTTATTTGCTCTTCTTCTGGACTCCCTCCAATCCCTGGGGGCCTCCTACTGCTTCCCCAAGCAATGACCCAGAACCAGCCTAAAAAGAGACAGGCTGCCTTTCCCATGAAAAAAAAGCTGTGAACGGAAGACAGACCTGCAGGCAATGCTTAGTGAGCAGTTATATCCATCACACGAGCAGCCACCATACCTAGAACACGATGCAAAAGCTGAACTAAAATCCAACTCACACTTCCTCTGCTTGTTACCAAGTTATAGCAAGAAGAAAAACTTACTTTTGATACCAAAGTTACCATATGATTGTGCATATGGACAAAGCAACTGCAATGACGTTAACACAACTGATCTCATATTTACACTACCAGTTTTCAGAGCAGAGCTGTAAGATAAAGAGAATCTGTCAATTTATTTTAAATCCTGCACTGAATGCATCATAAAGTACTTACAACCCAATAAGAAAACTCCAACTTATAAATTCTGCAAGAAAGGAGAAAGCTACCTACCACTCCATCGGGAAGCGCAATGTATCCCACACTGTTTTTTTCTTTTTAATTTTCATTACGTAAGAAAGCAATGACAAAACTGAATGTAGCTATTGCTGAGATTAGGCAAGCAGGCTCTGGCTTTGTTAGCACAGGACCTACAAAGCTTCTCCATTTAACTTTTTTCTCTGCTGGCAGTATAGAAAATAAATAAATAAATAACCCCCCAAACTACTAGATACTATTTCCTAAATTGCAACGGAGTCAGTCTGTCAATGACAACAGAACATTTACATCCAGTTCCAACATATGCTGGTATATAAAGTTGTTGCTGAGCATTTCATGTGGCTGTTATTCTTTATCTCTGTGCTCCATGAAACCAACATAAAAACTGATGTTTGACTGTGCAGAGGACACAAAAGATACCATCTTACATTCTTCCAACCTCCAGAACTCCCATTTAAGATCATGACAGCAACTCCTTGTCATATTTTTTACAGCTGAAAGATAAAGGAAATAATTGCATTTTGACTGCACCCCACAAGATTATATTAGCAAAATGATTGCTTCTTTGCATGACTAATTTTGATTAAATCAGCTTCATTTAAATACCAAATTGTGTTCTTCACCTTCCTTCATTAAGCTATGGTATTCCTGACTCTTTTAAAGTTCCATTTTTATATGGTAAAATGTGCATTTCAATTTATTGTACAGGCTGTTCTTGAAAAAAAAAGACCAGCAGATAATTTGTGGGAACAGATTTAAGTCATATTTGGAAATCAACAGGAATAAAATAATGTTAAAATGTGTATTTCCAAAGAATATATGACCTATAAAGAGTGTCTTTGGTGACAGGAAAGTTTGTATTACTTGATTTGCCACAAAAGGCAATAAAGAAAATTGTGCTGTTTATAGAGGAGCTGAAGATTAACTGCAAAAATTTAATATTTTATTAACTTACTAAATCCTGAAAAGACGAAGGTTTTCAGTTTACCTCCTTTTCTCAAATATAATACATAAACCAATTTATTCTTTCATTGCAAATGACATTATGCTGATCTCTAGCTATTTTGAAAGTATTTTATACAGTTCTGCTTGAAGTCAACATGAAACGTGTCATTTGCTCCAGCTGTAAATGATTCCCTTTATAATTGTCTTTTGACAAATGACAGTCTTTTTTATTCAGCTGTTCAAATCTCCATATGTTTGTGCATCCCCAAATAAAGTCCCTGGATTGTAACAGGATTAGTCGGCAAACTGGATACACTTGTGTTCCTGGAATGATCCATCTGGGGATCCAGCCAACAGCAACACAAAAAGGCTTCCTATTTTGATAAGGTTTTTAATCTCTTTTAAAGCGTTCAGTGATACACGTGCTGTGCAAAGCTGAACTTCTTTGACTGATATTACTCATTATGTGAGGCAAAATCAAGCACAAAATGAGTCTTTACTGTATTTCCCCTATGCTGCACACATATCAAGTGAAGGTTGTTAAAGGTTTTTACTTTGCTTTCACCTTTGTAAAAAGAGGAACTTGAGGCCAGTACAGAGTTACGATTTCTTACAGCCACGGCTCAGTGTAACGTATACTCATTTTGAAACTCCCTGTTTACACAGTAGTTTCTCAGTTACTTTCTGCTTCAGGCTGGTATTACAGTTCTTAATGTTGTTATGCAAACGATTTTTTCAGTCAAAGGAAATCCACTGCTATAATGACAATTATCCAACCTGTTATAGTAGCATCTATATGAGTAACATACTAGTTAGTTCCTTCTGATATTTTCTTTTTATGGAAGTTAATACGCATACCTAGAAAAATGAAATTAATTTTTATAGTCTTTGTTGCAACCTATGGTCTTGTGAAGCGCTGCCTGAAGATGTAAACCTTATGTCAGCATGGCTTTCAGGGCAAGTGTGCGGGCTCCGTGCCATACAGGGTTCACCTGTGAATCTTATTGTAAGATCAGGGTCAAAAAAGGTCTCAGCACAACCACGGAAAGAGTTTTGCTGTTCATTCCAAACAAAAGCTGCGGAGATACAAACCCTCAGCTCCATTCAGAGCCAAAGAGCCAGCAGCCAGGGAGGAGAAAGCAGTGAGGGGGAGTTGTTTGTTTGAATTGGAAGTGAATGGTTATGCCTGAGCTGCATTTGGAGTCCTGGCACTGTAAGGTTGATGAATTAATCCTCCTGCTGTGGGCAGCCTTGGCTGGAGTACGACTATGTCCAGTTTTGAGCAGTGCCTTCCAAAAACAACGTGGCCCATTTGGCAGGAGCCCGGAGGCAAGCTACAGGAATCGCGGGAGGTTCAAGAAACATGACCTTAAAGGAGAGCGCCAGGACTGCCCAGTCTGGAGACGGAAAAATAGTAGGAAAACAAGATACAGCACCTTTGAACAAGTAGCTGAAAAAAAGAAAAAAAAAAAAGGAATGAAGACAAGTAAGAGGGTAAACCCGCAGGAGCAGACATCTAATAAGACAGAACGAAAATCCTTCCAAAGGAGAAGGCCACTGCATGGTAGAGCGGATTGCTGGCTCCAGGGGTTTTTGAGGACAGCTTAGACAAAATAACTTTGTCCTGGCCTTAGCGTGAGGGGCTGCATGGGCCGTCAGCAGCGCCTGGCACCGGCCTGGCCAGGCAGCCCCGGCCCCGCTGCGGGCACCGAGCAGCCAGCCCGGGGCCCCGGGCCATGAACGACTCTTAAAGCTTCGGCCAGAGAGGTTTTGCTGCCTGTACTGCCACCAGGACAGGTCCTGCGTGCCTTGTGCTGGAGGTTAAACCACACCTGGGCTGTGGTGCTTCACCTCGATGGCGGATGTAGCCCCGCTCCGGCTGATGGGGCCGGACCGGGCCAGCGGGTGCCGGGCCGCGGCTGGGCTGCCCGCTGCCTCCAGGCGGCAAGGCCGGGCACCGCGCTCGAAAGACCCGCCGAGTGTCCCGGCCCAGCGCCGCCCCCTCCCCGGGCCCCCGCCTCGCTCGGGGGAAGGGGCCCGGGCTCGTCGGGCCGCGGCGGGGGCCGAGCGCCCCGGGGCCGCGGCGGGGCCGGGCGGCGGCGGCCGAGCGGGGCGGGGAGGCCCACAGCCGGTTCCCTCTTTGCCCGGCGTGTGATTGGCGGCGGCTGCGGAGCTGCCTACCGCCGGCCATGGAGCCTCCCCTCCGGCCCCCGGCCCGCTCCGCTTCCTGCTGAGGAAAACACCTGTGCGGAGCTGGAGCCGGGGCTGCGGCCGCGCCGCTGCGGTGAGTAGCGCCGTCCCGGGGGCCGCCCTTGCCCCAGGCCGGCGCTTCCCGGCCCTGCCCGGGGCCCGGTCTCGCAGGTGGCAGCGGGGCCGCAGGGCCGGGGCGGCGCGGCCCGGCTCCCCGCGGCGGCGGTGGGCAGACCGCCCGGCGGGCGCGCCCCTGGCTGGGGGGCCGCGCTCCCCGGCTGCCCCGCCGGGCTGGGCGCGGCGAGGTTCGCCCTCCTGCGGCGGCGGCTGGGCTGCGGCTCCCGCGGGCGCTGCGGGGCGGCGGGGCCCCGGCCGCCATCTCGGGGCGGCGGGGAGCGGGGCGGGCGCGGCCCCGGGGCCCGGCCGGTGGGCCGGCTGAGGGAGGCAGCCCCGGCCCGCTGCTCCCGGGCCTTCCAGCGGGGCGGGTGTGCGGGACGGGAGGCAGCGCCGCGGGCGCCGAGGCGAGGGCTGAGCGCCGTTCGCTGCCCGGCCCCTGGTACCGACTAACATCCCAGCCCAAGCACGAGTTACAGGTTTGATGCAAAACCTGCTGAGGACGCTGTTAGCATGTTGACTAAAACAGTGCAAAGTGAAGGATCACACGAGACAGCGGTAGCTGTTCCCTCTGGTCTTAAGATCTATGAGTCAGCTCTGCTACAACATAGCTTTTAAGCAATAAACAACTATATTTCCTCATCTAACAAATAATCACCTCTTGTGTCTGTCCGGTACGTGTAGACCATAAAACCTTCATCCGCCACAAATTGTCTGAAATAATAGCTGAGGGCATTCAGGGGCTGGTTGTCTGTGGATCACGCTGCCAAAGAGCCGTGTTTGAAGAGCTGGGCACGAGTTGAATGATGGGCCCGATAGCGAGTGTGTCCCTGCAGGAGCCACAGCTGCCATCTCCGCGTCTTTACACTCCATGAAGTGCTGGTTTAAAGGTAGATCACTATCACTCTCATAACTACAGTTAACTAGAACTTTGCCAGAATTGTTACCTGCGTTTTTTGGAACCAGCTAGAAGTTATTGTTTGTTCCAGAAGCACCCCCAAATAGATACCTCATGGAGAAACGAAAATATGTGAAGGTCTGTTATGAAGGCAGGGAGTCCTAGAAATATTCCAGCCATGAGAGCAGTCACATTCACTGTACAACCTCCTGGCGGAGATGTTCAGCTGTACCTGCTGATCAGTACACTTTTTGATGGAGAATGTGACTATATCTCTGAAATTTGCTTGCTAATGGGAAGCTGCACTGATTTTTATTCCCGTGGGAGCTTGTAGTTGCTGGAAGATTTGACAAAAGAACTGAGCAAAGCAGTTTTTGTTGTTGTGTTCATTCTTAACGTGTTAGTGCTGTATCTTACCTGCATAGTTCAGCACTGGATCATTGTAGATGTAGGGAAGATATATTGTACTCCTACCCAGCAAATGCAGAGTGGCCTTCTGGTACAGGACAATGCAGCAGATGGAGTATGCTGCTTGGAAAACTTTGGTTCGTGTCATAGGTGGGTGTTTTTTTCATTTATCTTAAAGTGCGAATGTAAATAGATAATTATATTTGCATAATGTGGGCACAAGGTGATTCTTACTCTGATAGAGAGTCCCTATTTTCTTGCAGGTTATGTTGTCTGGGAAGGAGCTGATACAAAAGTGAAAAGAATAATTTAAAAATAAGGTTTTCACATGGTGGATTAAACCAGAAGCAGAAACTATTATAGAATAAGCATAAGAATAACTGGTGGAGAATAAGTAACTGGTAAAACTCTAACAAAGCACTGGCGTTTGACAGCTATCTTGAAATTTTTTGTAGCAGACTATATGAAGTAATTAATGATAATACGACATCGTTTTTTTAAAGCACCTTTCAACCAGTGTTCGCAAAACCTTGAACAAGTTTACTGATTAATTTATCTCCTAATCCTGCTGTGAATTATATTTCAGTCTCAGTTATCCTAAACGGTGCTGGCTTCATTCCCTTGTGTTCCCTTCCTTACCATTCCTGCAAGTGATGAGTCAGATTAAGGAACTGATCCAGCTGAAAACTAACCAGTTTTTGTTGTTGTTACGATCAGTTTGCTGACCTGCGTGATGAGATAGTAACATGACTGGAAACAAAGGCAAGCCTGTTTACTTTTCTTAGTTACCCTTTACAGGCCCATCTCCTCCTGCTCCATTGCACCCCATCAGGATTTGTGGACTAGTGGTAGGACATTTCTCCTAATACAGGGAAATTTGGGTTTAGAATTGAATTAAATTAGAATTAATAATAAAAAAGAGGGATTTTTTTTTTTGTGGTGGTGTTGCAGTAGGCATATAGAAATATCAGTACTGTAAGTAATACTTAAGCTTGACACAGAGGTTTTAGGAAGTTATTTTAAATTATTTTCATTTCTAAACATCCAAGTGTTCTGATGCATATGCACAAGGAAATATGCTTTTGCTTTGCCTACACATGGGTTAGCAGGAAATAGATACAATTTGGTGTCATCCTAATAACAGGGACACTTTTGTGTCTCATTGCAGAGACAGATTAGAGACAGTCATCACTCCAAGAATTGGCTTCTGAAGCTGATAAAGAGGGGTCAGAGCTGAAATAGAGATGGAGATTGGACTGGACTAGACATGGCAGGTCACAGCCCAAATGAACATGGGTCAGAGTATCAAACAATGATATTCTCTGAACAGTGTACAGAGTAGCTCCCTGCTGCATGAGATAGAGATGCTGCTTTCAATTTTCCTGATGGCCTTGATCAGTGGAGTAGAACTAGAATAGCTTAGAGGAGATGGAACACTTGTGTGTATATGTGTTTGAAAAATTAATCTTTAAGTGCATCTCACATGGCAGCAAGATGAGGACATTTTAAACCGGCAAGCTTTCTTAGGACTGGCAAAACCCAATGAAACGGTGATGAGTTCAGGTTTACTTAATAGGGTCAGCACCACTTTTAGAACAAGGGATGTTTGCACAAAACATTTGTAACCTGTTGGCATGAAAAAAGCCCTCACTGCTAGTTGCTTATGTTTAAATGAAGAAAAATATGCGACTGTATTACACATTTTAGAAATTGTACTTCAAAATACAGGCTCTGCAAAGGCATTGCAAAGTCAAGCTCTCCAAAGTCAGGGAATTTCAAAGAATAGGTTTTGCAAAATCCATTTTCCCCTTCAGCATAGTTCTTTTTTCTTCCCTAAAACTCCAGCTCATTTTCCTTTTTATGTGAAAGCGGCCGCTTCTTTCTTCTCTGTCATCCTGGGCACTGCTGTTTGGGTTACAGGTACTCAAGTTTTCTGAGTGCTTTTTTCGGCTGAGGGGAGGACCAGAGAGGAAAGCAGCATGTAGTGCTGAGATGCCAGAGAGTGTAGCTGATGAGTACTGACAGGCTGCACGTGGGCGAAGGATGAACGTTGGAGATGTCATGGCCAAGAGGGGTAGATTTCATGGCAGCAACAAAATGTTCAGGGCAACTTCACCACTTCGTTGAGAAATTTCCAATACTGGCTGTGAAAGGCAGAGGGAACTAGGACAGAGTGTGTTTTCCCCAAACTCACTTCCTGAGAAAAATAACCTCTAAAAAGAAATCAATCTTTGCTGCCAAGCAAAATGATGCTCTGCAAAAGAAGAGCTATGTCAAGGGTATTTTTTTAACCATTAATTTCAGAGGTTGTGAGATCATTGGAGGCAGGTAAGAGACTATCAGATTTTTTTGCCAATACAGAAGGAACATTTTTTTTCCCCCCTTTTTAATAAGAAAGGTGTCTTACAAGATAGGAAGTGTGCATATGTTAAAAAAAAAAAGACACCACCACTTTGCTGTTGCTAAAAGACCTTTCAGTTGTTTCGTAATTATTGTAGGATATATGCTGCTGTAGGATATGTACTGCTTATTGCTCTTCAGAATGGTCAGTATTTCACTGGAAAAGTCTTAAGGCAAAAGGGTAAGACTAGAGGTTTTTCCTGTATTTTCCTTCTGATTTGTACATGTTTTCCCAAATCTTTTCCTGTGGGGATTTTTTTTTTTTTTAAAGGAACAGCTCTTCAGGTTGTAGTTAACTACCAGAATTATGGTTGAAAGCCCATGGTTTAAAATCTTCCAGAATCTTAAATCATCATAATTTCTAGTGGATTTCACTGTGTGTTTGTAATCATAAATGGATGAGTTAAAAACACTAGGAGAAAGTTTGCCTGGCAGTTCTGTTCCTGAGGTTAGCACACAATATCCTGGGCAGATACCATCTCTGTGTGCCACCTTTACGGAGACTGACTCAAACAACGCTGATGAATTTAAGTTGGGAGTCTTCAAATGGCTATCACCATGAACACAAAAATAAGCAAACACTGCAGATTTACTTGTCTTTTATTTAGTATTTTTCTTTAACTCTTTTATAAAGTAGTTAGGCTCTCTAAAATATATTGGTTAAAAAACTTTTATTAGGATTCATTAGATTTATTGCCTGGCTTACTCTTTGCTATTTTTAAAAGACTTTTAGCATGTCTCCTGTGCACGTGTGTTAAAATGACATTGGTGTACTGAAGGTGTATTTTTACTGTTGTAACAGGAAAAGCATTCTGACTTCTTTTAAAATGAGCAATCATATGTATAATCAACTCGGTTACAACTTCCTTCCTGGTAAGTGCAGCACTTCCTTTGCATCTGGATATGAGGGTGAGCAAGAAAAGCAGAACAGCTTAAACAAAGATTTTTTTTGTGTGAATGATCTTCCCTTAGAAAAATAGGAACTTCAGAAATTAAACAAATGAGTCGTCTTCAGCAATTCAGCCTTTACTACCTTATAAGCAGGTAATATTTCCTTGTTTTTTGTCAATTTTAGAAGTAGGGTATCCACAGTTGTTGCTTTCCGGAACTTGAAAAGAGAATTTTAGTTAGCATGTTATGTTGTTTCAGTTTAACCTTTTGTATTATCTTCTTGTTTTGTTATCTGCTAAGGCATCGTTACATTTGGTTTAGTTTTTACAGCAGTTAAGAGAAAGATTTTATGTGTAAAAAGCATCGTCTGGAAAAGTTGTTTAGTACATTGCCGTAACTTAAACTGAGTATAAGAAAGCTCAAGGGGCAGCTTGTGCGAGCACGCCCAGTCAGTGCCACCTCTTCCAAGCTCTCGCTGAATCATTTCCACTTTAGTATTGTCCAATGGAAATTAACTGTGAGCAACAGTATTTTTTGTTTACTGAAAGCTGATAAGGCAGGCTGCTCGTGCTCAAAGTTGTTTTACAGGTGTTTTAGGTGTGATTTGATGTACAGGGTAATAAGTTGACATCAGCTTGGGAGTTTTTTCTTCTATAATAAACTAATACTTTGTACTGGAAGTATTTACTTTTAAAATGGATGGATGTTATCAGTCTGGTGAATTGATTTATTTAAAAGAAGCACATCTAAGGATGCTAGGCTTGAATTTAGATGCACGTTAAATATCTGTCTTCCAAAGTAGTCCATGACTTTTGAATCCTAAGGGCTTTTTTTTTGGTGTAAGTCCTCATTCCTCATCACTAAAAAGCGATGCAGAGGAAAATGGGAATAGGCTCAGCTTTGTCCAGTCTGAAAATAAATTGCTTGTTTTGTTACTTTCTGTCATTCCTAGAGCTCGGTAGGATCACATTCTGCTCATACGCAGTAGCGTGTCTTTTGATTTCTATGAAAATCCCTGTATGTTAATATCAGCAGCATCAAAACAGATGAGGCAGCAGAAGGATCAGTGCTTTATCAAATACAAGCGAGAACAAATCAGTATGGAGGAAATATACATGCAGACTGCTTATCTCTGTGAAATCTGGGAAGGCTGTTTAAAAGCTCTATTTTAATTATTTAATCATTGAGGGTTTATGTGTTTGTTTTTGTTGTTGTTGTGGGTTTGGGTTTTGTGTTTGGGTTTTTTGGTTGTGTTTATTTGTTTTGGTCGTTTTTTAAAATATTTGTTATTGAATAGATTACATGTAAGTTGGCTTATATAAATCAAGTATTTATGACCAGAACTTAAAGGGAAATATAAAAAGCATATACCTAGCAGGATTCTGACTGGACTGTGATTTTAATTGAGAGGAATTAAAAAGTAAGAGTAAAGAAAAATATAAATGAGAAGGTAATCAAGTATTTTTTCTTTGTTTTGCTAGATTTCTTCTGGCATGGAGTTGGGGGATTATGAACAGCCGGTTGTTATGAGAGAGGAAAACAAGCGAAGGAGGAGAAGAATGAAACCTCATTGTACATCGAGTAATTTGTCATCAATGGAACTGATATCCATTGAGTTCATTTTACCTACAAGCAACAAACATACTAAAGTACCGGAAATGATGTTACTCGAAATAGCTGGCAACTGTACGGTTGAGCAAATGAAAGCACAGATTTGGATGCGTGCAATAGAGATGAGTCAAACCGCAGACTACTACCATGCATTCACCCCAGATCAATTTATTCTGCAGTATCAGAAGAAAGGGCAGTGGTATGAGATTTATGATAAACATCAAGTATTACAGACATTAGACTGCATACTGTACTGGAAAGTATTACAGAAAAAGGTAGGCAAGATATATGTCGTCCAGAAACAAAAACCATCAGAAGAAGTTCAGGAATTTCAGCGGCAGCTTAACAATTTAATTGGTTATGATGTCACTGATGTAAGCAACGTGCATGATGATGAGCTAGAATTTACCCGTCGCAGGTTAGTCACTCCACGAATGATAGAGGTAGCCTGTAGAGATCCCAAATTGTATGCAATGCACCCATGGACTACATCTAAACCACTCCCAGAATATTTATTTAAAAAGATCACTAATAATAACATTTTCATAATCATACATAGAGGAACAACTAGCCAAAAAATTAAAGTGTCAATAGATGACACTCCAGATATGATTCTCCACAGCTTTTTCACAAAAATGGCAAAGAAAAAGTCTTTGATGGACATTCCTGAAGATCACAGCGAACTGGATTTTGTTCTTAGGATTTGCGGCAGAGATGAGTACATTACTGGAGAGACACCAATCAAAGATTTTCACTGGATAAGACAATGCCTTAAGAATGGGGAAGAAATCCACCTTGTCTTAGACAATCCCCCTGACCCAAATGAGGATGAGGTTCAGAAGGAAGAGTGGCCCTTGGTGGATGACTGTACAGGAGTTACAGGGTATCATGAACAATTGACAATAGATGGAAAAGATCATGAGAGAGTCTTCACTATCTCATTGTGGGATTGTAATAGGAAATTTAGGCTGAAAATAATTGGCATTGATATCCCAGTTTTACCAAGAAATACTGATCTCACTGTGTTTGTGGAGGCTAACATTCAACACGGGCAGCAGCTCCTTTCACAGAGGAGGACTTCATCGAAGCCTTTTACTGAGGAGGTTCTGTGGAATATTTGGTTGGAGTTTGATATCAAAATCAAAGACTTGCCTAAAGGGGCACTCCTGAATCTTCAGATATACTGCGGCAAAGCACAGGGGCTGTCCACAAAGACGAACCTTCAGTCACATGAGTCCCCCAACTCTGATTCGAAGTGCAAAACTCAGCTTCTCTATTACGTAAATCTTTTGTTGATAGATCACCGTTTCCTGCTACGCAGTGGAGAGTACGTGCTCCACATGTGGAAAATTCCAGGCAAGGGGGAAGAACAAGGAAGTATCAATGCAGACAAGCTCACATCAGCAACTAATCCAGATAAAGAGAACTCAATGGCCATCTCTATTGTGCTGGACAAATATTGTCACCCAATTGCCTTGCCCAAGCACAGGATAGCGTCAGACCCCCAAGGGGACAGGACACGAGCCGAAATGCCCAACCAGCTTCGCAAGCAACTTGAAGAAATCATAGCAACTGACCCACTTAATCCACTTTCTCCTGAGGACAAAGAACTGTTGTGGCACTTCAGATATGAAAGCATAAAGCACCCCAAGGCATATCCTAAGCTGCTTAGCTCCGTGAAATGGGGACAACAAGAAGTAGTGGCCAAAACTTACCAGTTGCTAGCTAAGAAGGAGGTTTGGGATCAAAGCACTTTAGATGTTGGACTCACAATGCAGCTTCTGGACTGTAACTTTTCAGATGAAAATGTCCGAGCAATGGCAGTTCAAAAACTGGAAAGTTTAGAAGATGATGATGTTCTTCATTATCTTTTACAACTTGTGCAGGTGAGGTATATTTGCATTCTTGAAATCTGCCTTCCTGGAATATTTGCATTACCCCATCATCATTCCAGTCTTGGTGGGTCTAGTTAGTAATCCCTTTTTTTGAAGTCCTCAGTGTTTAGTCAAAGCAGTGGTAGTAACCAAATTAACCCAAAACACGCTTTCTACATTTTGCCTATACTGTTATTTTTGTGTTACCATGGCCTTGTGTCTTAACAATTTGTGTCTTGCGTTTACAGTAGTTTGTTTTTTCTGGAAATTGTCAACACTAGTGCAGCTATGATGGAGCAAATCCAAACTGTGCTGTCTCTAATCCTGTCTGTCTCAGGTCTGAATCACATAGCACTGAAGAATTGTTGACCGGCTTTACCAACAGTTTAGGAGGAATGTAGACATAAAGGAAGTGAAGGCAGATGTTGACCTGGGCAAGGCCTGAAGAAAAATCTGGGGTTGGGTTTTAGGTCCAGAAAAACAGTGTAGTTACATAGCATATGGCAATGACTTCAGTCTTGTACTGTTAAGGGGGGACCAAATTTATCTAGAAAAATTTTTAAAAGTAAATGAAGAGTTTCTAGGACTCCATAAGAAGATTAATTTGTTCTGGGAAGTTGGGTGAGAAATTGTGCTTTTAGTGGCGATGAATCACCACTGTATCGATTTGAAGCGCTTTGTGTGTGAATCTTCCAGATGAAATGTTGAGGTTTATATCAGTTATACAAGAAAATTGGTTTGTTTGCTTTTTCACAACACGGTGCCGGAGCTGGGCCGGCTGTCAGCGCAGAGTCACGTCTGAAGGCTGATGAAAAGGTGTAACCCTGCGGTTCTTCCTGGTAAATGCGTCCCCTGAAGCAAGGCAGCTCCGCAGGCTCCCCACACCTGACAGGGCCCTGGTTTGTGCAGAAAGGCTGTCTCTGCAGAGCAGGAAACACGTTTTTCAAAGAATCAGAGGACAGAATTGGCATTCAAAATTAAAAAAAAAAAAAAAAAAGGAACTGCTGCAGCCTGGGAACCTGCAGGATGGGGTTTTTAATTTCTGTGGGTTCTGATAGAGCCCAGGTTCCCAGGAAAATTATGTTAGCATTTCAGATTTTGCTGTACATCAGTAGTGCTTTAAACAAGGCCTTTTGAGCCTTGTCTTTGCTTGTCTGAAGATTAGGCTCCTCAGGCAGAATTTATGCACTTCTGCATTAACCAAAGGAGCTGCTACGGTTACCTCATTGGGCCTCCCACGTAGCTGCTGCTATATATACGCTTGGCATGTGAGCTTTTGCTGTCTACATGTGGCTCAGCAATTTTATTCACTTTCGTATCCAAATTAGGGGTTTGGGGTAGTGATAGGTTGATATCAAAGTACCTGAGAGAATGAGGGAATTTTTAAAAATTTGTTTCTGAAATTATTTGGTTTTGAAATTATTTCTTTTCAGGAAGTACAAATCTGGAGTGTTTTAAAAAGAATAAATCTCTCTAACAGTAAATTACTGTAGCATAAAATCAGAGTAGCTTAATTTCGTCGTCTCATTTTTAGTAAGAAACATAGTAAGAAATTAAAAGATTGCTATCTCCAAAAAGGAAAAACATACTAAATCCCAGCATTTACCTCTCCGCTGCTTCCTTGGCTAACAAAGGAGTGCAAGCCGTCAGCTACCTGCAGCAGTGTTGGTACCACAGAGTATTTGAAAATCCACATTTTTCAGAGAATGGTGTCAGCCATTCCTCTGCTCTAACAGACACAGCTGAGATGTCTCTTCTGCAAATGGTCATCACTTTTCACATGCATGCCTTCATGAAAGCTTTATGCCTTATATCACTCTGCACGGGATATTCCCGTTTTACCTCCCAGTAGACTTAGAAGCCAAACAAACATTTTATTTCCCCCCAGGTTTATCTCAAATAGAAGCAGCTGTGCCATAAATAAACCTATTGAACTTCCTGTAAAGGTCAGTTGTTCTCTGTGCAGTTGATAAAACATGGATAGGATAGTTAAAATACAACAATATCCATTGTAAAGCAAACACTAGTGACTGTGTTGCTTGTATGTGGCAGTGAGTAAAGCTCTCCTGGTGAATTGTCAAGGCAAAGGTACGTGCAGGGACCTGCTGAAGTGCCAGCAGATGCTTTTTAATGGCTAGCTATTAAAATGTTCATATTTGACTTTATGAAGAAAAAATAAAACTAGGACTGACTTTTAAAATATTTATTTCTAAAACTTAAGCATGCTCATAATACATTTTTCTAATACTCTTTTATGTTAACCTGTATTTGCAACCTTAATATAAGGAGGTTTTGTTTTGAAGCGATGGCCGGTTGTTTGGCTGTATTTAATTCTTAAATTGTTTTTCAGGGATATGTAAGCAAATAAATTTTAATTTATGTAGTAATTATTGCTTTGGGGTGCCTTCTTGCAGTGAAAATAAATTTTTATTAAAAACCCCTCATACCTTCATCATCTCTCACACAAAGTAAAAGGATCTATATATTTTAAAATCAATTTATGTTTGTGAGTTCTCATTATCTTTCTTAAATAAGATGGTGTTGCTTGAGGAAATAAAACAGTATTGCAGAAATGGTCAAGACTGTTCTTGCAGAATTATGATACAATAGAAGGGCAAGTCTGGTGCTTGGCTTTCTCATCTGTCTCTTAGCCAGCAGCTGGAAAGAACAAGTAACATTTTATAAGTTGGTTCATTCCAGAAGGTTGACTGAAAAAGCTAAATTTTTTCTTTTTTCTTTTTTTTTCTGTTGAATAAACCCACAGGAAGTTTTACTTTTCAGAAACAGTGTTGATATTTTAATGGTAAAAAATGCAACTGTGTGCCACAGTACCTTTAAGAGTTTATAAAATAAAACCGTATGATTTGTTTGATGAATTTAGTAGACCTCTGCTGAAGGATTAGTTGCTTCTTTGCAAGCTGCAGACCACAGTGGTCTTCAAAGAGCCATTCTACTCTGTCGAATAACTGTGGCTGGAGGCTTGCATACTTTGTTGCTTCCAAAAGCTGACCATACTAGCTGCACCCAGCTCTCTGCACATCCCTTTGTTTTCCCTTCGTCTCCCTCCATGCTGCTTCCTGGCACTCTGCTTCGAGAACCTGAAGCTGTTCACCGTTCACCACCCCCCTCAGTCCACGACAGGGATTTTGTGACTCTATTCCAGGGATTGTATGCTTCTTATTTCTCTTTTCTTGCCATGGGGTATACATGCATACTTTTTTTCTTCCGCTAATCTTAATACAAACCTCCTATAAACTTGAGTCCCTCAAGCAACAGGAAAGAAGCTGCTGGAAAAAACACCTGAAGTGGACAAGTTCCCTGGCACAGGCCGGTACCTGGAAGTGGGAGGGTTTTCTGGTAGACCTATTCACTATCAAGTGAATATTGGGATGGGGGAGAGAATAACGGCAAAAAAATTCCAATCCTGACACTTCAAAAAGAGTTGTTGAGTTTTTGTTTCCACCCTTTTTTGGCAGTAGCTTGGAAATATCTGTGGGCTTGGGTGGAGCCAAGTGGCTCTTGGAAGAGAAAAAATACATCTGTGCTCATAGAGTCATTAAAAAAAAAGAAAAGCCTGGTGAATTCTTCCTCTTAATTGTTCTCCATTACTATAGGATGTGTATCAGAGCCTCTGTTCAATTTTGTCATTCATGTAGGGGCTAAAAGCCAGATCAGGAGCTCCAGAAAGCTGCTCCTGTATCCCGTGCTTGCTGGGGAGCCTGGCAGTGAACCCTGGTGCCCGAGTCCTGAATGCCGGATGTTGTCAAAAACCAGTGCTTTATTATTGACAGTTTTTATTAAAGAACAATTACAAATATGTCATTTCATTTGGCAGTAATCTTTCCAAGCCTTCCCAGTGTCAGTCAGACTGCAGAATGTTTTCTGATCTTGCTGGTTTTTGCTATGGCCTGAGAATTATGTTGTTTTGTTCACCTATCTTCCTGTGCTCAGATTGGCCGTGCTGGTTAACTACTCCCTACGTTGCTTTATTTATCGCATTAATAGTACACCTGGAAAGAACCTGTTGCAAAGAAAAAGTGCTTCTTGAGTCAAACACAGAAAAGCCTTGCTTTGTTTCCTTGAAAGACCTTCTTTCTTGTTGTACATTTTCTACTCCTGCAGCCGTGTCATTGGCAAAGTATAAGTGCAATGGGATCTTAAATATGTTAATAACATTTCTTCTGTGTTTGTGTTACTCAGGCTGTGAAATTTGAGCCATATCATGACAGCGCATTAGCCAGATTTCTGCTGAAACGTGGTTTGAGAGTAAGTACTTCAAAATACAGCCAACTTGTGCTAAAGGTACTGGCATTATTAAAACCTTTCATCAAGAAGCGCGTGGTGATCGTAGTATTTTTCTTTACCTCTAGAACAAAAGAATTGGTCACTTCTTGTTTTGGTTCTTAAGAAGCGAGATTGCCCAGTCCATGCATTATCAGCAGAGGTTTGCGGTCATCCTGGAAGCCTATCTTAGGGGCTGTGGAAAAGCAATGCTACACGATTTCATGAAGCAGGTTCAAGTAATTGAATTGCTGCATAAAGTCACGATGGAGATAAAATCAGTTTCTGCAGAAAAGTATGATGTCACTTCTCAAGGTATTTGCTAACAGGCATTTCTTCATTTGTAATAATACTGTTTTTTCTCTTCAGGTGTGAAAATCTAGGCATAAAATGGTGATGTTTATTTAGAAAATTCATGGATAATTTACTGTCAAAGGGCATTTTTATTACTTCTTTTAAAGTGCCAGTGTAAATTAATATTGATTGAACCAATAACACATTTGTTGGCTCATTCCACCCCAAAAGGGGAAGAATATCAATGTTCTAGACACGCAGTACTTTCCCATGCTTTGGCTTATCTCCTTGAACCTCACGCCATGCAGCTGGGAGACAGCTAAGTTTGTGTACATAACCCTTAGCTGAATGCCAGCACTGAAGAAAGGAACAACCCAGGACACAAATATTAACTGGAAATAAAGAGAAAAAGTGACACTTGCCAAGAAACACAGCCTTACCCGAGGCAGTCACTAAAAGACTCTTGGCAGGAGGACTGGGGAGGAGCCCAGTACAGCCCCTGCTGTGCCACAAAAGTAGCTGATGGACCAGCAGTGACTATACAGGCTATACATCTCTGAGGTTTTGCAATGCGCTGAACAGGGGTCCTGTGAGACACAGATGTGGTATTGCTATTTCTAGTTCTTGTCAGCACTGCTTTGGAAGCCACAGTAGGGTTATGCAATGCCTGTTTACCTCTGGGTTTTGTCTGCATTTATTTTTTTTTTTCCCAGCTTCCTTAAAAGCTTGTTTGTCATGATTCCTGTTAGTTGCTTGGTATCGGGAATAAGTGCGAGAAGGCATATGACAATATTCCGATTCTAAAAGTTGTAGAGAGACGAGCTCTTCCTGCATGTTCAGCCTGGTATATTCCAGGCCAGAAGCCGTTGGTTGGGAAAGCCTTTCCACTCTGGTTCTGCAAAAGTAGCTGCTGTGATGGTGTTTCAAAAGGAAGTTGAAGGAAAAATGCATTTATGCTTCAACATATAATTTAATATAAGTTACGTTACCGCATAGTGTGAGTTAGGGGGCTTACTGCACCCCTTTATAAAATCTTATTTCTAAACAGCTTTCTAAAATTTATGTTAAAATGCTCTATAATTAAATATATTTGGTCATAATCCCTTGTTTTGGGAAGAAACTTTACAGCCTTGCAGATGCACGTGTCTGTAACAGCAGTGGTTTCCATAATACATTATCTTTGAAGCATATGTGGGCAAAGAAGAAAAGTTTCAAGAGAAAGGAATCACATTAACACCCACCAGGTTTTGAAGTTAAAGAATCTCTGTATGTAATGTGCAGCAGAACATTGAAAGATGACTTATATAATTGACATTTTCACTGAATAAGGCTTCCTGAAACTAAGGAGTGTCCTACTAATGCTATATCTAATTTAATTTATTCTCAAATTATTGAGGATATGGTTTTTCCTACAGGCACTCTCTACTTCTTACATTTCTAAAAATGTATATCCTAACGTTTCTTCTTAAGTTTATTGCTTCTTTTTTGCTCCATCATTTCTAATGTTCATAGCTGTTTATATTTTCAGTCTGAATGTTTCCGACTGTTTCGTTTTGTCATGCAGCCTCATCTAATTCCTGTATTTATTTTTCTTCTTCCAGTATTTGTGGATTTTTTTAAAGAATAAATTCCTTCCTTTTAGATCCATATTAGTCCAGTAGCAGTCATGCTGTCATACTGTTTCTTTCACTTTTCATGTAGTCTCTGTGCTTATATTTGAACATAGCAAATAATAATAAATAATTTCTGCAGATCATAGTATTACAGCTTGCATAGGATTATCTGCTTTCATCACCATTCTGTGCTAGATGATTTGTCTCCCAAGAATGTGTCTATGCAGCTGTTTCTTCTCTTAAAATACATTGCACTTTGTTCTTAAGCCAGATCAACTGAAAATTGTTTTAGCAAATGCCTTCACTTGCATTTTAAACTCAGCTAATTCCTGATCTTTACTATCTTAATTGGTTGGCATACAGTTTTCAAATTACATTACATTACAATGAGGAGACTTAATGAAATCAAGCTAGATTTTCTAGGAAATGCATAGTTACACTTTAGAAAGCTGTTTCATGACCCAAGTTACGACAGCCTGAGGGGTTTTGGGTTTGGTCTGTTTTGGGATCTGGTTTTGGTCTGTTTTTGAAAGGTATCTAATTATAAAGCCGACTTATTAGCTCTGCTATATTGCTGTCAGGTTTGTTCTTTTTTTTTCTACCAGAAGAGATACCACATTGGTCACCTGGCACTGCTAGGTAGTTCTTTTCTGAAAGCCTTTAGGATAGGTGTAGCAGTTGTGTTCTGTGAGTTCTCAGGTAATTCTTCTGGCTTGAATTACTTAATTTGATAGCAGCTTTTGAAACGTCTTCATTTTCTGGACATGACCCAGCAATGTGCGCTTGCAGCCCAGAAAAACAACCATACCCGGGGCTGCATCAACAGGAGCGTGGCCAGCAGGTCAAGGGAAGTGATTCTGCCCCTCTGCTCCGCTCTGGTGAGACCCCACCTGCAGTGCTGTGTCCAGCTCTGGAGCCCCCAGCACAGGACACACACGGACCTGCTGGAGAGGGGCCAGAGGAGGGACACCAAGATGGTCAGAGGGATGGAACAGCTCTGCTGTGAAGACAGACTGAGAGAGTTGGGGCTGTTCAGCCTGGAGAAGAGAGATGGGGATGGACTTTTTAGCAGGGTCTATTGTGACAGGACAAGGGGTAATGGTCTTAAACTAAAAGAGGGGAGATTCAGGCGGAATTCATGAGGAAGAATTTTTTTACAATGAGGGTGGTGAAACACTGGCCCAGGTTGCCCAGAGAGGTGGTAGATGCCCCGTCCCTGGAAACATCCAAGGCCAGGCTGGATGGGGCTCTGAGCAACCTGATCTAGTTGAAGATGTCCCTGCTCATTGTAGAGGGAGTGGACTAGATGACCTTTGATGGTCCCTTCCAGCCCAAACCATTCTATGATTGCATGATGTTATGATTTTGTATATTAAGTATCCAGGCCCATGTCTGGCTTTCTCATTACAATTTTTTGCTCTTTAATTTTTATCTCCAAAATTACTTGAACATGTATATGCAGCCTCTGCTGTGGTGCTGCAGTTTTTTTTCCAACAGTGTTCAGGTCTTTGTCTTAATGTAGGGTAATACCCAGTATGTTTCTTGTGCTGCTAACACCTGCTAGCTGAGATGAACAAAGTGCATCATATGTAGTATAATGCATACTGTTCTAAGCTGAAGATTCAGAAGCTTGAGGTTTCATGAATGAAAAAATTCAGTTTATATATGACCATTAAAATTCTTGTTCATATAAATATACAACAAATTTTCTTCTCACTGGAATGTGAAATTAACAAGGCTGCGCTGTGAAACAGGTTTTAGAAGGACTGGAAACTCAGTATCTCTGTACTTAGAGTCCTTATGTTTACGGTATAATTGACTCCAAGAATTCAAGAGCCGTGAGTCTGTCTGCAAGAGCAACGAGGTAGGTCAAAATAATACTGGAAAACTCAAGGTGATTTTAAATGCCTCCTGCTGAGCCTTTGGGTTAGATAGTTCAATGTTTCCATGACAGTTATAAGGACAAAATATTTTTAGGTGTGTTGTGCTGTGTTTTGTTTTTAAATGAAAGGTGAAATTTTAATGTAATCTCCTGAATCTTCAGAAGAACACCAAGGACTGTGCAGTGCTTCAAACAGTGTAGCAGGAGCATGACTTGTGAGGTTCTTGAAGACTTTAAGTATCTGAAACAGCCCTGACCGTTAATAGTGCCAGTGAAAGAATCTTCCTCTGTTCCTCAAATCAGGGGATCCTTGAGGAAAGCAACTTTAAAAGTAGCTAAATGGAGGAGGTTTTTGGGTAAATCATGATGCTTAACAAGTTTGATTACCTATAATATTTTTGCCTTTCGACTTTAGATTTCATTGTGTTTTCTTACTTGTAATTGCAGTTATTGCACAGCTGAGACAAAAGCTTGAAAAACTACAGAACAGCAAACTTCCAGAAAGTTTCAGAGTTCCATATGATCCTGGGCTCAGAGCAGGAGCCCTGGTGGTAAGTATATTCTGAATTTCTACAAATTCTTTTGGGAAAAAAAAATCTTCTATTTGCAAGTACGCGTCATTTGGTAAAAATTTTTACTGTTATGTCAAAAGGTCTTATTTCACTGTGAATATGATGGCATTTTCATGAACTCAGTAAGTTTTTTGTTCCCAAAACTATTAGCATTTTTCTAAATGTAATGACATACCACCCTGCGCTAAAAAAGTGCAACAACCCATAAAACCCTAATCATTAAATGGCAATTACGATTATTCCATTACTTTAATCCAGGATTTAACCAGGTAACTGACTTTTTTTTACATTAAATACCTGTGTAAAACTGTTTTATCTGACTTCAGGGTCCCTGGGATATTCAGTTTCTGTTCCTTCATTTACTTTCTCTCTTATCCAGATTCATATCTGTCATCAAGGTTTAGGTCCAGACCTTCATCTTACTAACAGAAATGTCTACCATAGCTATTTCTTTTTTTTTCTATGTCTCTATGTTGCTTTTGTTGCTTTTATTAGAAAATACATTAAGATTTTTTTAGAAATACATTAGGAAACACTTGGGGTTTTCTGTGTTGCTGCCTCCAGTTTTGTGGGGAGATTGCAGTGGCTTATGTTGACTCAAAACTGAGATTAATAAATCAGCAGATGTGTGGTGAAAGGGAATTGACTCGTCCATCTACTGAGCAGTGTGAATTTTGGGTAAAGAAGCACCGTGAAGGTCTGTGGATTCACTTGATGAGCAGCAAGGAGCCTACAAGGAAATGATCCCTTGATTTTTCTTTTAGCTGAGGACAGACAAACCATCCAACCTAAGGAACTGCCGAATAGTAGAGTACTCGTTTGGGTAACTGATATTAGTTGTCTAAATCTGGCCATGTTTCTGTTGAATAAACCTGTGCCTTGGTAAACAGGTGATAAGCTCGTCTGTCTTCAAGCTGAGAGAGTAAAACACCTCCCAGTTGGGCATGACTGAGGTACTGTCAGTACAGAAGTCAATTCAAACATGGTTTACTCAGAAATACAGAATTTGTGGCTTCGTAAATATTATTTTCTCAATTGTATTTTTCTCTCTGTAGTCTTTTGTGTACAAAAATCACCAACTGCTTGACAAAAAGTAGATTTCAAAATAAAATGTCTTTCTGGATTTTTTAGTTTTCCTTCATATGGGAAGTATTCAGCCCTACCAGGACCTTCCTAGATGGAGAAAGCAATAGATTTACAAGGCATGGTAGCTACGTCTAAAAACTGATGGGTTACAGCCTTTTTTTTTTCCACAAACTATGTGAACAAAAATATTTGATAAACTGTATTGGTAAGCTTTCATTTCATCTTCGTTTTTTTTTCCTGTCTGGAGCAGATTTACAAGGTAAATCCAGTTTCAGAGATCAAGGAATGTTTTTTCCTTTATCATGGACAGTGTTGGGCAGGTTCAGTGAGGCTTTATGTGGCAATTGAATACCATTCCTTACGCCTGCTTTCAGTCTGTTTCTTGTGGTATAACTGGTTGCAAGTTGGTAAAATACTCTGTAGCTGCTGTGTAAAAGGGTTAGTTGTGTTGATGTTCGAATACCTTGGCTAGCAAGCAATAATTGATGTGTATTTCACAGATAGAAAAATGTAAAGTAATGGCATCTAAGAAGAAACCCCTCTGGCTTGAGTTTAAATGTGCAGATCCAACAGCTCTATCAAATGAAACCATAGGCATAATCTTCAAACATGGAGATGACCTCCGTCAGGACATGCTTATTTTACAGGTATGATAGCTAAAATGTATAAAATTAATAACATGAATATTTTAAAATGGTTTGTCTTTTCAGAAGTGTGTATACCTTATCTTTACTGTCCATATGAAATATGAGGTCTCTAGCTATCTTCTTTAAATGGTGTATGGTAATGCTGGCATCAAAACTGGATCTTTTTTCTTGTCCTACAGTTTTTTATGTTAGCGTGTTGTTGGTTAACCCCGGTGGGATGGGGAAAGAGGAGAGGAAGAGTAAAAACAAAAAAACTTGTGGGCTGAGATAAAAATTGTTTAATAAGCAAAGGAGAAGTGGAAGAAGGGAGAAAAACAAGTGACACAAAGTCCACACTCGCCACATCCCATGGGTAGACCAATGCTCAGCCAGTTCCTGCACAGAAGATGGTTAACCTACCTAACCCCCTTCCTCTCTGTTTTATTGCTGAGCACGACATTATTTAGCATGGAATATTTATTCGATTGTTTTGGCTCATCTGCCTGGTTGTGTCCCCTCCCAGCCTCTTGTGCACTCCCAATCTATTCACAGTGGGGCAGAGTGAGAAACAGAGGCAGCCTTGATGCTCTGCAAACACTGTTCAGCGACAGCTGGAACATCAGCGTGTTACCAGCATTGTGTCGGTCACCAGCCCCAGCCCCAGCACCATATGAGCTGCTCTGAAGAAAATTAACTTCATCCCAGCCAGAGCCAGTACACACTGTTACCCTGTTTTCTCCTGCTCTGTGCCATGCACACTTCATATTTTGGTGTTCTAGAGAAGGAATCTTCCTTAGTGCAAGATGACCACTTTTTTTGATGAAGCATTTTTAGCATTTATTTATGCAATGGGTGAAGTTATGAATGAAAACCAAATCAGTAGGTAGCGTTGATCTAGTAATATTTCAGTGCTTGTTCTGACAGAGTGCTTTGTTAAAACTTTTGGGGATATTTATGGAAAAAAAATGAACATACTTGCTAATGTATTCAGTCTCAACTAATGTACAAATCATACAATATGTTTTTCAGTAAAACATATCATATGATTTGATTAATAATATTAATTAATATACTTTCTAAATACTTAAAATACTTTTTAAAACAGAAGAGATTGCCTGGGCACAGGACAGATGAGGAAACATAAACTCTGGTTCCGTAACCGATAATCTTGAGTGGCTGCACGCTTTCTGTATTTATCTCTTAATCTGTAAAATAGACAAGTAAGTTTAGCCCCGTCTCAGAAGTTTGAGTGGTGTTATTTGTGTGAGTAAAACATAATGTCCAAATAATTTGAAATGGCTTAGCCTATACGTTTATTTTTACTAGATTCTTCGAATTATGGAATCCATTTGGGAAGCAGAATCCTTGGACCTCTGTTTGTTACCATATGGTTGTATTTCTACAGGGAACAAAATAGGTAAGTGATCACACTGTGATTAGGAATTCAAAATACCTTAGTTACAGAAGTTGTGTACAGGAGAACTATTCTGGTACGCACTATGGTCCTGAGATAAATAGCAGTTGATTAGACTTTCTCTGTGCAGCCCTCAGTTGCTCTTAGCGATGGTTCCTGCCCTTCTGGCGGGTGTCTTTCAGCTGCTGCCCTGGCTGAACCAACTGTGGTTCCTGTGCAAGTCCAACGTTTGGCTCCTGCTGCAAGTTCTCTTTAATAACAGTATTTGGCATGAAAAAGCGGTGAAAGTGAGTGACTTATACAAGACGTGTTTCAATAAGAATGAAATAGAGAAAAGAGTTGAAATAGCAGAACATTTATGGGTTTTTTTCCTGTCCTGAAGCTTCGCACCCTATACTACACAGAAGAAACAGCATTACTCAGCAGGATGCTCAGGTAATGTTTCTCAGGGAGCATTAGTTCCTGCAGCACAGATGATATATTTTTCAGAATTCATGGTGGGAGAAATGGAGTAGTTGCTTACAAAGCTTCTGGAGAACTGTGTGATGGTGTGTAGAGCAACCTGATCAGCTCTGAAGGAGTCCAATTACACCCAGAAATGCCAAACCGATGTATAATTTATACATCCCAATGGCTCTAAATTGACTCTTCGTGGTTGGATTTGCATATATTATGTGCCCTAGCACATCCACATTGCACAGTTCCCTGGTATCCAGCTGATACAGAATTGACTGTAGAGTCAATTCTGCTGAGATTGGCTGGAGGAAAAGCCTCCTCAGTGTAGAAAAATTGGCCATGCCCAAAGGAAGCTATTGTGCTGAAAAAGTGCTTTGGCCGCTATAAACAGTGCATCGGTGAGACAGATTAGCAAGTACAGCTCTGCCATTTACTTATGAAGCTTGAGCGTGTAAAAATTAGCAAGTTTGTTAATTCCTGTCATTGGTTTGGCTGGCAATATGATAGTAACTGCATGGATTCATAAAATAATGATAATATAAATATTGCTACGTGTCTCCCATGATCTCCAGGTTTTTAGTTCTTTCCTTTTTCAGCAATATATTTTGCTTTACGGATTGACAAATAATGAACTGAGTCCCAGTAAAATTAAGAAGTCTTTTTAATATATATCTCTAATGTACTTCCTCTCTAAAATACATTGCCACATAAAACTTCTATCATCCTTTCTTTTGGCTTCAAGATATTTCAGCAATGCAAAAAACCCTAACTCAGTGATAAAATACTTGGTAGAGTGACACAAGAGAGTTTCTTTTCTCCCGATATAAGTGTTTTAAAATTAAAGAAATTGTATTAAGGGATTTCTAATAATGAAGGAAATGGAACATTACATCTCAAAGTGCTAACTGTAAATTTATAGAAGCTTGTTTTTTTTTTTTCCTGTCCTTTAGGTATAACAAACTTATTTTTTAGAGAGAATTTTAGGATTTAATTTAATTTTGTTTAAAAAATTTGTTTAAAATCATCTTAAGGCAATGTAATGTATTGAAATAATGGAAGAAGGTGGAGTAATTCTGCCAGTGATCCTAGCATTCTTATATTCAAGTTACAGACTTAATTATTCTTTCATAAATTCTCCCCATTCTTTTATCTCAAGGAAATAATTGTTTATTTTCCTATACGCACATGGGAGATATAAGAATTCAGCATCCTTTCAGGACCACAGTAGGGGCATTGTTAATCACATAAAGACTCCTGTTCAATTCAATGAGAGTACCTGCAGCCTGAATTAGTAATACCCAACGTGGGACACCTTGATGTAGAGCTTATGCTTGTTTGGAACAAAGCCAAAGTGTAGTCACATGCAAATGTTCTTTCACAATATTCATATGTGGTCTTCTTCCAACCTGCCTCTTCCCCCTATCTTAGTATTTCCATAGAACTTGGGGCAGCTTCTGTGTGTTGACTCGAGGACAGCGCTGCATTCTACACCGAACTCAGGGAGGCAGCCAGGTGTCTTACACCTGAGATGGCCATCCCTTCTCCTGTAGAGCTTCCTCTGTCTGTTGAAGACATCTGCATTCAGTGCAGTTTGCAATGTTGAAACATCTGACCTCTCTACTACTGTTGCCAAGTAGACCTCTGTAGGAGGAACTTTCTCTTCTACGTATCACTGATAAAAGATCATACCCTATTCTCTCTCTCTTTGACATGGCCATATGTCCATGGCTTGGCAAGGCAATTATCACTACTTACTATGCTGCATCACTGCCAAATTTGAGAAGTTCAAGCTGGCACTTAATACAAGGGTCCTCTGCTTTAGTACCGCAGGTCCCCAGAAGCCCACAGCGTGGTGCGTTTGCTGCTGCGCTTCCTCCGATGGAATACAGGCCAGCTGAGACCAGTAGAGGGAGATTTGCGAGCACAGGCAGGAGAAGCCTTTTCAACAGCTGGAATGTGACCTGGAGCTCATGCCCAGGGAGAAAACAGCAGCTTGACAATCACAGACCAAAACACAGAGCTTTTTAATTTAATGGTGTTGGTAGCGGGTTTTGGAGGTTTTATTTCCATCATAGTTTTATTACAAACAAATCCAGGCCACTGTCAAGACAGAAGAAATACCTCCATGAGTTATTCAGCCATGAATTCAGCTGTCTGTGGAAGGCGGGGGCAGGAAGAAATTACTGTCTTGTAACCCTGTTACTGAAAAGTTTGCACGTAATTCAGTAATTGAAGAAGAGTAGGACTGTGAACAGATAGAAATTCATCCGTTTCAGAGAGAGAGTCAAACTGAAACCAAATCAGAAACTGTTTTGAATCACTTAGTGGAGAAAGGGATGTATTTGTTTGCTTATTTATCTTTGAGCTGGAGCTGAAACCACGCTTTTACCTAGAAGACGCTGTTGAACTTGAACCAGAGCAAGAAAATATATTCCCAGCTACCAAATAAGTCCAACTAAAATCTGGCTTTCCCCATGCAGACATGCCCAGTACATGGGCAGACTGCATTTGCCAGTCTTGGCTACAGTGCGGAATTGTGTTGTATCATCCGTTTCTGCTTTTCTCTCTAGTTTCCCTTTCGTCACATGCCATGTTGGTATGAACAGTACAAGTCTGTATTTCTGCATCATATTGCTGTGATGTGCTGACTTGCCTTTGTGAGGTTCTGTTCAGTTTAGGGACAAACCTCTGGGCCCCAACAGCCAGAGCTTTCCACCAGCAATCGCACTGCTATACCTCACTGTGTGCTGGTATTTCTGAACCTTCCTGTGCATGTGCACACATAACCTTAAATTGGATTTACTGCAGGAGGAACAGCTCTGTTCCTGTGCCACAGCTCTGGCAACACTTGTGTCCCCAGGTTGCTGCAATGCTACAGCTTCTCTTCAGCTCTTCAAATCTGTGAAGTTGGAGAGAAGCTGATGGGAATGTGAATGGTACCTGGGCTTATGTGGGGGATGAGGACAGGAGGTAGTTCCTTTCCTTGGGAAAACCCTTATGTAGAGGGTCCCCACTCATTGTGTGATTCTTTCCCTTTTAAAAGGTTTTATATTCTCATGGAGGAGTTTAGGATGCCAGGCTGGTTACGAGTGCTGGCTGATTTCAGCTGGGAATGAACAAGAACCACTGTTGCTTGTAAAATAAATTTCTGCTAACAACTTGTGAAATCCTGCAGTTGTTTTAAAAAAACTCCACAGTATTACACTTAATTTAGTATATTTTTGATATAAATTTAACAACTATTAATGTCTTCCTTGTTTTCTGTAGGGATGATCGAAATTGTGAAAGATGCTACAACAATTGCCAAAATTCAGCAGAGTACAGTTGGAAACACTGGTGCATTTAAGGATGAAATACTAAACCAGTGGCTCAAGGAAAGATGCATGATTGAAGAGAAGGTGAGTTCTTTGAATTTTTAAGTAGTACTTTGAAATGCACTCTACCAATTTAGGAGTGCAGAGCCCATGCGGTTGTGTCTGTGTTACTTACGTGAGTTTAAAAAATCCATTCATTTTCCTTGTACTCAGCCACAGGTGTCTGTGAAAGAGCCTTTGGAATCCAGCTGGCAGTTGAGCTCTGAAGAAACAAGATGCTTTAGAAATTATTCCTTTGTCAGTGATATTTAGAAGTGATATGTGAGGAGCAGATTGAAAAGACATCTAATAACAGTGAAAGGCAGTGTAGTTTTAGAGGATTTAAATACAATTTTGGATACTTACAACTCCTTTGCTTAGGTAGGTCCAGTGACCTATTAGAGCTTTCTGGCAGTTTTTTTTCTCAGCATGGAAAACTCTATGGTTATTTTATTTGTCCTAAGGGATAGAGCCTGCTCGCACAATACAGCAAGCTCAATGCAGGGCTGTGATCTTAACCTCTGCTGTGCAATGTTGTATTTTATAAGACAGTTTGCCTAACTGTTGCTAGATACATGTCGACAGGCATATGACTTTGAGGATGACAGAATTTAGTTTCTAGCGTTGAAGCATGTAACATCTCTAAGATTTATTTTTAGTTTCAGGCAGCTGTGGAAAGATTTGTTTATTCTTGTGCTGGATACTGTGTGGCAACCTTTGTGCTTGGAATAGGAGACAGGCACAATGACAACATTATGATTACAGAAACAGGTGAGTTATTTTGGGGGAATTTCATAGAAGAAGTGGGGACTGTCTATACTTCACTACATTTAGCTGTTGTTTCAATAAATAATGCGTTTAACAATGAATGAAGAGACAATCCAGTTCTGTCGGCACTGCTTAGAAGTTCAGGTCCTCCTGTGATGTTGAAATGTATTGTCAGCCCTTTTGGCCTTCATATGGGCTCTAGATATTTATCACTAATAATGTCATCCTTTTCCAAGGATGAGTTTGTTACAAACTAAGTCATGAGGAACATAAAACTGTTTTTGGTCTAGATCTAAAAACCAAAAAACTTCAAAAAGCAGACAGCTATTCACCTGTTTAGACAGTGGATGTGGTTCTGACAGTGGTTAGTGGAACCGTATCTATGTCAGGATTAAGATGTTACTGGACGATTTTCACTTCCAAGGAACATAATTGCTTTATATACCTTTGTAGAAAATCCTAGATAATAAGTGTACACAGATTGTGTTGGTTTTGCTGCTGAAGTCTGTGGGATGGTTACAATCCTCCTGAAAGAACCACATTTTTTTGGTATTACAAACTTTGGGAATTATTTCTGTAGCTGCTCATTGGTTCATCCCAAATTTCACTTGTCTATGGAAGCCCCAGAAAGGAGCCCAGAACAAACACTACATATGGAGAGGTTTTATTTGGTCTAAGAAATTTGCTTCCAGTTGCACGATCATCTTGCCTCATAATTAGTCTTTACCTAATGCTAAGAGACAGAAAATACTTTTGGGCTCATTTAGAAGGCTGTATATTTATCAATACAATATTAATCATATTGTAGTTAAAGTTTTACCAGTTGAAGGCTAGAGAGACAAAGTACCCTGAAGGCAGAAATGAACTAATCAAAAACTACAGTAAAAAAGTTTGCCAGAGTCCTTGAGGAAAAAACAGACAAATGCTTTAGTTTCAGCATTATATATCATATAATGCAAAGTTAGTGCCCATCGGCAGAAAATGAGGGGCAGGTCAGTAGGAAGAAAAACAGGGAAAGGAAGGTTACTCTGCTGTGGTGGGAGCAGGTTGGCCTTGGAGTCTTGAGCCACAGCAGCCAAAAGGCTGTCAGTCCAGGAGGTCTGCAGAGGGTGTCAGGTTTGGGGTCGGATGGGACGACTAAGAAACTGGCCGAAATGCTGGAACATCTAAGGATGTTCCACCTAATGATCACTGTTCAGTATCATCTTGGCTCTGAGAAACTCGATCTAGTTAAAATGTCCCTGCTCATTGCAGGGGGGTTGGAGTAGATGACCTTTGAAGGTCCCTTCCAACCCGAACTATTCTACGATTCTATGATTTTATCTTTCTATATACACGTACCATTATTACAAAGCTATGTTTTTAAGTAACCGTACTCTTTTATCCCTGCGTCATCTCTGCTAGTGAAAGCAATAAAGTAATCTGAAGAACAGCAGCACACTCCAGTCCTGTAGGTGTAGTGATCCTTAAAAGGGGAGCTTTTCTTTGCTCTCCTAGGACCTGATACCCTATTACAATTTCAAAGTTATGCAAAGGGTAGCAATGCAGACTTCTCCTGCACAGTACAGGGTGGTTTAGAAATCCGTAATGAAGGTCTGTGAGGAAGAAGCAGCATGTTCTGTTGAATGACATTAGCTAAGGAGCTGGATAGCACCAGAATCCCGTAGCTATTTGAAACACAACCCACAAGCCTTTTCCATTTAGTGCTGGGAGCTGATCGTTACAGATCTGAGGCACAAGCTTTCCTTGGTTGATTTTTGAAAAGCCGTGAGTGAATGTTTAGAAAATACAACAGTTCTGCCAGTTTTATAACAACTGCAAAAGATAAATACAAAGTAAGTTTGCCAAGAGGACAGAATTGTGTATTTCAAAAAAGAAGAGAGAAAATAGACTTTTCTGCTGAAGTAAAGAGTGATCATATATACTCTAAAAAAGAGGGCTTGGAATTATTGTGAATACAAGTGTCTGTGGCAGTTTATTGTATTTGAGCCTAACTGTGACAACTACTTCTCTTTATGAAGGTAACCTTTTCCATATTGATTTTGGCCATATTCTTGGGAATTATAAAAGCTTCCTTGGAATTAATAAGGAAAGAGTTCCTTTTGTGCTGACTCCAGATTTCCTGTTTGTCATGGGGACTTCCGGAAAGAAGACGAGTCTCCATTTCCATAAATTTCAGGTAAGGGTGAATATCTAGCTGCAAATCAAAGCAGTGTTTTTTACCCTCTGAAATGAACATCAGTGCCTTAGTTTTCAAAGATCTAGGCTCTTGGGTATTATGTTAATTAGATTTACTGAATCATAATGCAATTCTGGGATATTTTAGGCCCAACTAAGAGCAAAAATTATCTGTAGGATTATGGGAACTAGAATTCAAACATCTACAAAGCCACACTGAAAAGCTTCAGTTAGCAGCAGACTGAGTAAGCAGTACTTTCTTTGTTTCTTGTCGTGATCGAAAATACCTTGTAGAGGCCTTCAGTGTTTGTGCTGTTAGAGGAGACTGGGAGCACTAAGCAGAGCCTTGTGTGTAGTACGAGCAGGTGCGTGGCATTTCTTCACTGGCTCTGCTGGTCTTATTCCCTCCTGATTCTGCCCTCGTGGGCTGGGGCTTGGGCTACTGCATGGGAATGGAAATCTGCAGTGACCCTGAGCTGTGTCGGGTTCTGGTCTTGTGAAGTGGATGGACTTAACGCTCTGAAAGAGGGGGAAATGTAGTCTATTGTAGCTTCTATTTGAAATTGAGCCCCTCCGAAGCAGTTGTGATTTTTCAAGCTTGTTTAGGAGCAACACAAAATGCTGTTTAGCATGTTTAATGAAATGGCTGAGCAGAAGTTAATGAACGTCTGGGGTGTTATTCCTTGGCTCATCTTTAGGGACTGCAAATAAGTGCTTGATTTAGAAAGCAGGTTTCCTATCATATGAAAAGTCTCCTCTAGAGTGTGAGTAAAAGGAAAAGCCTAACTTAGATGTTCAGGATTCCCTGTGAACGAACTAGTCTCTCTGTCCTAAGTCTGGTTTTTCAACCTGAGTACCCGATTAAGGTTCTTATTGTTGGATAGCGAATATGTTGCTTTGAACGTACATGTGATTGTACAGCAAATAACAAGGCAACTGTCACCCTTGAGCCCAGACTTCTGAAAATAACTAAAGAACCAGGTGCGATTTTTGAGTCTTTGTTTTGCACAAGGTCTGTCTGTGTCACGGCATGGGTGTTTTGAAGGGGGCTTATAGCTCAGAAGATTTCAGGGCAGGTGGGTTTTGCTGTGGGAGGGCAGTGCTGAGCCCACGCTCTCCGATTTGCCGCTGAGCGGTGCTGCGTGCGGGAAAGGTGTGTGAGCCATGAGCACGTGTGGGGCTGAAACACCACTGCGGGGTGTGTCGTTTCATAGAAGACCTCTGTTCTAGAAGCAGAAAATAGTTGAAAATGTGAAAGTGCCTAAGTGGAGAACTGGAAGGCAAGCGACCTGTTGGTGTAATAAGGCAATGTGTTCATGTATATGGATCATCCAGCGTTTTAGAGAATATCTGACCTTTCCTTCAGCAACCTAAATACCAAAAGCACTAGGAGGTGACTTCGGTCTCTTCAGTAAGCCGTGCCTTCTTCAGACAGTCCTGCGTTTGACTGAACATACATTCTGTCACTCTGGTATGAGTTTCTAAGTACTGCTGCCATGCAGAGGGTTTAGGAGCCGTGACAGTGCCAGAGTCATTTCCACTAGTGTCGTTAACCAGCCGAGAGGTGATTCATGTGCTTTACCTTTGTGAACTGTGACTGTGATGTGTGAGCTGGTCAGTTTAAGTGGAATGATTTAGACACAGGCAACAATAATACTGACCAAAAAAATGTAAATTAATGTACAGTTGCTGCAGTAGGTACCGTTTATAAACTGCTATTCTGGTAGTACATTAAAATGCTTTTCTGTCTCAAAGACCAATAAAATACTTCCATACAAATAAAATAGTAACACAGAGCAAGATGTGCATCACATATTTTGCTGTAAAATATGGGTGGTTTTAATTACATGGTTAGAGTAAAAAAATAAAATTATAGCTTCACTTTTCAACTGGCTGGATTCATCATATTTCCTAATATTGAAGGATTCATTCAGTGTACCTGCTGACTCATTCATATATTAATGGAAAAGTCTCAGCATTTATCCTTTATTAATTTTTAAGAGCATCTCTCATTAATTTGTACTTTCAACTACATTGAAATACCTTGTAGTTGAGACGAATCTTTTTTTAAAATTTTATTTCTCTGTCACCTGTTAGATACAGTCCATACAGATAGATGTGTTAGCTGTAACTCATATTGCAGGTGTCAGAGGAGGTTAATTAGGCAAATCATTTTGACCAAAGTTCACTGCAACAGAGTATAATTCGTTATTAGTAAACTTCTAAAGCTGTCAGTGGCCTGGCAACTTTTCTGGAACTAGCAATAGAGCTCGTTCCTACTAGCTCTTAATCTAAATTTTGCTGCCCTTTTTGTTTGCATTCCTTCTGATGGTGTAATGAAAATTAGATGCCAGAGGTTATTAATGACATTACAGAAACACTGAGTAGGAAGCAGTATTTGACGTATTTGTACTAATCACAAATACGTATTTAAGCATAACTTAATCTGATAAGAAAAGTATTTTTCTGTTCCATCTATGAATTTTTCAGCTGCCTTAGTACTGTCCAGATTTCTCTTGCTGCAGGTGTCAGATGTGGTGGCTTTTCCTTTCCAGCCTTTGGCTGAAACCCGTGTAACTCTCTTACTTCTATGTACACGCAACTTTTTCCCTTCTTACTTGTAGAAACCCTTGAGAGAGCCTCATCTGGTTTTTGTAGTCTTTTGAGCTTTGTCCACCTACCTAGTATTAGTTTGCCTAAAATTGTCTTTGCTAGTTTAGCATGTGTTTATTTCGTTGTATTTATTTTACTTAAGTAATAATTCTGTCATTGCTTTGCTGATTTGATAATACAGAAATCTGTATTTTCGGTACTAATCAAATTCTTCTGTACCATTTGTTTACAAATGCTTGTGTATCTGATTGTCAAATATAGGTGACAGAAAGCAAAACGGTGTACAATTCATCATGGAAAAATGTGTATTTGTAGTACGTTGTACAGAGAAGAGATGGCCTGTATAACAAAACTTGGACACTTTATATTATAAAAATGCCTGACCTTTATGATACTAAGGACAGTTTCAAGCTCTCAAAATAATTATTCTTTATTCTGTCTGTTGGGCACCAGGATTTTGGTTTCTCCTCAGCTCCCCTCTTTTTGCCTATGGCTTTAGATCAGTTAGCAGCTTTCTTCTCGATCCCATGGCAAACATCTACGTATCCTTGACACATACGTGTGTGTTATTTTTGGTTCTCGCTGCCTCTCTCTGGAGTGTAAAAATTAGTTTTCTTGGGAGATGTTAATTAAAAACTCCACTCAGTTTCTGTCTGAATAAATAACTGTAACAGGCAGATACAGATTTTTTTAAATCTTCTGAATTCTGGAAGGACTGTCTTTGAGATGCAGTGATGCCAGGTTCTTGACTGCATAATTGTTTTTCTGTCTCAGATACCGGCAGTAGTGAGATGCATCATCCATAGAGAAATGTAAAGCCGCCTTTGATATAACTATAAAGAGCTTTCATCTCTTTCAAGCGGAACAAAACACACACTCACTCTTGTGACACGATTTCCGTGTTTGAAGTTGATAATACATAACTAGAATTTTTTTTTTACTTTTTTTTTTTCCCACTTTTGCCATGGAGAGAAACTAATCCCCATGATAAGATGATGGTATTTTCTGCTGTAAATTGTGCTTTGACCATTGCAACTTATCTTTTGCTTCTCTAGAGCTAAACTAACGTTAGAGTTGTAAGTATGATCTTATTTCAGGACAGAATTTATTTGGAAGCAGAGCAAACGATTGAAGGGCCCAGGCAATAGGGAAGAAGAAACCCTACAGACATCTTCAACATATCATCTTGCTTCCTTAGCATCTTCTGACCCGTCTGGTTGGTTCTCCTGGTGTTGCTGATGTGAACAGTGATAGATGTTAAGATTATTCATGCAATTCTAGCTGTTTCTAAGGAAGAAAAAAGCATACACCTTGTCAAAAATAAATGATGTTCTAGAGGGCTGATGAGATTGGTGGAACTTATAAAATACTTGGGTTTATTAAGAATTCTTTAAAAAATCCGTATACATTAGTGGAAAAGTTAATTAGCATTGCTTCAGCTTTGGTTTTAATAGCAACAACCGTCTTGGAAATATTATTCATCTTTTTACCTTACTGCATTGCAGGCCCAATTTCACTTTCTAATATATGATTTCTTTGTTGCATTGTCTTCCTCAAGATGTTATTTCCAAAAGTAAATGAGTAATAAATTCAATATAAGAAATAATCATTTCAGTTTATGTATTAGTCACTTAACATTAAATATTCTTTTCAAAAGCATTGCGTGTTTTTCCAAGCTGCCTAAATTTTCTTCTTCTAAAGGTTATGTTTTTAAGCACAAATTACTTCTATATGGAAGTGAAAAGGCTATTAAAAAAAATCTATGGAATCTAATATGACAGTATATAAGCATGGAAGTCCTACAGCCAGGCAATGTGCCTGGAAACTAGAGCTGTCAGCTGGAAAAATTTCTCAGAACACCAAGCCTGAAAAATCTTCTCCATTAAATAAGCCATCACCTCTGCAAAGTAGATAGATAGATAGATAGACAGATCCATAGATGGATCCATAGATAGGTAGACAGATAGATATGGGTATCTATAAAACGAAGAGCAGTCCCCTGGAGGTGCTGCTTTATTCAGTATCACTTGCCAGCCCATGGTCTTTAAAAGGGAATGTACCAACTGGAAAAGAAGACAGTGAATTGTTGCCATCTCTCTTATCAGCCGCAGAAAGACATCATACGACAGGGAAATTGGAAATTTTGGTGAAGCTAAGGTTTAGTAATTGCTTTAGTAATTGATATAGTATTGTTAAAAAGAGCCTTTAGTTTGTGCAACAGTGCCTGTTGCCCCAGGGTGTGGGAATGAATGAAGTAATAGCGAGTGACGGAGGCAGAAGTTCACTTCACATTCCTGCGCAGGTGAAGGGCTCTGTCGGGTCTTCTCTCTCTGACGTCCTCGAGTCATTGAATAGTGTTAGTGACTGAGAGTCCTGTAAAAATGCTACCCCATCCCTCTCAGCTCACCTCAATTAACAGAAAATTCTTCTCTCTTGTAGGATGTATGCGTGAAGGCTTATTTAGCTCTTCGACATCACACAAACCTGCTGATCATCCTGTTCTCCATGATGCTAATGACTGGAATGCCCCAGTTAACCAGCAAAGAGGATATTGAATATATCCGGGATGCACTGACAGTTGGGAAAAGTGAAGATGATGCCAAAAAGCATTTTCTTGATCAGATAGAGGTTTGCAGAGATAAGGGCTGGACTGTGCAATTTAACTGGTTTTTACATCTTGTGCTTGGAATCAAACAAGGAGTAGAAAAGCATTCTGCTTAACATTTTATGTGAATTAACTGTGGGTGTAAATAGGAGGTTAGTGAATCTACATGTTATTTATGCATTCCGAATAAATGAGCAGTCAAAATTGCCTTTACTTTGCTGGCAGCTTAAATGGATCTTCTAAAAAGGCGAAGGACTTTTGCTCTGCCCCTCCAGAAGATCTTCCTGCAGTTAAGATTTTTTTTTTTTAATGTCTAATGACACTTTATGTTTCTGCATTCTTTTAACTAGTTGCTTTGCTGATGTGGCCTGCATTTTTCCTGTTTTCTTTAGTAGTAATTTCAGATAAATACGAAGGAGGAGCTTGAGTAAGATGATAACCTGCAAATCCAAATAGAAATCGCCTATGACATTACCTTAATTGTTCATGAGGGTCAAGCCCTTCAAAAGCAGAAGAATCTATTTAAAAATCTGTGGTTATATTGAAATGTCTGTAGGCAATTCACTTCTTTCTCAGGGTGCCTTACACTCAAGTGTTCTTCACCCACATCTTTCGTCCCTTCCTTAACACGTTGTCCGTTTTGGATTTTTAATATGTTGTTCGTGAAAAACAGCTTTGACTCCACCGCTAGAGAAAATTACCTTACTGTTAGTGTAGCCTGACGTACACAACGCAGCTTGACTGTCCCACCAGGAGAACTTCAGAGTTACCTGGAAGTTCCTCAGGTTTGAACCTGAGATTCTGAAGGATTAATTTTGAAAGGTTTTTTACTGTATTTTTTAATGGAGAACATCCATATTATATTACAGATTATATTCCTACTGTAAAGTTACTATAATTCCACCTGTGTAGTAAAAGCTTTGTAGAAAAAGCAATGGTACTTCCTTACTCCTTGGAGAAGACTTCTTATGTAAGAGAGTAATTGACATTTTACCAAATACTCAAGAAACCCAAAGTTATTTATTCTTTGGTAATATATTTTCAGGATATACCTAGAAGGAATTAAATGTAATTTTTAAAATTGTGTATATTTTGCTATTTATTTTTAAATTCCTTTAAGAGACTATACTACTGAAAAGCTATTTATGAAAGAAAAAAAATCCTTATCTTTAATTTCAATATTTAAACTTAAAAGAGGAAAAAATGGGCAGTGTTAAGTAGAATTTTAAGTTCTCTACTGTAGGATGCCAGCAAATCATCAAGTTTGCCTATGGTAGGAAAGGAAAAAATATATAGCATGGATTATTAGTCTTTGACTTGAATTATTATGGTATACTTCCTGCTAATTGATTTTTACCAAAGAGAGAAGATGGCTTACAATATTGCTTTTTTGCACTTGTGCCCATGTAATTCCTTCTTTCATTGTAGTTTTACATAGGTTTTATATTACATATAAATGACTAACTGAATTTTTAAATTCTGTTATCATTTGCTTCGATCATTTCACAGAACTGTTAAGATTTTAACAACTGTTACTACTGTTACTACTGAGTGTATTCTTGAAGGATTTTTAATAATTGTACTGTAATTGGTGTCTCAGGTATGAGACATAGCCAATCTGTTCTTGAAATGTAGATGTTTAATTGGTTACTGTGCACAACGATATTTTTACCGTATATGGTAGACTCTAGTTAGAGAAATCTAAAAAGTTAAAGTGTTGAATATTTTGTTGTTCTGTTACATTATTATTCTGAACAAGATAGGCTTAAGACCATACTGAAATATAAACTAAATGATGAATATTGCCTGTAAAATGATATTTTTAGAATTGTGTTTTGTAGATCGGAAATAAATGAACATGTTCTATTCACTTGATTATCATTCATGAATACGCACTTTTGCCCAAAATACACATAAATGTTTTTTACCCAGTTACTTAAAGACTGTGTAATCTCAGAAGAAATCATAATCACAGTCACACTCAGAGGAATTGTTTTAGTTCCATATTAATAACTCTGCACGATGTCAGATACCTTAAGTTTAAATAGTCTATAGTATTAGAATTGCAATTATTATAATTGTAAAATGTGAATAGAGTATTACCACTTTGTAAGAGCACTTTATTCATTCCTTGCTTGTTCTATAAAGAAAAATCTGAGGATTTAGTAAGTCCCTAGTTTTAAAAAATAAGTAGAACTACTGTTAAATGTAACTCCAGAACAGGGAAATAAATGCCCATCACGTTGGCAAAAAAAAATTAGATGAAAACTAGAAGGGCCAAAGCCCAACTAGAGCTGAGCCTAGCTACTGCTGTAAAAGGCAACAAGAAATGTTTCTATAAATATGTCAGCTACAAGAGGAGGGCTAAGGAGAATCTCTGACCCCCAATGATGGGGGAAGAAGCATAGTGACAGGATGAGGGAAAGGCTGAGGTATTAAATGCCTTCTTTGCCTCAGTCTTTAACAGGCAGAACAGTTGTGCTCCAGGTACCCAGCCCCCTGAGCCAGTTCAGTTTTGAGCCCCTCATCATAAGAAAGACACTGAGGTGCTGGAGAGAGGGCAGAGGAGGCGGCGAAGCTGGGGAGGGGCCTGGAGCACAAGTGTGATGAGGAGCGGCTGAGGGACCTGGGGCTGTTCAGCCTGGAGAACAGGAGGCTGAGGGGAGAGCTCATCGCTGTCTGCAACTGCCTGAAAGGAGGTTGTAGCATGGAGGGGGTTGGTCTGTTCTCCCAAGCAGCAAGTGATAGGACAAGAGGAAATGGACTCAAGTTGTGCCAGGGAAGGTTTAGATTGGATATTGGGAAAAATTTCTTTACAGAAAGGGCTGTCAGGCATTGGAACAGGCTGCCCAGGGAAGTGGTGGAGACACCATCCCTGGAGGTGTTTAAAAGGCATTTAGAAGCACTTCTTAGGGACGTGGGTTAGTACTAGAGTTAGGTGATGGTTGGACTTGATGATCCTGAGGGTCTCTTCCAACCGAAATGATTCTGTGATTCTTCTTCCAGGGAAGCTGCCTTCCTGCAGCAGCCTCCCTCCGCAGGAGAAGCTCTGCCGAGATCTGCACCCACAGGAAAGCTCTTTGGTCCTGCGCATCACCTTCATCAGCAGTTCACAGTGTGCCAGACTGAATTGTATGCGATGTTTCTTCTAGCCAGCGAATGCACCTCTGTGCTGAGCTCATTAGCAGACTTTGAATTGCTTTCCGTGCCCGTGACACCGGCGTGGGGCAGGCCGGGCAGTGCCACGCTGCCTGCGCCAGCGCTGAACGCCCCCTCTGCGTCAGGTGTTGGGCGTTCGCCAGCCCCACTTGTGCCCGTCAAAAGCAGATCTCCTTTTAACCCACAGAACAAGCTGTTTGGCAGCTCGCTGCCGTTTTATTGATACATAGCTGTGCATTCATAGGACCGATTATCTGTTGGATTTGGGTGCCTCTGGAAGCCTCCACCCACAACTGACTTTGTTTTCTGGCGAGGGAAAACGCCACGGGGATGTGGTTTGAGGGTGGTTTGGGGCAGCCCGGCTGCAGTGGAATGGCCTTTCAGGTGGGGAGGTGGCCCCAGCACCGCTCTGCCCGTCCCCGTGCAGGACACGGCTGTCACTTTCTGTGGCCGCGGCCACGTACCCAAAGCCCTGAGAGCTGGAGCTTTGGCACAGCTGCCACGGCCGGAGCAAGGAGCTGAACCACCGTTTCCTGAGGTTGGGCCTCATGTCTTCCAGGGCATAAACACACTAGCCCCTCAGGGGAGCTGAAAGGTTTGTAAGGGCTATAAAACCGGACATGCAAATTAGTCACTAACTGTTTTTCGCAGGCTCCAATGCAGCATGCAGAGGAGAAAATTACTGCATTTTCTGAGTATGTCTCAATCATCATGCTTGTCTCCTATTAGCATTCTAAGATTCCTTCTGAAAATTATTTCTAAGCGCTACTTTTTCTCTAAGTTGTATTATATTTTCTTGGTAGTCTAAATTCACATTATTACTGCAATTAACAGTGGAAATTTGAATCTATTCTTAGAGTCGGTGCCTCAGACTTGGTTTTGATTTGACATATACTTTGGCTCCAGCAAGATCATAAGGATGTTGGTTAGTGATGAGTGTGTCCCCAAGGTTCCAGCCTAATTACATTCCAGGATGGGAAGAAAAGTTGAAAGGGAGCTGAGGTGTACAGCATGGTTATATTTAGATCTCGGTTGAATACACCAGTTGCACTTGCTAGAGGTATTTAATCTATCATTAGCAGAATATTTTACCTTATTTAACACATATTTAGCAGAATTTTTTCTAAAATGTGACCAATAATAAATACAGATATGAGAAGCTGACTCGAGAAGAATGTCAATGGAAATTACAACTCTTTTATGGTATTTTTCACTATGAACTTTTTTTACTGTCTACTGGCAGTGTTCCAGAAATCCACATGAGTAGTCTCAAGGATTATGCAGGCTACAAATTCTGTGCTGGTGACTTTCCAACTCAGTTTGTGTAAAGTAGTCTTGAAAATAAGAAATAATAATTAAGAAATTAAAATCTGGAATACCAAACTGTCTGCAGGGTCCAGTGGGCCCTTTGAGTATGCCAGTAATACTTAGGTATCTGAAAAACACTGATGTGTTTTCATGAATCTTCTAATTGCAACTTATACAACATATGTTGCGAAGAGCACTACAGAAATCACAGGGTCTCTGGACAGAAGTCTGCAGGAAGAAGTTCCTGCCACGCTCGCCTCACTCCACATTTTGGAGGCAGAATTGCCCAGAAAAAGTAGAAATATATTTTTAAATTTCATGGCACATTTGCTGAAAATACAAATCATGTTGTAGAAGAGAAAGCAGTTTGTCTGCAGTTGCACCACTAATAATAAGGACTAATCAAGAGATACAAAGACGTGCTTATAACCATGTGAGGTTCATACATCGTTAGGTCATTAGTGAAGGAGGCATTGGTGATGGCTCTAGCATGATACAGGAAGATGGACAGAAGGACGTGGCTTTTCCTGGCTTTTTGAGCACCTGTGGGTCTCTTTCACCCAGCAAGAGAGTGGCTGGGGTCCTGCCTGCTGATACTGAGCAAGTGGGCGCTTGCGAGGAAGAATTCTTTCCTTCCTACCCCTGGGAACGTAGGTTCATCGTTTCTGAGGGTGCACGGCAGCACTTGAAACAGCGAGAGCCGCGGCAGGCTGGGGAGGACGAGGCGGCAGCGCTCAGAAAAGGGGGTACCATTGCTCAGGTGATCTCCTGGGGACGCAGAAGAAAAGGCTGTCACTTTGGAAACCGCAGCAGCACAGTGCCAGAAGCACACGCCAGTTAAATTTAGCTAACAAAGAGCCCTGTGTGCGGCAGGAGTGCCGTATCTGGTAAGCGCGAGCACATCCCACACTTGGGTGCAATCTCTCTGGTGTTCAGCACTGGGAGTCACAGTCTGCAAGTGCTGGTCGTGCTCGCAAAGCTGTAGAGTCTATGGTCAGGGTTTACCGCCGATCCATTTATTAAGTGCATGAAGAAACAAATGGAAATGAATCATCTGTAGATAGCAGCATCTTTTGAAAAGGTAAACATTGAGTAGATAAACAACAAAAGAAGGTAAAATCTAATACAATGAAGAATAAGCAGGCAAGATGCCTGAAAGGAGAAAGAAAATAGAAATGTTAATGGCCCGTAGTACAAAACAGTTTTAAAACTACAGCTCAGGCTTTGTACCAGATCCTCTTGTGCCTTTGAATGTATTTTCTTTTAGTGAGACTAATTATCCTGCAAAAGGTTGTGAGGGCTTTGACTGTTTAATAACCCGAGAAATCTGCTGCCAATTCAAGATATGTCCAGAGCTGAATTTTGCTCAGAATATTTACCATTAAATTACCTGAGATTAAAGAAAAATGCAAAGAAGCGGAGTGTGCCTCTGCCCCAAATCAACCAGCAAGTGTCTGGGATTGGCATTAAACTCATCCCATAGGCAAGTTATTTCCCGTCACGACGGAAATGGCTTATTCTCTGAGGCACTTGGAGCTGCCCCTGTCAGGGACAGGACGCCGGCCTGGGCAGACTCTTGCTGTGATGCGGGATGGCAGCTCTTCTGCTCAGCTGTCAAATGTCTCTGCACAAAAGAATCTCGCTGCGATAAACAGGTCTCCTCAGGAAACACTCTCCCTCCAGCCAAAGTTATCCTTCATTTTGATGAAATTCCTGACAGCATCTCTGTTTTACAAACCTGCTTCTTTCCCACAGAAATATGGTGTATTTTCCAAACCTTATAAAACAGTCATTCTGCCTGCCTGTGCAAAAAAATACCCAGAGATGTCAGTAACTTTAAGCGAGTCTGAAACTGAAACACTCTAGGCAGGGACCATTCGATTCGAGATGATGCCTCACGCGAAGGCAGGTAACTGTTCCTCATGCCTCCACAGACCTCGTGTTCTAGGGAGACGCCAATTAGCTAAACGTGTTCATTTTTCAGAGGAGCATCTCTGGGCAGTCTGTCACTGCAATGGCACACTGAAGGAAGGGTTTCTAACAAGACCAGAGACTTGAAGGGCCTGTGTAAGACTGACAGCAGCAGCAGCCCTGGCAAAACTGGGCACAGAAGTCAGGGTTCAAGTAGTTGGGCTTTACATGCCAGGACGAGCTCTGTGCTCTGGGGCTTCGAGGCGAGGTAGAGCTTGTTGCCAGACCAAGGGTTCTGCCCCCATCACTCAGCTTTTCTGAAAAGGGAAAGGCAGAGCCCTGGCCCTCCACCCGAGGAGGGAATGGGGCACAGCCAGCACCACCAGCAGGGTTTAGGTATCAGCAGATAAGGTACAGGACTGAAAGGACCCTTTCACAAGATTCACGCAACTGCTGTGCACAACTGTAGTTCGTTAACTCAAAGTTAGTTAAGTATCCCTCTGAGGGATTTGAGGAATGCATCTCTTGGAAGACTTTTTCCTAAAGTCTCATTCCCACTGTTCTCCTTTTCTTATTCTTCCCCTGCTTTCTTCTGTAAATACTAACATGAGCTCTTCGGAGATTAATGTGTGCTTAAAAAGCCATATTTATCCTTATATAAAAGCTTGTTTAGTTTACCCTGTCCTCTAGAGATCGGTATTCCCACAAGCCATCTAAACACAGACAACAATGTAGAGCATTAGGATTTGGAAAAAAAACGAGAGGACTGTTTTCACAGTGTTTTAACACCAGAAGAAAGGAACCAACTGTCTTCAAGGGGGCTGAAACACAAGAACCCCACCCCAACCTGGAGATGAAAAAAAAAATCCTAACTCCTCAAGTATATTTGTAGAGTGCTGTACTTTTTAAACTCCCTTCTCTTCCGCTGTCACCATGTGTACACACAGTCATTCTGCAAAGCCAGCTGCGGATGTGCACGCAAACACACGCCTCCCCATGGCTGCTCCGCTGGTGTCTCCTCTAGCGCTCAATCGCCCCTCCAAGAAGCCGACCACCGTGCTATCCCGGCTTTGTCTTCCTTCTCCGTTGGACTTCTTTCCCACGGGACCCCATGCTCCTTTTCTGTACCAGGCCTACGAAGTGCATCTGGAAAAAGAACAATGAACAACCAAGAAAAATCAAGCGGTGTTCTACCTCATGTTTCTCAATAAAGGTTTACATGAGCTGCCTCAATAAAGATTTACATGAGCTACAGAGATCTGTATGTGAAGGAATGTTTTTATGACATCAGCCACCCACATAAATGCTAGGAAAACCCCAAACTATGCAGGGTGGTCTTTACTGCAAAACGTATCCTCGCGGTCCATAAGAACTGGTATTACCAGTACGATCCTGTCGCGGTTGAGATGGACAAATGACATAGACCAAGTTCTTCTGTGCAAACAGCAGTCTTCATTTATTGCCACGAACGCCTTTTTCTATAGTCTTTACAAGTTCATGTGTCTTTTTGCTATTGGTTACAGGCTGCAATAGTAACATATTGTTGGCTAATCTTGCTATCGTCAATGTTACTCTTTTACTCTCTTCTTTCTCACAAGTACACCTTAATATCTCCAGATACTCCTTTACTCCCTTCTTTCTCATGGGTATAGCTTAATGTCTTCAAGGCCAATCTCTGTTCCCATACCCTCTGTCAGGGAATCCACGGGCCCGCCGTAGTCCCCCACATGATTCAATGAGAATAAATACATTTTATAAAATATAAACTTGCCTTTTTTTAAAAAAAAAGTAAGTAAGTAAGTAGGTAAAGCCTTAATGTGGATGATTATTCCCTGCTGCTGCTGCTCAGCATCTTTGCCCCAGTTCCTCATTTCTATTCTCTTGTTGCTGATGCTTGAACCTCAAAATCTAAAACCAGACTAGACTGGCCACATCTTATAGCCAGGAAATACACAACTGCATGTTAGCAAAAGAACCAGGTGTCAAAAAATAGAAGTAACTGGACACTGTCGACACCTGCACTGGGAGAAACTTGCTAAAAATTCTCCTGACTGTGAATCCCTTCAGCAAAGGAATCTAACAGCAAAAGAACTCGGAAAAGCTGTGCATATACACTTCAAGGTGCAAATCAGTGGAAGAGCAAGCTTTCCCCAGGTGTCAGGCCCTGCATTCACCCTCCTGACTATGCTTATCAGGCTCAAGGTGAAAAAGGAACTTCATAGTGAATACACATTTGATTGGAAAAATGAAGAAATCTTAATGCAGTTAGTGCAGTAGTAACAGACATGCAGCCCTTCTCCAGGCTGACCAAGGCTCAAAACACCCAACGATGTGGGACCACCACAGCCTAGTTATCCCAGCTGGTATCACACGTGCAGCCTGTCCAAAACTGCGCTCAAATCCACCTAATGGCATCAGCCACTGGACCTGCTGAGAAGCAAGCTAACTACCTTCAGTGCTCATCCTAAAGCAACACATCAGAGAGCGCCCTTTAGAGTACCCTCTTCACAAGAGTTAGGCCAGTAAGAAAGACAAATGGAAGTCAGGCCAACAAGAAAGATACATGGAAGAGTATCATAATCACAATATGCTAATTTGCAACAGCATCAAAATGAAATTAAAAGCACTAGTTTGTCAAAAAGACGTGGAAACCACACTACAGATGGGAACAACCTGCCAGGATTTAAGTACAGCAGATATCACGTAGTTCACAGCGAGACCTCCCAAAAACTTAAAGGATACCACAACCCCTGAAGCATAATTTAATCAACACTAGAAGTAGATAAGTCACTGGCATCAGTGAGAACAGCACCGTTACAGGGAGAAGCTCCGTGAGTGCTGACAAGAGCACAGACATCCATACAGCAACATTTCCATTCAAACAGGGAAAGGAAATATTTGTAGAAATTTCACAAATCCACAAAGGGCATGATTTAAAAGACGTAAAAGTATGGCATGAAAACATATAGAAGTCCAGAAGAAAAAATACCATTAAAGGTGGCTGAAAAACACCCCAAAGTTTGGAGAAACTCAGACAGATAATTCCCCCAAACTGCTCAGTGCCTACTAGAAATGAAGATAAAATGCAACTAATGAGACAATGAATCTTTTAGGACAATCAGTCCTTCGGGATAATTTAGGAAATCTGGTTAACTTGCAACAATACAGCAAATCAGGCTGTGACAGAGCCCTACGAGGCTCCCGGACTGTGAGGGGAGAGGTGTACAATGCAAGAAACTTCCATCTTCAATACATTTTCACGTTTATGTATCCCATTCAGTCTCTACAAATCGCTGGCAGCAAGATATTTCTCGTTAATTTGCTGAGTACTTTTTCCTAAAATCTATGGTTTACAAAGCCTTATACCAAGACAAAGCAACCGTCTGGTGAAGAATAGGTCTGTGTAGGAAGCCTAATGTTAGTACCAAGCCCAGTGGAGGAATCCAGCCCCTGCACATGGGCTGTATTGGCGTCACTTGAACTCTGGCTGCCTGATTGATAAAACAACCTGCAAAATGCTTTTCTGGCACTTTTACCAACACCTAACATTAACACACAGTGATTTGTTGAACTGAGTATGAGTAAGTGCAAGAAATAAAAGGAAGGTGCTATCTGCCACTAGTTTCAAAATTTTGCAGCAGGATCTAGTCCAGCAATAGAACTGTGCTGAGTGGTTTCCTTGATTAAAAAGGACTGTAAAGAAGGGACAACTGGCAGCGGAGATGCAACAGGACAGGTTCTTGCTGGAGTCTGCTTTCAGTCCAAATGACAGCAAGACCCTGAAAGCTGAGAGCTGGGCTGAAAGTTCCTTGCTGTCACTTCATTTGTTCACTGTTTTTCCCAAATAAAAGCTGCTTTTCCTTAATTCTGGCCAAGAAGTCTGTGAGGAAAACAACAGAACTATTCCTGTAAAAGCAGGAGTGTGCATTAGCTTACTCTTGAGTGCCTATGCTCCAACAACTGGTTTGTATCTTTGAACCACAGAATGGTTGGGGTTGGAAGGGACCTCTGGAGATCATCCAGTCCAACCCACCTGCTAAAGCAGGTTCACCAGAGCAGATCACACAGGAATCTTGCTCTTTTCTTAACGCTGTATTATTCATGGAAAAAGGGCTCCTTTGGAAGATACAAGCAAATACCTTCCTGTCAGATAAGAGAACTAGAGACAGTTTATGACTTGGAGAATGTTCATGCCCATGAGTCACCATGTGGCAGCGCTTGCTAGATAACAGTTCTGCAGTGAATTTATTCAAGTAAGAGTCAGCAACAAACATCTGAGGGATTTAGCAGATCTGTACAGGACGGACGTTTCAGACATACACTACCCAATCTCCATATTCTCCATATTATTCCTGGCCCAATGGACAGAAAGCTGAGAAAGATACAAAAATAGTCAATCAGCTACTAATGAAAGCAAATGATGGTTGTCAAGACCTTCCCTCAGTTTACTGAACTACTGAAAATAAGCAAAAGCTGTGAGTTGTTTCTAATGCCAAGAGTTACTAATCAACATTCATTCACTGGAAGAAGAGGTAGAAATTGTACTATGATAAAAAGTGTCAACTCACTTAAAAATTCCACAAGAAATGTCAGTGTTTTGACAAGAAGCCTAGAAAGATGGTATGTCCTCACAATAATTAAATCAGCAAAACAACCTAATTTTTATGCACACAGGGTGGACATACAAGGAAGAAGGGAACTCCTTGCTCTTCATTGCACAATATGCTGCCAGCAACACTGAAACTGCAAATGAAGAGAAAATATATGCAAAATTAGCAAGTTCAGGGAACCTCCTGCTTAGCATACAGAAGAGAAAAGCCAAGCACAGCTGATTTTTCATATTTTGGCTATAGCTCCAAGAACCAAAAGCAATGCTTGCTTCAGATGAAAGTGAAGATTTAAATGCCCAAGCAAAGGATTAAGGTACAACCTTTTTGACAACCTTTTTAAGAATACCTCAAAAATTCCTTTGCATATGAGAACGTGTGGCAAGACACAAGCAAGTCCTGTCATGTATGGATTTTTTAACTAAGAAGAGGATATTATACTCATCCTTAACCTTTTTTTTCATATGCTTTGAGGTGAGACACTGTGAGCAGAGCACCTGTTGGAAAAGTTTTGTTAAGAAAAGCCTGTTTAGTTTAGCTATTCCCATATGGATGTCCATTCCTTCACACAGGCTAAACAAAGGCAATAAAATCATGTTTATATTGGGATATTTGCCTTTTTTTTTTTTCTTCAAAAGGTGATTTCTTTCACACCCTTACTAACACTGCTATATGTACAAAGCTTCAGTACAGAGTAAATTTCCAGTTGAAAATGTAGATGGCAAAGACCGTGATTCCCATAGGCATGGCCTTCTTGGAAGAGGAACCTTGGTTATTCTTGTTGAACAGTGGATGTCCCTGTGGCAAATTCAAGGTGGAAACAAGATAAATAAGAAATAAGATAAACCCGTGGTATCACTTCACTTCTTTTGGAGGTTCCTGCTGTCACTTTTTCACATGGGGAAAGAACAGAGGAGGTGAAATTCCCACAGTGAGTGTCAGGGCTCACATTGCCTTCCATCTCGGGAGATTTTTGAATGGTATTTAGGCCAGGAGCCCATTGCAGATTACAGGCAAAGCAGGTTTTGATGAGAACAATTGCTGCTGCTCGCTGGATCTCTGCTCTCAGCACATCTGGGAGCGTTTGTGTAGCCAGGACAGCGCGTGTCACCAGGGGAGCAGGAAAGGATGCAGCTGCAGGCAGGGTTCAGCAGAACAAGGAGAGCAAATTGCCGGGTACCAAGCTGTACATCCAAAGAGCCAGCTTCGGAGGAAGCTCGCCAATGCCAAATCACAGTGAATAAGCTCTAGTTCAAGCTGCAGCACCACAGGGCTGGGCTTGGGAGCAGGATGTGCTGAAAACAGGAACAAGATTCAGAGCTGGAAATTCAAAGCCCACTTCAGCCGTGTCTTCTTCAGCTCTTGGAAAACAGCCTCAGTAAATCTCTAGTCGCATCATCATGACAATTTTCCCAGCGTGTTGGCTAAACAGTACCAGCACTAAATATAGGCCTCTTTGGCATGCCAGCAGGAGCTTGCCAAACGTGAAGGAGAGCAATTTGTCCTTCCTGAGGAGACACATGCCACCATCAGGCACATGGTACTGAGCCAGAAACGATTCACCCCAGAATGGCAAACAGCCCACTACTGGCCTCAGCCTGATGTATTCCCACACTGACATCACACTTTTAACATGGACAATAATTAGGACATTTCAGGGCAGTATTTTTTTCCAGGTAAGAGTCACTCTTGTAAGAGAACTCCCTGAAGTACAACGTTAAAAAGCATTGTCACTGTTAAAAAAAAACAGGGTGTAATCTGGTGAGTCTTCACACTGTGTTTTAAGGTCCTAAACCCACAGATGAGACTGCTCCACCTCCAGCTACTTTTAATATGTAAATTGGTATGTACTAAGCTCTGTGACAGCTGTCACAGCTGTCAGAGTGGGTAACAGAGAAATGAGCTGCATTCAAGAAGGAATTGGCTTACTTATTCTTTAAAGTACAGGCGTTTAAATAAACAATAAACTGTGGAAGACCTATTTAATGTAATATACGGATTTACTTTGCTCAGAAAATGAGCTAACCCTGGGATAAAAACCAAACCACTTTGTGAGTCTCTTCTGATGGATTATATCCTTGTAAACTCAGACTAGTACAGTTTTTAGTAGCTTTGTCATCAACAAAGTCCAAGAACAGACTTTAAACTAACACAAACACAAGACATTTCCATTTTTTCAGGACCTCTGATCTTTCCCCCAAGAAAACTAATCCATTGCAGTCTTACGCTGGAAACGGATTAGGTACAAAAACGCTTCTGAGAAATAAAATGTTAGGCTTTCATCCAACAGTGAAAGCTGGGCAGGCACAAAGGTCCACAGGCACACATCTACTTACAGGATCATGACCTAGAACAGTAGACGAAACCACTGAGATCTGGAGAACCTAAAGTGCTCTGTTATGCCGAATACAACAAGTACGTTCAGAGATAACCAGAAGTGAGAAAGGAAATCAGCATTGACTAAAAGTACGTCTACACATACATAAGCGGAAGACTCGATGGAGTTTCCTGTGTAAGGAGCTATACCAGATATGTTCAGAGATCTGGGGGTTTCCATTTGAAAAGGTTGAGGATAAGAGTCAAGTGCACTGGAACAACAGAAAGGATTTTTGTATTGCCTGTTAACTTGTCCATGAGTGAACCTCCAAGCTGTGCTAAGCAAAGAGTTTTGCACTGGAGATTTTTTTTCATTTCCAACCTACATCTAGGGAGCATCTGCCACCCGCAAAATCCTCAAAACACCAAAAAAACCCACCACCACCACCACCACCACCACCAACCTCCCTGCCCCAAAATCAACACAAAAACAAAACCAAAAACAAACAAACAAAAACCCACAAAAAAACCCCAAACCAAACAAACAAAAACCCCAAACCAAGAAAACAAAAACAGAGAATAAGCAAGTTAGGAAGTTTAGTTAGTCTCTCATGGAATCATGTCTTTCAGAGGGAAAACCAATCAGAAATGTCACAAAAGGAGCGAAGGGCAATGGGAGCAGCAACTCAAAAGTTTAGACCCACTTTTGCAGGCTGAGAACTACTAATTGCAGTTACATTAGCTGTGATGTTGTTTTGAAGGATTCAGAATTATGGACCTTCCTCTGTGGTAAATGCCTTTTGCTACAAATGGCTTTGAAACTGGCCAGGTGTGGCAGAGTCCTCCAGCACGGTGTGGTCACGCCAATTGGACTGTCCTCGAATCCTAGAAGCGGAGTGCTGCTCCTTCCAGCAAACTTAAGCTGGAGATCAGCAGAGAGGTGCCCAGAATCAGAGAAGGCGGTGCTCCAGGTAGTAAAGGGCCAGAGAAGATTTATGGGTTTGGGGGATTTTTTTCCTCGTTCACTTGAAGTAGTGAAAGAAGAGAGAGAGTTCTGTAGCCTATTTTAGTATTCTTTAATCACTGTTGAGCTGTAAGTAATGTTCTGCTTTAAAACCTCATTGACATGTACCCTGGTTCTTAGCTGAGTGCTCTTTGTCGGGAAAACAGCTATTAGGCACTCACCCTTCTCTCAAGAGTCAGGCAATCAGTATTGTGTTGTTGTGATGTGCTCATTTTCTTTAGGTTTTGTATGTACAAGCTGGATTGCTTGGAATAACAGCGGTTTTTCTGCCCTACTGTGTCAGGAAATAAATATATTTCTACCATAAAATACTTTTTTTTTTCAGGGATAAGGTCATCTTACCGTGCCAAGGAACCTCCTTCTAAGGCCACAGAATGAAGTAATTCCAAAAATGCACTGGTTTTTATTTATGTTAATACATAGTTTTCGAGCTTTCTGTCTAGCCCAAGGCATTGTTAATATTGACATGAACACATACTTGGCTTCCAAAAAGGCCTGCAATCACTGTAGCTCATCTATATTAAATACAAACCCCCCCAAACAACCCCCAATATCAATTGTTCAGACATCACCGCAGTCTAACCACTTATCAGGAGGTTCTCATCTGTTTCCAAAACAGATTTCCAGTGGGTTTCAGCTGTGGTCGCTTCTTTTAAAATCACTGATTTATACACTCCAGCTTGTCCTGTTTCATCAGAGAATGAATAATCTTTTCCATGTTTGAGTTATTACCATTTTAGTAGAGGAGCTCAGACTCATTTTATAATTTCTGCTGGGTGATTCCTCCTCACCCAAGCAGCCCCATTGAATTTCCATTTGAGCAATAACTTATAAGATCAGGACCTTTCAACCTCAGCACTGCCCCTTTTTAGAGTGTAACTATTTTTATTTTCCAGCTTCCAGGCATAGAAATGCTGACATCTAAACTGAGGAATCCCAATGGTTGGGAAAACAAAAGAAAATAAAAGCCATCAATTAAATTTAGTTTAATTTCTTCAAGACACCCTATTTTTAATCAAGGATTTGTTTACACAATAGAGTAATTTTAAAATATCTGCATGTTTTAAAAGTTAAAATCTTAAATGCTGTACATATTTAAAATGAACTAATGTTTAATGCTTTACTAAGTAGTAGATATTTTAAAATACTAGATATTTTAGTAGTTGTGCTGGTATTAGCTGGAGTAGAGTTAATTTTCTGCATAGGAGCTAGTATGGGGCTACGTGTTGGATTTGTACTGGAAACAGTGTTGATAACCGGGATGTTTTAGTTACGGCTGAGCAGTGCTCACACAGAGTCAAGGACTTTTCTGCTGCTCTCACCACCCACCAGCGAGTGGGCTGGGGGTGCACAAGGAGCTGGGAGGGGACACAGCTGGGACAGCTGACCCCAGCGACCAAAGGGATACTCCACACCATATGATGTCAGGCTCAGCATATAAAGCTGGCAGAAGAAGAAGAAGGAGGGGGTTAACATTCAGAGTGATGGTGTTTGTCTTCCCAAGTAACCGTTACACGTGATGGAGCCCTGCTGTCCTGGGGATGGCTGAACACCTGCCTGCCCATGGGAAGGAGTGAATGAATTCCTTGTTTTGCTTTGCTTGTGTACATGGCTTTTGCTTTACTTATTAAACTGTCTTTATCTCAATTCACATGTTTTCTCACTTTTGCCCTTCTGTTTCTCTCCCCCATCCCACCAGGGGAGAGTGAGCGAGCGGCTGTGTGGTGCTTTGTTGCTGGCTGGGATTAAAGCACAACAGTAGCAGATATTCCAAAATAAATTCTAGCACTTAGTCTGTCTCAAATAAAAAATGTTCTTTCATAAGCATTTAGAAAAACTCCATATATCTTAGTCTCCATATATTTACAAGCAGAAATTAAACCCTTCCAGGGACAAAATCCTTGCCTGCTCCTGCAAACAACTTGGGTGGATGTTAAGATGTTAACCTGTACTTATCTATAATGGAAATACAGAGGCCAGTCACTAGTGACATACCCCAGGGGTCACCCTGTACTAGGGTGCATCTATGTTAGCGACCTGGATGGTGCAACAGAGTGCACCCTCAGCAAGTTTGCAGAATATACAAAACTGGGAGAAGTGATGGATACACCAGATGCCAGTGCTGCAATTCAGTGGGACCTCGACCAGGTGAAGGCTCTACAGTACTTACACTGAGACTCCCCAGTACAAGAGAGACATGGAGATACCAGAGTGAACCCAGCCACGGGCCACTGCCATTGATTAAGGGCTTGTAGGCTGGGAGAGCTGGGACTGCTCAGCCTGGGGGTGGTGCCAGACTGGTCAGTGGTGCCCAGTGACAGGGCACGAGGCAACAGGCAGAATCTGAAATACACAATCTAGACAGTCTCCAGAGGTTCCTGCCGGCCTCAGCTGCTCTGTGATTCTGTGATTTTTCTCTGGACTTCAAAAACTATGAAACATTGTTCTTATCTCTTTTTCACCTCTAATTAAGTTACCATTACACAGGAGAAAATAATATGAATCTGGCAGGACCTGATCCCAACATCTGTAGTGGGCAGGAGCGTTCAACCAGCCTCAGTGAGCTCTGTTTCGGTTCTGTGCATGACACACTGAAACACTGACAGGACATGAGAGGTTTTCGCTGCTTGTAAAATGCAGCCATAACCAAAGCCCACTGAATGCAGGTAATTTTTACTATGATACAGTCAGTCCTGGATCCACACAGCCTTCCATCATTTAAAAGTGTTGTGCCATTTCCATGGCAGGAAGGAGTGTGCCCAGCTCTGTTCCAAAGCTTCCCCTCACAAAGTGGGGTCTGCCTGGGGAGGTGGAAGCCTGTGATCCTGCACTCCCCTCACTTGTTGAGTTTCACTGAGAGCATCTCCACTGCCCAAAGTTCACTGCACTTTTTTTGACAATCAAACATGGAAAATCTCAGTCGCTAAGATCCCCAAATTTACTTGGCAACTGGACACATTAAAGCCCCGGACATGACTAGTTGTAGTTCTCCAGGATGACCTGTTAGTATACAATGCCTTTCAGTCCCAGGAAAGCCAGTATGCTGCTGCCTGTCTGCCCTGGTCTGCCCTCCCTCCCCATTCCTTCCTCCTGTCTTGCATCCAGCTGGGCCAACGTTGAGCAGGGAGCAGTGCTGCCCACACCAGATGTATAACAACACACAGAGGTGCAGGTGGAGGAAAGGTCTGCAAGGAGTCAGCCCTTCCTCCTGGTCTCTTGTGGTACTTCCTTCTCCTTGCGTCTGTGTTGAAAGGGCAAGAAAGAGGGGCAAGAAAGGGTGGAGACTCTCAGAGAACTGTCTCACTTCTGGGAAAACGCACCAGATTTTCACATGTGCCTGATCTGGACCTTCCCAGGACAGGTGACACCAGTGCAATCCCAGCCCATGCTCCTTCACTTCCACCCCAGCTGCAGTCATGACTGGGCTTCTCCAGGTATCTTTATCCATGCTAAACTGATTCCATGGGGAGGACCATAAAACCAGGTTAGCACTTTCTGGATGTCAGCCTGGTGTGTATCACACTGGAAGCTGGCCAAGGCAGCAGTGTGGCACTGATCACACACTGAGAATCTCTCTGTGCTCTCCATAATCGTTATCCTATTCTATAATAAGGATAAGACCAGCTGGACCTTGCTGCCAGCTCCCACAGGACAATCTGGCTGCCTAATGTTAGTAAAACAGGATATCCACTCCCTGCATCTTCCTCTTCTATTCCTGTTCAGGGAATCTATAAAACATCCATATTGCAGTCTTTTCACCCTGACATTTTTGAGAAGGATGAAAGGCCAAGGACTTACTTTGAAACTGGTCCTGCCAGGGCTATGGTTGGTCAAGGGGAATTTTCTCACCCAAAGATCCCCACACTATTGGGTCTTTATTTCTGCTGCATTCTTTCTTTATCACCTTCAGAAAAAGAACATCAAAACAAGCATCTAATTATTGCAGGCCACCGAAGACAGGCAGATGCTCCATGAGTGATTCTTACCTTTCAAAGTGACTGTTCTGGGCCACATACACTCCCCTTTCTTTCTTACAGAAAAGGCAGCCAGGCTATGTTTTGAAGTCTCTGCTAGTGTTTCCACCTCAGTGGCCTGCTCTAGGACCCTTCAGAGTGGAGCTACCGGGAGAGATTTGGATCTTTCGAACAGAAGCATTCAGGAGAAGGGGGTATGATTTTGAGAAGCATGCAGATCCACATGGACTTCGGAAGCTGTGTTATCTGTCCAGACCCATTGGAGTCAGAGGTCCTAGGATGCCTTAGGTGATTGCTCATGGCAGTCTGCATAAACTGTGTGAAAAAAGACTTGTCTCATTCTCAGACCCGTGTGTCTTAATAGGCACCATCATTTGAGGTGTTCGGAGCCCAAAACTTAGAAATAGCTGACAGGCCAGAGATGTTACCAGGGACAAGCCTACAGCCCTTGCGGTTCTTTATTACAATGATTTTTAAAATTTTCTTTTGTTTTTTTTTTTTTGGGGCAGGGGCAAAGAGGAAGGAAGCATTCTGCAGCACATGCTTAATGTAGGTTTCTCTTGGTGAACTGACTTGGTGGACCGACTTGGTGGACTGACTTGGTGGACCATATTTTGAAACAGTTATTTTGAAGGCTGGCTGGAAGAACAGCTGTGTGCCTTTCCTTTGTGGGAATTCATGGCTTTTCAGGGAAAGACACTTATGGTGCAACGGATTCTGTGAGAGGACCTGGCCTGCAAGTCTTGTCCTGATGTTGCCATGTTTAATGCCACTTCATGGAGATCTAGCTCTTCATAGGTGTCAAGTTTCAAAATCTTCCTCCTCTTTCCTTTATGAGTTATATGGCTTTGGAAGACTGAGGTTATCAGGCCTTTAGAGGGCTACTTTTTGCTTATGTGAGTTGAAGGGCCTAGACAACAATATTAGTTGAGGAGACTTGCTATAAAAACTGTGTGTTTCATTTGCAACCTTGCAATCTTGCCTCCTGACTCATTGCTACAACAATGGACCACAGTTTCGAGATGCAGTCATTAATTCAGACCCAGAGAGAACCTTCTCGGCTTCCCACATCTCAGCAGTCTGTGTGCCTTGCCAGCTGCTGCTGAACCCAGCTGCTTGTGGTCCAGGTCCCTGTGGGACAAAGAAGTTGTGCCACCGTTTAGATGGCAGAAGGATGATGGAGAAGTCCACAGGGCAAGGGGAGTACCTTGGCCCCAGATCTTCACTATATATGTTGTGGGAGGAAGTGGATGACATTCAGATAGTCTTCCAGCAATAAGACCACATTTGAGATACCAGGTATAAATCAAGGCAGGTAGAAAAAGCAGGAAGGCCTACTGACCTAAATATCTGGCCTCAAGAAAACATTTATTCCTTTCCCTACTTGTCTGAAGGCTTTGCTGGATAACACTGTGAGATATGGGTAGGGCATTTATGCAGGATGTCATGGTCTGAGTTCTGCGGTGCATGTGCCACAGATGAGTTTGGTTTGGGACAAGTATTAAAATGGTTTTTACGCAGCATGCTGCAAGGGAGTTTGGGAGAGATCTTCTCCAGTGGTGCCCCAGTTATATGCAGTCTGGATATATCTAGGGCACTTTGTAAAGGACTATGCTGGGACTACAACTGTGTGTCTGAAAACAGGAGACCTTGACTAGGCCACATGGTAATAATATAAAAGGATGGTTTGTAAGGACATAAGGGTACTGTCAAGTTGACTTTAACACATAAACTAGCCCTTAAGGTAAACAAGATAAAAAGTCCACTGAGTGAAAGTGGTCTAGGGCAGAAAATTATGTTGACCTGAAAAGTACCATGCAAACCCGAGTAGATATGTTGACTAAGGACCAAATCCTTATTTAAGTAAATTGTCCTTCTGAGGCAGGTTCCACAGCCAAATCTAGTCTCTTGTACAACAGGTGCATTATCAGCTTGAACCTCTCGGTAACTCCTTATGCAACTATGCTGTAAATCAGTCTGAAGCCTGATGCATTCTGGCTAGCCCCAGCTCACAGATCTTTCCTGCAGATTAATCTGCTACGAATTTGGGCAGTCTCCAAATTGTCCTGCAATGTAGGCCCAGAGGGAAAGATTTCAGCAGCACATCACCATCTCCCCAACAACCGCTGGACTCTGGAACACTCAGCAGAATCTGAACAAAGCAAAGATTCTGCCCCATTGGCTCCAGACACAGCTATGTCCACGCAGCCTTTAGGTAGAGTGAGCATGAATAAGAGCAGACTCTGAAAACGGAAGAAAAACCAACTTACTACCAGTGTGGGAGACTTTCACTAACTTACATGGCTGCCCTTTCAGCTCCACTTACGTAACCGCTGTCCTCAGCAAATGGGTTCAGTATGAGCAAGGATTACTTACACGACAAAACATGAAAAAGTGCTGTTGCAAAAGTACTTGAATCTGAAAAAAAGCACACTTGGAAATAAATAGAGGGCATTGGGAAATAACATTCTGGCAACTATACAAAGTGTGTGCATTTCCCATAGAATTGAATAAAAATAGATTGTGCCGAAAACAATGATAAAAAACTTATGGGAATGCATGTCTGGCACTGTTTATATTCCACTCCTGGGGCTAAAGTTGGAATATCGAAAGGGTGGTACAATTATGAATTTTACTTTAAAAATGTAAATATTTCTGCTTCTTACAAAAGTATAAAAAATAATAAAATACTTTATTCAATGATTCAATGATTCAATGAGTCTACATTGAACAGCCAGTCTTAACTCACTGCAAGTCAACTAAGTTAAGATACTTGCTTTGCCTTTGTAGAGAGATTAATGTGATGGGGTCTCTAGGTTCTGCCAAAATAGAAAGAGTAATTTCATATACAGACATATATGTATCTGTGTGTTTTTATTTATACACGCACACACATATGAGTGAGAGATAGAAAGATAGTCTTTCTGTTCCAGAATCTGTAAAGGTCATTACATTTAGATTACATTTTAATCAAATGCACATTTACAATTCTTATAAACAAACCATCCTGAGACAAACTGGAGACCTGGCACTCCAGTGCACAGCTATGAAGCATCCATGTTTGTCCTTTAAGGTCTGCTGCTTTGAATTAAGGTTCTTGTCTCAAACGTAGCTCTTCCAACTCAAATCACACATCTTCGCTCACAGAGCAGGCAATACCTGAACCCCTTGTCTGACGTTTTTAACACACAAAAAGGTCTGTCATACAGCCTGGTGTGTCTACCTACCCAGTCCAAGCTGTATGTAGCTGTGCAGAGACACCCAAATTGAGAAAGAAACACATCCTTCCTTAGGGTCAGAATGGCGGTTTTACTCACTAATGCTATTCTCTGTTTTCATCAGGATGAAAGTCTGCAGGAACATTACTACTGTATCAAGGTTCAAACACAGGAAAATATTTCAGCTGGTGCTTATGTGTCCTCTTTAACCACTACTTATGCAGATGCTTTATTCCTCCTGCCATGAATAAATACTAATTTGTTCAAGGAAACAATGAGCAGCAATTACATCTGTCAGGAAAAAACAGCAAGCAAACAAACAAACCAAAACAAAAACATAAACCAAAAACCCAACAGTTAATGTCCAATGAAAAAGTTGCCTCTTGCCTCGGAGAAGACATCATTTAGAACCACATACTCCACTCTCTGAGTAACCCTCATAATAGGTTGGAGGAACACTGGCAGTTAATGACCAATGCCAGGCATGGAACTGTGGGGCTGATCTCCATCCAACAGCTATTTCTACTCCTTTGATTCCTGGTTTTGCCACAGAGCAGATGATCTGAAGGTTTCAGATCTAAGCTCAGTGCTAGTAAGAGGAGAAGAGGGTTTGCAGGGAGAAAGTTCCTTTTTCAGAAATCATCAGATTCCCCAGCTCCCTCAAGGAAAATGAAAAGCAAAACTATCCTTTCACTGTAGCTCTTTTTTTTTTTTCCCATTTAAATAATACCCAAGCATCCACAGTGGTGACTGTAGGTTTTTAAAAGCATATTTTTACTATATTTTTCTCACTACTACTTCATATTTCAGAAGTTCTAAGAACTACTGAATCTTTTGGGATATTTGTGTGTTCCTCTAGAGACACGAAAGAGTTTGACTTTTCAAGAGAATATGTTGAGCCATTTATGACAAGACAGACCAATATTATTGTTTGCCTTAAAGGGGATAGAAGGAACCAGTAGACTATCTATCCTTCATCACTTAGATCATTCAGTGTAAGCCTCTTCTACTGAGCATAACAACAACTGCTTAGATAAAGGCTCTTATCTCTTCCAGTCTTTTCACCTCCAGGCATTTCCTTCAGATTATGAATAATTCCCGTGTCTCTTTTCTGCACATCTATTTTTCCATATTCTTTTGAACGCAGGAACACCAAAACTGTCGGCCATATACTTACTGGTCTCAAGAGTGCTTTACAAAGGGAAGATCTCCCATTCCTGTTTTCGGGCTCCCTCTTGAAACAACCCAGAATTTCATTAGCCTCTTGCTCTACAAAATTATACTGGGAATTCAAGTCAAGCTGTTTTTCCATTTTGATCTCTGAACCCCTTTAGAAGCATTGCTTTCCAAGATAAAGTCCTCCATGCACTCTTCCTTCTGAAGTCTATGACTTAATGTGTAGCTGTGTAAAGAAAGATTTTATTTAAATGGAGAAGCTATCCAGACCACTCTGCACTTTCCTGAGCTCATTGATATCACTGTTCTGACTGGGTTTTGTGTCATCTGGAAATTATATCACCAACATTTATACTTACTCCCAAGTGACTGCAGGAGGTGTTGAATAGAAGCAGCCTACTGTCAGTTCCTGGGGAACTTCTCCATCTGATGATGATTTTCTGTTGTCAGCTACTTGGAGAGATGCGTCTGTTAGCCATTTAACAGGCTGTGTTGACGGTGTACAATGCCATTTTTATGTAGGATGCCGTATGAAATAAGATCCTCAAAATAGCCAGAATCTACTACAGCGACACTGTCATTTTATCTCATTATTTTTAAAATGAGAAGGTTTACTTTTAATGACAAATTCAGCACTCAATATATTGACTTTAAAAATCCTAGTAATATTTTTTTCCTGAAATTATAGGTGATTGTGAGTGCCCAAATTGAGGCACATAAAGAGGACAAATTTTCTAAGAGAGGGTATCCAGTAGTTTCTGAATATCAATGATCACAAGCAATAGATTTCACTGGAAATGAACAGCTGTTCATTCACCAAATAATAACAGTCACATAAGTCATAAAGCACATACTTACTGCACAGCCCAGTTTTGGGTTAAGAACGACTAGGGTGAGTGGAAAAGTAAGGGAGTTGAGGTCAGAAGATGTGATACTCTGCAATCCTTCTGACCATATTATCTCAGTAGATGAGGTTGTTTGAAGACTTCGTTTCACGCCCAGTGTAAGCCAACCTAAATTTGAATTGCTGATTAAAGGATGGTCTGACACTCCTCTTCCTGAGCCGTGATTTCTGCTCTCATCTCTCTGTCAGCATGATGATGCATTCATCTCACCTCTATCCGGCATTTCGTTTGACCGACCACATAGCCCTACAAGTGCTAAAAGGTGATAGAAGGGAGAGGACAGGAACACTTGTTCAAGGGATAGCAGGGTGTCATTTTGGTGGGGGGAAACTCCTCAAACCTTAGATCAGGCTAAATTGATTGTGAATTGGTACTGAGAACAGCAGGGACTATTTAATTTATGATTCTTCACCAGTATTCTGTTTCGTGAGTTGGATTCCTTCCATGCCAAGTTTTAAACTTGGCCTTTCTTCTTGCCCAGGGAAAACCCTTATTGGCATAAATAAGAATTTTATGTGAGCATGTAAATGGCTACTTGGTCCTTACCATGCTAGATTTATATCAGGCAAGGGACGAGTTGAGTGTTTTGAATCCACAGAACAATAAGCACAGGCAGAGCAAAGAGATGAGAAGGAGAACAGGAGATTCAAGTAAAGGGAGAGTCATGAGGAACACGTTAAAATTTGATCCACGAATTACAGACACTAGTTTGTTATATTGTTGATAGAGCTGAACATTTTTCTCATAAATAGATTTGGGTCTGGTAATGGATTTGGTAAAATAATAATAGTGACAAATCATTCTAATGAGAAAAATAGAAAAGCAGGAAACTATGGATCTGCACAGCTGCAAGTTTTGTAAATGCTGAAAAAATCTATGTCTGAATGATTGCCATTAAAAACTGTTTGTAAGAAAATTCTGTGAGCAAGATTTGCCTAGTAAGCTGGCATGAGCTGGTTTGAAAACTGAAAAGAAAAAAAAAGAGTCAATATATATGACATTTGAAAGGTATTTTGGAACATGATTATTTCTACTTAAAGTGGTTGTTCAAAACTCACAAACCAGCTATTGCTTGATCAAAAGCCAGCAAGGAAAAACATTGCCATATAGCTAAAGACATTTTGAAGTAAACATAAAACACGAAGGGATTCCCAGGTTGCTTGTCAGCAGCAGCTTTTAATCATGCAGCATGCAAAGTGTGTCTGCATTCAAAATTTCAAAAGCCGTGACAAAAGATTTAAGCTAACACAAACAAAAATTTGTTAAAACTCAGGAAATACAGAGAGTAACATCTGCCACACCCAAACGTCAGCCTTTTCCTACTACACTGCAATAGATATAGGGCCAGGTTTTGTCCTGTGTTTTCTCCAGTACAACATGAACTCTGTTTCCATTGAAAGCCACCTTTGGGAGTCACTCGTTTGCCAGTTTAGGAGAGAGACTACTACAGAGAAAGAGACCAGAGTCTGATAGTCCTTCTTGCCTCCAAGAAGATAATGAAGAGGTTTTTTTACAAACTTGTGCTCCACTAGTGCGCTTGCTAAAGTTACTTTCCACTCCAGAGAAAAGGCTTTACCCAGTCTTACACTCAGGATGTTAAGTGCACGCTCTGCCCCCTCTGCATTGCAGAGCTTAGCCAAGGTTAATTAGAAGATGGATGTTTGAGAGAACATGTTTGGAAGGACTGGAGAAGGATGTTCCTACCAGGCAAGAAGTTGAAAGCTGGCAGAAAAAAAGGCTGTATTTGGCTGTTGGATGGACTTTCTTAGCTCAAGTTTACTAGATTTATTAAATTTTCAATTACTCTGATAAAGAGAAGGCTTGAAGTCTGTTGCCCCTTCCTTCTGCACTCTCTTCATTGTCCTCTACATGATCAGAAAAGATGTCATTCTCCAATCTCTGACAGAAGTAGTCCTAGCCACTGTCTGAAGTACGCTGCATGCAATTGTCATGTAGGAGACACAGTGCTTGCTATTTCTCAGCTCCTAGCTGTAGTCTCCTCCTTTTTCACAGCCTTAAAGCAGGTGAGGGCACAGATTGACAGGCAAAGCTGGTGAACAGTGTGTTATGGAAAGTGCATCTTCTGGCTGGGAGGAACAGAAACAACACAAGTCTTCACATCGTTTTTTTGGTAATTGTGAGGGGAATGTTCTGCTTAATCCCTTTTCAGTGCAGCAGGATTTTTCTAGCTTTTATATTCTTTCATTTCAAGATGATGTTCACAGCTGAACTAGAATGACACAAAAAAATTAGTAGCAACTAATAAAACTCATTGGAGAGGTGTCTGATATTCTCATTACCTAACTGTTCACTCTGCTAGACATAACACATTCTGGGACAGCTGTCCTTGCATGGATTTAAAAGCATTTTAAATGTCAATGCAAGTTCCTTGGAACAGAAAGTAAGGAAACAAGATGACACACCAACTTGAACTACAAAGTTCACTGCCATCCTTTGAGATACACCAAAACTCAAGATAGGTCTCACTAGACACAAACATTTTGGGCTGTTTTGAAAATTTTGAAAAAGAATCATTCTTTAGAGTGCCACCACTTAGGAATCTCTTATACAAATTATACCAATTTTTCATACAAACATCAAAGACGCATTTTTGAGGATGTCCTCAGAGAAGCGATCTCCTTTCATGTCTAGGAGTATGGGAGGCTCTGGCAAGGTAAGTCCTTGATTAGATTGCAAAAGACACTATACTGCTGTTAAATTCCTAGAATAACAGAGTGCCTTGTCTAGCTAAGAGAAAACCTCAGGGATGACAATTCTGTTAGTCCTGGAAGACTCCAGAAAATAGAATATTGTATGTTCATAGAACACCTAGTGCCTGGAAGGCACCAATTACCAACACTTCCCTTCCTGGAGGTTTCCTCAGAACTTAGGTATCTCTCAACCCCGTCACAAACAGATCCTCCCTCTCGGTGGTGTGAGAGGACTTTTAAGCTCCTAAATTTGTAAATGAGCCAATCTGGCATTTCTAGCTGAACCAGCCTCTAGAATGACTAAGGTACGCACCTGCCTGTAATGTACAGATGTCAGCTTTCCTGCTGCACTCGATTCTTGGCCATCATAATGCGTGTGGCTACATGGTACCTGAGCAGTGCTTTGTAAAGGCAGCTGTGGTCAGGGCAGGCCAGCACTGGGGCATGACATGGAGTGTGGGTGTGCTGGCCAGGCTGTCAGGCCCCCAGGACACTGCAGCAATTCTTAGAGCCCGCTGGTGGAACAATCCTCTGCAGCCCCGAGAGCTCTGGTGGCCTGCCCCCCGAGGACTTACCTTGACCTTGATGATGTTCCTCAGGAGGGACAGTGCTAAACATCAGCGAATTTCACTTCAAATGAGCACTTCACAATGGCGAGCTGTAGGCTTTTCCTGCTGAGAGAAATTAAGCCACAAGATGTTGCTCAAAGGTATTCCACAGCTCCATTGGTGGAAGTTTCTCTCACCTGCTGCAGGGCGGCAATATCACCCGCGCACGCATGGATCACTCACTTCACTAATTTGCCTGGTCCGTAACACTTTGAAGATCCAATTTGTGAATAAGCTCAATTTGAAAATGCTTCCACGGGAAGCACTGGGTTCCACTTGGAAACTAATTCAATTAAAAATAGTTTGAGATCCAGATCTGTGTGAAAAGCATCATAGGGATTGCTGTATTTTGTTGTCACATTACTTTCTTAAGCCAGGTCTTCCAGTATCTTGCTAGTACAAACTTGAATTTTGACTGCTTATCTTACCCTAGACCCTGATGAAGTATATTTCAAAGCAATTTGAGTAATCCTGAATGTTTAGTGAAATCAATTATCAAACAGCATAGTCCCAACCTTAGAGTTTTTAGCAGTTAATTCTCTTGGTGCATAAAAATAAGACTCTTAATAGATACTTCTGGAATACCAAAACATTGGCCAAATGTTCAGAGGTGATCAGGAATCAGGAGGTGATGCAGTTTTCATGTATTCCAAGGATCTCACTTTCAAGAAGCATTTAGTAAAGCCTTATGAAAAACATGGCACCCATAATCGCTACTTACTTACTTAAAACATTCAAGCTTCCTGGTGATGACAAGCAGCGCTTACCACTGTGCTAAGTAGTCTCTGCAGCATGACTTGGAAGGGTGTCTATGCTGAGTGTCAGCATTTGCCAGTGTTTAAATTGGACTTTTTTTTTTTTTTAAACAATCGTTTCTTTCTCCAGCTAAATTTTTCTCTCGTGGACAACCAGCTGACAAACAGGACGCGTTTTCCAGCACCACGTCACTCGTTTAATCCTAAATAATGTAGATTAATATAAATAGATAGCATATCTATGTATACGAATGATGTGGGGAATATCTTTAAGGTGGTACATGGCCGTGAAAAACACAGCAGTAATCAGCTATGAAATACATCCACCGTGTTTCTTCACTGACCGGGGACGTGTCCGTTCATTAGGAATCCCCGCCGACCCCCGGCGCGGGTGCCTGGATCTCCCACAGTGGGAAGGCACCCAAGGCCCAGGGCCGGGGACCGCGGGGAGCCGGGGAAACAGGAGGCCGCGGTGCCCGGGAGCGGCGGCCCGGCGGGGCAGTGCCCCGGCAGGGAAAGGGGGGGTGAGCAGAGCCCAGCGAGCGCCCTCGGCGGGGCAGAGCACCCCGCCCGGCGGCAAGGTCTACCTGCCCGCCCCCGAGGGGCTCTCCGCCCCGCCGGGGTCCGCCGCAGGGCGGGCCGGGCCCACAGGCCGCCCCCACCTCCGCTCCCCTCCCCGCCTCCCTCCGGCGGCGCGGGCGGGGGCGCGCTGCGGGCCGCAGTCCCCGGCGGGAGGTTGTCATGGTTTCCCGGGTCACATGTGCGCGAGGTTCCCCGGCGCGGGGGGAGGAGGCGGCGGGGGCGGGGAGGCTTCGGTCACGGACGGGGCCGCCGCCGCGCCGAGTGTGGGGCGAAGCGGAGTGAGTGGCTGCGGCCGCCGAGGCTGCCAGGGAGCCGCTGCCCGACGCGGGCCCGCCCCCCGCCCGCTCCCACCTGCGCCGCCGCCGCCCGCCCCTTTCCCGCTGCCCACGGGCGATCCGCCGGGCGCGCCTCGTCTCCGGGCTGCGGACCCCCGGCCCCAGCCGCCGCCCGCGGGCTGTCCCCCTTCTTCCTTCTCCTCTCCCCTTCCCCTCTCCCTCCCCCTTCCCAGCCAGGCTGCGCCCCCCCGGCCGGCCCCGGCATGAGCATCTCCATCCCGGCGGGGCTGACGGAGCTGCTGCAGGGCTTCACGGTGGAGGTGCTGCGGAGCCAGCCCGGGGACTTGCTGGAGTTCGCCCTCCAGTACTTCGGGCGCCTCAAGGAGGAGGCGGCCAAGGCGGCGGCGGACAAGGAGGCGAGCGGCCGCAAGGCGGGCACCCCCGCGCCCGGCCATGACAGGGGCAGCCAGCCGCCGCGCCGGGCCCCCCTCGACGCCCGCGGGGTCAACTTCGCCGAGGAACCCATGCAGACCGACTCCGAGAGCGGCGAGGAGGAGGAGAAGTTCCCGGGTAGGTGCCCCCCGCCTCGCCTGGCTCTGAGGGGGACCGAGGGAGCCGGCCGGGAAGGGCGGGCAGGGCGGGGGCGGCGCCCTCAGCGGCCCGGGCTCAGGTGGGCAGCTCGGCAGGGGCGGCGGAGGGCGGGCGCTCCCGCTTCGGCGACCTCGCGGCTGCGAGAGGGGCGGCCCCGGGCAGCGGGGGGTGCGAGGCGTGGGCCGCGCACAGGCCCCGACCCCAGCCCCGGCCCCGGTGGTCGTGGGTCGTGCGGGGGGGACTGCGAGGGGCCCGGGGCGTGACGAGCGCGCTGGCCTCGGTGACTGGAGTGTGAGTGAAGGAGGCGGCCTCCCCGGCTGCACCCTGGGCAGGTCCCCGCTGCCGTTGACGCCGAACAACGGAGCCCACGGGAGGTTTCCCGTCTCCCGCTGCAAACTTTAACCTGCCGGGCTTTCCCCTTTTGTTCGGCAGTGCTGGATGCCGGGCACGCAGGTGGCACCAGGGTCTGCAGCTGTATTGCTTATCACGTTTGGGCCTGTAGTATTCCTAAAAGATATTCTTATTTGAGCACAAGAGAGCAAACCTACGTTTTGTAGTTGGTCCAATGGTATGTCTACCACAGAAAACACCTATCGTGGCCATGCTACTCTATTTGTGCACTTGATTAAGCGTTTTGCAAAGATGTACTCACATATGTTTCAAAAAGCAGAGCACGATTTTTAAACATAATTTCTTCTCGAAAGCCAGAGTGAAATTTTCTGCATGGTAGAAAGGCCTATGGAGCAAGCGTAGCTGCAAGGACAGCAAAGAATGGATGCGGTGTCTCAGTGTTTGAGGGTAACACCTATCTGCACACAGCTAATGACACCTTATCTTTGTGTGGCTGCCAGGCTTTATTTAGACACGAAGTCAGTCCATCAGCCACTCTGATTGATGGGGTGAGTAGTAGCTGTCTCTGAATGGTGGATGGCACTTTGCCTCATGATCAGGCTAAATGAAGGGTCAGTCAATACGGTTAGATGCTGAGAGGTCAGTCAATAAGGTTAGATAGAGAAGAGAAAGTGTCCAAGCATCTTCGTAATTAGCTTTTTTTTTTTTTTTTTTTTTGAGAACAGCTTGAAATTGAAGTATATCTTGTCAGATCATTGAAGCATTCATCCCTTCAGGTCATGCTGGAGGTAGATTTGCTTAGCAGAGTACAGAAGCCAGCTGTTTGCTAGATTAATATCAGTACAGTTTTAAAAATAATGTCTTATGTGCATTTTATCAGGAAAAAATGTAGATGTTTAAGAACTGGGTAAGTTTTCTGAATATGTTATGCCATAAGACAACTGCCATTCTTTTCATCTGTTCTTTGCAGCTATACCATGCGTATATAATGAGAATTTGAATCTGTCAATCAGGTTCTGCAGATTTATGTGGTGATTTTGAACTCTAATGCTGATTATGTGAGATTAGTAAAAATCTGGAAATTTGCCGTCTTTGAAAACTGTAATGGCGATAATGGGGAAGAATAAAATTATTATCTTACTTCACTAACACTAGACGTGGTTTTCAAACATGAATTATTGCAACACTAAACAGACTCATTGGTGAATAGAGAACTGGACTGTTGTATGGAGCAAAGTACAGCAATCCAGCTTGATTTATTAGCATCTATGTGTTACATATATAAAATTTTACAAGGTGTTTTAAGAAGCTTTCTAAGCTTTTTCTAATTAATACCTGTAATCAAGATTCTCTTGATATTCCTTTTGTTGTGATTGTGAAGAAGGAAAGCCATTATTGTCAATATTCTCGTTAAGGGACATGCTAGAATGACTTAGTTTAACTGATTGATTTATGCATTTGACAAAAACCCTTTAAAATATCGCATTTTTAAGCCTGATATATCTTGAAAGTTTAATCGTATTATGCCTTATAATTTCTGTCAGTTGGAGTAATTAATAATTAAAAGTAACAAAACCGGAAATATTTGTGAAACCATGTGGAACGTGAATAATAAGTAAGTTATAGTAAATTATTACTAATGGTGTGTTTGTGTGTGTGTGCATTGTGCAGGAGTATGTATTTTAAATTCAAATTTTACATCTGGCCTGAATATGCATTCTTTTTAGGTAACATAACAATGCATCCACTCAGCCTTTTGTTAATAACTGGAGGCATAAAGGCTTGTATTCAAATCTTTGTTTAATGGGTTTAAATACTGATTTTAAAGTGCATTTTTTTGTGCTTTTGCTTTCTGTTTCTCTACATAGCAATTCTTGAACTTAAGTTGGGGGGAAATTTTTTTTCTTTTCATTTTTTTTCTTTTGCCTTTATGAATAATCAAAGTGCTTGTGTATAGTCAATTTGTCTTGTTTGTATACTGCTTTTGTACAGGAGACAAAAACAAATTGGAAAACTTTATAAGCAAATGCAAAATAAAAACCTCTGAGAAGGAGCTCAGACCTGGTGGTGGTACCTTTTCTTTGTTAAAGCAGTACACTTGAAATGTCAAGCTGACAGTATTCCTTAATTAATTCAAACAGGATGCTCCTTGTAAATGCTATTGTTTCCCACTTTTTTTTTTCAATCCCAGTGCATGTTTCTAAATACCTACAAGCACTGCAGTTGAACTCTTTGTCAGTATTAGTTTTGTCCTTGAAATGGATTTTGGAAGGTACATGAGCGTTATCCTATTTTGGAAATGACGAGCATAAGCTGTCTTTAAAAGAAAAAAAAGAAAAAAAACCCCTATTCTCAGGATTAAGAGTCACATGTGAACCATGACTTAAACTCTATTCATGTCCTCTGCTGTGCCCATTACATCAGTTGCAGAAATAAAAGTAAAAGCAGTTACCTTGTCTGGAGGAAGGACTTGGTTGTATTGGTGTCATAATTCTGAATTGGCACCTGGAGTTAAGGTGGCCCCTGAAGTGATGTTCTTTAGGTTCAGAGCATTTAGATTATCCCCTTCTGAACACACTGTTTAATTTGGGAATGATTTTTAGGTCTTCTAGGTGGTGGTGGTGTTTTTTTTTTTGTTGTTTAGTTTTTGGGTTTTTTTGTTTGTGGGGTTTTTTTTTGTTTGATTTGTTTTGGTTTAATGTGTATTAAGTTGTCCTACATGGGTGTATTTGTGTTAACCAGTGACCGCAACTAATTCCTGCTAATACTAATAGGAATTACTAAATTGAATAGGACATATACATAAAAATGAGCCCCATTTTGGCAAATTCTTCTAACTGTTTGAAGTGCATATTGAAATGTATTATACTGTGTCTGCAGAATTTGAAAATGCTCAGTAAGCGATTTGTTCTTTTACGAATGACTATGCTTTTCCACTTACATGTCTATATGCAACTTATTTGAAGGGTAATGCCCCATATAATTTGTAACAGCAGTTTTAAAATATTTGCTACAGCTAAAATTTCATATTTCATCTAGCCTTAATATGAATTAGGAGAGGTGTCTGTAGTTCTTTAAACTTAAAAATCGCAATGCTGTGTATACAATTTGGCATCGTGAAGCCTCTGTTTACATTGTTTTTCTTTTGTTTGATTTGGTTTTGGTTTTTGTTTGTTGTTTTTTTTTTTTCCTCAGATAGTGATGTATTTTAACAGGAAAATACTATGGCTGTCCCTCTCCTCCCCCATGTGCTTCTGTTGGTGTGTTGATTGCTTTGAGTTCCTTCATTCAAAACTTGAGCTAGAAAGTGAAAATATTTATCTTGACTTTACTCACTGATTATATGCTCAAACAATACAAGATCGATGCATAGGTAAAACTTGTATTCTAGCTTACAATATCAAATGTTAAAAGCATGTCTTTATTTTAGTTCCTTTATTCAGTCTGAATTGTTTTACATACATACTGTTCATGCAAATTTTGAAATAACAGGTAAATTGTAGAAACCAGAGCATTGGAGAAAACTTTGCACACAACAGCGTCCATGCCAGCTTTGTGATGAGAAATGGTACTTCATCCGTTCTCTTAACCTCACTTATGGTTTTCTTCCTTAAATGAAACAAAACCAGAAAGCACTGAACAGTTTGCAACCTTCCTGCAGGTCTGTTGCACAATGATAATGGGTAGATTAGAGCAGTGGAAGGGCTCAATAAGAGCAAGGAGGCAATATGAAAGTATGCATAGGTTGTAGTAGGGTATCATTAAATTGGGGACCAGATAGAAAAATATGTGAATTTCTTGAAAATGTCTGTATTCAAATTAGAATCTGGGTTATGATGGGTGGTGGTGAAAGCTTTACCGTCTCATACCTGCTTAGCCAACTTTTAAGAATCACAGAAGGGTTGGGGTTGGAAGGGACCTCTGGAGATCATCTAGTCCAACCTTCCTGCTAAAGCAGGTTCACCCAGAGCAGATCGCACAGGAATGTGTCCAGGCGGGTTTGAATGTCTCCAGAGAAGGAGACTCCACAACCTCTCTGGGCAGCCTGTTCCAGGGCTCTGGCACCCTCAAAGTAAAGAAGTTTCTCCTCATGTTCGGATGGAACCTCCTGTGCTTCAGTCTGTGCCCATTGCCCCTCATCCTGTCATTGGGCACCACTGAAAGGAGTCTGGCCCCATCCTCTTGACACCCACCCTTGAGATATTTATAAACATTGATGAGATCTTCTCTCAGCCTTCTCTTCTCCAGGCTGAACAGACCCAGCTCTCTTGAATGAAGTTTTAATAATTTCTCCTGTCACTCATCTGAAATACAAAAAGAAATAAAGCATCATTTGTGTGGTTATAAGGACAAAGCTGATCAGACTCAGGCTGGTGCAGCCTGGCTGTGGAAGCAGTTCAGAGAAGTTCCTGGTGACAGGCAAGTTCCTTGCGGGCACGTGGGCACGGCATCCGTGCACCCCCTGGCAGATCGTGTCTGGTGTGCGCGCAGCATGTGTAAGAGACCATCGGGGACGGGCGTTTGGCACGCAGACAGCTCCTGGAGGGAATTTTAGCCGCATGGACGGGTGCCTTGGTGGTTCAGTGGGCCTCGGTGGGCGGGATGGCCGCTGGCCGCTCTTAGCGGTGTGTACTGTCACAAAAACACAACGCTTTCAGTGCTTGCTGTAAATCTTCAGAATAACAGAGCTTTTGGAAAGAATGTTTACCAGTATTTTTGACAGGAGAAAACTATTTTCTTTCTGGCAATGGTTATTTTAGAAATCAAACCTGAGCAAGTTGGCAGTTTAGTCCTCTTTTTTTTTTTCTCTATTGTTTGGGTTTTTTTTTAATCCCTTAATCTGGCCCAGGTGTTTTATTCAGGCTGGGAGAATTGCAGTCCAAAAACTTAGTTTGACGAAATTCTGAGCAACTAGAAATGTGACCTTGTAATGGGGTAGCATTCAGCAGTCTTTGTAGTAGGGGATATGGTTCATTCTCAGACATACATGTATTTGTGATTGTAGATGAAAAACATACTTCTGCTATAACCACTTTTTTTTTAAAGAAAAGTATGTTTTCGTGAAGAATTTAGGTGAAATTATAGCAGCCTCCACTCAAAAGTATGTATGTGTCCCTCCTCAAAACAAAAGGATACATGAGTGAAGGTGTCTCTGCTGGCTATTCCTTTGTAAATGTTTGTGTCTGTACGTTTAAGAGAAGCAGGAAATATTTGAAAGATTTAAGGACATAAAAGTATTAAAACTATACCAAAACCATTTGAATTTATCTCCAGCTTTTTCTTTAAAGAAACAGCTTGAAGCTGTTCTGGCTGTCTGCTCAGCTCAGAGAGAACAGCATTAATTCAGGAAGTATGGGAAGACATACAGTTCTGTTGGCATGAGTTTGTAATGATTGCATTATGAATGATAAGGTATAAACAGTGTCAGTGCTAACATTTGCACACCACCACTGTTTCTTGCACGTATCATGTCTGTTTTAAAGGAAAGCTGGCTTCCTCAAGAATGCTCCAGGAGTTTTGTGTCACTTGCTGACTTTGGTTCAGTTTCCCAAAGAAACCTGACATTTTTTGCTCCTTGTGTTTACTCCTATTGATGCATTTACATGACTGGAAAAACATTTGCTTTTTTTTTTTGTGTGAACAGAATAAAGATGTATATGTGGACACTAAGAAGGTGCCTGTTTTTGGAACATACTCCTGTTGGTTATAAAAAACAGTGTAATGGCCTAGTGTTTGTAACCTGCACAGAGGTGCTTCATGCATCTGTCAGTAAGTTAAGCTTAGTTTAATACCTATATATCTCAGGGCTTATCCTCAATCTGTTATGCAAAAGTGTTGCATTCTGTTCTCTAGCTCCGTCTAGTGAGAACCCTCAGTCTGAGGGAAATCTACCTTTAAATAGTCAAATCTCTGCAGACTCATTTGCCTTAGCTGCTCCTGTAAATCTGGAACATATGGTTTGGAAATCACACATTTAGGTCACAAGGTACAGATGAATCAAGGTAGGGGCCGCTGCCCCACTTCTGCCTTTCCAATATCAAAGATGACCTCTAGATTGGGAAATTTCATTTGTCAGGACAGTGGTGAAAGAAACAAGAAGGCAAGGTGGAAGGAAGGACATGGAATCAGAAAGGAGTCAGTGGGTGGTAAGGAAAATGCAAAGGTAAAAGCAGGAGGAGGGACAGGGGAGGAAGATAAAAGGATAGAGAGCACATGTGAGAGAGCACATTAAATTATCTGCTTTTGTTTTCTCTACCCAGATATAACCCTCCTCTTTTTGTGTGTATGTCCCAAATTTATGTTCTGAATTTTCTATTGAAATTCTGTTTGGATTATAAATGTATTTCAGAAAAGCATAAATGCAAGCTTAAACTAAAATTAGTGGTCAATGTATTGTACGAATATGAACTAGGTCGTTTGTGGCCTTTTAATGTATTTTGGCATGGTCATCTGTCATTACCACATCTGGAGACCTATAACACTTCTGTTGGGCGTGGATTCTAATGAAAGTATCAGCTCACGTTTTTCATGGAGAATTCGGACTGTTTTCAACCATATTCTGTTTCAAAATATAACAATAGTGGTCTTCATCAAGAAAGTTGATAGACACGTCAGTACAGCTACAGTCTTCATAGAGAGTTAAGGTGGTTTTGGTGCTGATGGAAAAATGAAATATTGAATAGTACATAACAAAGACTTTGTGAAATGTTCCTTTCTTTAATGCTTGATAAAAAATCACAGCAGTTATTTCACTGACTATTATTTTAATGAGGTACCTTAAAGTCATGATATAGAATAACGACTCCTCAGAGTTTGAGCTCTTCTTTTGAGCTTCAAGTGAGTGTAATTATGGAGAAGCTCTGTACTTTAAAAAGGTGAGTGGTTTTTTTAAAAAAGTGAATGAAGGAAGGAGAAGGCTTTGAGAAAGAGAGCCATTTCAGATGGTCCATTTTTCTCTGTTGCTGGAATAGGTCTTGACGTACATGAATTAGAAGAAAAAGAGGTGATCTTACTCGGGATGATACACTTATCACATAAACTTTTTTATATTGTAGGTTGTTATATGGATGTGGTTGTGTAAAAGATGAAGTCCATGTATGCATGAGTTACTACATGCTAGGTAAATCTGTTAACAGAAATACACACGTCTGTAAGTCTGTATTATTACCATAAACATCAATTATAGTATTGCTTAAAAGCAGTCTTATGAGATTTCTGAAGGAAATATATACTTTCTCCTTTTCTTTGGGACATTGGATGATGACGCAGATAACTCTAGATAGCTTTAAGTAGAGGGTTTATGCTGAAAACCCTTATCCTTTCAGGGAACCCTTTCAGACTTGCCTTTTCACTTGCTGGGTAGGAATGGTAACCTGTTTACTTCATGGAACTGAACAGGACATTCTTATTGTGAATTTTGATCTGACTAGTAATTACAAACTTTGTTTTTTATTTAATCTTTTCCTTTATAGAATACATTTCTGTTTTGTAGAACAATTTTCAGTCATAGTACTAAACAAGATGTTGAAGAGGGTGAAGTTTGCCTTTGAGTGTCTTCTTTTTCTCTTTCTTTTTTGCTTTTCTAATTGACCGGTATTATTACATTTTTCCTCAAAGAAAGGCTTCATGTTTGTCAATTCTGTTTTTCATTTAAAAATTCAAAGAGCTCTATTTCAAGTTTTTGTGCATTTGGTGATAAAAATAGCAGAAGTACTCAGAATTTCTGTTTGCAGTCTCTAGGCAGTGTAATATATGAATCCAGATTTAAATCAATACAGCAAGTAACCCAGAAAACACGTGAGTTTGGGGCTACCTCAAGAAGATGATGTTAATCAAATGTCCAGTGCCTCATTCAGCATTTGAAATGATACCATGTCACGCAAAAAAGTGTGAGATCTGAAAGGAAGGGGGATGCAGACAGGAGGAGGTGTCTGAAGCGCATGGGAGTAAAATACATGTTGTGGGCACAAGGTATCCACAGAGTGAACTGGACACCAGCCATACGGCCGTTTGCCATCCTTTGCATAAAAGGCATCCTTTTAGCACTGCTGCTCAGAGAAGTCATTTATGGACCACCGATAAAAGGAGGAAATGATAAGGAATGAAACAACACAAAACCCCCAAATTTTAATTTAGCCTTGCCTCATTTTACTGTAACACTGGATAATGGAAGGTAGAGTGGTAAAAACACATGCTGTAACAACAGAAAGTATTTTTCACTTGTACGTTTGCCTCTTAAATTGCTCTGCTTAATTATATTAATATTAAGAAAAAATCATCAGAGCAAGAATTTGAAGCTGAGTGCTTGTGCAGGTTAAAGCTGATAACGAGAATAGCTTTCTTACACAAACTGTTCCAGTTATTTGACTAAAGTGTTTTTTGTAAAGCTGGGCTAAAAGGGCCAATTAGTAAATATTATGAAGACTTCCTTAATGGATGGACTAGAAAATTGCTGTATAAAATAGATTTTGAAAGGAGGAGAAGTAACATGATCTTTCCTGCTCAGACTTGTTCCAGATACTATCCTGCTTGTATAAAGATCTTTATAACAGCAACCCCTTCTGAATCCCTGTGATGCAGATGTAAAATGTGTTTTTATAAATAGTGATAGTCTCTTCGTAGTGTAACTTTTTAGCAGACGTGTCTATTGTAAAACATAGCAGACAGGAAGAAAATAAATCCTTGCCCAATGCTGGAAAGAAAACATTCCTTGCGAAGTCTCAGTATAGACTATAAATAAAAGATGTACAGAGTCCTCAATGTTGGGATGGATACAAGCTGGAACCAAGCATAAACATTCAGACTTGTTCGCCTGAGAGCACAGGCTGAAAGGTTTGGTGCGTTTTCCCAGTTTTATTTTAACGGTGGAGTTGTAATGCTAGCGTGACAAACGAAATCCATCGCTGTGAGTTAGAAGACACTTGAAACTGTTGCAGGATGTGGATTAGCTTGAACTCAAGCTGTTTGTGGCAGCATTGTGGTCACCTTTTTTGGATGACCCCGCGAATGAGTATATATTGTCACCGTACTAATCTTGCCCTTCTACTAGCGAACTTGTTCCCTTTTAGATCCTTTCTTTGAAGCTATGACACTTATTTTCATTGATGCTTAAGGAACTCCATTGTTAGGCCAGTAGTTGCCTTTGGTAAAAAGTTCAGACTGGTGTCACAAGTCCTTGAAATAGGTGTTCATCAAGAAATTTTTAAGTTTTGCCTTTTAAGATTTTGCAAATGAGTGTCTACAAGCTAGTAAGTCTGTTTAAACACTCTTGTGGATTAACAATGGTCAAGACCTTTAATGACAAAAACTTTGTCTAATGGAGAGCTGGGATTGTCCTGAGGTTTATTGTTCTCTTCCAAATCAATGTTTGTGATACTCATCACACAGTCAGAAACAATTAAGATGTCTACTATAGAGATATGTTAAAGTTTTCTTAAGGTTTTGAACACAATGTTTTCTACCATTCTAATAGAACAATATTTCATCATGAATGTGTTTTGAAGAAGGTAGGTTCTCAGTAATAGACACTGTAAAACATTAGAGGGACAGTTAGTTTTTTGGGTTTTGTGGTTGGTTTTTTTTTTTTTTAGTTATGCCTAATTTCTGTTGAAGTCGAGGAGTTATGATCCGGGTACCTTTATAGATCTGCTTCTTCTGTCTCGTTGGTACTAGGCCCAGTCATCTTTTTTTTTTTTTTTTTTTTTTAAATGCATAGCGTTTTCTATTTCTAGCCATTTTGTTCAATACTTTTGAGTAATGTTCAGGCGTCTTTCTCTAAAAGCCATCTTTTAGCTGATAATTTATCTGTCTCTATTGGTTTTTAGTAGGTACTCAAAACATAAGAAACTCTGATCTAGCTTTCTCCACTACATTATTTAAGCATTTGTGAATTAATTTAAGTATAGAGTTAACAGCCTTCCTTCCTTCCTGTTGCCTCAACCTACAAGAAATATTATTTAATGGCTAATGCATGTATAAAAAAATGTTCTGAAAGTAGACAGATGGTTTTTTATTCTTAGATACTACTAACTTCAATTCTTGGTAAAAATTTATCTGCATGTCTCCCTTGCTAATCTGTCAGTTTTGTCCTGCTGGAATGTAGCTGCTGCTGGCAGTTGTGGGAGTAGACACAGATTCATTTCCAGTATCCACCTTGCAAAGAGGAGTAATTTATTCTTCTGGTTTTGCTTTCTTAGGAACATTAATAAAATGGAGTTGTTCTTTTAAGCGTGCCCTCGTTTGCTGTCAATCTGGAATATATTGTCTTATGAACATGGCTGGTCTTTAATAATTTCAGGTTATGGCCTCAAAGACTTGAAAAAAAGAAGAGAAGCAATATCATGCTTTCTCTAAGTCCATCCTTCAAATCATTGCATTCAGTGCTGATGCAGGCCTTGGGATGTAGAAGTGACTGGGAAGTCTTGGGATCTTGGGAAGTCTCAGTCAAAAAAACAGTTTGAGTTTGTGAGAGAGAAGTGTGCTTTCCATGCAGAAATGTAGGTGTTTGTCCTCTGACTTGTCTTTGGGGAGTTTTGGGAGTATGGAACAGCCTCTAGAGTAAAGTTTCTTAATGTGTACTTCTGTAAATACTGCTGGAAAGACCTGACTTTCGTGCTGCTGCCAAAATTGGATGTCATTGATCATTTCCACCAAAGAGAGGATTTTCCAGGGGAGCTTATATAGACTGTAAGAGTACAGCAATGAGTTGCGACCTACTTCTTCCATCTCAGCTATTGTGGTGGTGTTGTTTTTTGGTTTTGGTTTTGGTTTTTTTTTGCTAAAGGATCTTTCCCATGCATTGGTGGTTTGTTTTTTTTTTTTTTTTTTTTTTTTGAGAAACGGTAGTAAGAGAGAGTAAAAGACAGTAACAGCATTTCTATTTTTTCCTTTTTGTCACTGTTAAGAGTGTATCAAGTGTTTTGTTTTCCTTCTTTTGCTCTTTGCAGTATGCAAAATTAAGAAGGTTGCTTGAACTGCTATTTATAGAGAAGCTCAGTCAGTGGCTAGCATCCATTTAGCTTGTTTCGAGATAAAGGCTTGTTTGCAGTTCTGCTTGACAGTAATGGAAGATAAATGACAGGAATGTGTGTGATCACACTTCTCAGTCAAAAGGAGGCAGGTTGATATTTACAATTCTAGCATGACAGTGTCTTTAGAGCTGTAACACCAGATATGGAAGACAGTCGGGGAGTGAGTTAAGGTGCATGTATAGGCCTTTCAGAAGAAGGGGCAAGTTCTCGTGGATCCAGATCATTGCACTGTTCTTGGTATTAGCCCGTACCTCTTTGGGTGCTTCCTGGAATATACTTTTTTATGTTAAAAAAATGGGTTTATGTCTCCTTCTGGAAGCATGCCACTATAGAATCTGAATCCTTGACAAAAATCAAAACAAAGCACATGAACAAGCTTCAAAACCAAATATCTTTAAATCTTATAGGTTAAGGAGCCTGTTAGTGCTTCTTTCTAATAAACCAGGCCATTGGTTATCTCTCTAGCTTGGAGGTGACAAGCCCAGGGTCCCTTTTTGAGGGGCTGGCCCATGGTCCCTCCCCGCAGGTGGGAGCTGCCTGGGGGGGCTGGGCACTGCCGGGGCATCGTGCTGCTGGCATGGGGGAATTCAACCATTGAGCACAGTGGGTTTGTTCCTCTCACCTACCTAGAGTTTTCCATGGTTTCTGAGATGCGTTTTACTTCTGAGACAGGACTTACCATTTGTGGCTCTGTTAGAGATCACTACATTGCGATCCGATGTCTCACCTTCAACATTCATTGCAAGTTCCTCTTCTGTGGAATTTTTTTTTTTTTGGTTTTGATGTTTTATTTGCTGAAGCTATTAGTCAGTTGCTTGTGAAGAACTAATAACGTTGACTACACAGCACTGACTGGCATATACCTCTATTGTTTAAGTCATAGTACAAAATCATAGTGGGAAGTTGTCCCAGCACTCTAAATAGTTGATATATGTTCAGTTCAGTTGGGGGAAAACCAAATCAAAACATTTTATGGCTGGAAAGAGCCAGTTGGTGTTTGACGTGGAGTTTATATCACACCTTTGCAACATCTAGCTGTATTCAGGAAGCGCGTTACTCCAGGCACATCAGTGTTCAGATGGGGCAGCACCTCTGCCTCAGAGCCGCTAGTACTGACTGCTGATTGACAGGCCGGACGAGACAGCCCAACACTGAATTTGTGTGACCTTTCCTTCATGGTGCATTGCAGTTTGGTGTCAGCTGCTAATTTTTGCAAACTATAAGGAACTTCTTTGCTTTGAGACTTTCTTCATCGTTAAATTTAATTGAAATGGTTCAGCAAGGTCTGAAGCTGGTAAGGGGAACAAGCAGGTGGAGGGTGTGACTCTATAAACTTCACTGTGAACCAAGGTGAAAGAAATGAAGCAGGAAGCAGTTTTCTGTAAATGAGGTGGTTATTACTGACAGCAATTAATAGCAACAGAGCATGCAATAGCCTTTATTGATTGCCTTTTTTTTTTTTTGTAGCAATTGGTATGTCATTTGCAAATGAAATGTCATGTTTAGTTTCAGCACAAACCATTTAAACAATTTAAAAGGGACAGGTTAGGTTCTGTGGAAGCACACTCTTTCCTCATAAGTATCAAGAATAGAAACAAAATTGCTATTTCACTTGTGACAGTTGCCTGTTAGTGTAGCCGATACTCGGAAAGTAATAGGAGTCTGGTTATTGCTGAAAAGTATTTCTTTATGATTTTTGTTTTGTTTTCGTTTGGAAAAAGTACAAAAGTCAGAATATAAACACATGCGCTGTTTTAAAAATGTAAAGGCAGAGCCAAGAAGATTTACTCATTCATTCCGGAAACTCTACTTTATATTTACTTCTGGCTAGGAACTGACATGGTTTAACTTGTGTTCTGCGTTCCAGGACAAAACAGTTTATAAAGCTGTAGAACTACCCTTTTTTTAGGTGAAGGGATTAATTTAGCTTTCTTCTCCATGTTACAGTTTTTTATGGAGCACATTTTAGGTAGTAAAGTTTGTTTTCCTCTATAAAACTAGCCTCATACTTTTTCTTGCACAAACTGTGTTTTAGAGATTCAGCAGTTGCAATGTTTTCTAAAGATAACTTCCCTTAGTGTAGTTTATGTTTAACGTTGGTTTGTGTGTTTATAGAGTGAAGGATTGAATGCATATAACTGATTGTACTTTAGGGAGTGGAAAGAACGTTGAAGTTTCATCGCCTGTAATTGGAAAGTCACACAAATTCTAGTTATACTGTGAGATGAAACTTGCCACTGGATATAAAAATTGACACTTTTTTTATGTTTGTATCAAAAGGAAGTTTACTTAGCTCTCAGTTTAAAAAATTTTTTTGATGATCAGTTGTTCTGATTTCTAAGATAATATGTATTAATATTATTTGACTGCTGTTTTCTATCGGTCAAATCTTACATATTTTATGAAACTGGTTTGATTTTTAAGTAACCTCTTGTTTTAATAATAAAAAAGAACTTGGCTCTGGATCTGTGAAACAAATGAAAGAGACATGTTAATTGCTATTATTGGCATGTCTGTAAAACTGGATAGTGTTTATCTGGAATACTTCTAGAAATTTTAAGGTCATGATACAAGAACACTTGCAGGGCCTATGAAACTCTATGCTTTAGAAAATACATACATGTCTACTTGTATAGGCTGGTCTAATGAAGCTGTTATAGTCTGTCAAGTTAGTGACAAACACATTTTTAAATGCGTGTATATGCTGCTGTATAGTAACTGAGGGCAACTTTTCCCATATTATACCGGTCATAAGAGATATTTAATAATTGTGGAAAAAAATATTTACGTACTCTGTGGGTCTGGATGAAATCCACAAGAATTTGGATTGAAGGCAAAGGTTTGATCTTTTCTAATCTCATCCCCAATAATCATCCTTTAGGGAAGAAGAATGATCCAGGAATTAAAAACAGGGCTCTGAGACTTCAGACAAATTGGGTTAAATCCCCGTGTGTTTTACAGGCTTAGTGTGTGCCTTTGAGTAGCTTGCACCGTACACCTGAGAACACGCTATAACTTGGTAAAATAGAATACTTGCCATCCCCATCTTTCAGTGACCTGTGGCAGTATGTGTGTGAAGGGTTGTGAGGGGCTCATATATTAATAGCATTGTTTGCCTGCAATACTTTAAAAAAATCTCTAGTATCTAGAGTCCAGAGCCCAGCTGATGCTAGAATTTAAGAAATTTTTGTCTGTTGCATCATTTTTTTTCTGGCCAAATGTAGAAAATAATGGATTTATGTTTCACCGAAATGTTCAGGAATACCTGAATAATCATCAAAGTTCTTATAGACAGAGGGAACCTATATATCCTGTTTAGGCTACGAAGATTGCCTGTAAAAGGAGCACCAAAACTGAGAAAGCTTCAGTGAATGTTGCCATAGATGATATCTGGGCCAGCTTCCTTTCTTCCAGATTTTATTGCAGGATAAAGGTAAGGTTGGTAAGGTTGTTGATAACTATAATACAGTGCTGTAGTGAAATTTCCAAATGGACGTGAACTCATTTAGGGGAGTGTGGGGGCAGAGCTACAGGATGGGCTGGGGATGGAAACTCTTGGAGCATGAGTAAGAAAGAGGGAGCAGGAGCTGCAACAGGAGGGCTCTGTGCCAAAGTTGGGGGGGGGGGACCATGCAGGAGGTGGCCTTGGGTACCTGCATCCCGACAGCCAGAGCTTCTCAAGCACAGCCTCATGTGCAGCGAGTGCAGAACTGTCTTGTCTGCGTTGCTTGATGTTCCTAACAAATACTGCTATTTACCAAATGGTTTATATAAAAGGCAGGTTTTGGTTATGAATATGGACTCCTGCCATACAACCATTACAGAATCTACATGAAACAATGTACTCTTCTGGTCACACTTGACATGAAAGTCACATATAGACCCAGACCATAAAGGGTGAAAAAAGTTTTATGTTGTTTTTAAAAACAAAAAGTTGCCCTTGTTTGTAAATTTTTTGAAAAATCTACTAGTAGGACAAAAAGTAGAATTCATTTTTTTTTCTTGTCCAAAATAACTTTCTTTTAAAAGAAAAATTAGCAGAAGTACTCCTCATCTTCACTTGTATTAACCTAATGTGGATACTGGGAGTATAAGTTAAAAGTAATATTTATCCTAATTTTGTGAAGTTCAGTATCCTTTAGTTTCAGAAACTTTCTGAAGCAGTGTACATTTAAAAAAAAAAATTCTGACAAAGCAAGAAACAAATGTTGGAAAATCGCAAGTAATTTACAGAAATAATTTTTTTTTTTTTTTCTACTGAGGGCATAATGTAAAGCACATGTGTTCCAGTAAGCTGGAAAAGAAACTAGCCTGTCTTTGTGGACACTTGAATATCCAGACTACTAGGTCAGGGGCAGGCATCTTATCTGCTTTTCAGCATGCTTGCTTGCACATTGACTTGCCTTCAAGAGGGGAGCTTTCAGTGCTTGACCTTGGAATATGGCATGGCCTGGGGAATAGGGCATTTTTTTCGGTGATGTGGGTTGCTAGTCTGACACATAACCCATCAAGCAGACTCATCTCTTAGTTTTTGTTCCTCCCTTTTTGATGCGATCTTGACCCTTTCTGTTTACCTTCTCTAAAATAAGCAGAATTTCTTCAAAGGCAGTGGAGGTTGGGGGAGCACACTAGACAGGACAAGTACCACTTCATCAGGCACAGAGTAAAGAGTTTCTGCCATGTCCCCCAAGCAGAGAGTCTCAGCAAGACTCCCGATCTCCAGCTGCATCTGTTGGTCTGCCTTTATTCTCTCTGTATACTTCCCTGTTCAGTACTCAAATCTCAAATTATCTGCCCAGGTAGGTAACTGTAAAAAGACAACATGAAAAAAGTGCGTGTTGGACTACTTGGATGAGTTTAGAGGATCTTTGGGTCGTGACTACATATGTTTGTTACGATTGGTTTTAGCTGTATTTCAGGTAGTGGTATCATTATCAAATGTAATTTTGCTAGGCAATCCAAACTGGGAGCACAGTAGGTTATTATTATTTTTTTTTTTTTAGAAGCCCTCTGGTGGAAGACTATTATTTTATGCCAAGAGTTATTTCATTGCCTGATGACTAATCAGCCCATTGGAGAGTTTTGTTATCAAGAGTCATGGAAAGTTGGCCCCTGGTAGGAATCTCACAGATAGTTACCGAAGGAAGTCACGACTATGTTCTCAAGCTTTGCTAGCCAGGAGCAGAGCGAAAGGGGAGTGAAAGTGACTGTGATGCTGAAGCTTACTTACAACAGATGTGACTTTTCAAATGCTGCCCAAACTATTGAGCAAAATGGAATAGCACTGAAAAATGCAGTACTGACCATTACTGGACATTTCTGAATGTGATCCCAAGTAATTCAGCTGTAATGGGATTTACAGTTTTACATAGTCTCATTGAATGCTTTTAATGGTACTGCAGTATAGGAAGACATCAAATTACAGTAGATAGGTCTTCGTATTGCACCTTGACCATCTCTCTGCTTGCAGGCATAGCTCAGATGCTACAGTAATCTCTGTTTCGAACTAACAAAACAGAAGATGCTGAAGTAAATTACTATCTGCCCCTTCCTTTGGCCACTCCTCCTCTCTCCTGTACAAGTCAATTGGTTCAGGACAGAAAAGGCATATCCTATTAACCTGTCCATAAGATGTGTTCACGCTGACCTCTCCATTCTCTTGAGAAACCAGTTATTTGGTCTCAAATGCCCCATAATTGAGGCACAGGTACTGACTCAGTGAGGGGCAGTTCGAGAATAGAGACTAGATTTATAAAGGGGCTCAAATGACAACACTTAGTATCATTATCTGCAATTTTTACCTTTAGGGCACAAAAATCTCCACACCAAGTCAGGCAACTGAGCTCTCCATTCTCTATATGTGTTCTGTGTAGTCCTGGCGTGTTCTGGGGAAGTTTTGAATTCTTACCATGGAAGAGAAAAACAGTTTGAGATGATTGCAGGCCTGGAAAAAGAACCTAAACAAAGGCATTATACCATATACGTGCTATGTTTTTTGCTGTAGTTTGCATCTTGCCATTGGGATAGTAACATGCAGCAGCATGGGTCTGTGTTTGATCGTGGTCATACAAGTGCTGTCACAGTTGTATCAAGACCAAGTACACAATGGAAACTGTGTTGTGCTACATTATGTTGTGAGGTGCAACACGTTCTGCATGCTTACATTTGCAAGAAGAGGGATAGCTGGTGATCATGGGTATCATGTTCCAAAACATTAGCTATTCAAGTGAGAATTTCAAGATCAGGATCATCATGGCGTTGAGGTCCGTGTTGTGTTTGCCCTTTGTTTTCTCCTGTGTTCTCCGTATTGATAAAGAATCACACAATAATTTGGTTTATTGCAAGTCACTGTAGCTCATTGTTGATGGATTTTTGCCATTATCTGCAGTCCTTCAGTTGGTCTGGCAGGTTTCATGATGCCTTCAGTAGCACCTGTGTTGCCGGTGCCATGTTGACAGGCCAGCATGCAGCTAATTGAACATTAAGCCTGTGAAGATTTGTGGGGTCACTTAAAAACATAGAATTATTTGGTTTGGAAGGGACCTTCAATGGTCATCTAGTCCAACCCCCTTGCATGAAGCAGGGACATCTTCAACTAGATCAGGTTGTTCAGAGCCCCATCCAGCCTGGCCTTCAGTGTTTCCAGGCATGGGACATCTGCCACCTCTCTGGGCAACCTGTTCTAGTATTTCACCACCCTCATTTAAAAACAAACAAACAAAAACAACAAAAAAGCCCCAACAACAAAAAACCCAAATTCTTCCCTATATCTAGTCTAAATCTCACCTTTTTTAGTGTAAAACCACTATCGCTCGTCCTATAGCAACAGGCCCTGCTAAAAAGTCTGTCCCCATCTATTATAGAAGCCCCTTTTAGGTACTGAAAGGCCACAGTAAGGTCTCCCTGGAACCTTCTCTTGCCCAGGCTGAACAGCCCCAACTCTCTCAGCTTGTCCTCCCAGCAGAGCTGTTCCAGCCCTCTGATCATTTTTGTGGCCCTACTCTGGATTCATTCCAACAGGTCCATTTCCCTCTTATGTTGGGGTCCCAGAGCTGGATGCAGCACTGCAGGTGAGGTCTCACCGGGGCAGAATCACCTCCCTGGCCTGCTGGCCACACTTACAGCAGCCCAGGACACTGTTTGCCATCTGGGCTGCAAGCACATGTTGCCAGGTCACATCCACTCTTTCATCCACCAATACCTTGCAGGACCTTGCATTTAGGTATCGCTGTCACCAGGCATTCTTTGGTGGCCTTTTCTACCCCCTTTTTTGATTCATAAAGCCATTCATGATGGTCAACCTGAATCATGCCTGAGGGCTCTATAGTTAGTGCATCATCAGTAGTCTTCTGGATGTGGATAGTGGTTTTGACTGTCTGAAAGAGAGGTAGAGGCTTGTATTCTTAAAGGTGAATCTGTATCCCTTCTTCTCCCTGGAGTCATGTTTGCATGCTGTCCTGCAAGAGTAGATGAGAGCAGATATTGCAAGAGAACCCAAGGCTTGTGGTGAAGTGAGTGCAGCCACCAGCACCAGCTGTGCTTCATTCACTTGTCCCTGAGAACTGGAAAGGCCAAATCGTGAAGGGCGTTTTGGCTAACAGCTTCACCGTAATCTCTGACAGCTGCTTGTAGTAATTTAGCTTTGCATGTATGTGGGAAATGAACAGTAAAATCTTTTTTTTTTTTTTTTTTCTCTCTGCTTTTCTCTTTTCTTCCTTTTGCTCTCAAATCTCAACACTGGGAGCCCAGACTTTTATGTTGCTGCTTTTGTCCAGGCCTGCAGTGTAAGAGTACAAGGATTTACTAGAAACAGAAAAACAAAACCCCAAATTATCCCCAACCCATCCTGAGAAATTGCACTCTGACCTGTGGGACCTGAGCTTGGGGAAGGTGTCAGCCACCACACTGGGTGACTCCAGCGCATGTGTTCTGAGCTGGTGGGAGGACACTGGAACTTTCACATTTTGTTGTCGTTTCCCTAGCTGGTTTTGTTGGCTGCCAGACAAGGGACAGTTTGTCTGGTGGTGGGAAGCATGTTATTGGTAGGCTGTTAAACCAGTGAGACATCTGAGCAGGAACCAGGTGCCGTGCTCTGCCTGAGGACTGCGGCAGGTTTCGTCAGTCGACATGTGGGAGTCGGGACGCGCCATCCTGCCAGAGGTATCAGCCAGTTTCTGTGGAGCTGGCATTTATATGGTAGGAGTCAGGACAGAATAATGCTCAAGTGCTTTTCTTTTTGCTCATGACTTTCCTATTTAGATACTTATACAGAGAGGTGGGTTTTTTTTTTTCCCCTGATGCAGTCTCAATGCCATTCTTCTCATTATTTTCAAGCAGTTGGGGTTTGGGCTTTTCTTTTTCTTTCAGAGTCACTATGCTCTCTGAAGTACATCTCTCAGCCTTTCTCTAAAACCACATGGGAAAACATGCTTGGCCTCATGATCTGAAAGCTAACAAAATTGTTTATTTTAGTTCTGACCGGCTGGGATTGAATTATCTTGAAGGCAAGAGAAACTCCCATTAAGTACGTAATATTCTTAAAATATGCAAACTTTAAAATACACGTCAAGTCCAAAAACTTAAATTTCACCAGGAAGTGAATAAGCAGGCAATGCAGGGTGCAGATCGTACATATTCATGTATTTCTTCGTCAAGGTACTTTGTAGCACAGGTTTCTGCCAAGACTGTCCTAGGAAGCAGAGACTTTGTATAAAATCCTAACTTCAGAAAGTTTTAATGGTGTCTGCCCATGTAGGATTTGTTATAATAGCCTAATGGCAAAGTGACAAAAACATGAATAGTAGTAGGAAACCCTGAGTCTTAAAAGGTTTGAGGCTTTGGATTAAACATGGGTAGTATTGAATGTGTATGGGAGAAAGCAGTTATGTTCACAGTTGTTAAACTGTATAAAATAGGTGAGATAATTATAAACTCCACACAAAGATCTGCTCTCTTGGAGAAGAATACTGACAGCCATGACATCTCCTCCAACCCACTACCATCAGCAAGATTGCAACCTTATTCCTTTGGAAAAAATATAACTTGCAGGTGCTGTCAAGAGACAAAAAACATAGGCCAAAATTTGGTAAGAAAAAAACGGAGCCTGAAGCGCAGTTGTGTAACAGTTAAGGGAAGCTGTTGGCTCTCAGGAATTCAGGAGGGCAGGTCACTCCTGTAAAGTCTTGGGTGGCCTAGTTTGCAGTCTGACAGAAATATTGATCAAGGACAGGTGCAAATTATTCTTCATCTTATGAGATGGTGATCCTGGAGCCTGATGACATACAAAATGTCAATATGATAGTTTTACAGATAAGCAGCACCACCCAACTGATTTGGACATTGCTGGTAGAGCTTTGGCAGAATTACCATTTTTTCTTCCCATTCTGAATGGGAACATGCATACATTAGTAAATATGCTTCAGGCAGCAAAATTAGAAAGCAGAAAAGAACATGAAATTGGATCTGAACGCCTACGCTGCAGTGTTAGAAAGCAAATAACCATAATATTCTTAAAATAGCCTATGAAATTTCAAGTGGAAAGAAGCCATTTACAGATGGTAAGAAGATAAAAGCATTACTGGCATTTTGTATCAGATGGGGTTTAGTGGCAATTGTAAACTATGCTATGGCTATAGCAGAATATTCTTTGGAGCTGGTAATAAATTGCTTAGCAAAGAGGTATGTTACGGCAAATGGTGTTGGGGTATAATAACAAAACAAAACAAACAAGAAACCACCACAACAGCACAAGCCCCCAAACCTAACAACAACCTAAAAATAAACAAACCAACCAAAGAAAAACTTAAAAAACCCTAGCACACTCTGCTAGGCAGAAATAGGCAGTTTTGGTAAATTGTACAAGAAAAATGGGATCTATAGGTGGTGCCCAAGCTAAAGCAACACTCCAGGTCTTGGGGTTTGGCTCTGTGGGAAGGCTGGGGTCTTCCTAGCCCAGTGTGTGTCCTGTGAAGACTGCATATTTTAGATAGAACATGAAAGTATTAAGTGAAGATGCTGCTGTGTTTAATTTTTCTAACATGTGACATTTATCTGAAAGAAGTGTTATGTTTAAAAATAAAAAAAGGCCAAATCTCAAACAAACTGCTTGGGTGGGAAAAGTAAATACGCTCTCCAAGAGCAGCATTTCATTCCCATTAATGGGCTGTGACAGCCTGTTTGACTGCATTGGGTCGTTGGTCTAATACATCAGACAGGCACTTCATCTTTTTATTTTCAGCGTTAATAGTGACGTGCAGCATCAATTATTCATAAGAGCTGAAATCTCTTAGCCAATAAAGTGGGAAAGATTTCTTTGCCTTTCTTTCGAGGTTGGTGTTATGACAGGTTAAACAACCAGCCAACTTGCAGCATAGTGACTGGCTGTACATACATATCAAAACACGACCATGAAAGCCTGCTGCTCCATAGTAGCATTTTGAAAACAAATATTTTTAACATCAACACTAATTATAATCTGCAAATAATGTAAAAATCCTGAAGTAATATTTTAGATTCTCTATTTAATAAATGTTTTCAGGGACTGCATTTATAACATTGCTGTTTTCTTGATACCATAGTGATGTGTTTAAATGGATGCATGGCATTTTCATCTTTCACAAGCAAAACCCATGGTATTTATCCACATATTTAATTGATGTTCTTGTGTGGTGACATCTTAATAATCAATATATTAATTTGCCAAAAAATTTACTGAGCTTTTTTTGATGCAAGTTATCAAGTCAAGCTTTTGGGGTTTTGAAGAAACCTATTACTGTGTAGCCATCAGAGAGAGGTGAGGTAGGAGAGTTTGCTGTTTGGTTTTGGTTTGAAGCAGCAACTCATGTGCATCACATGTTAGTATGTTGGGTGAAATATGTAAAGTAGAGCAGCTTTCTTCCGTGCTGGTTTTGGCAGCCTTTTTTTTTTTTTTTTTTTAAAGAAAGGTTTATGCATTTATAAGAATAAAATAAATTGCTATGATTCTTCATCTCAGCTTCCTTTGAAGGTTATTGTAGGAGACCGTAGAATCCTGTGCAGCCTTTCAAAGTGTGTGGCATTGGGTTTGGAAAGGGGCAGTCTTAGTGTACTAGCACATAATTCTGGAAGTTTGAGCTCCAGAGCTAAATTGCAAGGAGCACAAGGCAATTATCTGATGTAGTTTTCAAATGATCGTGACTACAAGGCTTTCCCAGCTTTCTTGAGAAATTATTCTACAGTGAAATGGAACTCATTTTCCAGACTGAAAAATGAAAAGAAGTAATCTGTAGAGCCAATAAAAATCTCAAGATTTGGTTTTGACTAACTGCATTTTAGGACTACAGCCTCTTGTAAATTTAGTTTAGTTTGCACATTATAAAAGTGGGGTAATGGGATATTGCGGTTTCTGTATATTTTTATTCTTTTACAGGTGTGTTGATGTCTTCAGAGACAGAAATAATCATGTATATATTTGTTGTAGTACAGATGGCTTTAAAAGCTGTAGATGTCATTTCTAATTAAAAAGAAAGTAATCTTAGGGCATTCTATCTTATGTAGCTATTTTCTCTTGCCAACATCTATTCTACTTGCAATAGCAAAATTATTCTCTCTCGGTTTTTCTCCCAGTACCACTTAGATACTGCCACCGTAGCATCGTTTCTTCATCTTGGGCTCCTCAGCCTCTGTGTACAGGACTCCCTGAAAGCATGCATTTACTTCTGGTCTCCCTGCCTGCATTCTGCCTGTGTATATGAATGCACGTACATGTATGCGTCCTGCCTCCTCGGGTGTGTAGCAGCTGTGACTCCTTGAGGATCACGCTCTTCCAGCGACACACTCTTCTTTGGATGGAGCCAGATCCCTCTGCCTGCAGATCCTACCCTTTGAGGAGCTGGGGGTTTTCCTTCCCAAGGGAAATCAGTGTTTTGGAGTGGACTTCAGAACCTTCTGAAGTGTTAAGGTTTGTTTATTGGGAAATTTGGCAGCAGTGTTGCTGTCTAACCTCTCAGATTCTTTGGCGGAGTGTTACAGCATGTACCAGTGTGGCCATGATCTACCCTTTCTCCTTGTGTAAAGGCCCAGCCTGTGTGCTGTTCTTGAATTTTGTTTTTAATAAAAAAGAATCTTTTGCGACAGACTTACTTGGTGAGGGAAATAATAAAATATATCTTACGTATTTCATCATTAAAATATTACTGTTGCTGTTAAATTTCCAGAAATCAAAACACACCTATGTAGAAAGCTATGCTCTATCTAACTACTTTATTGCAAGGGCTGTTTGTTTGCCTTCTGAATAACAGTTGTGTATTCCCTGGACTCATCCCCTTTCCTCATTCCTCACAATTGTTATGGCCTTTCACAGAGAAATGGTGAGAACCATTCTCCATGGACCTGACAACTCCCCTTTGTCAGAGACACTTCTTGAAACTGGCAGTGCACATACCAGCTGGCATCTGATAACTAGAAGGAAGAATAGCTCTTTAGAATAAAGTGAACCGTTTCTACAGTTATTCCAACTGTAACAGATTTCTTAAGGAATGTCAAGATCTATATTGCACAGTTTTATTACATAGTTTATGTAATTTTGTTTAACTTTTTAACAGCTTGATTTTATCATCTTACTAAATCTGTATTCTAGTACTATTTAGTATTTAGAGATTCTAAGCAAGAAAAGACCATGTACCTTGACCTCAGGTATGCTACCAATCCTAAATACAATCAGCTATTAATTCTCCACTGGTAAATTACCTGCTATGGCTAGTCTGTGCCATTGTGGTTGTGGATTACTCTTGCGGTTTAACCCGAGCTAGCAATCAAAACTATGATAGCTGCTCGCTCACTCCGCCTGCCCGCCACCCCCCTTCAAATAAGGGAGAGAATTTAAAGGCCAGGGAGAGACTCATGGATTGACATAAATACAGTTTAATAAAATAACAAAATAATACTAATACACTACTACTACAAATATATATAAAATGGAAAATAGAATATAAAAGATACACAATGCAATTCCTCTTGAGCTTCCTCAGCCAGTCCCAGGAAGAGAACACCCTAGTCCCAAACAACTTATCCTAGAGGGAGAGAAAAATAAAAAGGCAGAAAGGCCCAGATGCCACTGCAAAACAGCAGAATGCAAAAGGCCAAACTAAAAGAACTCGGGGATGGAACCGAAATGGAGCAGAACTGGAAGGCGTCTCTCTAGCCAGAAAACCCAACTCTCATTAAATATGAAGCAGGATGCTAATGGCATGGAATATTCTCATTGATCAGTCTGGATGACACCACCTGTGGGCAGAGAGCTCAGAAAGACCTTGACTCCCACACAACAGCTAAGATAACAGTAAGCTCTTGCATCCTCTGTGTTCCAACTCAAAAAAGCTGGAGAGTTACTTGAAGAAAAACATTAATTTTGCCCTGGGGTGTTATCTTGTTCTCAAACTAAATCCAAACAACGACTGTGCTAGCTGTGAAAAAGAAAAGTTTCTAACTGCATGAAAAAATTAACTCACTTTCAGTCAAACCAGCCCAATTACCTGTGCCACTGCTGCCTGTGCTGGTTGTGCTGCTGAAGCACAGCTGAAGTGCCTGGACAGCCAGCTCCAGTGCTGCCCCAGAGCTGCCCCTGGGCGGGGGCAACTCAAGTGCCCATGATGTGCCTGCAGACCTCAGCACACAGGGGCAGCTGGCTGGAGTTCGTTTTGGGAAGGTTGTTTCATTAACCTGAGCTCAGCCCCAGCAGTGCTGGAAGAGGCAGATGTGCCCTGCTGAGACTGGCTGTGGGTGGCTACTGGGGCTGAGAGCACACAAGGTGGTGGCAATAGTTCTGTCTTACTTGAAATTCTGTGAGGTTTCATTAGTGTGAAGGTACATCAACGTAATTGTATTATCTTATGTCTGTTTCAACCTGGGAATGCTCAGAAATAATTGTTCTGCCTGGACTAGTCCTGAACCAAAGTGAAAGTTTCCAGCAATGGAGGGAAATCAGAGGGGCTCCAAATTATTACTATTAGTATTATCCATGGCGTCCCAGTCTGTCATTGTCCTGGGTAACAGGGAATTAACTGTCTTTCATCCATTTGGGGCATAAAAAACCTGTAAGTCTGACTAAAGCATGTATTTTAGAAAGGCATTCATTTAGATTTGATTTTTCTCTTGTTCTGATTAGTTCACTCTAATTAATAATCCGTTTATGAAGGAAGACAGGCTAATGTTAATTTGCATAATACAGGGATGTGATTACAATAGGCATAATTCAAAGTATATCTGAAAGTTGCTGGACCTCTGAGAAACAGGTGAACTTGGAACTGAAAAGGTAGAGCCTGTAGTGTCCATGATGCTCATCGGTTGAAACTTGGCCTGGGATTTTGAGATATGTCATGAAAAAGCATGTGTAAACCAGGAATGACTCTTCTGAAATCAGTAGTTAGGCTGTGTAAAATCCTGTGATGTGTTGAGAGCAGGTTCTCAGTTGCTTTTTGAAATTTGGGCCATGGGCCATTCGGGCCTCATTGAGGTCCTTGAGAGTTTTAACGCTGTTTTGCCCTTAACAGAAGGCTTTTGTTTCATAACCTCACTTGGGGCGTTTGAGTCTTTCACCCAAGGATGATACACTATGGTGCAGATATTTCTGTTTGTATATGCCTGTTAAGATATAATAGTGATGTTCCTACTCTGTAAACAGAGCTGTTGTTTGGGAGCTATGGGCTGCCAAATTTGAGGACTTTAGACGTGTAACAACTGAATTTAATATTTTGTTTACTTTTTTAAGGGGGTTTAGTCCTTTGTCTTATGAAGAAATTACAGTGGCTAGTTGGAAGTGGAGCTTGTGGAAAGTGTTCTAATTTTTACTAACACTGAAGATTAATCACCAATCTCCTGCCAGCCCTTGTCACTCAGAAGGCATTTTGCCTTTGTGTGTTTTGCTCTAAAAGAGCATCGCCTTGAGTTGCCATGAACGTGGCCTGAGCAGCCTCCCGATGGCCTCCGGCCGCCGGAGCGGCTGTGGGGAGCCGCATGTGCCCACCCAGCCTTGGGCACACACAGGGTCCCGTGTGCTCCGCAGCACCGCCAGGGGTTGTGCATGTGTCTGGTTTGCAGACCTGCAGAAGGCACCAGTTCGCAGGTCTGGTTGTCAGAGGGAGTTTGTCCTTAGCAGCCCCTGATAAGCAGAACCTCTTCTTAAGTCCCGGTCTGACAGTCCCTGACTTCTTAGGAAGGCTGCGTGTCTTAGGTCTGCGATGTGTTTAGCTTCTTATTCCAGGTGACATTAATGGCACAAGGATCTCTGTTTCTGAATCAAACTTGACTTTGAGCACTTAAATTGGGATTCTGCAAAAAGGGGCAGCTCAAGCTATTAGAACAAGTCAACCGTGTAGAGCAGGGGTGTCAAACTCTTTTTCACCGGAGGCCACATCAGCCTCGCAATCGCCTTTAAAAGGGCTGAATGTAATTTTAGGACTGTACAAATGTAGGAGTAGTTACATTGATACAGTCCTAAAATTACATTTGACTCTTTGAAGGTGATCGCAAGGCTGATGTGGCGCCCGGTGAAAATGAGTTTGACATCCCTGGGATAGAGGATGCCCAGGTAGGGTTCCTCTTTTGGCATTACTGCCTTAGTCTTGGTGCTCTGCAGACAACCCCATGGATCCCCATTTCTTTCTCTTCTTACAAAATTATGCTGCTTTTATAGTGTAATTCGCAGGGCTGTTGTGATGACTGCTTAGTGCTCATAAAGAACAGATGAGAGGTAAAGTACAGTGGAGTGAGGAACAATGGACAGTTGTTGAGTGATGGCAAAATTTTTAGTGCGTGCTTCTTGTAGTTTGATGTTGTTTTTACAGCCTATATTCTTGGTGAATAGATATATGAAAACACTTTAGGCTCTTGTGATCATTTATTGATTATTTCTGTTTATTTACTTGATTTGTATTGCCAAAATATTTTAAAAACTGTACAATTGTACAGTCATCTGAGCAAGGATATGCAAACATGAATTTCACTTACCAGCAGGTAACATCTTAGATGATGGAATTCTCTCCTATATAGCACTAACAATAAAACAATTGTAATATGTCACATAAGGATCAATAGCTTGCTCACTTTCAAATGGTAGTTTAATCAAAGCTTCATCAGGATACAGACCCCTGTAATGTCTCTTTTTCTCTCCTTTTATTCATTTTCTTCCATGTAAGTCTGTACTGGGTTTTGGTTGAGACAAGCTAGAACATGAAGAGTCATGTTTAATACTGAAGTGACACCATGCACTTAAACAAGATCCTCTGTGCACAGCAGTACATTGCTCAGTTGTGGTGCAGTGCTCTTTCTCTTACTGTAAAAAAAGACCAAGTGTCACTGGACATGTTCTGAATTTATCTGCATGCCAGTTTACCCTTTATTAGGAAAAATCCCTGGATTTTACAATGTCAAGGTTTTGCAATCCGTGGTTTTTGTTCCTTTTGCATTTTGCGCCAAGTCTGTGGTGGGGCAGCTATACCTGTAAGTTACTGTAAGCAGTTTCTTTCTAGCAAGTTGTTTTATTGAATCATTCTGAGCAACCGACCCTCAGCACAATGTCACTCTAACCTTTAAGATATTTTTGCTGTAGAGTTTACTTCAATAGCCACGGAGGTCTTGCATCAAGCCTATTCCTTTCTTGAGTTTCCCCTTGCTGGAATATTGTGGTGCTGTGAACTGACGCGTGTCAGCAGTGTTGCAAGTGGGGTGTTGGGGGTTTTTATGGTTCCAGCAAAATGCTTCTTAGACTCTCTTTTGCCCACCTTACTATGCTTAGCCTGCCAGCTATCCTAGCAACCTCGTTGACCATGCATCTACTTTGTTGGGAAAATACCAGCTAAATTTCTGTAGGGCTGATGATTCTCTGAGACCTATCACTTCCATCTTTCTGGGCAAAAAGAAAGTATATTGCAATTTGCTAGAAGAGAAATAGAGAGTATTTCAGCTTGCTCCATGACAAAGAACTGTGGGTTCTGCTTCTAAATCTCCCAGTAACACATTTGGATGACCTTCACAAAATCCCAGTCTGGGCAGAAAGGCTTTGCCTGGTTGCTGCTCAAACACTGATTATTCACATGAGCTCAAAAATAGGTGCTTATCAAGGTTTTGACATTCTAGCTGTTTTTTTCTTTTCTTTTTTTTTTTTCCTAACAGTGAATAGTTTGTAAAATATATTGTAAAATAAACTAAGCTTTCTGCAGCCAAAGAAAAGAAGGCATTTAGAAATATGTAGTCAGAGAAGGACTTGTCTCTTTGACGGTCCCAGTAACTTGTTTCAAAGAGAAGTATTCTCAAAATTATGTTAATTTTGTGTTAGATGTTCTTTTTTAATGTTGTATTTTTTTGTGTTGGTAAAATGTGCTGAGGTAGCTGTCTAGAGGAGTTAAATCTTCATATCTATGCATGATGTACAGAACTGACAGGCAAAGCCGAACACCCTCCCTGAGTTTGGGGAAGGCTTTTGACTGGGAGCAGAGCACTATTTTATGCTTTCTTGTTAGAAATGTGTCACATTCCAAGTATTTTTTGATATGAGCACATCTGCTGAGGGCTGCTGCTGATTTACATGCTGGAGGTAACAGCTCAGCCATCTGATGGTGACAGTCACGACTAGTGTCCTGAAATGAATTTGGCCTGTAACCCTAGTGACAAAATGAACAGTGTTGAGGAACAAAACAGCCTCCTGTATTACAAAACAGTAGTTGCATAAAATATGGTGTCAGCTCTAATAAAAATATGTCTACATTTATTGTCTTTTTATTTTTAAAAAATGTTTGGGGGAATTAGAATTCATGTTTAAAAATAACTTTGCTGGTTATGTTACTCTCTGGTTTATTTATATATATCGTTGGGGTTTGTGACAGCTTGTTCACTGGAGATTTCCTTGCTCGTGACTCGCACTCTGAACCACTGTAGTCGGGTTTCCCAGTGTGGCTCTTGCCTCTTGGCCCCGTCACTACTCTATGTGCTTGCACAAACTGTCTGTGTCTGTGCTTCAGAAATTGTAGCTTTGCTCTGTTTTTTTTCCTCCCCAAAGGAATAAAAAGTCAGTTTGCTTCTCAAGCTGTTACTGTCGCTCCTGTTTTCTCAGCATTTTTTTTCTCTTTGCCTTGGCTTAGATGTTCAAGAAATGATGCATAACTCCCATGTAAAATTAAGTGGAATAAAATTTGAAAGTCCAATATTTTTCATTTTTCAGTTCCATGTAAACATAAAGAGTGATTTTTCTTCTTTTTTCTTTTTTTAAGGTTGAATGTTAATAAGCAGTGTGAGTGCATACATTTTTAATGTAGCTGCTGCCCATGTTTGAAATTAGGTCATTCAGATTTTCTTCTTGTTTATTTCAGCAGTTAATGTATCACGTGAAAGTAGAGTTCAAGACCAGTGTTTTATACTAATTAGAAGCAGACTGAAGGTTATATTTGGAAGGCAAAACATAAAAAAGTTTATTTCTTTATTTTATATCTGGTAGCTCTTGAAGAAGCTGGTAAGCCTGGAAATTAATTAGAGGCAAAACTGTGTGCTTTAAGATGTATTTTGCAATCTCTCCCAGTTGGAAGCAAGACAGGATTCCAAATGTTTGCGGCACGGGTTGGAGATGAGCCAAGAGGGCACTATAAACCAGTCATTTGCACTGTAAAACTGGGGTCTGGGCGGGGGCTGGCGTTGTTACTGACTTACCCAAGGAGGTTTAAAGGTTAGTCAAAGCAAAAGTTGATCTTTCAGATGGGATTGTAAATTAGTCTTTTTCTCTTTAGGAGTATCTTTGGTGCTAGATTTCTAATAGGTATATTTTGTAAAAGTAAATTTTTTTTTTTTTTACATTTTTTTTTAATCCATGTTTGCATCATTGTTTACAAGATTCCATTTTCTGTGCTCTTGATAGATGGTGGAAATGCAGGTCTAAATGTTTCGCAGCCAATCACAAACAGCAATAAGTAACAGTAACTCTTAAGAAGCTGAAAATGGTCTTGAAAGCTACTGGCTACTATCTGCTTAAAAGTTTAAGTGTGTATGAAGTTAACACGGGTTTCTATGAAGATACAAAAATAATGGTTAACAGATTTTTGTAGCTGTCGCACTTTGAAGTATAACATTGTTATGTTTAAAGTGTTAGACTATTACAAAAAGAATCTAATTGAAATGTCGTGCTTTCTTTCAGCTCCAGTGATAAACCGATTCACCAGGCGCGCATCAGGTAAGTTGGATAAAGTTGCATGTTTCATTGTTCTACATAAGAGTTGAAACATAATGCTGACGGTGATTGTTGTGTAAAACATGATATGACATTAGTCAGGTTTCTTTAAAGATGACTGACTTAGGTTAAGCCCACATTTGTTGTCTGGTGTACTGAAAAATGTAGCCAAGGTTTCAGGTCGTGGAACTTGCACTAAGCTGCCTTGTTGCTGTGGAATTTATAAAAAAAAAAAGCTTTCCTTTTTTCCTTTAAAGACAATAATTTTAGTCCTAACAGAACTGAACTTTGAAAGCAAGAACTGAACGTGATCTGAACCAGGGTTGTCTTGCTTACTTCATAGACAGCCTGGAACAGCAATTTGGTGATCATCTATGCATGAGAAAAGGTACAACCGTGCTAGAAAGCTCCCCGTGTTTTTCGGACTGGAGCCGGTTTGTGTACAGGCGCGTCGTTCCGCGATGCCGAGCTTTGCCGTGGTGGCCGTGTCTGGTGCTGGGTCTGCGCCTGCCCAGCTTGGGGCCAACCTGTGTGATCCTCAAGTTAACTTGGTTCCTGCCGGCTGTTTACCTTGTTCCATTAAATGTAACAGATCCCTCCAAATTACATATCATTAAAAATTAGTATTCCTGGCCTCTCCTTGTTCTGCTGTATCGTAGCCTTCAGGCTTAGTTTTTGAGGGCTTTTTCTCCTGAATCATGAGGCCCAAAGCCTAAGTCTTATTTGTGTGGAATACTATGAATCTGAAAGTGGGGTGTGAAAGCCACCAGTAAATGCAATGAGACTCATGACTGACTCATAAGAGTCAGCAAAGCAGGAGGTGTGAGCTGTTCCCAGTCATCTCAGCATGCTAAATTTAAAATCTAACTATAAAATGCTTTCTGTTTGCAACTGCAGATTGCTTTTAATAAATGTAATAAAGTTTGTATTCCATCATTCAGTAAGTCTATCCAGACTTCTAACAATCTCAGTCAGATAGTTCCTTGTCAGTATGAAAATATTAGTGGAGATTCTCAGGATTACTAAGGGTCTGTGTAGAAAAACGAAGGTTTGCATTTGGAGGATTGGTGCATAGCGCATGTAGCACAAAGCAAGAAAGTGTAGTGAATTCCAAATATCCTCATGCTTTTAGTATTGATAATACTTTGTGAGGTACTGTAGCATGAAATGAAAGGAATGATTTGTTAAGTAGCGTTCAGGAACAGTGAGCAGGGCTTTATGCAAATTCATTGCATGTTTTAAGGAAAGTGTTACTGTGACTGATTGATAGCTGACTTTAATGAATGTGGTCCTTAAAACAGATGTGTGAAAGGCTTTTGCATTTCAATAGAAGAGTTTGATTGTTTGAAAAGCTAATACTTGCTCAGGAAAAAAAAAACAGTTGATTTTAATGTTCCTTTAAAAGGAAACTGAAACATGTTAGAAGCCTGAAATTTTTGCACAATTATTAGGGAAATAATTTCCATAGGCATTTAATGTTTCATGTGTTTGGTCTTGTTGTGGAGAGATAAAATGGAGTTATCTACTTCAGAATAATGAGTCAAGTTGTATGGTATGGTCCATATGTAAATAATGGTTTACTATATCTACTTTTAAATTAAGTTTCTGGCAGCTTTAATAGTAAAAATAATCATTTTTCAAACAAGAAAGCCTGTGAAAGGTGATAGTTCTTACTTTTCTCTTAAATATTAAATGGCTACTGGAGAGGTACAGTACATTTAAGAAACCTGATTGATAAAGTATAAAATTAAGAGTATGAAACAGACTATGCTGATAATACAAACCTTTTACAGGGATGTTTGCAGCCCTAACTACATTTTTAGATACTTTTTAAAAACTGAATAATTGTTTGGATACATTAAGGTAGTCAAGATACCTTGCAAGTGGAAAAGCCAGGTAGTAGCTGGGGTTTTTTTATGCTTGGCAGCTTAATAGCATTCTGTAATTGAAGTTGATTCTCATGTTTAGGAAATTAGAAGCCAAATGAAACGCAGGGTTTTTTCCTCAAATATGGATTTCTCTTAATTTTAGGCTATTTAGCTAAGAGCTATTTTAAAGTTTCAAATGTGCAAGATCATTGAGTCTTGAATGGTTTTGAAGATTTGTATCTGATGAACATTACTCCGAGTTGATGAGGAGTGTTTGGAGAGTCAGCCACGGCTCGTGGTTTCATGTTGCAGCTGACCGAGTGATACCGCAGACTGATTCCCAGAGAGTGATTTTAGGGTCCCTGCCTTTGTCACGCCGCTGCCCAGAGGTTATCTCTGCATCCCTTGCAGAGACCTAGGAGCCATGCTGCCTGAGGGTGCATTGATTTGAAGAAAACAGAAATACAGGAGGCTTTGGTGTGTTGATTTTTGTTGGTTCTGCAACTGACCTGTGCTGTGGCTCCCCAATAACCACTTAAAGAGGGGTGGTAGTGAAAGAGGGGTAGTAGCGAATGCCTTTAGCCAGTGGTGGGATGGAGAAGGAGCTGAACTGCTGACACCATCTGTGGCGAAACATCTAGTGATATCTGCAGCAAAGGCTCCTAGACTATTCTGCTAAAAGCTTTTTGAGCTCTTGCAATGATAAGCAGGGAGAAGCCAGGAGATGACACACATTTCTTCACAAAGAACAATAATTCCCTACAGTGGATGTCTTGATTTTGATGTTTCTGTTATTCTTTGGATAATGCCTAGTATTTTACTTGGTGGCATAAGATATAGTTATTTTTCCTAACTGAGCTAGAAATTAAGCAGCCGGAGTTTAATTGCTGAAGCACCTGCTGAAAACAATATAGTAAGGCATTTATTATTTAACAGCTGTTCCTGTTAACATGCTGTGAATGTATTAATATACTGTCATTGGTATGTAGAGGATAAAGTAAGGATAAGTAAGCTAGGATCAATTAATTGTTCTTGAATTTCAATTCTTAACATTTATTGAGCTACCTAATTTAGTATATCTTCTGTGTGTTTCTGCAAATGTGTGTATATATGCAATGTGGGCTCTCTATATAAAATACACGTAAACCATAGTGCTGATGACATAGCTACTTATGGGCTAGTTAATAATGCACTCCATTGTTCTAGGCTGTGCACAAAGAATAATAGATATCATAGTCTTAAATAGAGAAGTTTAGCAAGAAGAGGAGATTTAAAATACATTATAGAGCTAGAATGAACAATGAGCCAGCTGCAAGTAGTTAATCCTTAATTTGTCTTTTAAAATCTGGTGGGACCGAGATGAAGAGAAAGGAGAAAAACTGTTGGGACAATCAAGAGACTTGGATGGGAAGAAAGGGGGGTATGGAGGTAGAAGCAGCAAGAAAGCTGTGTGTTCGTGAGGTGAAAAATAAGTGGAAATTCCTGAACAAGCTGAGGTAGCCAAGAGGTGCAGTTTCTGAATACAGACAGATACTTTCTTGCTATGGATGAGATTAGTTTTCATCCATAAGATATCTAGGGTTGGAAAGCTAATGTGGTTCTCTGTGTCAGCAAAAGCATTGGGTTCCTGCTTTTCAGCATCTTGATGGCTAGATAAACAAGTAAATGATCTCATTAAATACTGGCAGGAGTTTAGAGTAATGTAACAAAACCAGCATGGGTTTGCCACAGAATGAACTTTGAATTTATACTTGATAGATACCATTTATGGAGGTTATTTATACCCATTGACTAGTATTACATTCAAATGTGTAACATAATCTTAATTAAGAAATAGGTAACAGCCTATGAAGTTACTTGAGTTATGTATCTGCTTAAGCTTCTGAAATCGTGAAGAGAACCTGACCGAGGTTGCTGTGAGTTAGGCTTCTCGACCTAAGAAGAGCTGGTAGATACTCTCAAGGGCATCTGTGGAGCATCTCTTACCAACAACAGAGATAAGTTCCTCATTCCTCTCCCCTAAACAATATCTAACTCCAAAATACCATTTTCGTCCTGTGGAAAGGAAATAAATGCAGTTTTAAATATTGTTCTCTCAACCACGTGGGAAAGAGAAGTAGCTTTATTTATTTGTGAACTTACCTGAAAAACTCTTAAAAAAGTAATTTAAACAGTCAACAGTCAGAGTACATCAGTGCTGAACCTCAAGGGAGAAACTGGCTTACGTATATTTGGAAAAAACTTGCAATCAAGGAGATGCTACTGTTATGGAAAGAATAGAAGGAAGCAGAGAAGGCAAAAACTTTCAGGCATCTTTATCATGGGTGCCGGTAAGGAGCTCTCCAAAGGAAACAGAAAAAACACATTATAAATAAAATGATACTTCATTATAAGCCTACAGCATCAGCCATCAACCTAAGTGAGAGAATCTCACGTGATACTAGAGGACATCTCTATGCCACTTTTTTTTTTTTTTGTTTACTTTCAAACTCCTTTGTAATTTCCAGTTGTTGAAATGTGAAAAGTTTTTTGCCTTTACACACACTGCCAAAAACTATCACTTTTAGGTACATGGATGATTAACTGTAGAGAAAAGGCTGAGAAATAAAGCTGGGTTTTATGCCCTTTCAGAAATATGTGTTTAATTCATTTAGCAGGTACTCAAAATATTTTTGTATAGAGGTCAAATTGCTTATGTACTGCAGTAGTTTCTGATAAAGATGGGGCTGTGTTTAGTGGTCTGTCTTCTTTTTAATTATTTTTTTTATTTATATTTTTTCTCTTTTAATGAAAGTATGGAAGTTTCTCTAAGAATCAAAACCCATTTTACTTAACTCTACAAATTTCAGATTTATAAAACATCGACAGTTTGAAGAGAAAGGAGGAGATGGAACATTCTCTTCATTCTCAATTGCTTTAGATGCCCAAAAGCCTTGATAATGGAATTGTTGAACACAGATGGTAGTTAATTTGAATTGGTAGAGAAGTCATTTTACTTCACTTCTTCTCAAGCCTTGCAATTATTTAAATATTTTCCAGCAAGAATTTCTACAGTTTATAAATATTTTCTGTTAACCTCGGTCAGCAGAAAAAAACCTCTTAATAGGAAACCTAATGACATTTTCAGTAATTTTAGAATTTTCAGAAATTAGTAAATCTTTTAACTGAAACACACTGATTAATTTTGAAGCCCCTCAAGCTAGTTATTTTGGTTAAAATGCCACGTACACACAGTGAAACGCTTCACAAACAAGTTAGTGAGCACGTTATAGCATCATCACGTGTGCTGCTGACGTGGGTGGTGAGCTGGTGTCAGAGCCCGGTGTCTGCGCAGCTGGGAGCAGGACGGGGCCACCGCATCAGAGACCGGGCACACGCCTGGGCACCGGGCACACGCGGGTCACGCTCCAGGGCTGTCCCCACGGTGTCACCAGCCCTGGCCGCGCTTCGTCACGCGGCGATGGGTGCTCAGCTCTCCCCGCCTGGCGCCCGGGGCTCCCACCTCTGCCTGGCACATGGCAGATGACACCCGTGTTTTGGCAGGCGCTCAGATGGGAGGGGGGAGGTTCTGCACAGCCCTCACAAAAGGAAAAATCTGGGAACAAGTTTGCCAGAACAATTTATCTGTTCTTCGCCTTTGCGTAAGGTGCAATTAGGAAGAAAGTGACGAGATGAAAGTTTTGGGCTTCGTTATTCTGAAGAGATGTGTGGACTGTGGATTAGTCATTCCCACAGTAGCATTTACATATATCACTGCTGGTTTTCACTTTAATGATTTCTACACAAAATGTGACAACCTACTTAAGAAACGCTGAGGAATTTTACTGAATTTACACCATGGGAGTTTGTTAGTGAAGGAAAAGCTAATTGCTTTCTGAAGTTTTAAGTATGGAAGAACATAGGTGATACTAAATTCAGTTGTTAAATATAAACTAATATTTAGGAAGAGCAAGTTTATACTGTTAGACAAGAATAGAATATGCCCATAGGAACAATATTTCATTTGTAATTTCAATCTGCTTGAATTATATTGAGATTTTCTTAAGGACATTGGCACCCACTTTCCTACAGCATGTTAAAAATTGTCAGAGAAAGGCAGCTAACTGAAATGAAGTGCTGTTCCCTTTTATACGGTAAGGCAGAAGCTGGAACTGTACCAAAAATAATGGTGAGAAATGAATTAACTGTAAACTCCCCTTTGAAACGCTCGGGTAGCAGGCAGCGTTGTTGTAGAAGCATATCAAGTCATAGTGACAGAAGAAAGAAGAATAAAGAACTTTATTGATGAACCAGTAATCCAGTGTAACTCTTCAAGCAGAGTTACTGGTTCAGCTCATTCTGAGTGACGAACAACCCCCAAACTGAATTCAAGTGATGTTGGATTCTTCTTTGTTCTTTGTTACATGCATGTAGTCAATCCGTAAGTTAAAATGCCCAGTGCTTCAGGCTTCTGAAATAAACAGGGACATCATGAGGTAAAATGCAGTAGTACCTAACACTAAAACTTGGTTAAGCACTAAGGCTGCTGTTGTAGTAGTGAGGAAAACCAGAAGAAAAAGTGTGGTCAGAATTTTAGGGCATATCTACATTGCATGACAGAGCATGCTAAAGAAGACTCCTAAGCTTATGGTGGCACATCAGCGTGGTACGTTGTGACTTACTGGAAGTCACAGAAGCAGAAAATCTTGCCTAATTTCAGCCTGGTGACGGGATTGTTAGACTGTGCTGACTTCTGCAGAGCTGCAGCTGTACATGGGCACAGACACACACCGTGCATCCTTGTGCAAGTGGACCTGCCCTTTGTTGGCTTCTGCTCCCCTGGCAAGGCAGCCATCGATGCTGTTCATGCAGCTTTCTATGCAGCCGTGTCTCTTCCACCGTATTCTGTAATAGCGACTGCCTCAATCGCTGTTTGTTGAGAACACACTCCCATCTTGATTGTGTGATTTTGTACACACGCAATATATAGTCTGTACTCTCAAGTCCTTACAGAGAATAGTGTCTTTCTTTGTCATGGCCTCTCTTACAGTTACCATCGCTTTAACACTTAAATCCTTTGCAAACCTTGAGGAATTACCCAACACCTTTTCCCATTAACAAATGAAGAGTATCCTGAGTGTATAGGATCTGGAGATTTCTGCATCAGAAATGGAATGCCCTACACAAAATCCCTGTTTATTTTCAGCAAAGCCCTCAGCATCAGAACTCCTACAGAGTATAGCTGTAATTGTATGTGCACAGCAGTTTAAAGATCAGATGGTTATATCTCTTTGCCCTGTGTCTACCCTGTATTTTTTCCTGCGTGCCACAGTGAAACTTGCAACTCATATATTTCATCTGCTCTTTCAGGGTTATCTCATGGCCAATGTCATGGGGAGAAAAGAGCCGCGTAATTTTCCCAAGAGCAGCCTCTGATATCAGATGCCACAGGAGCTGGTGGGACTCGTCTCTGGACTGAGCTTAGGCTGCTGTATAACAATATGGGCATGGTGTGCTGAGCTGTAGGCACCAAAAGCCATCGGGTCAGGCAGAGAGCCCTGCTTCAGTCTGGTCCTGCTCAATGCACATGTGTAACTCTTGAGAATGAAGAACTGATTTCGGTGGCCTGTCTGGCAGCACTTTTGGGTCTGTGGAAAGTTAGTGATAGAAGCTGTTTCCCATTCAATCCACGACCAAGTGAACTGGCTTCTTTCTTTAGTTTCCTCTTGTGTAGTTTATTTGCTGTGCACTTCACAAGTTTCTGCTGCAAATGAGAGAGTCACAGAAGCAAGAGTTTAATTTGCTCTGTCTACTCTCCTCTTATATTTTCTGGGAATTTGAGAAAACTTCCTGTAGAAAAATGATGTATTAACATAGGCTTAGGGATGCTTAGAGAGTATGCAAGTTTGCTTCTCAAGGCTAATCACTGGTTTGGTTCAGAATGTCTAATAAAGTAACATAATCACATTAAACTTGGAGTAGTTATTCCTGACCTGTTGTAACATTGAGATTTGTTGTGTTTGGTGCAGATCTGAAGAAGAGCTGCTGTGCTCAGCAGCTGGTCTGCCTCCTTACTGGCTCAGTTGTTTTAACTGTTCTAGTGAAAGATTCTGCTTGTAGAACTTTTTCTTCTCTAGATTACATTGCATCTATACCATAACTCTTCCATACGACAGTGTATACTCGGACAGTAGTATTCTTATTCAAAAGAAAACCAAATTTAGGTTATCTGTACATTTCTTCTGGAACTTTTTAAATGGTTCACTTTCAACATTCATCTATTCCTTTATTAAACCTCCAAAATCTAAACCAGAAATTCTAGCAGGTTTATCAAAGTGTTTCCTAGTATAGCTCATCAGCAGAGGTTGAATACGAATTTTTCAGAGCCCATTTATGGACCAGAGTTACAGAAGTAGTCTAACCGTTGCAAATTAATGTCATGCCAGATTTTAGCTGTTTTGTCATAATGCTTTAACACTAAGCTTAATAAAATAGGAAGGGCTTAGTAGATGCCTACTGTAAGGCAGAGTTTGAGGTGGTGGAGGGAGGGAGGAAAGAAGGCTAGACAAGGGCTAGAGGGGCGATGGTACGAATAAATATGTAAGTCTTGCGTGGTGGGGTAGGTTGCTATAGAGAGGGTGTCAATATTTGTCCCAAGGAGGTGACAGGGAAGGAAGGAAATAAATATATAATGACTGGCCCAACTTTTACACAAACAGATATTTAGGCTAGGCTTTGGGGAAAACTCTCTAACTAAACACTTAGTGAAGCAATAGACTAAACTACCCAGGAATGCAGTATTATCTCAGAAGTTTTAAGGAAAATTAAAATGTGTTTCTGCAGGGACAGAGGTTTAATTCATACCACAGCAGTGCGTGGCTATGATTCAGGTGATTTCTTGAGGTTTCATCTGTATTTCTGTGTTTGTTTAGATGACTTTGCAAGCACATATTTCTAGACTTACTAAAATGTACAGAGTAATGATTTTTAAATTGTGCAATTTGGTAAAGCTAGATAGCAACCTCTTTAGAAAACAGAAGAGTTATAAATGTGTTTTGAGTTCACAAATTACTGCATACACCCCTTTATGGGAAATTGTAATTTTCCCTCATATTTTAGTATTATCTTTGGAAAGTATTCTGCATATAGTTTTGTTTCAATAAAGTTAATTGCTGTAGTTTTTTCAACTATTTGGGCTAATCTTGTTTCAGTTATATGAAACACAAACCAGAGGTTGATGTTGAAATATGAGTCAAATTCATCTTAACGGGCTGTTGCCTGGACAGTTTGATGAAGAGCTCAGATAGGCAGGGTATGGAGCAGTTAGACTGACTGACCAGTTCCTTTAAACTCGTTTTATGTATGTAACTAGTAAACAAGATGGGTAGGGGATGGGTACACCATAGAGCTTGTGTCTGTATGCGAAGCCATTCTGCAGCCTCATCCTCACCTCCCTTGGGGACTATGCCAGGACTGCGCTGGAGCCCGGCTCCCCCAGCACTCACATCAGCCTCATCTCCTGTTCTGCTCAAGACTACATAGGGAGCTATCTAAGGAGCTTTTTTTTTTTTTTAAATTACTTTAGGCAGACCAGTATTTGACACTAGTGTTTAGAATGCTTTAATGTAGTATCTAATATTTATTTCATGACCAAACAAATGCATTCTAGACAAAGAGATCTTCTTCTTGCTATGTAACTAAGTAGTAGTGAATAAATTGCAGAGAAAACAGGTTTTTCAGACAAAACAGACTTTCTATCAAAATAAATACAGAAATGAGGCCAAATGTTCATATTAATAACAATAAATATGGCTGTTATTTGTCTGCAAGCAGTAGTTTTCACATCAATGATTACTGAATAAAGGTACTAGGATTTCTTAATGGATACTCTCAGATTGCAATGAGTGCTGGGAATGAGTTGATATAAAACACAGATTATTCTCCGTTGTATTTTAATTTATTTTCATTTTGTATCCAGGTTTTTCAGAGTGAGGGTTCCTCTCTTAGCTCCAGTTAACATTCGACACACAACAAATTCTTCCTGTGCCTGACAACCTGTAGGTCGTACTGTGGTTTCTGTTTTAATCTGCTTACAAGTTTGCTTTCACCATTGATAATCTCAGCAGTCCCAATAACACTTCAGAATCTAAATATGATCAGAGAAGCTAATAACCTTCTAATGCTTTTATCAGGATGCTCATAACTCATAATTTTGAAAGAAATAAAATAATTGCTCTTTTTTGAATGAGTATGCATATTACTGAAAGAAGTAGGAAAGATTTAAAAATTATTTTTGGAGCAGATGTGCATTGATAGTCATCATTTATTAATTCTGATTTTTTTTTTCTCTAAAATATTTCGGTATCTATATCTATGATAAGTTTAACTTCAGTTGGTGTGCTCTTTTGTTCTTTCTGTTTAGATTAGGGAGCTATGCTGCCTCCACTTTAGGTGACAGAGCATGAATCTGTAGGCTGTAGTATCTGCTTACCAGTTTTCCAAAACAATTCTATTGCATCTGTGATTTCATGTGGTTTTGCTTGCATGCTGGAGAAGATATGTTCTGGAGGATAAAAGATGGGTAGGACAAGTCATGTTTTACATAGTGAGTTGTTCAAAATGGAACAAAAGTATTTTTGGAACATTTTGATTAGCAGGTTTTCTTGTAGAACATTATAGTACAAATGGCTTGGCCTTTGACCTTCAAGTTTGGCTTAATATTTGGCAAGTACTGCTTCTTCTAAATACCGTGGAGTCAAAGAAAGAGGAAAATTATGTATTTAAATATCCTTGCTAAATACTGTGTTGTTTAAAGCGCCAGATGCCAGTTATGCACATTGTATAAAATGAACAGCAGCCCGATGTTTTGCCTCCTAAATGCTCCCCATCAGTTTTGTATGTTTCGTAGGAAGCCCGATGCCTTGAGCTGCGGGGCGTACTTCTCAGTTGTTTAAACAAAATGTCCTTTGTCAAAGCACAAGCCCAAGGCTTTCTCGCAGTCAAACACTCCCTGTTTCCTGCACCCACCCCCCTGCCACCACATCATCCCGTTCCACAGCATCTTTGCTTCACGTGTCTTTACCATATATCTGTCAGATCCACTGCTCTGTCTAGTTTGGAGGATATAGACGAGTTTAAAGCCTGGGAGAAAATACGGGATAAAGAGCATCTCTGAAATCGGTATTTGTATTCTTGTCAGTGGGTCTTACCAGTGTCCCATACTTGTGTGCTGGACATCCACATAAATTTAACAGCCAAGCAGATTGGTACATCGCACTAATACTTTTTTTTCTAACTTGGAACCTTATTTGCTTTCTTTAACACCAGGCAATGCCCATTTTCTCCTTTCAGATCTCACTTTCTCTTCTAGACAGAGATGTGAAAAGTCTTCTCTCTTGAAAACTCATTTGGAGATCTAGTTTTTAAATCTAGAGTGTATGTATGTATGGGTTACTTAGAACTGTGCTAGGCAAGTCACTATTGCTGTCATACTGTTACTGTATACTGTGGTTTAACACTTGTGGATCCAACTCATCATTCTTCATGCATTATATTTGTTTGGTTTACTGTTGTATACAGAAACTTCTGGAAATGTTTATGTGACCATCGTGTACAAGCAGTTGGGGCAGTGCAAAGCATTTTGTACTGTGCACAGTTGTGTTTTAGCAGCATGAAATGACAGTGGAGCATTGCAAGGCATATTGCAGTAAGGGACTCAAGACATCTTTCTGCATGCGCTATTTTTACTCCCACTTGTCATATTTGATTATTAGCTTACTATTAAGGCATCTCCTTAGTAGATGTTGAACTTGGGATATCTCCTTCTGGTTCAGTCTTACATTGACTGTGTAAGTTCTGACAAGTCCTGCTCCCTCCAATGGTGCTTGATCACATGGCAAACGGAGAAGGATCTGGCCATTGTATGGCAATGCTGTTCGTGTGTGTGTGTGCGCAAAGCAGGCTATACATAGATTTTTAGTATAAAATTTGTAAAAAACTGTAGAAGAACTGAACGTTAATTTGAAAACTTCTCCTGACTTCTAGTTTCAGAAATTTCTTTGAATAAATACTATAAGTATTTTTCTACCTTTATATCTCTCTCACCCGAATTAAATTCCTTTTCTTCTTTAGGGGGAAATTAAATTTAAAAATAATAAAAAATTGTTGTATTAATGAAATGCATGTTTAAGGGTTTTGGTTTTGAGCTAGTGATGTCAATCAGTAACAAAAAGGTGAATAACACCTGTTCGTATTCTGACCACTATTTTGTGTGAAATTGAGAAAGATTTTTTTTCTGGTGTCTTCGCAATTATTGTGAAGAATTATTATGAGTATGCCAGAACGAAAAATTGCTATATACCACAGTCCACTCATGAAGAAAATTGTATGTATGTATTTATTACATAGCTAAACTAAGTAGCAGAAGTTGATCAGAAAATAAAGAAAAATTAACTTATCAAGGGAATACATTTTAAGTAGAAATGTTAAAGCCTTGCTTGCCTTTCTTGTTAAATGTTGGGCTGCATGGTAACACTCTTTCCCCTCTCCATACACAAGAAAATAATGAAAACGTGGAGATTCAGTTTCAAATAACCAGTCACACGAGAAGGGCCCCCATCAGCCTGACCTCAAAGCTGCGGTCAGCCTCTGAAACCATCTTCCGTGCTGAACATCAGCTACACTCTGCAACAAAACTGGGAGTTTATACCCTTAAAATTCCTGTGTATGCAGTCTAGTAAGTGATGGGTGCATCTTTTAAGGCACAACACCTACTTGCCAGCCTTGATCTTTTCTGCTCTTACAGGCTGTGTTTTGGAAATACAGCCTTAGCGTGGAGCTGTACAGCAGCAAAAGTGTGCTCTGTGAGCTGGGGAATTAAAACACTGGAAGCAGGGAGTCCTAAACAAGAATTCCTTTCTGCTCCCTCATATTCTGACCTGTGAGCAACAGGAAGAGACATCTTTCATCCATTTTTTCCTGATAGCATTGGTTTGGGAACTATTTTCACACCCATTCTGGGTGGGTCTAGAGCAGAGTACACCTACTCTTTTATTTTTTTGTCTATCCCATCATAGTAATATATTCAGTATCAAGCAAAGATAGTAATGCAGAACACAATTTAATTTTTTCTCGCATTTTCTTTACTGAGAAGATAGACACTAATCTTATTCTTATTCTTGTTCTAAAAGAACTGCCCAATTTATTCTAGCCATTTGGGAATAAATTCCTGGGGAATGTCAGGCTTCACCAGTTTGGGGTTCAGGCTCAAATAGGCTAAGACGAATCAGCCATCAGCAGGCAAAAAAGCTAGCGCGTGTATGTATTTTATATAAAACACGGCAAAAATGGCTCCCTGTATAAGGCTCATCTGCTGTTCTATAGGATTTTTAGGCATATCACATGGAGTCAGTCACATTTTCTCACGGTCAGTATGAAGGAATGCTTCAGATGCCAGACAACTAAGAAAGGAGAAAAGAAATACTTATGCCTACTGTGTGGCATAATTACACTGAAAAAGATGAGATCCTAATCTAAAAGTTCCTCACACGGTGTGCTCCTGGGATCAGTTTGTTGATGAGTAATTACAGAAGAGAATCTAAATGGTCGTCATGGCTCAGTAGTGCCCAATGACACTGATATGTTGGTAAAGACCATACATTTTGATAACTAAATTTCTTGCTTGCACAAGTCAAACTGTGTAGGAAGGATGAGTATGGAGTGCCCCATATTTCATCTTGTGTCGGGGGCTTACTAAACCGACCTAGTTGGCTTCTTTCACATGCCATCCAAGAAACTGGTCTGCTGCAAGAATGAGGAGGGGAAGTGTTACAGTTTTTGTGGATCAGCTCAAGAAACGCAGTCCACATGTAAAGGATGGTGTGGAAAAACACTACAAGGGCTGTTGGAGAGCTGTGGTCAGGCAGGTGTCACAGCAGCAAAGCAGAGACAGAGCAGTAACACAGTGTGACAGTAGCTGATACACCGGGTTAGTAAGGGCCTAGAAGAGGAGAGTAGGAAGCCTGTGCTTGATACAGTCAAAAATAAAGAGTTGAGTGGAATTTCAAATCCTCCGTGGTGCACCTACCACCCAGTGGCTGGCAGCAGTGCGTGTTGGGTGTGAATTCCTCATCTCCTGCTCTGTGCACATTCCCATCTCTGCAGAGAACCTGGTCTCAAAGGGAAGGAAGCTTAAAATGCATAGCGACATAAAAACTGTGCTGCAGAAAGGACACAAAGAGTGCCTGGATTGCTGCAGTTTGACGGAGGTGTAAACCATGTGTATCATTGTGCTAATGCTCTGTACTTGCTGATGTGGTTGTGCAGCTCAGGGTATCCTCACCCCTGACTCCGGGTGCCAGTTGCTTAAAACCTTCTTGAACACAACTGTGGAACGGTCAAGAAACCGTGTAGATTTAAAGCTGAAAGTAACAGGAATAAATGGATTCCTGTAGATGCTCAGGCCTCCACAAGGATGGAATGTTAACTGTCAGCTGACACAGAACAAAAAGCTGTCCTGACAATTTACATGAAAAGCAGTTAATTGAATTCATAAGTACATTTAGCTGGTCATGACACATTGGAGATCATAAACAAATGTACATGGGACTGTACCCCAGATCCCTGGGAATTACAGCTCAGGCTCTTGTGATGTTACAGAGCAGGAGTATAAATGGTATCTTGAATAAATAAAAAGTTAGAAATAGAGTAATCTGTGTAATTGTTCTCTAAATGGTTGTGAATAATGTGCCTGGAATGAGCTACAAGAGTGGCCTCTAAGGGACAAGAAAACTAAATTAAAAAAAACCCCAACTGTTTTTTAGATTTGCAGAATAGTGGCTTCCTGCCCTTCTGGCATGAAAGTGTACATGGAACAGAGCGGTCTGGGGCTGGGTTGATGGTCGGGCCATGGAAGTCTCAAAATGCTGTCGAGTGTGTCTGTGGATGGAGGGGAATGTATGAGGGAAAGACAGCACTGGTACTTATTTTCTAAGTAGAATTGCTTATGCGTTTTCTTTCTCAATAATCCTTGTGGGATCCTAATTTTGTTGTCCATAAAATAATCCTTCGTTTCATTTCTCGTGGCAGGTAGACATTTCTTTATTTATTTATTCGTTTATTTAATTTTTATTCGGTTTCTATGGTTCGTGTTAAATTTTAAGTTTCATTCTGAGAGAGCAGACAAGGTTTCAGGGATGCTAATAGGCTTCCTCTGTCAGTTGCTGTGGCAATGATTTACCAATTATTTTATTTTTGTAGTATCTTGGTGGTCAAACTGGGGGAGAGGGCAACACTTGAAATTGTGATATGGTGCACTGATATTTATTTGAAATGCTTGGTTTGAATTGGAAATTTTTCTAGAGCAAATGCTACGAGCCTTAGTTTTCATAAAGAGTAGAAGTTTATTTAGTTTCAGAATGTGTTTATTCTATTAAACAGCTCTTTAGGTAACTGGACTTACAGAATCGTGGTTACTAAAAAGTACCAATGATACCCATCATTGTGACACACCCATAAATTTCTGGCAGATAGTTTTAAGATTTAATATTTTGTGGTTAGTCTCTGACCATAATGTAATTCTTGTTTGCAGTCTGCAGAGCGAAGTTCTTTCAGTATCTGTGACATTTTCAAGGCTGAAGCAAAATAATTTTCTGTGTCATGTGATTTTAGTTTACTGACCACATATGTGACAAACTAGCTTTAAAATTTATGGTTAAAAGCTCTGCATTAAGGTTAAATTATTAAGTAGAAAAAACTCTTTTTACCAAAAGTTAAAACTGAGTTAGGTTTTCTATCATGAATTTATTAAGCCGAAGTATTCAGGACTAGACCTATTTTTAAAAGGCGCTAAGTATCTCCCACAAATTTAAATGAGAATGAAGGTGCTCAGTTGGATGGAAATTGAGGGGGCAAGTGGTTGTGTTGTGCAAGGGAGGAAGCAAATTTCAGGGGCATTTCTGTTCAGTTCACACTTTTCATGCAGGGCTGTTTAATCAGAACACGACGTGGCTGATGGATCATTTTCAAAGGCATTATTTACATGAGCAAGTGGAATTGTGTTTATTTATAGGCTGGCTGCAATCACATCCGACTTCTGGGTTTCTTAGCGCATTTATCACACGAGTGGTACCAGCAGGAACTCCGCATTTAGATCCCCATGTTGCCATTTTTAATGAATACTCCTTTTTAATGAAACTTCTCTGCTTTGCTTCCTTGCATTGGTTTCATGGCTGCAAAGTTAAAACTACCACTGTCCTTCCTTCTGAAGATAGAATCAACGCACTTTAATGATTAGGTTATAAAATCGCACATTGATCCAAGTGGGTAGAATATACGTAAGTGGCTTAACAGAAGGAAATAATGTAACCCTGGGCTGGCTGGGTTAATGGAAGTTCTTTGTTCCCAGCCATCTAGGATATGCATGTACACTTCTTTCTCTATTAAACACATGTTTACTGTCAGAACTTTAGGGTTTTTTAATCTACGGGAGTTTTTTGTGTGTGCGTTCCACACAAAATGAAGTGGGAGCAGTATGACTGTTTACTTCTTCCTATTGTCTGCTTTTGATTTTTTGGAGGAACCTGTCCAGTGAAGACTTAAAATTCTATTTTCCAGTTGAGTCGTTGATCCTTTAATTGATACAGCCACAAACATATATTGGAAACTGTATGCTGTTTCCCTTTACCTCTGACACGGATATTGGGGAATATAAGGTAGAGTTTAAATTTATTTTTGCAGGCAACAAAACTGGTGACTAGAAAACTTTGTTTTTAGGCTTTTGAGGGTTCTTTTTACTTTCTAGTCTTTCAATCTTTGCTTCCTTGGGAAATCCAATTTTAGTCATACTATGTCTTTTGTGCTTATCACAATATATAATTACAGTGATAAACATCGCAAAACAGATTGGAACGAGAGTCCGCAACTGTAATCCATTCAGCAGTGGTCTCCTGCCTTCTAAAAACTGTATTAAACACCAGCGTTTTGCACCATGCCCTTGTGGCCGTGAAACTGTAGAAGTTTGTTCTTCGTGATGGAGAACTGAAGGCCCAGAGTTGTTGGGTGGTACCTGGGTGAGGGAGTGGAGCCCCTGAACCGTGTGCTCCCCTCCTCTCTCAGGTCCTGAAGCACCCCGTTATGCCTTTTCTTTCTATTATATTCTTGCAGATATAAGGAATGGCTGGGACTGCGGGGGACAGATGCAGCAGCATGAGGGAGCGGAGGCTCTGTATATGGTGTATCCACCATTCTCTGGATCCCACAGGCTACCCATGCTGTATGTACAGTGCTTTTACGTGGTGTCTCTAATTCTTTTGTAGTCCTATGGTTATTACCTGGCTTCATCCTTACAGGTGTGTTATGTTAATATTATTTAACTTCATGAGAGCCTAAAAATACTCTGAGGGCCTTCTGCCATGCCCACTGAAACCAGTGGTAATATTTATACTTTTTTTTTGCCAAGTTTTGACTGATTTTTTAAAATTTATAATTTTCAAAGGTCAGTGTAGTATGCTGATGAGTTATGAATGGGTTTGTATGATCTGGAGGATCTTAAAACTTCCTTTCATTAGCAGTTCACTGAATTTTTTTAACCTTCCTTCTTGAAATGTGCCTTTTCTAAGTCATTAGATTTTCAGTGGTGACAGTGTAATAGCAAACACTTTATTCTGTACTGTTCTTGGAATAAAAGAAAATAAGAAAGGCCTTTTTCTTGCTGAGTGTAAGCATAACAGTAGGAATTCGTCTGTTTTAGACAGTTTTGTTGTCAACAATAAATAATTGTGTCTTTCTGTGGATGATACTCTGAGGGGACATTGACAGTGTGAGTGTACATACTCCTCACTGCAGATCACATCGTTATTTTCCCTTGGCAATACCTGTAGGGACTCAATGCTGACCCTCCCGCATCCTCAGAGACAGGAGTGGGTGACAGCAGGAGCTGTGACATGCCCGGGGACATGTCTGCTCCTCCAGCCACTCTGCAGAGAGGTGCCTTTCTGCTTAGGCAGATTTTGTTCTGCATGGTGGGTTATTCTGTGTCCAGTTCTTTTTGTTTAAAGTAGTAATGTCTTTATAATTTACGTCTAGTGCTGTGAGACTTGGGAGGTTTGAATTCCATCTTCGATCCACCTGCGAAGTATTTTTATTGCTTAGAAAGTGATGCATTCCCGCTAAGTGCTCTATTTGCTGTTCTTTTCAATTGAGCAAGTGAAGGGATCAGGTGCCTGTGTTGCCCAGGAGTGGAGCTGGGAGAGCCCCAAAGGCCTCAGCTGGTCCAGGTGTCTGAGGTTGCAGTGAGCCTCTTGGGCACTGCCGGGGACCAGCACCACTCTGCGCACCTCAGGGCCCAGACTGTTTGGGATGCTTTTCCTAAGATGACTCCTCAAGGAGATGCCTGTCTCTTTCTCCGCTTCTCATAATAAAGACAAGACCAGTGGGGTCGGTGGAGTAACCACAGGGTCTTGTGACATGGATGAAGCTTGTGTGGTGACACTGACTCTATAGCACCAGTTTACCCAATATACACCAAGATGTTATGCATATATCAGCTTTCTCCAGTTCAGCAACTGTGTGATTTACAGCTCCATCAGATCTCCTGGCACCAACTGGGGTTACTTCTGTAAAAGCGACACTTTGTTCTCAGTAGTAACACACAGCACTTTGTTCAAGCAAGTTCAAGAAAGTGAAACACCAGAAATAACCTTAGACCCTCAGTGCTGTTACACAGTCCCTAAGATGTGAATGTGGATATGAAAATTAATGTTCCCTTGGGCACTTTCTTTGGTGGGTGGCAGTAGTGGTCATTTGGAAATGCATCTTATTCCAAGAGGAGGAAAAGGAGCTGTGAGTTTTGTAAGAATAACGGTCATTCATTGTACCTGATGGGTTCTTGTATTCTTGATGTAAATACTTAGGACACAGTTTTCTCTGTTTATGGTTCAACTTGCACTAGTATTGAATGCCTCAGTTCAACTGCTTATTGCAAAGTAGGTACACACACGTATCTCACTTCAGGATGTGACCTCAGCTTTTTTTTCCCTGACATTCTCTTGAGACAATGGCTCTGGCTGCATGTTCTCCATCTCATGTGAGGAGACAGTGTTTAATGTACTACAGTGGCCAGTGTTCTTGTCAGGGAATGTTCACATGAGTGGAAGGTTAGCTTAAGATTTCTGTAATTAAAACATATGGAGACCCCATGGGTATTTCTCATCAGTTTCCTCTGCTTCTGGTGTTGCTCCCCAGTAATAAGGTCAGTCTGAAATCAGTTGACTTTCTTAGGAGAAATGCTGTCTTTTGCCATTTTACTGCCTGTAGAATTGCTGAGGAAATACCATATTTTTACGAATGTGGACTTTCTATGCTTTGATACAGCTAATTCATTCTTGGTGAAGTGAAATGCTTGGTAGTCTGGGGGGTGGGGGGTGGAATGTGTGTGCTTATTTTCATTATTGTGATTCCGACTTGTCATTTATCAGATTCTGTTTGTTCTGAAAGATGACAGCTTATTAAGATCTTGCATTGTCTTTGTCCAGCTTTCTCTGACTAACAAGACTCCTTGCTGAAGCCAAAATTGCTTCCAGAACATCTCTTTGAGGTACTCTAGGTGTGTAGCTGTGGACGTAAGGTTCCTGGCAGCTGCTGTTTTCACTGGGACATCCCGGTTTCAGAGTTCTGGCATGGATAGGAAGATGCTAACATTTGTTAAGAATCTGTCATGTGATGGCTTCTCTTTTTTCAGTCACCAGGGTAATGTTCTGGTTTCCTTCAAAAATTTACAGGCTACATTGGATACATTGAACATTTTCTCCTTTTGCTTCTTTCTGTGTTTTTGTCAGGGTGGAGAGCCTTAGGTGAGGCTCCTGTGGTTAAATTAAAGGCACTATCTGCAAAATAATAATTTCAAATGAACTACACAGAAGCAGAAGTTTATTTACCATGAAACAGTAATTAACTTTGGTCTCTTTAATCTGTTATGGGCATTGGGACATAAACACCACTAACATGCTCAGGGCTACAATCGATAGCATTTGTGTTTTATGCATTTGGCTGTCTGCAGTCCCTGCAGTCTTCCCCAGCATACTGAAGGTGGCTGCTGCTCGTCGTATTCCAAGCCTGCCACTGTTTATTTTTAAGACTTGTAGCTTTTAATTTGTATTACTTTTTATTGTTTTCTATTTGTTTAGAATTAGAATAGTTTTATTTAATATATCAGCAGTGGGTACCTCAGTCAGCAAATGGTCTGGTTCCTTCAACTAGAATATTTTTGTTATCTTGGTAACTTTTACACTGAATTATTACTTAATAATTAAACTTGACATTTCTAGAAGTGTCAAGGGAATTGTATATAAATTAAATCAAGAAGTTCTTTAGCACTGCTGCTTAGACACAGGATATTTGTAAAGGAATACCATTTCCTTGGGGTTTCTTCAGCTTTCTCTGTGGCCTTGATTATTCCCTCTAAGTTTTACGTCTAAAAGAACATTCTGTTACAAATGACTGTTTTGGCTGAAGAAGCTAGATGCCGCTCTGTCTTACCCTAAGCATTCATTTATTCTTTTTTGATATTTAACAGAGTTGTTGCTGAAGAGCATCTGTAGGTACTTCCTTTCATGGGAAAAAACGACTGAACTGTAAGCCTGAATTCTAGCACCCCCAAAGTGAGATGTTAACTGTTCAACTTGTGCCGCAATTCTAGGAGCTTTTCTGAAAAGTGGTCACCTGGAATACGTGATTTCCTAGGGTATAGGTTTCAGTAAATGTAAGGTAACTAGCTCAGGTTAGGATTTTATTTTTTTCCCCTCCAAATTTGAAGGAATTGTAGTTTACAGAGCAGGTATGTGTTGCTATCTGTCCTCTCATGAAGTAAAAATATAAATAAAAATCTTTCCACCCTTTCAGTAAGAATAATTTCATATGTATATTATTTCCGTGGAAGTCTGGATCTGATTTGCATGTATAGCTGATCAAGAGGAAGTAGAGTTAGAAGCATGAATTTTATGTTTAGTTTTCAAAATGGCAAGTCCACTTTTGTTCTGACGTTTTCTGTTGTGGATTCAGTTGCTGAGAGCGTTGCTGCATTTGCACTCGTGAGCTTTCTCCTGTTGTCGGACAGTTGCATTTTCTGCTGAAACAGTGCAAGGTTGTGGTTGTGCAGGGGAACGCAAGAGCTGCTCACAGTGGAGGTCCTGCATATGAGGGTAAGAGACTACGAGTTGAGGTTTGTGTAAAATGAGGAACTCTGAGGAAAATGGGGAGTACTGGAACAGGGACTGGAATACAGCAGCAAATGGTTGTGGAGATGTGGTCAGCTTTTTCCAAGATAGTGCAACATAATTATTGGAGATTTGTTGCAGAAGTCTGGAGGCCATTCATGCATGGATCACTTTGGTCCCTCATTAAGTGGAAAGAGCAAAGTCTTTCTTGGTCAGCCGCAGGTGGGCGAGCATGCTTTTGCCATCCCGGCTGTTTGGGTGTGGAGTGGACTGGGAAGTCCAAAACAACCGTCTCCACAGTCTGAGGCTGTTTGAGGTCATGTTGCCAGGTGTTCCACAATGGTCTTCTCCTGCATACTTTATGTCAGTTTTCCTGGGTTCAACCTTAGCCAGCTTATCTTCAAGTGTAATGTGGTTTCAAGTAAGTACTGAGAAAACAGAGTTAAGTGGTGACGACCAGCATGAAAGAGTGATACAACTTGGAGTGTCCTACATGTGTTGATAACACCTTATCCAGCCTTTCTGCATCCTCTTATAATAGTATAAAACAAGAGGGAGCAAAACACTGTGGAAATCTGGAAGATCCATAGGTAGAAGAAGAAATAAAACTGGTTTTACAATATGCAGGAAAAAGCTAGATTCGCATCAGGTTTTGTGTTCACCCATTTAGTCTCTTGAATACAGTAGTATTTAGTTCATAATGGCACCAAATGTGTATGTGTGGGAGGGGTGGAGGGTGTTTAGAAAGCTGGGAATAAAGATGTGATTTTTCAGTTGAGTACACTGTCTGCATTTACCTTTGGCTAAGGACTTTCTGAGAATATTAGTTCCAAATAGTAACAGCTCGTTAGCTGAATGAGTGGAGTTGGTGGGGGTTTTTTTTAGAAAAAAGATTAACTAGTTCTGTGATGATGCCTTCTTTCTTGTTCTGAGTGGTAAGTAGCCACACAATTATGGACAACTTCTATTATTAGGGAATATAAATGTTGTAATCTGTGTTCTCAGGGTGATTACAGTCCCACTTCTTCGAAGGATAATATTTGTAGTTCATCTTTTGGCTTGTTATCGTTGTCTGCACCATTACGAATGTAGGTGAATGATTGCTATGTTGGATGCTTGCTTCTTTACCTTAGTGTGTCGTACCAGTATTATTTCATAACTACAGCTTATATTTTGACTATGAAAAAGTAAACCAGCTTATTTCATAGTCATGATTTGTCTTCTAAACTTCCTTTGGCTATCTAAAGAGAATCCTGTCAGCAAAAAGACTTAAAGGGATTTTCTGGAATTGTTGAGAAACCAGATGTTCAAAATCAACGTTTTCAAAACTTGGCAGAAATATTTTCCATAATGTTTTTTGTCTACCTGTCTTCCTGTTTTATCTGGAACCTGTTTAGTAAATTTGGTTTATCATATTTCTTATATAGAGGATTATGTGAGCGTGGCTTACCCATTCAGTCAAAGCCAACACACCTAAAATCAGCATGCTAAAATTCCAGGAGATAAGCTCCTTTAGCTTATTACTGCATTTCATTTTGCTGAACAGCCTGGGCCCAGGAGGAAGGAAGAGCATCTCATTACAGAGTATTTTGTAATGTAGAATGTAGGGCATTTCTGAAAATGGGTTCAGGCTTCCTTCCCTTGGTCCCACAGCTGTGAAAAGCAAAGGTAAATTTGCTATAGCAACCATTCTTTTAAAAGGATGACTCCGCCTCTTTTTTTAGGTGCCTGTCCTCAGTTTGCTATTCTGAATCTTGTACAGATGCAGGGTTTTCTGTGAAGCCTGTTGAGATTGAATTTTGCACTCCCTTAGCTGCCTAGACCAAGTCTACCCTGTACATTGGAACACTGGTTGTGACACGTGCCTCTGAGGGACTCTTGTAATGACGACTTAATTAGATGCCATTCCAAATACTCCTAGGAGTATTCTGGATTTAGTATTATCTGTACCTTCCTCATCGTGCTCAATGATCGATCATACTGCTATTGGCAGATTTCTCACCTTTCTCGTCTTGGGCAAATCAGTCCACGGCCAGGACACTGAGCTTGTCAGAGTTTGGATTTTGTCCCTCACCTCCCTGCAGTCACTCTTTGCATGAGTCTTTGGCTTGGAGGTCACCTTCTCTTGTCTGCCCTTAATCTACATTTTTTTCTGTTTTCTTGAATGCTTTTTTATCTCTACATATCCAGTTATCAGTGATTATTTTCTTCGTGTGTCACTCATAACCATTTTCTTTCTTACTACATCCTTCCTTTAGCTATCAAGATCTTGTGTTAGTCTTTAAAACACTGGCATATAAAGTAACCAAAAATATGCGGTTCTATAAAATAGCCACCTTTTTGTTTCGTTAGCCTTTGTTACTCTTTGCAGATCTGTAACACTGGTCCCTCTCCCTTCTCCCTGTTCTAGTCCAGTTAAATCAGAGTGGTGCTCAGCTGTTTTACTTGGTGACCTGCTGGCAGACCTCAGTTCTGCTGTTTGTTTTCCTCTCTTGAATTCTGTGTTTCTCAATGCTTTTCTGGGTTCTACTCCTACTTTTCCAAATGCTCCTTTACACAGCATAGGTGCTTCCCCTTCTTCTCCAGAATGTTAGTGCCTTGGAGAAGAGCATCTTTCGCCTCTTCCCCTTCTGTATGTCCTTACTTACCTTATTGTGGTGGGTTGACCCTGGCTGGACACCAGGTGCCCACCAAAGCTGCTCTGCCGCTCCCCTCCTCAGCTGGACAGGGAGAAAGAAAATATAAGGAAAGTCTTGTGGTTCAAGATAAGGACAGGAAGAGATCACTCAGCAATTACCTTCACAGGCAAAACAGACTCGACTTGGGGAAATGGACTTATTACAAATCAAATCAGAGTAGGAAAATGAGAAATAAAACCAGATCTTAAAAGCATGTTCCTCACACCCCTCCTTTCTTCTTGGTTTTAACTTTATTCCCAATTTTTTCTACCTCCTCCCCCAGAATGGCACAGGGAGATGATTGTGGTCAGTTCATCACACGTTGTCTCTGCTGTTCCTTCCTTCCCACACTCTTCCCCTGCTCCAGCGTGGGGTCCTTGCCGTGACAGAACTTCTCCAGTGTGAGTCCATCCCATGGGCTGCAGTTCTTCATGAGCTGCTCCAGCGTGGAGTCCCTTCCACAGAGTGCAGCCCTTCAGGAGCAGCCTGCTCCAGCCTGGGTCCCCCTGGGGTCACAAGTCCTGCCAGCAAACCTGCTCCAGCCCGGGCTCCTCTCTCCACAGGGTCAGAGGTCCTGCCAGGACCCCGCTCCAGCGTGGGCTTCCCATGGGGTCACAGCCTCCTTTGGGCATCCACCTGCTCTGACGTGGGGCCCCCACAGGCTGCAGGTGGAAATCTGCTCCGCCGTGGACCTCCAAGGGCTGCAGGGTGACAGCCGGCCTCACCATGGGCTGCACCGCGGGCTGCAGGGGAATCCCTGCTGCACAGCCTGGAGCACCTTCTCCCCTCCTTCTTCACTGGCCTTGGTGGCTGCAGAGTTGCTGCTCTCACATATCTTCATTCCTCTCTTCTGGCTGCTGCCTTTCCCAGCAGGTTTTTTTCCCCCCTTCTTAAATACATTATCCCAGAGGTGCTACCACCATTGCTGATGGCTCAGCCTTGGCCAGCGGCAGGTCCATCTTGCAGCCGGCTGGCATTGGATCTATCGGACATGGGAGAAGCTTCTGGCATCTTCTTACAGAAGCCATCCCTGTAGCCCCCCCCACTATTAAAACCTGACCACACAAACCCAATACGCTTATTTACTTTTATGATTTTAGCATTTTCTCTTTTTTTTTTTTTTTTTGGTGCAAATAATTCCCGGTTCTTTGTACCCACCCTGTTTTATGTCTGACTCATTCTTCTCATTCTTACATCTCACCTTCAAAGTTTTCTCAAACTCCAAAATTCGAGTACTTCCTTATCTGGCATTTCTCACTACTTGTATTTTTCTATTTTTCTCCCATATTCTTTCTTTTTTTTTTTTGTTCTGTTGAATTAATAGTTCCATGTCTTACTCTGCTAGGTTTGTAAGTTCAGTGGTGTCTTTCTGCACACATATTTCATATTTAGCCCATCATTAAAAATAATTATTTTTAATAATTAAGCCCCAAATACACATATTTCATTTAACAACCAAAACTAATGCCTCCTTTTTCAGATATTATGCAAGATTGAGGGCAATACATGAGTGGACAAACCAAAGGAGAGACTAAAAGAGATTAATGGGTAATAAATTAATTCAAATGTCTATTTATGTTTCCTCTTTATGGTAGTCAATATGTATAATTTTCCATAAAGTTTGAAAAATTTGGCTATGGTCGTTTTTCAAGAAGTGGCTAAATATGCTATTGACGACTTTAATGTGTCTTCAAATGTATTAGAACTCATCTAAATAGTTTCTTATTGAAGTTTACATAGTTTAGTAAAAATCAACGGCAACTCTTTTATAATTTTTGGCTGTATTATATGAAACCTGACGTGACGTACAGTATAAATTACAAACACACTCAGACTAGACAGGTAATTCATTTTGGGTAAGAACAAGCTGCTGTTGTAGTTTATTGCATTGTTTATAGTTTCTTTAAACTGTACTACTATGTTACTAGTTTAAAAATGCAAATATGTACATCTCAGGTTGCAGGCTCTGGAGATGAACAGTTGTAGCTTCAATTTTTAAAATGTTTGTAGCAAATCAGGTTTCAAAGCTGTTTGGTATTTGAGATGTATTCAGAATACTGAAAAGTATTTTGACGTAAAATAATTAAATCTGATTGTAAAGAGCACATACAAAATAGGCAAAAAGATTAGGTTGCATTGTTCAGAATATGTTTTCTTAATAGCTGCAATTTATCTTTACTCACTTTCTATGTAAGGATGAGTTTTCTAGTGGGAAAACAATGTACACCCTCTGAAATCTTTCTGATGCTGTCTTTTCAATAAGAAAAAAAGCTGTAGTTGATGGCCGTGAAGTACTAAATATGGGAGGAAGAGCTGGGGGCAGTTCTGTTTTTATCTTGTAGTATTAGCAAATATAAAGTGGAAATGTATGCAAAGAGCACTGTGTCTGCTCAGACTTGGTCAAATATTTGTGCATATTTCAGATATGTCCCAAAAAACACACTGTAGCATTGTGAGCTGCTTGGACTCCTATGAGAATGAGAACAGAAGGTTACACAAGTCAACATCAGAGTACAGTATGTTGCTATATGTTATGCTACTCCATATGCTATATTGGGTAAGCTTATAGAGTAGGTAGTATAGTATGTGGTATATACTGGCAAACTCTTTTAGTGGAAGTGCATTTTACTTTTGTAATTATTTTATTGTTTGATAGCTACCTGTAGTGTTCTGGACACTGTAATGTGTGTTTGTGCTGGTTTTCGCCAGCCAGCCAGATGAAGTCAAGCATGTCCTGAGAAGCCAAGTAAAACTGTCTCCTACCATCAGCCAGAAGCCTGGTTGGTTTTTTTTAGCTCCATCTTGACAAATTACACAATTATAGAAAGAACTGAAATAGGACTAGAAAAAGGACTAAGTACTATGTAAGTCCTTAGGGAAATTCTGTTAAAGCCTCTTTCTGCTTCCCTATTTAAAAAACAGGGAAGTCTTTTCAGCTCCTTGCGGTGAAGTTGGAACACACTGTTTCTGTGGAGAAGCCTATTTAGCGATTCACACCGCTGTGATTTCAGGGAAGAGTGTACATCTCTGACCCAGCGAGGAACGCGCTGGCTGCGATGCAGCATGCTTTGACCTCTGGAGTACAGGAGGTTACTGCTGTCTAACACGTCGCAATTTTCACTGTTAAATACCAAATAACATGTGCCCACATGTGAATAAATCACTTGGGATAAAGTTATCCAAAAATGTCTTGTGTGGGCAATCATGTTTCTTCAAATAGGCTTTCATAGTGTTCAGTACCATCTTGATGAAATCCCTGCTTCAGAGTGAGGATGGGTGAAATATGAATAAACCTCATGTGCACTCTTGAATGGGGAATCATTGGAAGGTTCTGTGACTCACTGTTGGCACGGACCTCATTCAAGATGCTACATGTTATATTAGGCTCTTCACGTTACTCAGAAATGCTGGAGGAAATATCTTGAAGTTTGACTAATTAGAAATAGCATTGGTAGCAGATGGACAAGAGAAAATGCTGCGTAAAAGTTGATTGTGGGAGTGTTTGATTTCTTGCAAGCACGTAGTGCAGGCTGGGCAAAGTCTTCCAACTCCAGGAAAAGGTTCTGGCATTAAGCTGCGTAGCTGAGCACAAACTCAGTATTTGGTACGTGTTCGTGACTATCAGGCAACCTTTGGACAATTTCAGTCTATATGCTGAAAGCCAGAGGGGATAACTGTCCTTCATGAGCAGCTGATCTTGAAACAGACTGTCTTGGCTGTGCTCCCAAGACTGATTCAGTCAGCCCCCACCTGATGAACTGTAGGCCACCTTCCAGATAATTAAGAGGAAACAAGCTGCCTGGATTTTATTCAGTTTTGGATTTTTAGGCTGGTGTCCTGAGCACTTAGTCATTTATGTGAGGTAGTGGACCACTCAAAAGTCGCTACCCCATAAATCTGGTAGATTAGAGGAGAATTTCTTCAATTTTGGGTTTGTTGCATCTGAGGAAATCTCAAGAATATTCATGTCTGTGTGATTGCCAGACCTTTTTTTTCCCTGAGCATACATACTTTATTCCAGTTTGGATAGCATTTGTAATGTTCTATGTCTAATATAGTAATAACACAGAATTGCAAGCTATCAGACATTCTGTGTATTAATTTGCCTAATAACGCTTAAATAAAGTTTCAGTTTAGTGACCCTATCAGGCGTAGGCGTTTCACAGATGCTTTCTTTTTGACAGTATCATGGGAAATGATAGCCCCAGCGATCATGCTTTGTTCCAAACTAGCTTATATTTGAAGTAAACTTAACTCCTTGAAATAGTCTCAGAGTTTTGCACAAATGGATCTCAGCAGCAGAGCTGCGTGGAATCAGATAATTTTTTTCTCATCTCTTTGTGTGCTCAGATAGAGGGGAAAGCTGATCTCCATTTCTGGGTTGTTCTTCAGTCCTTAAGTTTACTTAGAGCTCTTCAATCTCATCTTCCATGTGATCCTGTCACAACCAGGTCTAGAAATATTATGAGACTTGGTAGTTGTAAGCATCAGAGACCATGACCAGTTATTTCTAATTGCTGCCATCACACAGGGTTGCTTTTGTTTAAAGAAAAACTACTTACACTTTTGGGATTTTGGGGTGCAGGGCTCTCTTACCAGTTCATCCCGTAGTGGTAAGAATTGGTGAGATGTTGAAAATAGGCATAGCTGTCGTGGTTAGGGATGTTGTTTGGAACATGTGGCATGCTGGCGGAGCTGCAGGGCTTGGAGGTGGTTGATTTTCATGCTCCAGCCGGATTAGTCCTGCTGGCAAAAAACTGTGCTCTTGATTTGTCCTGAATGGGATGAAGAAATGTCTCCACAGCTCTTTTTTTGCTTTATGACTTGAAGGTTCTGTATTTTAGAAAAGGTACACACATACTGATTTTTTTTCCAGCCATGTTTTGAGTATAATACATTATTTTATGACTATATATGGATTTTCATTCATTTCGTTATTGATAGCTTCTTATTTCCTGATGCATCAAGGGAATAGATAGAGCATGACTTACATTTTTGGTGATCTGACAATTACTAACTGTATGTTAATTTTCATTTTAGAATTCATTCATATCTGAAGTGACTGTATTTCTGGTTTTGAATATAAAACATATTTACTAGCTGAAAACCAGAAAATTGACTTTACTTGGAGTGATGAGTTAGAAATTATAAAAGCTTACCTCTTCTTGCTGACAAAGCACTCCATCTGGAGTTGTGTGCAGTTTTCAGCACGTGTATTTTAATAATGCACTGCCATTTGACAATTCAGACTTTTCTTACAAATTTGGGCTTGTTTGTGTCCATCTTGGGAAATTATATGTGAAATGTAACCATCAGCTGGAAAAACTCAATAAGAATAGTTTCACTTAGTTGAGCTTGGCAACCAGTGGAGCAATATGTACGGTGTTTGTATCACTCTTTTTCAATACCATAATTATGCATGGGATTAAATAGGTCCCTAAGAATGGTATTAGGACTACGTTTTGAGCAATGATGTGAGTATTGCATTCAGCAGCAACATGTAGCAAAATGTGGCAGGGCGTTTGAGCATGAGGAAGTCACCATGTACTGTGCTATGTCAGGAGTGTGGAGTGAGCTGGACAGATAGAAAAATAAAATACTGAACACTATGAGCGTTGCAGCCACCAGCAGTGCACTTACGGAATCATAGAATGGTTCAAAATAATTAATGTACATGGTGCCAGTCAAGCCTTAGACAAAAGGAATGGGGAGCACAGACTGTCTCCCTGGAATACACAAAAAGAATAAAGAATTTCTGCTATTGCATGAGCAACCCGCCATCATCATCAAATGATGAATTTCTTTGTTTTCCAAGAAATATGAACTAAATGGAGAAGTGCGGAAACCAGTCTTGCAGGTTGTTGTAACTAACAGGACTCATTTCAAGAGGGAAAGGGTTTATCTCAGCCAATGACCCACATTTTAGATTAATCTCATCTTAATCTGGACATGTAATACAGGTCAGGTGAATCATTTTGTACATGTGCCCGTTTCTCTCCGTTGACTTTAATTGGAATCCAGGTGACTTCTGCAGATATGGTTCTATACATAAGAGGCATCTTAGTTTTAGATGTTTTATGTCATTAGGATTCTCATGTGTGAAACCACCAGCGTTCATGTCATGAAATTCAGTCGGCCGTAGTAATGTCAGAAACTGTATTTCAAGAACAGAAGTAAAACCTATCAAGTTTTTCCCTGACACATCTATTGCTGCACACTTAGCAATTAATGTTACTGGACTATAAAGTCTGCAGGACAGACCGCTGCAGTAAGCAAGGAAGGGAAGGAAATTCCATATTTAAAACACAGAGCCACAGACTGGTATAATATTTGTGGCCCAAATGAAAATTGCATCCATCTGTGATTATGGCAAAAAGATAAGCCAAGGCAAAGTACAGAATTGTAACCAGAAGAGTAAGCTTCTCATCACAGATGATAAGAATAAATCATTTTAAAATTTGGACAGAAAGGCAGTAGCCAGGAGAAACTGCAGTTCTTAAATATATTGTCCATAATCAGTGATAAAGAAGAAGTATTTATTGAAGGCACCTGCTGATAATAGTCACTGAGACTGACTTGAAATGAGCTTCTAGCAGAGAAGGGTGAAGTTGGAGCAGAGACACCAGATGACACAGACACCTCAGGAACACGCTCTGTTTCTGAACTGATCCTGCTTTGGGCTCTGTGAAAGGGACTGATAACGTGATTCAGGGTGGGCACGTATGAGGCTAAATTCAGTTTATTTCATGTGGTCTGGCAGGCTGTTAAATGTTCAGCCAGGCTTTCTGAGACCTGTCAATTCTGGGATGAAAACGTCAAAGCTATTAAATTAATTTCCTGTTTTGTGTAATTTTTTTCATGTAGAGGTTTTATCGGGGGCGAGGACAGGATGTAACTGTACCTCAGGCTGAGACGGACTATTCGTACCCCCAGCAGCACACTGTACTGTAATATGGATTTGTTGACTCCCATGTACATACATGCACTTGGGCGCAGAGACTGATACCAACTCAAAGTAGAGATTTACAGTATGATGGGCCATGGTGCTTACTTGCTGTGTTATTGTTGTTGCTATTTAAATAAAATCTCCTAAAGTTTATTTCAGAGAAGACTGAAGTAACTATAGTACCACAAAACAGTTGGTAGGAACATTCTGTTTATGTAGAGGTAAAATATTATAGTTGTTCAACAGATTGCAGACTTCCTTTTGTGGGCATTTGTAATTATTTGGGACCAAATCCAGTTCCTAGTAAACTTGGTAGGAATCTTTTGGTCAGTTCCAGAGGGACTTCTATCAAGTGTCTTTTTCTGAAGATGCCAAGTTTTATAAAGTTGATATTTTAGTGTTTTCCAGGTGCCTCATATGGTGAGGACCAAGGCTTCTTTGGGACTCTGCATAATATGTGCAATGATATGTTTTGCCATTAAATCATCTTAATGATCCAGGGGGATTGGACTAGATGATCTTTTGAGGTTCCTTCCAATCCCTAACATTCTGTGATTCTGTAATTGGGTGGGATAATGAGGACATTAATGGGTCTAGCTGGTCACTACTTTAGAGTTTGTTTGTATAATAACATAGGAAATGTGGGGAATAAACAAGAGGACCTGGAATCTTGATCCATGAGTGACAATGTGACTGAACCAGCACAGCAAAGACACGTGGGAGGACAGGGAGGAGGATGAGGCTTTTTCTGTTGTGTATCGGGTTCAGACACTTGTGCAGTGACCCTGCTGTAGGAGGGGTTGGACATTCTGGTGCTCTGTGAGTAATACTAAAGGGGAAGAACTTGTGGGCTCCATCGTTACACAGGCATTGCACAGACCACCAAACGGATCAGGTAGGTGGGGATTTTTATTGGCAGAGTACAGGGGATGGTGATGATGGGAGATTTCAATTAATCAATCAATCAATCATCTGTTGGAAACCAATAAAGGAGAATACCAGCTGCCCAACATGTTTTGCAATGCGCTTAGCACCAAATTTTGAGATGGTGGGAAAAGCAATTGAAGGGGAAGCTATTCTATTCAATACCAACTCTAAGGGAGAAATTGTTCAAGAATAGGGAGAGAAAAGGTGGCTTGAGTAATAACCCTGGCATAACAGAGCTTACAGATTTTGAGAGGGGAAAGTGGCTGAGTAAAAGAATCAGAACAAGTTTCAAGGGGGTATGAGAGGACTGTGGGCATAATCTCTTTGGAAAAGAGTCTGGAGAAAAGTTGTTGAAGGAATCGGTTGTTCCTTAAAGAGAAAAAATGCAAATTGAGGCAGCACAGGAGAAGGACAAAAAGCATAGGAAAATAAATCTGTCTAAAACATAAGCAACTTATTTATATCAAGTACAAGAAGGAAGCACGTAGAAAATTAAAACTAGGTTGGATTATTCAGAACAAGTGCAAAATAATAGCAAAAGATGGGGGGGGGGGGGTGGGGGCGGAAATCAAAGAGGCCAAGGCCAAAAAATGTGAACAAGAAAAGTCTGTGTACAAGAATGAACATGAAGAGTAACAGAAATTGTTCTGGAAGTATATTTCTGGTGAGAGCATGTTCCAGGAAGGTGTTGCTCTGCTGCTTAACAGAAGCACATCAGTCTTCACTAGTGGTAGTAAGAGCATATGGAAAACTCAGCCTAGAATAGAGAAAGGACACATCAGAGAGTACTTAACCTGTTAGGTGTTCCCTGGTTAGCTGTGCCTGAGACACGTTATACTTGGAACCTGGAAGAACTGGCTAAATCAGTCTCAGCCCTGTTAGCGTTTACCATTGAGAATCTGAAGAAGAAAAATGAGAGAGTGTGAAAAAATAGAAAAGCCTTAAAATAGTGGCGGAGCTATGGAGAGAAGAGGCTTATCACAGATTTACAAATCAGTTTTGTTCCTGAAGAAATTATAGACAAATATTCAAACGTTTTGTAAGTACCTGGAGGAAAGCAACAAACAGTAATCAGCATGGGTTTGTTGGAACTATCAAATACCTGATAACAAGAGATTAAAATTTGTGGATAAAAGAAAAGAAGCAGATGTCCTACATTTTCATTTTAAGTAAGTTTTGAATGCTGTCTCACAAAACTCCCTGATAAACAAGCTCGGGAGCATCAAGCAGTGTCTTAAAGTAAGTTGCGTGGGACACAGCTGCAAAACTGGGTGGATAAGGTAACCTCCAAGCAGCTGCTGCTGTTTCACTGCCATGTGTGTATTCCACAAGAGTTTATTTTAGAGATTGTTGTACTTCTTTAGTAATAATCTGGATTATGTATTAGAGAATATGCTTATTAAATTTGCAATTGTCACAAAATTGAGAGTGGATTGGAAGGGTGCTGGAGAACAAGGCTAGAATTGAAAATGATCTTGGCATGTTGGAGGAATGGCTTTGGGAATAAGGTAACATTAATATTTAATAGGTGCAAGTGCGTAGTGCTACGCTTGGGCAGAATAGCCATATACAGGACACAGGACAGCTAGGTAACCAGTGGGTTTTGAAAATGATACATAAGTCATTAAGATTACATGAGTAAACATAAGCTATTGTGAAAAAGGTGTGGATGGATGAAAAAGACATATAGCTTGCAAAATGTGTGGAATAATTCATCTGTCGTACTCAGTACTCTGCTCAAATACTGGGTCCAGTTTTAAGCATCACATGTCAATAATGATAGTGCTAATTGGAGGGACTTCAGAGAATGGCAATGGGGATAGTTAGACAGCTGAAAAACATGACTTGTGTGGAAAAAAATGAAGAACCAGTATTATTTACCTTAAAAAGTAAAATATAGGTAGGAGAGAAAAGTTTTCCAGTATGGAAAACAAAAAAAAGTACCCAACCAAAGAAAAAAAACAAAACACACCAAAAACCACAAATTAAACCAAACAAAACGCAAAACCAATTAAAAAACCACAACCAAAACAACAACAAAAAATGCCAAAAAAACCCCCACCAACAGCCCCCAGATCACCTTGAACTTACACAGATGAAGGATTTCTGCCTCCAGTGTGGAAAACTTAAATTCTAACAAGAAAGGATGTTTAGCCATCAGGAGGAAAAAAAAATAGTAAGATAAGATCACTTAGAACAGGTTAGGTGGAAGATTAGAGGTCCTTTAAAATACAGAAAACTGTCCGAACCGATACAAGTGTAGCTTTGTTTCACCCGCATATTGGAGATGACCTGCTACGGACCCTGTCAGCAGTATCTTCTGTGGTTCTCCATTGAGTGTGTTACATTACTGTGTATTATTCCTGTGCCACACAATGCATTTCTGTTGTGTAAATTTTGTGAAACATTATTGTACTTTGAATTAAGATTATACTTCTTTTATTTCAGTGTGTGCAGAAGCTTACAATCCTGATGAGGAAGAGGACGACGCAGAATCTAGGGTATTTAATACTTTGATTCAAATACTCATTTTTTTAGTTCTCAGGCATCCAATTTAGGAAGAAAAATGTAACCAGCTTTACCATTCCTTTCTAAAAGCATCCTTATTATAATGTACTTTAAATAATCTTTTGGGTTGTCATGCTAAGGGAACATTTAAACATTCTCTGTAATAGTCACCTCTGTAGAACCTGACGTGAGTATTATTCAAAATTACCACACCTTTGATATATGGTCTGTTAAGGAAAAATTTCTGTGCAATTATATTTGCCCAGAGAGCACCTGCTCCTAAAAGTACTTACTTGGTGTCCTCATAACCTTGAAGTGGTTTCCTCAATATTCTAGTATTTTTCATAAGGCAGAAAAAAGGTAAATTATAAAATCACTAAGATTTTCAGATGTACAGTGCAATAAGTACTGAACTATATTTAGTTTTTTAACTTATGTCACCCTTTTAAAGGCATTTACTTAGCTTTAATATGAAATAGCATAAGTATGACTTTTACGACAAATTTAAATGTTTATATTCTACCTAATTTCTGACTTGTAAAACTTTCAAAAAGGTTATCCTACAGTATCACAGCTTTGAAACCTGGCATACCTTTTTAAGCATGTGAGTTGAAGGAACAACTTGATTGATCCATTAAGCAGACACTGGTAATTTAGTAAATCTCTGGCTCACTCAGATAGTGCCAAGTTTGTTGTTTACTTTGCGGAACTTCTGATATAGGTTTAACGTAGATATTATTTCACAAAATAGTCTTTGGGAAGTAGTCATGGCAAAGGGCTAAATGTAACAGTGGTGCTTTTTGTAAAACATGCATGCTCCAAATTTGATTAGAGAGTAGTGGAGAAATAGTTTATGCAGCAATAGTTCAGATCAAGGTATCCAGAATGGCTTGCAGAAATGAACTGGATTCTACAAATGTAAAGATCTTGTTAGCTTAAATACAGCAGCGCTTCATTTGCTAACACTATGGTGATTTAATGTTATCGTTGAGTGTTCATTCAAATCCTGAAGGTTTTGAAATCAAAGTGTTATGAAGCTTGGCCAAAATATTGTCTAAAATGCTTAGCTGAATTAGCTCAGTCCTTCACCTAATGCTGCTACGTGATAACCACTTTAAAGGTTTTTCTATTATGCTCCTCAGATTATTCACCCTAAAACAGATGATCAAAGAAACAGACTGCAGGAGGCGTGCAAGGACATTCTTCTTTTTAAGAACCTAGATCCGGTAAGAGATTCTTTGTAATGAACGACATTTAGCAGTACTGCTAAGAATTAGTTCTCTTGAACTTTTGAACAGAAGTTTGCAGATTTGACTGTTGTACGTTCTTATCTGTGCTTTTTTGACCACCTCACAAACTCCAGAAATGCCATTTTGATAACTGATATGTCATGTATATAGAGCCTCTTGTTCACCACAATGGTAGTCTTGAAGTACATTAAATAAATGTATACATTAATATGTTTGTAAAGTATTGTATTTTCTTATTTTCCTATTTTAAATCTTCTCGCTTTATATTGAAGTATATAAACTCATCAGTTAACTGGAACATTTAGGTTGTTTATTTTTTTTTTCGTCCAAAAGGGTGCTGACTGCTCCATCAAAACCTAAAATTACTCCTAAACTCCACAGTTTAGCTATACATGTAATTGAACAAGCAAATTACCAAATAGAGAGTAAGCGAATGGCAATAGTGATGTGTTTATATCATTATTTCAGCTTAATACAGGTACTGTAAAAACGCCACAAACAATTTTCTTCTGTGCAGCTAATTTCTGTCTGTTGCCTATAAAAAATATTATGGACTTTTAAGAAAGCTTAAATGCAGTGAACGAGTGATCTGGATCAGAGAAAGGTGATAATGCTTCAAAAAGCACTGGGTTGTTTAAGGGAAAAGGCGAGTGTATCAATCAACACATCCACACTGAGGATGGGCTGACTTGCAGCACACCTGCTTTCTCAGGAGAATTGATTTGGTGCTGTCAGGGCAGGGAGCATGGGGAAAGGGAAATAATTATGTAGAGTTTTAAGCATGAGAACAGAAAGTTTTAAATTTGATTCAAGAGGGAGCCAGTGGGAAGACCAGCCTGCCGCTCTGTCTGGAGTCAGGTGCTGTTACAGAGAATGCACACTAATTTGTGCTGCAGGTTTCTCACTCCTGCTTTTGTCAGCACACAGGCTGTTCCCTGAGCCCGGGTGCCTGCTCCCGAGAGGCCCTGAGGAGCAGTGAACCGCAGACCCCCAGCTTTGCAGAACCCTGCAGTTAGAGCTATGGGAGGGCATCAAAAGTCTCACGTAGGTGCTAATAGGTCTGCATTCTTGGGACACTAGGGATCCTGACACAGATTACTTCCTAACTAACACCCTCATGTTGTCTGTTTAATGGGTAGTTAATTAGCTGTTCCACTATACTTGTTGAAGCTCAAGTCACCCAAACATTTGCCCCTTCCACTCCTGAATTATTTTTCTGCATATCTTCAGGGATATAGTAGTTTGTGGGCATTTGCTCTGCATGAGAAATTGGTTTATTATATATCTTCCTTATTGTTGCTGTGTCCTGGCTTGCACTTGGCCAGACCATCGTTACATTAGCCTGCCAATGGCGTTTTGGAGGACCCCTCTTGGTTAGTCTCAAAACATTTCTCTCTTATGAGCCCTGTGACAATGGATTGTCGTGTGCTCCTAGAATCTGCAGTTACATTAATATTGAGCTACTGCTTTCCTGATTCTGGCTTTACGCAGTTTCTTGGTAGTATCTGCTTATAGTATCAATCCTCTGGATGAGATCTGCTTTCTCTTCCAGTGAGAACAAGATCTTCTGTCTAAATCATAGAATAGTTTGGGTTGGAAGGGACATTTAAAGGTCATCTAGTCCACCGTCCCTGCAATGAGCAGGTTCATCTTCAACTTGATTGGATTGCTCAGAGCCCCATCCAGCCTGGCCTGAGATGTTTCCAGGGATGGGGCATCTACCACCTCTCTGGGCAACCTGGGCCAGTATTTCACCACTCTAACTGTAAAAAATTTCTTCCTCATGTCAAGACTGAATCACCCCTCTTTCAGTTTAAAACAGTTACTCCTTGTCCTGTCGTAACAGACCACGCTAAAGTCTGTCCTCATCTTTCTTACAGGCCCCTTTTAAGTACTGAAAGTCCCCATAGGAGAGGTTCTCCAGCTCTCTGATCATATTTTTGGCCTCCTCTGGATCCTCTCCAACAGGTCCATGTCTTTCCTGTACTAAGGTCTCCAAGATGCAGTATTACAGGTGGGGTCTCACCAGAGCAGAGCAGAGGGGCAGAATCACTTCCCTCGACCTTCTGGCCACGTTCCTTTTGATGCATTCCAGGATACAATTGGCCTTCTGGGCTGCAAGTGCACATTGCTGGCTCATGTCCAATCTCTCATCCACCAGCACCCCCGAGTCCTTTTCCTCAGGGCTGCTCTCAATCCCTTCATCCCCCAGCCTTTACTGATGCCGGGAGTTGCTCTGACCAGTGCTGGTTGACCAGACCATGCTGCCTGTCTCATATCACCTCCCTGTCCTCCATGTGCCTTAGCATAGCTTCTAGGAGGATCTGTTCCGTGATCTTCCCAGGCACAGAGGTGAGGCTGACAGGTCGGTAGTTCCCGGGCTCCTCCTTTCTACCTTTTTTAAAAATGGATGTGATGTTTCCCTTTTTCCAGTCACAAGGGACTTCACCTGGCTGCCATGACTTCTCAAATATCATGTAGAGTGTCTTGGCAACTACATCACCCAATTCCCTCAGGACTCTGCAATGCATCGCATCAGGTCCCATAGACTTATGTAGGTTCAGGTTCCCTAAGTGGTCATGAACCTGATCCTCACTTACAGTGGGAGGGACTTTGCTCCCCCAGTCCCTGTCTTGCAGCTCATTTTCACTTGAGACGTGTGGGAAGAGAGCTTGCCTGTGAAGACTGAGGCAAAGAAGTTGTTGAGTACCTCAGCCTTCCCCTTGTCCGTTGTTACCAGTTTACCAGTCTCGCTGATCGGGGCGGATACACTTTGTTTGACCTTCCTTTTCTAATAGTAGACATCAGCCACTTGGTCTGCAGGGCATGGATCTATTGGCTTTGCATCAGCTATATTGTAATGTTGTGTAGACAAAGAGCGTTAAACTGTTCTAGTGTGGGACTTGATATAACTGTTCCAAGGAATATTGAAGGATCACTTCCCCCGTTAGTGGAGATGGTCATCGGACTGTGCTGCTGTCTCAATACCTTATTCCCTTGATGTTTTGAGCTCCTTTTTTACTTTTTGCTTCTGAATCAGTTATTTGTAATTGCTAATAGTTCCCACAGTCTGTTACAGGTGTTTAGCAGAAGACTTCTTAGCGGAGTCCTCCTCGTGTGGAGCTCTGCAATCCAAAGCCTTGAAATCCACTCCTGGGATCTCCCATGTCTTGTTTATTCCCCTTTGCTCAGGATGTCCAGTGGATTAAGAACACTTCCTTCTGCTTTAAACCTGCCACAGACAGTGTTCTGGAAAGTTGAATAAGGTAATTTTTGTAAAGGAGTTTTTCATTTTTCCTCATAAAAGGCATTGGAAAGCTACCGAGTTCTGAAGATAGCAAGGTGATTAAAAAGTAGCCTTCTTCAGTCTGGCTTGCTTCTTCTGTGGAGCCAAGATCTGGAGTCCCCAGGGGACTTCTCCCACTCCTCCTTGTTCTGCTGCGAGGCAGTGACTCAAGAGCTCTGCTGCTGTCATTGCAGTGATTTAGATGTTCCTGTCCTGGCTGTCTTCCTCACCTCTGCCTCTCCAACCAGCAGCACGAGCACACGTGGTGCCAGCTGCTGCAGTTCGCTCTCTGGTGTATTACCAAAAAACCTCCATCTTGGAGGGAGATCGTATCTTCAGCTGCCAAAGCTAAAGTCTCTGGAACAAAAGTCAAGCCCTGTATGGATAGTGTCTCCCGCTCCTGCTCTTGTTTTTTTTTTTCTTGCATTGAACTTCAGCCTCTTTCTGCTACAGTTCTGCGTATGAAAAACATTGTTTCAGAGATCAGTGAGTTAGAGGGGAAGAGACAATGTAAAGTGCTCAATAGCTTTTCCCTGATGGCCTTTTAGCAAGGTGTCAATCACGGTTCCTAGATAGGGCACCACTGAAATACAATATAACAACATGTCTTACAGCATTGATACTGAACGGACTCCACATTTTCTTAAAATTTTATCCCACCCTAACACATCGCATTTTAATTTGAATGGAAGGATAACATACAGATATCATTAAAGCAGAAGGAGAAGTTGCAGTAGTTAGGAGGTGACTTACAGTACTCCTCAGTATTTTAATTAAAGAGTCCTTCTGAACGGACAAGAGCCTTCAAATAAAAGTAAAGAACAGCAGAACCATTTTAATGTGAGATGAAATGAGAGAGAGGAGAAAAAGATAACCTTCAGACTTTGAGACAACGTAGGACTTTCTAAACACACACGACGCTGTCTTGAGCCTGCATTTACCTGGTAGCGGTGTTTGAATATCAGATAGGTAAACTTATGGAGAACTGTCTATAAATATCAATATTTCACATATTGTCTCTGATTGAAAATATAGCATAGTATAAAGGAACATCAGCTATGGTGTAATTCCCCGAGTAGCACTCTATGTTTTAAAAACCAGCTGTTCTAAATTCCTTAAAGTCTGTGAAGTTACCTGAATTTTCTTGAAACTTTCTTTAACTTCGTGGATTGATGAGGATGTGACTGGTCAACTAATATCAGTACAGCAGGGAACTCCTGAGTTAATTCACTTAAATAAAAAGTACTTTTAAAGAATTGATGTGTTAGCATTCTTTTCACCTTTCAGGAGGCTTAATCACTTCCATCTTGTTCCTGTCACTCAATATCAGTTTTACCTAGTGTGTAACAGTATTGAAAAAATCTCTTGAAGAGAAGAATAGGGATTAAAACGTGCATGTGCAACAAGGTGAGGGAGAGAGGTTTTTGCAGAGCTCTTTGGCTACTTTTTTAAGGACCATTTCAGGAAAGAGTCAAGAGAAATTCCAGGAGCAGAACTGTGTGGATGAGTAAATTAGAAGAGAGAAAGGTGCATTCAGATGTTTTTTCTCCTCTCCCCACACTATTAACCTAAACTATGTTAGATTAACCCATTCCTCTTCTAAAGCACCTCTTCCTGTTCTTCTTTCCAGAAAAACCTCTTCCTATTAGACCACAGTATTATTTATGGTTCTTCTTTGATTGCTTGCCATGCCATTGCCAGAGATCCTAGTATTACTTTTGTTCTCCCAGGACTGCCATGGTGTGCCAGGCCACTTGCTCTGGATGCACCCACAAAACATGTTACTACACCTTCTCCTTCGTGCTCCAGCCACTGGAGGTTACTGGCAGTGGAATCAGAAGCTGCATGCCCTCTTTCCCCTCCGCTTCCACTTTGTATAAGCCAGCAAAGAGAAAACAAGATGATGACCAGATGCCTTAGGCTATTACTGAGTATAAGCTCAAAAGCTGCTGTTACTAGAATTTGTCTCTGTTCAGACAAATGACTGTTCTATCACTGGGAGGAATAGCAGCAGCAGCTCATCTAGTGGCCAACATAGCTTTCTACACTTGCTTTTTACAATGCAGTTCAGAGAAGTTATTATTTTGGTTTTGTCTTTTAAGAGGAAACTTTGCTGGGGATGATTAACAACAGGGTATTGGGTTTGGCTGTTGTGGCCCATAGGCCAGTAGTTAAAAAACTGATGAACCTATTATCAGAGTAATGGGGTGGCTCAAGGGACTGGTACCATCAAAGCTGTGCTGCACCCTTGCACTTAAAGTTTGAATCCTTTTGGAAAAATTCACAAGCAGTGTTAGGTCATCTGTCCTCATTCAGGGAAATTTTATTTTGGAGAGCTTTGCCCCGCTGATGCTGTACAGAATATTTCAAATAGGTCTCGACCCTTTTCTAAAAGGTAATAAATTATACATATTCTTCACAAATATGCAAGAGCAATTTCTGGGCATATTGCCACTCATGCACCTGGAGAATTATTACAAGAGAGCACAAATATTGATTAATCAATTAGAATTGATTAACTTGAAGGAAGATGAAAGAAAGCATAATGCAACTGTGTTTTATGAATAGCGGACTTATACTTAAGGCCAAAGCATTCCTTTAAAAGTGCTACTGACAGAATATTCTCATAATGCTCTTACATTCTTAAAAATTTTGATGAAGAATTAGAACTACAACTGTTGAAGCAATTAATGGCAACACACACACACACACATATATATGAGTGAGCCTAGAATGCGTGAACACGTAAATACTCTACCCTCTTAGATGGCACAAAGCTCTCTGCAAACTAATGGATTCCCAAACAATTAGAACTGTACTTAATCTGTTTTTATCCTAGGGCAAAATTAATTCTTACACCAGATCTAGCAAACAGGGATTCTCTCTGCCTTGTCTATTGTATCAGCACTAGTGTGGCCAGCAGGACTAGGGAAGTGTACTGGGCCCTGGTGAGGCTGCACCACAAATCCTGGGGTCAGTTTCGGGCCCATCTTTCCAAGAAAGACATTGAGGTGCTGAAGAGAGTGCAGAGAAGGGCAGCAAAGCTGGTGAGGGGTCTGGAGCACAAGTCTGATGAGGAGCGGCTGAGGGAACTGGGGCTGTTCAGCCTGGAGAACAGGAGGCTGAGGGGAGACCTGTCTACAACTACCTGAAAGGAGGGTGTAGCGAGGTGGGTGTTGGTGTCCCAAGTAACAAGCAATAGGACAAGAGGAAACGGCCTCAAGTTGGGCCAGGGGAGGTTCAGATTAGATATTAGGAACAATTTCTTCACAGAAAGAGTTGTCAGGTATTGGAACAGGCTGCCCAGGGTGGTTGAGTCACCATCCCTGGAGGTGTTTAAAAGATGTTTAGATGAGGTTCTTAGGGACATGGTTTAGAGGTGGACTTGGCAGTGTTAGGTTTATGGTTGGACTTGATGATCTTAAAGGCCTTCTCCAATCTAAATGATTCTGTGATTCTATAATCACAGATTATATCCTGCAAAGGAACTGCCCAACATAAGGTGCCTTCATCTTTGGTTTAAGAATTCTGGAAACTATATGTAACTCTGGATTATTTCTACTCTTTTTTAGCAAACTGCTAAAAAGAATCAGGCAACTTTATCAGAGGGCTAGTTACAAAATATGAAAAATACGAAAAGTGTTACTGAGCGTGACTGATGGGCATGTGCATGATATTTGAGAGGCAGAATACTAACTTAACCTTCCTCCACACAGTTATATGTTAAGCTATATTCTCAAGGAAAATATTATTCCTTGAAAAATATTGATTATACTTCTAAACACAAATTAGATTCTTTGATAGTGAAGAAATAAATGCCTTTTGATTAGTTTAAAAGTGGATAGAACACAAGGGAGCTAAATATTTTGAATTGGATTAATAGTGCTGCTGACATCGATATCACAGTTCCAGGGGAGTGTATTTACCTGGCTTTGTTCTGAAAAACAAATGTGGAAAGCTGTGGACATGAATTCTGTCATTTACTCTTCTTCTTCCAAGGTCCTTACTTGTTAATTAAGAACTCCTTTTCTTTCCATGGTTTCCCTACCTATGTTTTACTAACTTTCTCTCTCTCTCTCTTTTTTTTTTTTTTTTCTTTTTTTTCCTTCCTGTTCTGGTATTCTGTCTGCTTCATTATCTGATATTTCATATGGCTTAAGGTGATGATAAGGTGGCCAATAGGATGCTGTTTTATCTTGGGCTCATTTTAGTAAAATGGTTGTAGAAGTAAAGATTAAAGTGGTTTATGAACTCAGAGGCAATAGAAGAACCGTGGATTCACTTTCTTCATATGATAGCCTTATGGTTGTGTCTCAGAACGTGATAATTTTCACAAGTCACATGAGATAGGCAAGTCTTCTTACTACTATTGTACTGAAGTGCAAGGCAGTCTCATGCCTGTTTAGATTGTGCAGGATGTCTTGGATCTAAAAGGGAAATTAGCTGAGATTTCCTGTCTACCAGGGAGCATGCCAGCAGCACACTCATCCTTCTTTTGGGGGAGTTCCAAAGCATATATAGTCCCAACATACCATCCCATAGTTTGGGGACTTTCTGCATCCAGCTTAATAGATGGAGTTTACCAGCTCCTGTCAAATGCCAGGTTAAGATTGTCTTGTTTTGCTGTCAAAAACCACATCATTTTAATTGTAGAAATGGAGTTGTGCCTTCTATCTCCTGAATACCTTCCCTTAAACAGTGGGGAAGGATATTTTTCAGAAGTTACTTTTAACATTTGTCATTGTCTCAACTTCCATTGATAATTGTGTCCTACTTTCTGTTTTATCTATAGTGCCTTCATTGATTCAGAATGGACAGCACTGTGTCAGACAGCAAATGTTTATATCAGCAGTTCAAACATTGATGCTTCTTAGAAGCCTCAGTGTTTAAGGAGGGTTGAGTTTAGTATGGAGAGCTTTGTTCTTTTACTTTTACAAAATGTCTCACAGTAAATCGATAGACTGACATTAAGAAACACGTACCTGGCGCAGTGGTAGCAAGTCACTTGGTAGCCTGACAGTTAAAAGAGCCACTGGCATTTGGGAAGGACGTGTTGTGCTCTGCCAGCTCTCCTGAATGAATCAAAAACTCTCTTGCAAGGACATATGAGTGTCTGGATTTTTAATCTGTGTGAAATATATACTAAATAAAATGCAGTTTAAATTATAGTCACTGTCCATTATCTAACTTATTTTTTTTTTGTCTTGAGATGTAATTGCCATGTTTGTTTTGTTGACTTGAAAGAAATTGAGGCTAACATATTTTTTCAAATAATGCAAGATTCATCTGGAGGATAGTACTCATGTGATACAAAGTATGTGTTGGGAGAGCTCTGAGTGATTATTTGCAGTTTTTCACTTGACCTAGCAAGAAGGATGGAATCAGACCCTGTTCCAGGGGGATGTCCTTGGTAGAGTTATTATTAATGTCTGGGGCTTTGTTCTTCTGAATCTTCTGTCCTGTCTTTTGCTTGTAACTGACTGTAAACATGCACACAATTTTGTATGTTTCAGATATGACATGGCAATACCTTAGGCTTGCACACACCTTACTTATGCATGGATATCACCACAGGCCTAGAGTCTTAAAGGCACCTGGTATCTCAGTTTCACTTTAGGCACAATAAAATATTTCCTAACTCAGAGTGATTCATAAAATCTCTGCTTAGGTGTTACACTGTTCATAGGCAACATTAGCAGAGGGATTTTTTTACATTAAAGTTCTCCTTCTATGCTAAGAGGTTCATGTGGCCACCATGGGATAAAGGGGAAGAAGGGACAAATATTTTTTGCCACAGGTGTAGTGTTTAGAATATTTACTTACAAGATGACTGTCAGAGAACATGGGGCCCCTAGTGAAGTTTTGCCGAACAGCATCTGGGTAACGGCTGCTGAGGAGACAGAGCTCACAGGAGCACAGCAAAGAGGACGAACCAGCAGAGACTTTGCAGTTGAGGTATAGTTTGTGCAGACGGGAGTTTGAAGCAGTGCGCAAGACTAGAAATACAGATTTTGTTTGTCAGGAAATTAAGAAGGATGCTCAAAGGCAGAGTCTGACTGACTGCAGTAGATTATTTTTAAATTTCCCAGTCTTGTCACCTGTATACAGTTCAGTAATAACAAGCTACATGAGAGGACATTCCCTGTCCCTGAGGCCATGCAGTGCGGTATGATGTATGTACATACAGCTAAACTCTCTTGCACCTTCCTCTCCTAACTCCACCAAACCAAGCAACTAACCGGGGTGGTTTTATCTCTGCTGGCAAGAAGCCCTGGCTCAAACATTCCTCCAAACCCTGACCAAGGTTTGCCAGGAGGAGTGATAGTTGGCACAAGCCAAAGCTGTGCCAGCTGTGCTGACAATTGCACCAAGAGCAAACCAGCCCATACTATACCGTGTCAGTGCTCAAGTCCATCCCCTGGTCCTGTTGAGTTTGTGCTTCATAGTTGCAGTCTCTGATTCTGGCTGATGTAAACATGCAAAAGAACTTTACAAGCACAATTCATTTAAGTTGGTATAAAAGCATGGTAGGTACCATCTTGGTCTAAGTAAGAGAGGGAAGAAAACCACATAATCTCCACTTTAGGTGAAATGGGAGGGTGTATCATGCTGGCTGCTGCTGGTAAGGGAGCTAAGGCTCCTTTGCACTCCTGCTTCCCAGCAGTTAAATTCACATTTGAAAGCAAGGGTGATTGAGAGAGTGATGATGGCTGTAAGTACGGCCTGTTTATTCACTTGTCTAGTAAATTATTTTGTGAAATCACGCTCTGTCATTCAAGTCCAATTGTTAGAAAGACTTTTTGAGAGAAATGCGGTAACTACATTTTAAAGCAAGGAAATACCTTTATAAAAAGAAAATCTTGGTACATGACTTTAGTTTGTATTGTGACTGTGTCTTTCAGAAAATGTGATTTCCCATTCAGCCTCCTCACTTTTAAGGCAGTTGAAGTATTTTCTCTGTCACAAAGGGTGGTGATGGAAGTGTGCTTTCATGGCAACAACCCAAGGTTCCCATAATTTTCTAAAAAATGTTCCTTTTTTGAAGCATTTACATGCTTCACAGTTTAGAATGAGAAAAAAAGTCCATTGCATGTATTAATCACAGTATGTAAATAAACATATAAACAATTGAATTTGAAATAATTTAAACTTTAGATTTGGTTATTTATATCCGTAGAGTGTATTATCCTTAAGAAAAATAGATTTGTCCTTTTTTCAAGATGTCTTGAGAGTTATTTTTGTTTCCAGGGATCAGGGCTTATATAACCCGTTTTTTGTGCATTGCTTACATTTAGAGGATAATGTGTACCCTCTGCCCTCCCATAAGTGTGGAGCATCCTCTGTGTTCTTTATTTGTCTTCCAACAGCAGCCGAGGGCTCCTGGTTGCGGAGCCACTTTGCCAGTTCAGGTGTAAAGCCAAGTGGAGGAGAACGTGCTGCTTCAAGTGCTTTAGATAGTTAATTGATACTATGTCAGTTTTGCAGATTCTGTAGTTCTTTTTAGTTTACATAGGGAAAACTGAAAGACTGAGGTAATATTACCTATGAATTTAAACATGAAAGTTTTTAAAAGGCCTGTACATAATTTTCAGTCTCTCCCGATGGCGCATACAGACTTTTCTCTTTCTCTGAAATGAACTATTACCCATTCATTGAGCTGATAGTGAAATGATCTTTCTTTTTGCAAATATGTACCTGTCTATACTAAAAACGTTACTAAATAGAAGCATAGTTAAGTGGTTCCTCGCTGGCCTGTGCAGGCTGCACGATGTCTCACTGTATTTCACCATGATCAGCTGTACTGAGCATGGACGCTGCCATTCCGCCGTTATTTGTGCCCACACACAATGAACTCTGTGAAGCAAAATTGTACTTAGCTTCCACTTTTTAAAAAGGCTTGGGTAACAGGGTAGTGCTGATATTTTTAAAAGCTTTGAGTATGTGAAGAAATTCAACAGAATAAGGATGGAATTCATTCCACCTAATTTTATCTGTGTAAAAATTAAACATCTAACTGTGAGTTATAGTGGACCTCTATCATCAGAGGGAAAAAAAGGAGGATCTCTAGAGGAAGATTCTGAGCTATCTAGAGGGCTGATTCTGAGCTATCTAGAGACTAGTCTTGTTTAGAATGGCAAATGCCATCCTTCAGTGGCTGGAAATGCTGTAAATTGAACAACTGTAAAAGCGCGGCTATGTAAATCCACAGGCTTCTCTTTACCTGGTTTTCACTAGAACTGTTTGTTCTAGTATGACACATACTTAATAAGTTTAAAAAAATGGAGGATAATTTTGTGTTTATTGTCAGAATTTTAGACATATTGCTAGACAAACTGAAAATAAATTTGAATTATTAAGTTAACCTTTCAGGATTCATATAATTAATGCACAATGAACTGTGTTTTGGGTTTTTTTTACGTCAATAGTAATGTTTTAGCAGACTTATACGAAACAAGACAGATTATGTAATTAGTGATTTGTTTTTGTTATTAGACAGTCATAATTCAGATGTTGACATTTCATTAGTCTGTTAACATTTCTCTCTCTAAACATTTGTGTTCCATTCAAATTAACAAAGTAGTTTTATTACCATGTGTAAGTTTCTACTTCCAAAGGAGTCCAGTATTTCCTTACTCAACCAGAGCATTGCAGATCTTTATCATTACATCCATCTCAATATTTTGCAGGCATTTTATAATCTAGATTTCCAAAATACTTCACAGTCATTTTGAAACTTTAAATTCTGTAAAATATTTCTAAAGACAAAACCAGGTAATTGTATTTTTTTGCAATATGGGATGCAGTTTTTTCTTTTAACTGTATCATGTTACGCAATTGTAAAGGATGAAATTCTACCTTTGGATGCTCATGAGAAATTTATATTGCAGACAAGATCTATGTTATTGTTAGGGATAAGAAAGGAAGCTGGAAGAGGAAAAAGCTAACCCTGACTACTAAATAAACTGTCTTTCTGATTGATCCACACATTCCTTTAGCACAAACATTTTTATGTCTCTAAGCTTTATCTGCATATTTGGGAGGCTGAAATGTTAATTTGAAGAGTAAAATTTTTAAAAACAGATGATAATTTCTTGTCTTTGTCTGTGTTCTTTTAAATAGGAACAGATGTCTCAGGTGTTGGATGCAATGTTTGAAAAGCTGGTTGAAGGAGGGGAACATGTCATTGATCAAGGGGATGACGGTGACAACTTCTACGTCATTGATAGGTGAATCGCTGTGTCTTATTATAGTACAAAGTATTATGCAAAAGTCCATTGAGAAAAATTGATTTCTCTATGTGCTTGTATTTAACTCCTACATAGGTTTGCATGGGAGAAAGGAAAAAGAACACATGTGAACCAGTACAGCTCTGTTACAGCTACAGAGGGTGGTTTTCGAAAGGAGACAGATTTTTCATGTGAAAATATGTCCCTGTCTTCTTTATGTATTGCTGGATCCCAAAGGCTGTTTGGTTGGGTTTATATGTTTGTTCTTTATTTTGTTTTGTTTTTACATGCAAAGAGGTCCAACATAAACCACAATGGGAACAGTTTTAAAGCTCAAAATTTGAAATCTTACTGCATTTCAATACTATCTGTAGATGTTCTCATTCACGTTAATGTTATTAGACCTTGAGTAGCTAAGTCACTACTCTCATTTGCAGATCTGTACTGGAAAAAGCAGGTAACTAAGTAAAATTCTGGATATTGATTACTGTTGAATCCAGTGAGTTAGGAAGAGCATTTACTTTGGCATCTTTCACTAGTCTGTTGGCACAGGCTCCAGCCAGGCTGTCCCAAAACACCTTTTCTTATTTGTACCTTGAGTTTTAGGCTAACACAGTGATTTCTGGGAGTGTTTGAAAGGAATATTATGCTAGAATTCTAGAAGAAATTGCAAAGATCAATATAACTAGCCAATCAAAAGAGGTGATTGTCTGGCTGTATTCAGCATTGGTGGAGCCTCACCTGGAGTACTGTGAGCAGTTCTGGGCCCCACAATTTAAGAAGGATGTTCAGGTCCTTGAATGTGCCCAGAGGAGGACAACAGAGCCGGTGACAGGGCTGGAAGGAATGACCTGTGAGGAGCAGCTGAGGACTCTGGGTTTGTCTGGTTTGGAGAACAGGAGGCTGAGGGGTGACCCCATTGTTCTCTACAGCTTCCTGAGGAGGGGCTGTGGGGAGGGGGGTGCTGAGCTCTTCTCCCTGGTACCCAGTGAGAGGACACGCGGCAGTGGTTCAAAGCTGTGCCACGGGAGGTCTAAACTGGACATTAGGAAGCATTTCTGTACTGAGAGGGTGGTCAAACCCTGGAACAGGCTTCCTAGGGAGCTGGTCGATGCCCCAAGCCTGTCTGTGTTTAAGAGGCATTTGGACAATACCCTTAATAACATGTTTTAACTTTTGGTCAGCCCTGAAGTGGTCAAGCAGTTGGACTAGATGATCATTGTAGGTTGCTTCCAACTGAGCTATTTAATCAGAAGATCATGAAAGTGTGTCAGGATTCTTCGCTGAAGAGTCAATGTTTTTCAGCTTTGTGAGGTTACAGTTTGTCATCTCTTATCCAAAAAGCTGCAGGGACTTCACAGTGTTTTGTCAGCCTTGCAGTTTTTAGGTGCAGCGAATCACCTCCAAGTCCCTTATAAATGAAATAATTGTACAGATTTTTGCATTCACATGATTTATCAACACGTACCATACAAATATTGAGCACTGAATGAAGCGATAGCTCAGCATCAATGGGGATGGCAGATTTTACTGCATTCCCAAAGAAAAAAGAAGTTACTAATTTAATGATGGGGAGAAGAAATCCAGAATATATTAGAGAAATACATGTCTTTATTTCATATTCCTATGTTGCTTTTCATATACATTCCTTCTGTTTCCTTCATCTCCTCTATTTCTTACATTATACATTACTACTTCAGAATATTTTAAACGTTAAATAACTTGTATTATTATTTCAGTGATCATATCATAGCAAATTTTGCGAAGATTTGTTACATTTGTATTTAGTGTGTTTAAAATGAAATTAAGAAACAGATTCTAAGTTAGATCTTAATTTTTAATAAGTTCTGGTGATCAATACATCACTGTAAATCCAGTCTATCTTTGAAGTGCATTAATGTAAAAACTAATAATCCTATCCTTCCCTTTAAAAAGGAACTACTTTTATTATTTATGAAAGTGATTGAGATGTCTCTGCAAGGTGTTTAATATAATTTAAACAAGCGAATGTATATTTCAAATGCTTTATCTTTGGAATTGATGTCATTAAAAAATACAGTGAGAAGCTGCTTAGCAAAGACCAGGACTGGGTTCCCCTCACTGAATTTTTATGTATTTTATTAACAGAGGTACATATGATATTTATGTAAAATGTGATGGTGTTGGGAGGTGTGTTGGAACCTATGATAACCGAGGAAGTTTTGGTGAGTTGGCCTTAATGTACAATACACCTAGAGCAGCTACAATTATAGCTACCTCTCCTGGTGCCATCTGGGGTTTGGTAAGTGAAATACTTGTTTTAAGATATTCTTTATTTTAATTATTTTATATAATTGTGCTGGTATGCTATATCAGCATTTTAAAAAATTTATTATAAGTTTGGAAAGTTCAATTTTAAAACTTGTGAGAATTCCCAGCACAATACTGTCTTCTTCCAGAATCTGCAGAAGTAAACTTGAGGCTTTAGAAGACGCTGAGTTTTAAAAGAATAATTTTATTTTATTTTAGTAATAATTTCCCAAATTGCAAACCACTTGGCAATTGCTTAGACACATATATAAAATGTTTTCCCACATCTTGATAGCAAATGCCTTTAGTTCTAGAGTAAAATTAAAATATGACATTATTTATCAGTTATACTACCTGGATCCTTGACAACAGTAATAGCATTTACTAAAAGAATAAAACTGGGATAGCCGTCTTCTTCGAAATGTGTGTATCAATCTAATGACTGACCCAAATATAGCATTTTCCTGTTGAAGTGAAACACATGTTTTTTTCACCATCTCAATCTATATGACTTTGAAGATTGTGGCAGAGTTTAGGATGCTATAAGAATGGCTTTAAATTGGATTGGGCTGTATTGGCCAGCAAGTCCCACCTGTGGCTGCAAAGGCTTGCACAGCATTTCACCTCTTGTCTGTCACCAGCAGACAGTCATGTGAAGTTGAGAGAAGAAACCAACATACACGTAGTTTTTCCATCCGTCTGCTTCACTTAGATTGCCAAATAGTAAGGAATGTCCACTTGGCCGTTTAGGGCAGCAATGAGTCTTGTTCTGCTGAAACAGCAGAAAGTGGACTGACCTAAGACCCAGACCCCCATGTATTTTGGTTTTGTTTGCATAATAACATAAAAACCTCTTTGTATACATATCAATATGAACAGGACCTCAGGATAGTGAACTTTGTAAATTAAATGTTTAAATATTGAGGATTTCTTCAATATCTTAAATTACCTACTCAACCTTCATTGTGTAGCCAACCTGTTTAAGTTAAACTATATACCCTCTGTATGTAAACTGTGTATTCGCTGCTGAAGGGCAGAGAGGATTTTCAGAATGTGAATCACATCAGGAGCTCAACTTTAAGAGCTCTCGATTGACCTCTAGAGGAGTCTTTCTCAACTAATGTACCAGCCAGCTGGTTTGACAGCTAAACCGAGTGACTAAAATTGGGGAACTTGAACATATTCAGCCATTTGTAAAGTATTTTCTACCACATGCATATTTTCTGTTAATAAATCCTCTTTTTGTGTTTACAGGACAGGGTAACGTTCCGAAGAATCATTGTAAAAAATAATGCCAAAAAGAGAAGAATGTATGAAAATTTTATCGAGTCATTGCCATTCCTTAAATCTTTAGAAGTAAGAGTTCTATTGCATTATTTTAATGGCTGTATCAGAGGTACCTGATAAGATTCTGCTTTTGCAGACTTTAATTTGGAATATAAGATTTTCTCCGCAGTAAAATTTTGCATACTTTTCTTCTGGATATCTCTAAATCTTCAGGATGAAGAACTATTGTTAATATTCTAATTTTTAAAAATATATATACGTTTGTACCTTTCATTTTCTTAAGGATAATTTTACTAGATATTAGCCAATAAAATGAAACAATGATTTAGGGAATTTAAAAATATTTTCATTTAGCAGCTATATTTTTACATGCATACTTTTCTGAAAATAATTTTTGAAGACTTGGGATATACAGACTTCATACAAAAATGGAATCTTTGTCAAAACGTGTAGCTGTTAAGACTATGATACATCCTTTGGAACACTATTCAGCAGTTCTTCCTTTTTAATGATTATCAAAATAGGAAAATAAAGACACACTATTCTATGCAAAGAGTCATGAAAAGAAATATGAAAGGGCTTTCTAAATATAATATTGTAATGTTAACCAAATATTTCTTACATTTTCTTTTTTAAATGAAGGTATCTGAGCGTTTAAAAGTGGTTGATGTGATTGGCACCAAAGTATACAAAGATGGAGAACAAATCATTGCTCAGGTACAGTTTATTTCTACTTTCAGTTCTTCTTTTCCAATAGGTAACAATTATGTTATCTATAGACAATACATACTTTTAAACTATGTTTTTCTTTGTCAAATGAGACAAAACCAATGAAGGCTGCATGTAAGAGGTGTGATTATTTTGTTTCAGAAGCTAATTTTTCACTTGCTCTACTTTGAAAAACATCCCTCTTTGGAATTAATAAAGGAGTCAACATTTTTCATATACTTAGAAATTCAAACTATATAAAAGAATGATGGCTTGCAATAAGGAGCACTGAAGACTTATCCTGGTTTTGTTGTTAAAATACAATAATCTTTCGAGGAAGAATGCAAAAGTAAACCTTCAGAGTAGGCAACTGAGATTGTCTTGCCCCAGAATAATTATTTAATATCAGATAGCTCTTGGAGGCTTTTTTACACTGGAAACTCTGTACAGGAAATAATTTAGAAGGAATACAAAGGTGGAGAAACAGGAGTAAGGATCCTAGAATCTTCCATAACATTGTTTTTCTCTGCTTTTTGAATAAGGCACAGTCAGCTACATCTTTTCATTAAAAGGCCTTGCTGTCAGCTCTGTTTGATTATTATGTGCCTTGAGTATGGTTTTCACATTAAAAGTGGTTTCTTTTACAACAACTATCAAAAAGATGAGCTTCAAGGCACTGACTGCAAATATTTTAATGTTACCATTGAACTAAAAAAGAAATGTCATACTTTATGTTTTTTTCTTCTACAGGGTGACTTGGCTGATTCTTTTTTCATTGTAGAATCTGGAGAAGTAAGGATTATAATGACAAGGAAGGTAAACATCCCTAAAACACAGAATTTTTTTTATCTTAATCTATTCTAAGTGTTTAATAGTAATGCTGCCATTGTTGCTAATTTTGCTTATACAATCCTGAGTTCAACAAATCTCTCATTCTCTTCCTTTCTCTTTTTTTTTCCTTACCTGATACTTCAGGGTAAACAAGATGTAGAAGAGAATGGAGCTGTTGAAATAGCTCGATGCTCAAGAGGACAATATTTTGGAGAACTTGCTCTTGTAACTAACAAACCACGAGCCGCTTCTGCATTTGCCCTTGGCACTGTCAAATGTTTAGGTATTGTTCAATAATATTTTATATCTGGTATAAAATTATACATAGTCTATCTGGTGGTTTTTATTGTGAAATCTGTCTTTCTCCAGAACATAAGATTTAATTAAATTTACCCAAATAAGACTTTTAACGTACGTAATCTCTTAGTGTGCATTCCTATTTACGTTATTTATCTGCAGAAATAATTTGCAATTGGTAACTGGTATTAAACGCAAATTCTCCAACACTTCTCTGATTGCATGAAGTAAAAATTGTTTCAGGATGGTACAGAGAGTATTGCTGCAAAACATTTGTAGCTATCAGATAAATGTCTAATACTCTGCAGAAAGGTGAAGTATTTATTTTCTCAGTAGGCTGACTCTCATCCAAGAAATAACTGTGGTAAAAATCCTGTGCATTTTATCACCATGACTTAAGCTTTAACAAATTATTTGTCTTCACCAGCTGTTAATTTAATGATTCCGTCACACTGTTGCCTCAGACTCAAGAAAAGCAAAGATCGTAGGAGCTGTGCTCATAGACAGCCCTTCGCATCCGTTGCTTTTCATGGTCTAATGTTTAGCTCCCAAATATTTGTGTCTAATTATGGGAAAACTGTAAACTGCAAAGACAGATTGGGCATTCTTGAGTGACAGTTTGATTACCAAGCCAGTAACCACAAAGTTTCTCGCTTGCTTATAAAGGGATCATTTTTCAAGATCCTTATCCCACAACATACAGGGATGATCAGGAAATAAAGATGAAAGACGATAGAGAGAAAAGAACAAGAGGCAGTGGTGAGGAAGTGTCACTGCTCAATATGGGGTAAGATCTCTGGCACTTCCCAAAGAGCAGAGATCTTGAACTTTTCTCAGGAGCTGAGAGACTACAGGCCACCAGGTTGGAAGCTGGTTGAAGTATGAAGTTTCCTCCCTGGCCTGTTGGCTGGGACTATGGAGGATAACATTGTGTGATCAGGTAAAGAAGATACTCTGGTTGGCTACACATCGACATGACGTGTGAATTACTGTCTTCAACTTTTTGTACATTTGCAAGGCAATAAGTATCTATTACAATTTCCACTGTGGATGGAACAAGTAAAAGTAGCAAGGAAATACGCCAAGTTAGACCCCAAGTACAGCCAACAACATCAGCAAAGGATGTGGGGTTTTTTAATCTCAAGGGTCTTAAAACTGTATTCTGTGGAGGAATCCAGGCCCCTCCAGACGTTGTCAGCAGCTCTTGGGTCACATAAATCTTAGAAAATAAGAAATCCAGCAAATTATAAGTTTAGTTATGAACTTTCAAGACAGCAATGTGTTGGTTGTTCTTGGTTTTGCTACAGCAAGTGGTTCTCCTCCGTGCAAAGAAAGTATATACCTCGGTAGTATCTGTCCTGTTATCATTTAAAATTTTACATTGGAATGTCATAAACACCAAGACAAATGTTATGTTCTTTCTCTTTCTCTCCCCTTTTATCTTAGTTATGGATGTGCAGGCATTCGAAAGGCTTTTGGGACCTTGTATGGAAATTCTGAAAAGGAACATTGCAAACTATGAAGAGCAGCTAGTTGCTCTGTTTGGATCAAACATGGACATTGCCGATTCCAGCGCATGAACTAAGCATTGGAGCAACAAGATCTGTTATGAGAATATAGCACAGTAGTGGTTAGTCCACTGAGAAATTGTCTCTCTTCCTATAGATGCCAAGCATTTTTTGTGATTTTAAGGGTGGGTTTGGGGGTATTTTTTGGACTTATGACAGTGGAAATACTAGTAAACAAAATATGAATTTAATAAATTGTGGGCTTGATTTTTGAAAGTGCTCAGTATTGATGGTTCCACCTGGCATTAAGACAACCTGCAGTAGCACAGCACCTTTGAAAATCAAGTCCTTCGACACAGAAGGACCTCCTTAAAGAGTAGATTTCAAAAAACCCACATGCGATAAAATTGTTAAACCAGCTTCTGTTCTTCAAAAACGTTACTACTTTTCTGGAAAGACTGTTAGTTTGAATGTGATATGTTGAAAGTATTAGTGCACACAAAGTGTTTATTATGTATTAATACAGAAGATATACAGTAGATATTACTTTCTGACTACTACAGCTGTCATGATTTTATGTTGCGTTTATCACAGATGTAGGGAATCACAAGACTAATCGTAAAATGAAGCATGACAAGGCATTTTGTGTAATGCTCATAACTAAACCTGATTTTTAACATTTTGTAATTTGTTTTGAAGTCCTCTTTGTTTAATACGTCATGTTTCAGCACGACATTGTAATATCTTATGCAATTTAGAGGACTTGTATATTTTTGCAATAAACTGCATTTTTTATTAGTTACATGTATTGTGTACAGTCTAGAGTGAGGACAGCTGACATACTTAATGCTTTAAAAACAAAGGCATAGGTCATCGTCATGTTCTACCTAATCATACACAACCTATATTTTTCCCTTCTCCCTTGTTTTATATTTATGCATTTTGTCTTCTCTATCTATGCTTGTTCTCTAGTTAATTTTTTTTTTAGATCTCACCTTTTTTATCTGTTAAATCTTTTACCTATTTCAAATGAAATGATCTCTGTATATCTCTCTCTTCCTGCAGTCAAATTTTAGCTGTCAGAGACCAGACTCAATTACTGAAGTGATTGATATCAAAAGCCATGCTAAACTAAGCTTGTCCTTGAAAAAATCCTTATCAGGAAGTAGAAAAATATTTTTCATTTGGAAGATCAATACTTCAAAAGCTTTGTGCAGGTCTGGAAAGTATGTCATTGTTAAAGCTAACATGTCCTGCTTTCAGAAACCTGCAAGTCATCATAAAATAGTATCTTTTTAGCCATAATAGCATGGGATACGTTCTGAGACTGAGGAGAGAGAATATCATCTTGATTAGGAGCACAGGGCTCATTGCTTACAAGGGTCTGTGACTGGAAATTTCAGGCACAGTCCAATTTTAATACTACTCACTGACGTAACTGTTGATGTACATGGAAAGCTAGTGCACATCATGGCAATCGGCAACAGTGCTGCCAAAATGGTACTACAAGTACTGTAGGAAGGCTGCTTGTGCCCCGTTTCAAACATCTGAATTATAACATCTTTCCTTCTTAGATAATGACTTTTCTAATGCCATATATTTGTGTATGTTGATGTAATTATTATCCTATAGTTAGTGACATGTTCTGACAATTTATATAATCATACTTGTATATGAAATTATGATTATATACTATGATATCAATATATAATTTATATCATACAGTGTGGTATAAATTATAAGTCAGACTCTGAACAAAATAAAATCTGAGCAAAATTTAAAAATGTAATTTTATTTTTTAACCCTGGAAACATGGTATGAATAATTGCACATATGATAATTTGCCTTTGTACTTTTGATTTATCGAAAAAAAGAAAAGCCTGTTATACTAGAAGGAAATATCAGGTAACCAAAATCCACACTCTTTTCATTCTGTATGCTTAATCTCCAAAAGCTACCTATATTTTGCACTAGCTTGATGTCATTATGAAAAATGCTAGAAATTACTTGTATGGCAGTAAACTACAATCAAGGCCATAAATGCCAGTCATGATATTTTCAATATTGTTGGTTATATTTAAAGTTTCCTTACAATAAACGACACTTTTATATAAAAAATCTGTTTATTGATATTGTTGTGTTTTAATTCCATTATCATAAAGTTACAAGTGACCTATTTATATTCATTTATGAAAACATTCCTAATTCTTAACACTTCCATGTTGATTTTAATAAATGATGTTATGCGGATGCTGTGTCTACTCAGAATAGATGACACAGTGTGGTAATTGTCATAGATACTTTGTATTTGATGATTTCCTTGAAGCTTATAGCTGGGAAAAAGCTGCGGAGTGACAAATTTAAAGATAATCAGAGACTTTGGATTTTCTGAGTCCCAAAGTAGAGCTTCGTGTTGCAGCAGTTTTTTTGTGTTGCTCTTGGGTATTGGATGATTTCTGGACTTTTCTTTGTCAGTGAATTCAGGAGGATTTAACCAACAGTAATAAACTGTTGCTTTGTGAGTTTTGTCTAAAGCATTATATCCTTCACCAGTCAGCACGTGGGATTTCTCCTGGATCTGTTCATGTGTGCGCTGCAAACATGCCAGTCCTTGTCTCATAAATGTGGTGTGTTCATCCTAAGAAGGAAATTATACCAAGTCACTGATTTTTTATGACCTTTCAAAAAAAGGTAGATAATTCTAATAATTTTAAACAATACTATGTCATGTTTACTTTATGAGACTATCTGTGTCCATACTTAGATTACCTATTGCTTCTGTTATTAAAGATTTTATCATCCTTGTTTGTAGCGGGGTCTCTGAAGGAATGGGACTTGGGCAGTTACTTGGCATGTACAACTTAGTTTGTTTCTCTCCTCTCTTCTCAACCTCACCAGCAATTTGTAATTCTGCAGATGATCTAAATGAATTTGAGAGATGGCTAAGTTCTAGTGGGGGGGGGGGGGAAAAGCTCCAAGGAGTTTGCTGAAAGTATGTCCTGCTGCGTGAGGAGAGAAAAGCCTGAGAGAAATCCTGTACAAGAACGGCATTCATGGGCTCACATGTGACTAAGCAAAAGAGAATTCACATGGCAGCAAAAGTTTACAAATGCTTTAACCACGGGGGAAAAAAAAAAAATTGCCCACAGCCCTCAGTTGATCACAAGACACAAGCCCTGAGGAAAGCAAGCTTCCTTGGTCCTGGTGCTGATGCCATCATTTTCTACATGTCATTTGTTTGTGCTTCATGAGATTTTCTTAAAGTTCATGTGGAATAAACACTTCTGAAATCATTCCCTTCTGGATCTCCTGTTTGAGGTCCAGATGTGACTGATCGTGGAAGCCTTGGGGCAAAGCTGTGAAAAGCACTGTGAGACCATCTACAACCTAAACCGCTGACTCTCCATCTTCTTTCCTCGAGTTGTCTTTTGTCTTCATAAAGACTATTCTGGTCCTTGCCAGAATGGTGGGTTTGGTTTTGGTGATTTGGTGTTTCGTTTGAAATGTTTGGTGCTTTAAGCCTTCTATAAAGTGATGCTGGGATCAGTTACATCATTATTTGTGTCATTTTGTAGTTTATTACACACTTTCCATGGCAAGCATTCTTGCTTTTCAATATCAAGAGTTCTTAGATGTGCAAATTCAGGATCTGCTGGTCACCTTTCAGAGATGCCCGGCACACCAAATTCCTAGTCGTTCTTCAGACACTTACTGCATATGATCATTTTGCTGGACGAAGAGCTTTGCTGAAAGTCTGTCGGCCACAGCATGGACATTCTCTCATGCCCTTACTAAAGTTTTTGTGTTATTTTAAAGCTCTTTTTATCCATCCATACATGTGATGGTTATTTTTTTTTAGTTTCTAAGATACCTTCCTGTGTCCGTAGTCCTCAAGTAAGCACTACTGCAGTTTTTTCTAGGAGGAATTTCCTCTTTGTATGCAGAGTATGTACAGATCTGTGCTGTTGACTGTCTTACGAAATTTAGGATGATTTTCAAATCATTCAGAGAGCTGGATTTCCTTCTGATACATACCAAGACTGTTCCTAAGTTCTTCATCTACTTTTTTGGCTCAGAAAGAGGCTTAACAGGCTGGACATGCTCACTTCATGGACTGAAGGGAAGTTGAATAATTTTGGTAGGATATGAAAAGCCGAAAGAAAATTATATTTTAACATTGTCTCTTCCTTCACCCTGTTTCTGTCTCTCCCCTTAAATGATCTTTATTCTGAGGGCCAGCTGAAGAGCCAGTGGCAGCAGGGGGATGTAAGTCAAGCGGAGTGACCGGCTGGGTCCATGCTGGGACACCGTGGCCTGGTTGACAGGGCGGTGGCTCTCCCCTCCTCGTCTCCTTTGTCCTGTCCCTGTCCCTTCTGCAACAGCAAATCAAGCTGAGCTGGAGTGCAGGAATGGTGTTGCCATGGCTGTGTGAACACCGTGGGTAGGGCGGCGTTTCTTGTTTAGAACTGGTAAAGGTGTGTGTATCTGTGGGGAAACGGGGAAAAGAGAAAGGCCAAACTATTTCATAAAAGAAACTGTTCCCAGTCAAAACTGTGTGAAGCCTCTGACAGCAGGTTAGACTTAGGCCATTGTGACAGTATCTGTTGACTCTAAGCTTTTCTTATCGAGGTAAATGAAGACAGCCTAAAAATAGCATCATGGCATGATATGAATACTTTGTCCTTTCTTCTTTGAGAGTATTGATTTTTTTTCAGCTGAGCAGCTATGAAGTTTTGGGAAAGGATAACACTCTGCGCAGGTCTCTTTGTGGAGCCTCTGGGACCTACTCCTCCACATCTCTGAAGATGCTGGAAACTCAGTTCTGATAAACGTCTTATTTGGGAAAAGCTGTCCAACTATCACCAAGCTATATCTTCTTTTTCTCTTCGTTGCTTTGTCCTTGTGGAGTCAGGTGGTGTGACTATCTTAAGCAACCTTAGCTTTACTATACCTTTAGTTTTTGGCTGCATCTGTGTGGTTACACCCATAGTAGGAAATTTTATGTGCCTGAGACCATTTGCTGGTACTGAGGCACTGAATGATCACCATTCATACTATTTTCCAGTGTTCGTGTGGGTTCATTTATAAGCTGTCTTAGAAGCTTTCTTCCAGCTTTCCACATGGGGTGGCCATACACAGATGGCCAATAGGGAATAGTCCTTGGCCTGCGGTAGCTCCCAGACCATATCCGAAAATTATTTGCTATTGGCCCACATAAAAACTATGCCAGGGCTCTTCTAAAAAAAAATTACAGTACAGATGATTGTTTTCCAGTGCCCAGGGACACTCCCTGGCATTTTAATTTACCAGGCAGCATAGAGGGAACCTACAGATCATCAGTAGTCTCCTGTTGACTTACTTTTCTGCAAGCTTTGAGCTGGGATCAAGGCGTTCCTTATTTATTGCTCTTCTGGATTGTTTCTTCATATGTCAGGTCTTTCTTTTTTTCTGATACTATTGTAATTCTTTGTATTTCTCTGTCTTCGTAGGTGATAAAAGCTTAGCTAAAACTGGAATCTGTACCATAATGATGTGAAATAAATTTCTCATTAATTCCTGATCTGTATCTGGAGAAGAAAAAAAAAATCTCTGGCCTGTTATTTATTCTGTTTCTCCCCAACTTGAACCACTGCAGGAGGCGAGTGAAGTTTATTTTCTAGCACTCAAGAAAAAATATCTTTCCTGGGAGCAACAAGTCCTCTGTTCCTCTGCTCTGCATCCCCACCAGCATCCTCTGTGAGGAGATAAAGAGGTGAAATGTGGAGGTGGGCATACCCAGAGCTGTCCTTAGGAAGGTGGAGAGAGCCAAGCCCCACTGCAGCTGGCCACAAAGGGCTGCGAGAAGAGGGAAGGAGTACAAACAGCTTTAGGAGATGCAGAAGTTGTAGTGAAAGGAGAAAACTGATGTGGGAGGGTCTGGCAGAACCGCTGCTGTGCTGGGTGGAAGTGGAAGCTCTGATGTCTGGGGAGTGTTTAGTTAATGACTGAGGGTGGATGTCCACCTGTGGATGTGAAAGCTCCAGTAGCAGATTTAAAATAATGATATGTTATTTCAGAAAGTCAGCAGTAGCAGCTGTGTCATAAGGGCAGGACAGGACATTGGCTTCGAATGGGAGAGATTAAAAGCAGAGATAGGCACAAACCCAACACAGAATATATATTTTTACTAATATGACTTTGACTGTAATGTTCATTTTTAAAATCTACCTTGTGGTTTCTTGACTGTGGCTGGCAATTTTAAGAGGTAAATAGCTAGGATGCAGATTTACCTGTATCTTTATTTTCTGTTTATGTAGTCTCTCCTGCTTATTTTGTGCTTCTAGGTAGTCATCCATAATGTGACAAGAACTCACAACTAACACTTCCCAATCCCTCACTGTATTTTCTACCTCTCCTACAACAGCAGAAGCAACTGAATCAGCAAAGCTACCAACAATGGCCGTGTTACACAGTATTGACTCATTCTCTGAGCACTCATTCATTTTGGGCATGGAGTAAGGTGAGGTAGGGGTGTGTGGAGGGGGAGTAATGATTTAATTAGAGACTAAGCACACAGCTAAGAGCACGGCATGGACCTAATCTTTGTTCTGAAATTTAGAAGATACATATTCAACTTCAGTCAAGGGGGTTAGTAAGTAAGTAAGCTTTGAGACAATGTTATGTGTTCTGCTGCCATCTGCTGCATGTCCTTTCACTCGTTTTCTCTTGCATCCTCACTGTTAAATGTTAATTTACCATAGGCAAAGGAGAATAAGTAGATTTGAAAATAAGAAAGCTGTTACATTTCTGTTTTTAGAATCTCAAAACAATTCAGACATTCATCTTTACGTGATTTTAATCTCAGTCCTAGGTAGGATACACATTTTTATGCTTTCTGGGTAAGTCATAGATGGTGTGGTATCAAGGCTGTAATTCAGCAGTGGTATTTACTTGTCTGCATCTGGAATCTGGGCCAGTGGACCTCAGAGGACTGGGCTTCACACCTAACACTCCTGCCTAGATTTTTATAGAGAACTGTGAACCTTCACAGCGAATAGACCTAATGTTTAGTTCTGGAAAAACACTATTCCTTTTGGGTAGAAAAAGCACATAGTGGATTGGAAATGTGCTCCATAACAAGGTGAAAACCTTTAGGCCAAACAGTCCTTTTCTGAAGAATCTGACGGGGCTTCAGACAGGATTTCGTATCTTCTGCAGCTGCTTGATCCATCCCCTGCGCTCTCCACCTCCCACGCGGCGGCAGACAGAGCTTTCTGATGAGTAAACTCCGAATTCTGCCTTGCAAGTGGCTGCACCGCAAGCAGAGTAGCCCGTTTGCAGAATGGAGACATCTGCAAACACAGGTCTTCTGCCAAGCCTTCATCTGGAAATGTAGGGTCTGCAGAAAAGTTCATGAAAAACTCCAAGAAGATCGGGTCTTTCTCCAAAGAGACCAAAGGCAGTTTACATGTGTACGGGAGATCAAAAGAAAAAAGGGAAGGGGAGGAAGGAACACAGCTTTAAGGTTAACTTTATTGTGGAGTGGTGTAAAAAAGATCATTCCTGGCTTACCAATTTTCAATGTATTAAAAAAAGTATTTTAGAGAGAGGATGCCATGAAAGCTTTCTTTTATAAAGATCAGTTAGGAAAAATCTGAGCTTGTGAGATGTAGAGTTAGACAGTTGATACAATAATAAGCTGCCTAGTCTCTTAACAGCTGAATCTCAACATTAATTTTCAGATTTTTCCTGGAGGCATTTGTTCAAATAACTCTTGTGTTTTCAAACTGGGAAAATTATCTGCAAAGGGTTGGCTTGTTATGTGAATAAGCACACAAGATTTTCAGTTAAATTCCATGGCACTGGTTTTTCTGCTCTTTTTAAGTTAAACATGCACATATACATATAAAAAGTAATTTCAAATTCATACTGTGGAAGAGATTACATGTTTTTGAAAGTAACGTGTTTCTTCAACAGCACCTACAGATGGTAATAGCAAACTATCACTTCTTGGAGAAGCCAAACTTAAACTGATATGCCAATGACACCTGCATACCGAGAGTGTTTCGATGCTAAGTACAATTTCGGGATGTGTGTGCTTTTTTCTTTTCAGTCGCATTACCCTTTGTAGACGTGTGCGAACAATGAAGCCAGCCTTCCCTCTAGTGGCCACTAACCGCATGTTTCATGGGCCACAAAGCTTGCACAACTCCAAATACGGAACCATTTCTGTTTAAATTGTAGTAGTTAACTCTTTTTTTTTAATTATTTTTTGCTTATTTTCTCACACACCTGTGTTAGGGTGCCTGACAGTCAGAACTGTTGCAGATACCGCATTCCAACAAATGCCCTGCTACAGGCTTTAGGACACGTTACCACGCTTGGGACGATGTTGAAAATACAGAAAAGGAAGAAATGCTTTCCTTGGAAAGACCCCAACAGCTGCAAAATCTTGGAACTCTCCCTCAGTTTCTGAAATCCTGTTGTAACTTCTGAATTGCGCATTTATTTGCTTTGTATCGGATCACGCACAGTAATAGATTTCACAAGGATGTGGCCTCAGGAGCCCGTTCTTCCCTCTGCCGTCTCCCAGTCACTAAGTGGGCAAATCTCGTAACAGCTGTAGTCCCGTTTCTCTGCCAGTAAAACAGAAGTCGGATCAAACCAGGTTGTTATTTTGGCAACAAACATAAGGGAACGTCCGGGAGACACTAATAAAATAAATCCGCACGGATTTAAAAAAAAAAAAAAGGTTTTTTTTCCTCACCAACTTGTTTTGGACCCGGGCCCGCCGGTGTCCGCGCCAGGGCCGAGGCCGCGGCGGAGCAGCTGCTGACTCACGCTCTGACCTCTGGCAGCTCCTCTCACCTCCGCAGCCTCCGCCGGGCGCAACGCGAGCGGGGCCGTTTCGCGACGGCGTTGGAGCGTTAATGAGGTGCCGGCCTCCCCCGACCCGGGGATCGTTACGCGCAGGCACCGACCAGGGGCCCGGTCACCGCTTCCACGCTGACGCTGTGAGCCAGCGCCCCGCCCGGCCCGGGGGAGCGGCGACAGCCAGAAGGGCCCTCCCGCCGCCGGACACCGCGGCGGCCTCTGCCCCGCGGCCGCACCGGGCCGGGCAGCGCCTCCCCGCGCTCGGCCCCCGCCGGGCGCTGCGGGCCGGGGGGCCGGGGCGCGGGTACACGTGTCCCGGCGACTCTTGTTTACTATCGGCCGAGCGCCGCGCGGGGCGTCCTGGGAGCTGTCGTCCTATCGCCGCCAAGTCGGCAGGCGGTGGCGGCGGCGAAGACGACAACTCCCAGAATGCGTCTCCGTGAGCTGTCGCGAGCATTGACCAATCGGGGCGCTGTCTGCGGGTGATTGATGTGCAGCGCGGTGCAATCCGCTGCGCAGCAGAGTCAAAACATGTCCGCCCTCCGGGCGGATTCCTGATAGGCAAGCCAGGCAGCCAATAGGAAGCGGCTGCGGGTTGAGCAACGTCGTCTTCGACCACTTGGTGACCGAGCATCGCCAGGGCCGGGCGGGACTCCGCCGTGGGGAGGAGGCGGGGGGGCAGTCGAAGGGAATTTGGTAATGGCGACGGGTTTGGTAAGTGCTTTAAAGTTTGGAGCTGCCGCTTCTAGGGGCCTGCGAGGCCCCGGCGGGGGACGGACAGAGTCCGCCGGGCCGGAGGGGAGCGGCGGTGGCCGCGGGCCGAGCCGAGGAGGCCGTTGGGTTGTGGCTTTCGGCGGCGGCCGAGCCCGGACATTGTTTACTGGGCGCCTTCCCTCAGCGGCGCGGCGGATCCGCCGCCCTCCCGCGGTGCTGGGCTGAAACCGGCGGGGTGCGCGGGGGCGCCGGCGCCCCTTGGGGCCCTTTCAGCTGCGGCGCCGGACCCCGAAAGCCAGCGAAACAGAGCCGGTGCCCCCCCTTGTTTTCCCCGGGGAGCCGCCTGCCTGCCCCGCTCTGTCAGAGCGAGGGCGCTCTGCCCCGCGGCGGGGAGCGGCGGCTGCTTGGGGACAGAAGCCGGGGGGAGCTTTGCGGCAGGTGGGGCCGGCGCGGCGGGCGGCTCTGCCCGGGGGCACGGTGGGTGCGGGGGCCGGGGGGGCGCCCCCGTCGCCTCCCCCCGGCCGGGCCGAGCTGTTACGCAGTTGTGAATGAATGGGGCCTTGCGCGCATGCGCGCTGCCGCCTGAAGTTTATAAACAAGGGCCGCGTCCAGGCGGGATCACATGACGGGCGGGGGGGAGCGGGAGCGGGAGCGCGCTCCCGGGCGCGGCCCCGGCTCAGCCTCGGGCCCCGCGCTGGCGCGGAACCGGCCTCCCCGGGGCTGCCCGGGCCGCTGCGGCTCTCGCCCGCGGGTCACGTACTGCTGCGGGCTTTGATTCTGCTGTAAATCTCCTCCTTGTGTAATCCGAGCGGTGGCTGTTGAGTGGCGGGCGGCTGGACGGTGCGGGAGGGGCAGCGCCGCCTCCTGCGGCGGGGGAGGCAGCGCTGAAGCTGCGGTTCGGCCTGCGCGATGCTGAAGGGCCGTGTCTGCAAAAACATGGTGAATCACGTTCCGTGCCCCGCTCAGGCTGCGGCTTTTTCTGGCTCGGGGCTGCGGAGCGGGGATCCCCGGTCAGAGCAGCTCTGCCGGTCACAGGCCCCGGTGTCGATCCAGTCCTGCCAGTATGTTGTGTTTTGCTTGGAGAAGCTGTTCTCTGTGTTAAACTCCAGTGAATTACTGCAGGTGAAGACCTTGCCTGGGACTTGGGAAGTAGGTTGGGGGAAGGAAAGCAAATAACACAAGGAAAACCAGGGGCAGCACTTCCACCCAGGCATTCCTGCACAGTGCGGTGTGGGTGGGTGTTCCCCAGTTCCTGCTGAACCCCTTCTCAGCCACAGTCTTGTATTTAGTTTTGTCCCGATTTTTTTTTTCCCCCACAAAAATAGTCGTGGTTTAATTAATAAACTCTTTTTTCATATTGCCATTTGTGTTACCATGACAAGTTCATAAATGAAGCCATTTAGCCTCTAAAGAAAACAGCAGTAGTTATAGTCCTATGAAGCATATTTCTAGAAAACATCTGTTGCAACAAGTTTTGAACCTGAAGTCGAATTTGGGAAAAAAAAAGAAAAGTATCTTTACAAGCTAGGTAATGCCATTCCCTTAATGTTCCAAAACATTGAAAGGCTGAAGACGAGAGGAGCACATGATGTCCAAACCAGGCTTTAATAAAGTCGAATAGAAAAACTGAAAAGTAAAGTTGGGCGTATTTTTTTGTTTTTCTTTTTAATTCATTGGTTAGAGGATTTTTTGGCTTTTGTACAGGAGTGGCTTTGGTTTAGAGGAATTCTCGTGACTTGGAAGAACAATTCGTTTCTCAAACAAGTGTCTTTGTTGTCAGACTAGCATGTTATATCTGTACCTTATATCTGATGTTCATTGTGTTAGGATACCAGGACAGGTACTTCAAAATCTTGGCAGCTGATGGGAAGGAAGGAGAAGGTAACATCCTCAAAATAAGTTAGGTCATTCATTTTGGCAGGAAAATGGGAGAGAAAGAGAGAAAAAAGAGGGAAAAACAAGGCAGAAAGGATGTAGGCAAGCCAGAAAAACAAGGAGTGGCTTTTCAGAGTTGATTACGTGGAGATAATCGTCAAGGTCCTGACCTGTACTATTGAGGTCTGATTTTTCCTGTTCAGAAATGACTGAGCTTTCTGGTTTTGTGGTGGTCTGTAATTTTACTGTCCCGCATGGGTGGTAGAGGAATAATTTGTATTAAAGATGCTTCTTACAGGTGAAATACACATTCCATTGATAGTTTACTTGATTGTATATTCTCATTACTCTTGCCTTCGCTTTCACCTCTTCAAAATCAGAATTACACTGTTGTGGCTATTGTAGTAGTGCCCTTTGAGTAGAATCAAACATCTTATTTGTGTTTGGAATGCAAGCTTATGTAAGTTTTGCATGTATTTGAAAGACTAGGAGATGAGAAGGTTAGAAATTTTCCAGTAAAAAAAATCACTTATTAGGTCAGGCCTCTTCTGGTGGGGCCAGTATGTAATTTGATGGGTTATGTCTGAACTATATTATGTATGGGACAAGCTGCAAAATGAATGAAACAGATTCATAGAATGATTAAGAACATGTCATATTGTATACACATAATACCTTTAAACTATTTTAATAAAGTTTTTTTCGTAATAGTTATCAGATGGCTTTTTATGAATTTCACTGAGGGAACTTTCAGGCTGATGGTCTTACTGTTTTATATGAAAATACTGGACTATTTTTAGCTATTGTTTGTTTTTCTGTAACGTGCATGATAACTTAATGGACATGCATGTGGTAGACTTTTCAGAATTTCTTTCTTACTAATGTGTTCTCTGTGCTTTTTTGAGGGACTTGCGATTACTTTTTCCATGACACTTCATTAAAGTACGAGGTAATCATGTTATGGTAGCTTTAATTCATCATAATCTGAAAAAACTGTAGATAACCAAATTACTAAAGACTGTATAACCTTGTTTTCCAGCTTTTAGAGACACTGGTTGTGTAGAATAGTCACAGAATTTTCCGACTGCTGAAGATGTTTCAAAATATTTCTTTTGGTATAAATGTTACAGTACTGGGATTTGGGGAGTGAAACCGCAGTGATATCTACTAATAGAACCTTCCTTTTCTTTCCATTTACAGCACAGGGAAGGATGTTAGCAGTCAAATGTGTTTGAGACCATGTCTGGAGTTGAGGTAGCGAGGGATGTGAAGGGCGACGAAAAAGGCTCCTGCGGATACGCTGTTGGTGAAAGGGTGACCAGGGAGAACGTGGGCCTGATGCTAAGTGGTGTAGGAGACCCCATGCTAGTCCAGGCTAAGGACGGCATGTTCTTTGCTTTGTTCTTAATTTGCAAGGCCTGTTTCCAGGTTCTTCAAGACCCTGGGCCTTGCACCATGCATCTGAAGGAGCAGGGTCCTTCTTTGTGTATGGCAGATGAAGAGCAGGTTGGGGCAGGCCAGGTCTGTGAGCAGCCACGCACCATCGGTGAGATCGGGTGCAAGTGTCGGGGGGAGCTGGTCAGTGTTGTGAGGATGGTCTCCAAAAGGTGGTGGATTTGGTGGCGGGAGGGCTCCCAGTAGCTGGAAAAAAGAAAATGTCACACCTGGCTTCGAGGAGGAGGAGGATGTGGGGAAACTACAGGCTGGTTGGCCTAACCTTGATCCGCAAGAACAGCCATGTCCTGGATCTTACAAGGCAAGAAGGTGACCGGGAATAGCCAGGACAGGTCAACCAAAGGCAAATCTTGTCTGACCCGTCTGATTGCCTTCTGTGATGGGATGCGTGGCTCAGGGTACCCAGTGAATGCTGTTTACCGTGGCTCGAGTGGTGGTTGAGGAGGTGACCCCAGACTCTTGGAGGCAATGGGCACAGGTGTTGGCAATTGAAGTTCAAACCATGTGTAAGGAGAAACTTGTTTACAGCAAGAGTAGTCACTGGAACAGGCTCCTGAGAAGTGTCAGGGAACCTCCATCCTTCAAGATACTAGAAACTCAAGTGGCCAGGGCCCCAAGGAGCCTCATTTGACTTTAGAGTTGGCTCTGCTTTCTGCAGGGATGGTACCAGATAATCTCTAGAGGTCGCTTTCAAGCTAAATTATGCTGTGATTCTCAACAGACTATGGAGGACTTGGGGTTCTGGTAGCGAAGTAGACGGTAAAACAGTTTGTGTATACAAATTTTTAATGTCTGTCTCTTTAAAGTCAGATACTTTGGAACATCCTAACATGGTCTGGGAAGTGAAGACAAATCAAATGCCTAATGCAGTTCAGAAGCTCCTTCTGGTAGTGGACAAGAGAACTTCAGGCATGAATGAGTCACTGGAGTTGCTGAAATGTAATGAAAACCTGCCCTCTTCTCCTGGATATGCGTCTGGTGACGAACACATGGAACTTGGTAAATAACATGACTTTTTCAGAAGCAGCCAGATTCTGAAGTTTGTTGTAGTTTTCCTATAGTGAAATTACTGGAAGCTTAGATTACTGATTTTTATCTTAAGTAGGGCAGGGAATATGATAGTAACTTGTGATATCTGAAGGTCTTATTTTGAGTCACTTTTCCCTTTAACCAATTTCCAGTTCTGACACACTGGCCTGTTGCCTTAAATGTGTTCTTGAACTCAGAGCTACAAATTTCTGCTCCTAATCTCCAGAGAAGCTTTTTTTGGCACAAGAATAACAAACGGAAAGCTCAAGAGCTCCTCCTAAAGGGAAATTACGCTGCTTTAGATCAGCTGCAAATAGAGATTCTGGGCTAGAAGAACATTTAACTTTGGTTCTTATTTATTGGAGAAAAATAGCATGTAGGTTAGAAAGTATTGATTTAATCAATAAAATCCTAACACACTTAATTGAAGTCATGGAGTGATTAAGAGTTATGATACTTAGTTACACGAAAGCATGTAACACAGACTTTTGTTAACAAGCTGGACTCTCGTATTTTGTATAACGTGTGAAATGTGTAGATTATTGATAGGAATTCACCCCTACCAGGCTGTATACCCAGCTTTCATGACTTCTGAGTTACTTAGTTCCACTCTGTGGTGGAAACATGGAAAACTTTTAACTTGTACAGCCCCTGGTGTTGATATTTTTTAGTGTCACACCTGCTGAGACATTAATTTAGTTGCCTTTTATTGAATGTTTTAGTATTTTAGTGAAACATGTTGCTACTTTTGCGTAATTCTGCAGTACAATTCTGTGTAAACTAGTCAGTCTAGTAAAAACTTCAAAACCAGAACTACATTTTTATCTAGTTACTTAATGTTTTTCTTAAACTGCTTGTATGAATGTACAATAGACTAGAGACATGATTATTTCTGTGGCCATTTTGTTCGTATTATGAATAGGGTTTGTGAAATGTTGGTAATTATAATATGAGAAAATAAAATTAGTTGCTTTGTGGTTCCGTTTTGATTTTTATTTGCAAGATTTGTTGTCAACTAGAATTTATCAGTGGGTATAGTTCTGGTAATTCGTGCATTTGTTTGTAGATGATCTTCCTGAACTACAGGCTGTGCAGACAGATTCTACCCCACCTGCACTTTTCCAGCTTGGTGCTGATGTTTCACATCAGGAATGTTCAAGGCCTTCATGGAACCAAAATACCTCAAACAGCAATGCGGAAAATGCTTATTCTTGTGAGAATGGCGTGAACTGGTTGACAGAATTAGCAAATATAGCCACAAGTCCTCAGAGTCCTTTGATGCAGTGCTCTTTTTATAACAGGTACTGACATTCATTTCCATGTTGAACTCTAAGATTTATAGTATTCCGTCTCCAGAAATATTCCCTTCACACCCTCTGACTTTGAACTGGAGGCCTATTTTTGATCTTTCTATATAGAAACTTTATTCTTCTATAGACAATGGCACAGGGCTCATTTCAGAGCCTGTTGCAAGAGCTTCTTAATTGCCAGCCACGAATGAGGTAGGGCGGTATAAGGACATTGCTTAACCACAGAAGGCTCAGAAATTATGGGTATTTACCTCATGTGAAGGAGCAGATGAAAAATGAAGATGAACTTGTTATGTTAAATTCTTAATATTTACTAGTGCACTGACTTTAGATTTTTTTTTTTTTTTTAAGAGCTAGTTGGAAATCTTGTGCAATGTGGTTTTTATTAATACTGTTTCACATTTGTGATCTGTAAATTCCATAAGGCTGTGAGAAGCAGTGTGGGATCTTAGAAATTTCTGGGCTTCACCTTCTATTGTACTGGTTTGGTCTTAGGTTTGTAATAAGAAAATTAAATGCAGTACTGTTAACAGTAGCGCAGTTGGGATTTAATCATTAGGACAGAGAAGATATCTTGATGTACTCTAAGAAATGAGGCATCCGCTTCAATATATTTGTGAAAACTTCAGCATTGTGACAAGGAGATGCTGATGTGGCAGTAGTACTGACATTTGGGTGGTGTATAGAAGCTATGCACAAATTATGCTAAATACTCCCTTTGCCTGAGCTTGCACCCTTTAATCATCCCATTTGAATATTGGTGTGTAGGAAGTTTGTGTGGTATTCAACTGATGCAAACAGCAATATTTATTAAATAAGACCATTTTAGAGTAATGGCAGCTAAGGTTTGTATTGTCTTAATCTGAGATACTTTAAAGTAAATTTTTCTATTGTAGATCATCTCCTGTTCACATAATAGCTACAAGCAAAAGTTTACATTCCTATGCACGTCCTCCACCAGGATCCTCAAGGAATGATCCTAACTTCTCCAAGAATGATTTGGATGAAACACCAGTCAGACATGAAAGGGTGAGCATGAGTAATGGGTTAAGCTTTTTGAAAAGAGAAGCTAGTTTTAAAAAAAAATCTGTTTAGTTATAATACCAATCCTATTTAAGCTAGATTTTCTGTTACTTTTCTTTTTACCAAACATAGTAGGCTTGTAGTACTGCATCATTGAGTCCACATTTTTGTGATCACATTCTAAGAAAGCTCTACTTGTCTTGTAGTTCATTCTATAGCAGGCTTTGAAAAAATTGTATTAACTTGTGTGCTGTCTCAAAAAGGAAATATGAAACCATCTCCTTTTAGATGCACAAAAACTGTCAGTCCTGCTTCTCCCTTTCTTGTGTAGTGTCTGAAACTTGCCTGGTAAAGACATTGAGTTTTTCCCAGTGATTTATCTTGAACTGACTTGCACCTACAGCTTTCCAGTAATTTGACCATAGAGTAATGTGTACTTTGGGTGGTTCTGTGGAAGGCCAAGGAATGATGGCTTGTGAAGTGCTTGTACCTAAGCATAAGGTGATCCAGAGGTGCAAAATTAATCTCAGAGAATGAAACCCAGAAATTTCAGGATGGCACATTTCAAAAAAAGGAGATGAAAATATTCCATTCACATTTACTATATTCCTTGAGTCTTTTGTCTTCATGTTACATTCCTATTAGTATTTAAGGCAAAGTGATGACACAGATGCAAATTAGAGAATGTGTCTGAAGACATACAAGACCAGCCCTAAAATCTTCTGCAGTAAAATATCAACACTATTTTGCTTTTTTCAATAGGTGAGCAGTGAATCAGAATCTGGCATTTTCTGCATGTCATCACTTTCAGATGATGATGATTTAGGGTGGTGCCATTCCTGGCCCTCAACTGTCTGGCATTGTTTTCTAAAAGGTAAAGAACATGTATTGTCAAATAAGTATTTGTTTTGTTTTGTTTTCTTTTTTTTTTTTTTTTTTTGTAACACACACTTTCTACAAAACACTAATCTTTTTTTTTTCCCCTTAAAAAAAAAAATCTATTAGGCTCTCGTTTGTGCTTTCATAAAGGACGCAATAAAGAGTGGCAGGATGTTGAAGATTTTGCAAGATCTGAAAGCTGTGGAAAAGAGGAAAATCTCCCAGCAAGTCCTTATAAGGTAGCTGTTATTTGTATTAAATTCATTTCAAATATTTAGTTTCTTTTTTTCTGAGACAGTAATTAAAGGCACAGGGATGACATGTTTATACTAGTCTAGAGCTGATCACTCCACTATTTGGGTATCTTGCTATAAAGCAATTCAGCTGAATTCATTTAGGTATGTCTTGAATGTTGTATCATCTTTATTAATTTCTCGTGAGAGCACTAGGAATGTTGGTATTTTTTAATACAAGATGAGAATATAAACTTGCATGATACACAGGTATATGCTTTTCTTGGGGGAAAAGCTCTGAACTGTGTGTATGTTTACAGGGCTACGGTGCCGATGGTTTGAAGTTGATTTCTCATGAAGAAAGCATTTCCTTTGGTGAGTCAGTGCTGAAGCTGACTTTTGATCCTGGCACAGTAGAAGATGGCTTGCTTACAGTAGAATGCCGACTCGATCATCCTTTTTATGTTAAAAACAAAGGTATGAAATACTACAAGTATACTTGGTAGTGTATTAAAATATTCTTAGAAAGTGGTTGCAGATTTTATTGGCATCCCATATTGCTCAAGAAATTGATAAGAGTGGTGGTGTAGAATCAATTTACTATATTTGTAAAGAAATTCAGAATTTGAATTTAAACAGACAAAACTGTAAAGCTGTAGAAATACTGCATATATCTTAAGGAAAGATTTGATCAAATATATAAATGTAGCTCTGGAAAAAAGGAGAAAAAAATGAGAGAAACTGGGGGGAGAAAAGAAAGTTGCAAATGAGGGAGGCTTTTCTCACTTACTAAACAGGGAACTTCTGGTGATAAAAGTTTCCAGGTTTTGATTACTTTTCTTACTAGGAGATTTTACTTGAGATAAAAATAAACTATTTGCAGTAAGAATTCCCTGAGTGTGTGTTTCTGATTATTCTTTTGGGTGAAAGAAACTACATCAGAACATTTTTATAAAATGATATCATTTAGAGATACAGGATTGTTCCAGTGAAGAACTAGAGAGATTGTCTGGCCGTTTGTCTAATTTAACTCTTTACCACTTCAGGTTGGTCATCTTTTTATCCAAGCTTGACTGTGGTACAGCATGGCATTCCATGCTGTGAAATGCATCTTGGAGATCTGTGTCTACCTCCTGGACACCCTGATGCCATTAACTTTGATGATTCAGGTGTTTTTGATACATTTAAAAGGTAATTTTTGGATAAAGTGGCCTCAGTGGTTCTTGTATTTAATGAGTAGGCACCTTAAGTCTACAAGAATTTGAAGCGTGTAGAGGAAAAAGAGAATACTTATTGGTAATACAAGATAGAGGGGAAAATCAAGACTGAATATGAGGAAAGCTGTGTAATTATGTGCTCTGCTAACCTGCCACGTAATACCTTGGAGTGAAATAACATTTCAGCCCCTTTTTATGATAGTCTAAGCCAGATTAGATGAAGCAGTGAAAAAAAAATGTTTTATCTGTATAAATTGTTCAGGTAAAGTGGGTTATGTTTGAAAAAACTACTAGTTTTCCCACAATAGTATGTCTGCCGGCTATTAACTTGTGCTTCGTGTGCAGCTGTGTATCTGGATTATCTGAGTAGTTTCTTAGTAATAAATGCATGTGCTATAGCTTTAGAATACATGACTTTCATAATTAGTTCTTACTAGTTTTGTATACTGTGCTTTTTGTGATTCTTTTCTAATATATCAAACTTGCCTAACTCCAAAGTTTGATTAACTTTGAGTTTTGCCTTGCTTTGAGCAAGGAGTTCAACCAGATAACCTTCAGAGGTCCTGTCCAACATAAATTATTCTAAGGAAATAGTATTACTCAATGATTTTTCCATACTATTTTGAGATGTCTGGGTTTAGTAGAATCCATCTTCTCCTATGATATTGGATCCTTTTTAGCATTGTTTTTAGTCCGGTTGCTTTTTGTTTTTTATGATTAAAAAAAATAATTTAAAATGCTGTTTGCAGTTCAAGCCCTAGGAGCACTTGCATGATGTCAGTCTGGCATAGAGAGTTCAGATTGCTTGTCTTCACTCATTTGCTGTCCTGGTTTTTTGGTGTTTTTTTTTTTTCTTTCTTATTAACTCCTGTTCTGAACTGCCTATGTACAGAACTGTTAGAGTCATTATAGTTACATGTCACTGAAAAAATTTGACTTGTGGCTCCTTATTCATCCTGCAGTCCAGCTGAATACAGCCTGGATGCTTCAAATTCCTTGTCTCTCTTTCTGGGCAGAAGGGAGTAAGTCACTGAGAAAGGAACATGCAGCAGCAACTGTGGTTACAGGACAGAAAAACTAAAAAACACAATTCTGTTGCTGTGTTATGGGAAGGAGATTAGGAATAGCAAGGGTGTTTGTAGAACAGAGAGATCCTTTCTCATTATCTCAAACTTACCTGCAAGGTTGGCAGCATTATCCTTTCGTTGTTGCTTTTTCCTTTTCTGAGGGATTTTGGAGACAACCCTTCAGGCTCCACCCTTTCTCCAGGTTCTGTCCCACAGAAAGGAGCTGCCTTTGCTGATGGGGCTGGACTGCCACTTGCAGTCCTGCCTTCCCAGTAGTTCTACTTTGTGTGCAGAAAAAAGCTCTCCAAGGCCCTTATTTTTGCCATAAATTATGCAGCTATAGCCACATTGAGCAGTGAGTGAGCGCAGCCTTAGAGTTATATGCATTTTATGTTTATTTTTTGGTGGTAACTAGTGTTTTGGATTTATGACCGAGTAGCACTTTGACCAGTGTGTTTTCCCCATGTATATAGCATGCTAAAGACCGGATAGCCTGTGGTTCCCAGACTGACCTGCACACACCTGGAGATGATAACAAGTAGCCTGTGGAATTAAACTTCTTCTGTAGTTAATTGTAGTTGTTCGTCAACAACAAATTACAACAGTTACAGTATTTGGAGGTCTAAATTGTGTGGAAACAGCTCATCTAAGCTGTTGAAATACCTTGAAATATTGAGGAATCTCACATTTTTGTCACTAGAGGGCAGACGTCTGTCAGCTTTGAATCAAATAGTTTGCAACATTATGGATCTTTAAACAAATTTTTAGTATCAGTGGAAGGTTTGTCTGTAAAATAATATGTATTTAACTGCTTAGAGAAGTTAGTTATACAACTATATATTATAGTTACACAACTGTATAATATATTTTAATATAGTGTCTTCATTTTTGCCATTATTCTATATTTTCAAGTGAACTCAATGCTTATTCTTCCCACGTCAGTTGTCCCTTTCGGTACCTATAATTCACCAACTAGATTTGATTTATAGTAAGGACAGAAGCAGAAAGAAAGAAACTTATTTCAGAAGAGGATTAAATTTGAAGACGGTGTGTATTTAATTGTTATATAGCTTGGGAATTGATAATACACAGCAGATCTTGCAAAGTTGCAGTCTGCCGTCACATTGAAAAAACTATTAATTCATCTGCAAAAGTTTGATGTGGTTTTTGTGTTTTGGGTTGGTGGTTTGTTTGGTTTTCTTCACACTGACATTGCATCAAGCACAAATCATTGTCACACAAAAGAGACCGGAATACTAGAAATTTAGTACAGGTGAAGAGTGAGCAGCTCTCTAGGGATTTTACATGAAAATTCTTTGGTCATTTTACGATATGTCTTTTTCTTGTAGTTACGATTTTACACCAATGGATTCCTCTGCAGTGTATGTGCTCAGCAGCATGGCTCGCCAGCGTCGCGCTTCTCTGTCTTGTGGAGGATCAAGCAATCCAGATGCTGAGAGATCAGAATGCAGCAGTAAAAACTGTGCATCTGCTGCATCGTCACATCTTTCCTCCAATTCTTTGTGCAGCAAAGCTGGCAAAAGCCACAGCTCAGGGACTGCAAGTACTGTGAGTGCCACTTCTCCAAACAAGTGCAAAAGACCAATGAATGCCTTCATGCTTTTTGCCAAAAAATACAGAGTTGAATATACTCAGATGTATCCAGGAAAAGACAACAGGTAATGGTATAAAATTCTAGTTTTTTAATTACTGGTGTGCTAGCTGAACATCCATGTCTCACCTTTAAATGTAAATTTTGCATTTGAAATAAAATGTGTGTATATTGTTTTAAGAACAAGTTTTGTGAGATGCTGACACAAAACTTAAGTTATGGGTGGACTTATATATGCAGTACCCAGTAAATTTGACACAAGCCGATTTTGGCAAACTTAACTTCTGAGAAAGCATTTGGGTAAAGGAGCTGACATATGTATATATGTGCACCCAGAGTCACAAATACACAACTGTCTTTGTTTACGCTGGTGAGAAATGTCTGTGGGATAAAAAGTACCAGGCTCGCTGCTCATGTGTTGTATTGGAAAAAGGGAATTTCTGGTTCTTCTAATTAAGTCTTGACATATTATTGCAAATTGTTCAGTGCACTTACTATCATTTAGTCTTAGTCTGTGTATCATATTGAATAATGAAGTACTGGTTGTTGGGGTATCTGAAAGATCTTCATCCAGACAAAACATTGCTAAATTTTTTTTGTCCTAAAGGCATTCGACAATCTGCTGAAATTTGCAGGAGGAGCCATATGACCCTGTGTTTGGGGAAGGGTTCTTTGTTGGTTTGTTCTTTTGTTCATATGCACATTCATGTCTAAACTTTTTTTTTTAATATAAAGATGTCCATTACATATATTTTAATAATACGTTATGCTAATTGTGCATATGAAATATAAACCAAAATGTGAACACACACTGATCTTATCAGATTCTTAATATATATAACAACATGAAGACTGTTATTGTCGAAATTGCATTGTCACATAAAAATTTTAGTACTAAATCTGGTAAAAACTAAAGGTGACAGGGCTTTGAGAGGGTTTTGGCTATTTTATAATGTTCCAGTAAGGAATCTGTAACTGGTGTTGAGAAATAAAATCCTACCCTACAAATAACCCATCCTTAAATCCCAGCCAGTCTTGTGTGTCCTGGCAATGATGCTCCGCAGTGTTTATAGCAATTCCAGTGAAGCAGATCTGCTGCCTCCACATTCATTGCAGCTATCAATGAGAAACGGAACAGAGTGTCAGCTGGGAAAGTTTATGATGATTATATATTTAATTTAAAATGCTGATTTCAAATGGGTGCAGTGAACTGGATCTGCAGCTAGATGGATTTGAAAACAAATGGAATATTTCGGTGAGAACCTTGAAGGAAGGCGATGGCGAAGTTCCACGTGGGCGGCAGAGCGCGCCGCTTGTGTTCGGGAGGCAGCACGCTGGGGTACAGTTCTGTGGCATCCACAAAATAGAGCACAGAAGAAATTATAGAAGTTAGTGATAATTGGTTTTATAGGCATTCAGCTACTGTTGTTAAAGTGTTGCTGGGACATTTATTAATTCACCTGTTCAGAGGGAACTCTGTTTCTTAAGTCTAAGTATGTGTCATTTTCGGATTACTGAGTAGATCTTACAGTTGGTTACAGGTAGTACCCATTTCTGTACATGGAGTTCTTATGTTTGCTACAGTTATTTTTCTTACGCATGTAAGAAATGACAGCACTTGAGGTATTCAGAGTTAAATCATCTGTTCTGAGACAAAGTAGCTCAAGCCATGTCAGCAAGATAACGAGCTGTAAACATTAAAAACACAGGTTAACATTCACATGATATCTAAATGTAGTGTGGACCGTATGGCTGTACTTGAGAAACTGGTGTTAGGGTGGCACTTCTTTTCTAGATATTCTCACTGTAACCGTAGTTGGACTTGACTGTGAGTTCAGAAATACTTGAATAATTGGAGTAGTGTACATTCTAAATATGAAGAAAATCACCTGAACCGTTAACAGCGTTTGTTCACGCTGAACATAATTACTGAGTAAACTTGAGACGTTCTTAGCTACTGTTTGACAATTTGGTTTGGATTAGCTGCAGTGTAAGGGATGGCATCCTGCACACCAGTCTGTTGCTGAAACGTTATCAGGTGCCTCTCCAGCGTTGTCAGAGGAGGAGGGCGGCACACAGCGCGCTGCCGCGTTCTGACCGCTGAAGGGCACCTGAGGCAGGGATGCACGAGGGTCAGTGCTTTCTTGATTCTGGTCAGGAGAATTATTTCTCTGTTATGTCAGGAAGTTTCTCTGCACATTGTTTTTCAGTCTCAGTGGTTTGCTTATTGAACGATTTCCTTGTAGAAATGGAGCTTTTGTCTTTGCACTATATTTTTCAAGCTTTTTGAGATGTACGGATCTGTACTCGCTTTCAGTGCCTCAGTGCAGTTTTTTCTCTGGAGGTACAAAATCCATATTTTTGCATTTGAAATACAAAGATAGTGCAGTTTTATTTGGAAATGCAATGGCTTTCTCAGCAAACCTGCTCACTCTGGGTCACTGTGTTCTTTCCTGGGGGTATGAGTGACCCGATACAGTCTGGTGACCAAAACCAGACAGGTTTCTGGTGCTGTCGATTTGCCTCTGGATACTGCCAAAACATGAAACATCTGCTAATTAAGCTGGAGTGTGTTTAATTCTGACAACAGAACTAAGATACCGGTTCTTAATTTCAGTAGAAAAGCAGAACTTACGTTGCCAAAGAGGCCAGTGCACGTGGGTTTGATGGTGAAGGGATCTGGCTGCAGCTGGAGGAATTTGCCGTGAGGAGCCACCAGAGCAGGTGCCAGCAGGGGTGCAGCGCAGCCTGGCCGAGGTCTCGCTGTGACCTGGTGCTCTGCAGCTCCGGGACCCTGAGCGGTGCCGCACGGGCTTGCAGGAGCCAAATTGGGTTTTCTGGTGTGGTGCAGAAGCGCCTTCAGAATTGCTGCATGTAAAATGATGTGGAAATGGTTGATAAGACTCTGCTCTTCTTGGTTCTGTTAGTCTGTCAGTAGCTTTGCAGTCACAAGGAACTTTTTAATATGATAAAGCAAAGTACTTAGTCGTACACACCTTTTTCGTGGAACTTTTATCACTGTAATCTGAAGCCAGAGCATCCCTACTCAGCAGTTTAGTAGTAGTCATTGATAAAAGAGCTGTTGTTTAGAGATTTTCATTCAGTTATGGGATGGAGTTAAAAGCTTTAATGGAATATTGATCCAACATTTGGGAGTGCAGTTAAGCAGTACGGCATGATAACATGGGGAGATACTGCCCAGAAGACATGAAGTTCATACGAAGTAGGAAAAGCGATTGATTCAGCTACTGGCAATAATAATAGGTGCGTTAGAACAAACGAGAACTTTCTGGTACGTTCCACCCACTCGTGTTCTCCCCAGTGTGGGTAAAAGGTGGAGAAAGCTACACACATCTATTACATAGACATGGGGGGTTCTAGTTAATCAGATATTTGTTTGGCTGAGGTCGTATTCAGATCATTGCTCTAATTATTAGAGAACATATTTTCAGCAAATCTGTCATATGATCATCTAGTACAAAAGCAGAGCAAAACAAATGTGAGTTACCATTTGGTGGTGGTTTTCTTAACATCCCTATTTTGCTGGTTTATGCAAGTTGTTGTGTATTCAAATGTACTCCCTTTGAAATGTTAGAATGTGCATTGACCCATGCTCAGCTAACACAGAACTCTTAGCTGTTTAACTGTTAAAAGTAGTATGAGAAGATAATCAGAAACACGATTGTTTAAAAAAAAAATAATACACAGTTGATTTTCTTCTGTGTGTGTTATTTCCACTTTTAACTTTTGTCTTCTTGAAAGTGCTGAGATGAAAGAGGAAAAAAACAAGAGTATTTCTTAACACCTTATCCTGACCATACTGTAAACATTTCTCTTGCAGAGCCATAAGTGTGATACTTGGTGACAGGTGGAAGAAAATGAAAAACGAGGAAAGACGGATGTACACACTAGAAGCCAAGGCCTTGGCAGAAGAACAGAAACGTTTAAATCCTGACTGTTGGAAACGAAAACGAACAAATTCGGTATGTTTGTGAAGTGATCTTTTTCGTTGTGCAGCTAAATGTGTTCCTGTGGCAGCTAGAGTGGGTTTGTCCAGGCCAAACTCTGCTGTCCACTGCTGTCTTGGTAGCCCGAACCTTCCCATTCCTGCCCTGTGCTGTGGGACAGGTGGCAGGAGACAGACCAGGAGAGGCTCTGTCCCTCAATATTTCGTGAGGGTTCCAGGAGTTCTGTTGGACTGAAAGTGAGTGTGCTTGTGAAATGCACAAACTTTCATTTGAAGTAGCTGAGTTTATAAGGTTGTACCTAAATTACGTCTGGCCATTCCCCTCAGACTTTCACAAAATTCTGTTGTGATTCAATCACTCTCCTTTTTCTCCAGTAAAAGCTCTTTTCCATTTTTGTTTTTTTTAACTCATAGTTTCTATCAGCATATATGAAGTTATGGAGGGATCAAGTATTTTTCCATTAATCACTTTCATTTATTACTCTATTTAATTGCAAAATAAATAAAATAGATAACACTTCTTCTGTAGGGAAATAAATTGCTTTCCACTTCATAGAAGTCCATCCATTTCAGAGTCTGCCGTAATGTATTGGTAGGTGGTGGATGTATTAGGTAAGATAAGGGCTGTCAAGCTAATATATGATATAAAGAGAACATCAAGAAAAGGAGAATCTGCCAACTTGCATGTTCAGCTAGAAGAGCAGGTTGGAAGGAGAGAGCACTGAGGTGCACAAAATGCCAGGGCCTTTCCTCAGCCGTTTTGTGCCTGGGTAGGAGACCAGGTGTGCTGTGGGCTTTGCAGGTTTTAAGTTTTCATCCTCAAATTACGCCCCGTTCCTTTCGTGTGTAAATGAGGTTAACTTTCTCAAGAGTATATGCAAGTGTTGCCTTAAGGCTGAATCAGAAATGCTCCAATGCCAAGTTGCTTCTTGCGGTACGTACTTGGTGCTGAGTTTTCAGTCCCTTGGTGCAGAAGGTTTCACCAACTCCCAGCTGTGAAGAACAAGCTGGTTTTCTGTTCTCTGTATTCTATTGGAATCAACAGTGACAGCTGCTCTTAGATTTCCTTGTGGGGTTAGTTAAAATAATACGATTTATTCTGTTTTTACACTACTGCAGTCTCGGGCATGGTATGGTGAGATCAGGTTTGCTGTGCACCTGTGAGCTTCAGGAACTCGCTGGGGGTGTCTGTGTGTACCTGAGAGGAATGGGGTGGGTTGGCCTTAGTAGAAAGGGTGGTTTTCTACCTGCCTTGTAGTAGGATCTTCCTTGTCCTTAGGGCCTTCAGGCCAAGAGAAGAGAATCCATAGAACCTGTTACCTCCGTGTTACTGCAGGAAATACCTCTTTTTAAATGTTTTATTTCAGTGAACTAAGAATTTTGTTCACAGCTTGGTTACCTTACCAGGTAGTGATGGTGGACTCTAGGCTGTGACAAAGAAGTCTTGATGGTCTTTTGGTGATGAGGGATTAAAATCATGTGTTTCAGCCTTTTGTTTTCTTCTGAATAACTAACCAATGATTACAAGTACTTGTGGCTTTCAAAACGAGTGTTTGCTGGATTCAGGATAGTATCTAGTTCCCCTTTGCTCAGTAACTGCTTACCTGCTTTTCTCTTCTCTTTTCTCAGGGCTCACAACAGCATTAAGCCAGAATTTTCCTGTCGACTCTGTATTTACAAAATGGCTGTTGCTTGATGGCAAGAAGATGCAAGATCAAGGTCTTACTATTTGTTGTGACTTTGTGTGACCATAAAATACTGGCACCATCAAGTCAGAAATGATCTAACATGAGTGCAGATTTGCTTTTTACAATAGAGCATTAAGTAAGCTAAAACTATCAACATGTTAAACCAAATTGCCTTATTTTTCTTCCAAACTTCATCTATGTATCAGGTAATATAGGCTTGAAAATGGATATCCTGTGGTGCTAAAGTACTTTAGAAAGAGGCGAAGGAGACCTGTAAAAATGTTTATTTTTAGAAGAAAATGTACAAAAAGGGGAATTTAAAAATACGTAACAGCTGTTTATATACATTGATTCTTATTGCTGATTAATATGTATTGCACAACCATATTATTGATTACGATTCTGGGGCCTGGGCTTTTCTGAAATGGCAAAATGTATTCTCAGCCTCTTGCTTCCCAGCCTGCCCAGATGCCAACAAGTTACCGCAGCGTGGTAGCTGGAGAGCGCGGTGTCATGGAGCACAGGGGCTGCCACTTGGGTTGCCACGTCAAAAATTTGTAGCCACAAGTGAGCTGTTTTTTGCACCAGCTGGCACTAGTGAGAGCTGTTCTTTCCAGTAGAAACAATGGCCCGAGACAGGATGAAACGAATAAGTAGCGTTATCTCAAGAAAAAATGGTGCTGTTGCTATCATCACCATCATAGTTTTAACTCTGTGTTTTGTCTTTGCCACATATTCTACAATATTTTATTTTGCCATAAGACATCTTTATGGTGGGGGCAAACTTTGCACTTAACTGTACGTGCAACACTTGCACTTTACTTTTTTTTTCCTCCAACTGTCTAAAATTAGAGCAGCTGCATTAGGGTTACAATTGCTTCTGCTGTGAACTTTTACAATCGTGGCTTTTCATGTACTAAACAGCTGTGTGTTTCTTTTTTTTAAGAATCACAACTGTAAATTTCAGTTTATGACACGTGTCTACATGATGTTGCCCCTAAAATTTTTTGCACACTATATTCTTGTATATTATTTCAAATAAAGTCATTAAAATTTGGTGTTGTGTATTTTATAAAATGAAGACGACATCATGAAGTCAGTCCTGTAGAGTGTGATGCTTTGCAGTTAGGAAGCTGCTGAAGAATTTCAAATACTGAGTTCAGGATTAGGTAGTCAATGCTCTTTTTATTAGTTTAAGCAAAAAGAGAGTTGAAATCAATATAAATTATTTCAAAGTGAATAGCAGTGCAATAGAGAATCATTTATGTAAATTTATAAATATTTTTCCGTGTGTTAAAATTAGTGATTTTTAGATGAAACTCTAGAATCATCAGTTTCCAAAAGTACAATTTTCTGAATAAGGCTAAAATGTATCCAACTGTTTAAAACTCTACTTGTAGGAAAAGAGTGACTTCCTTATTTGAGATTTTCAGCAACTATACTGTAATATTCGAGTATATTCTAATTTTAAACCTTTCTAAATTCAAAAGGAATGCTAAAGAATGATTCATTTTTATTAGATGTAGACTCACAGCACATAGAAATTGTACAATTTCCTTATAATAGTTATGTATAAGTTCATTCTATAATGTGAATGTAAAGCAAGAAGGCAGAAGTTGCACAGATGAAGGAGGTAATTGCATTTCATTGTAAAGCCCAGATATTTGGGGATAATTTACATGAACCAGAAGTACAAAGGTGGCACCAAAGACCCATGACTGTGTTACTGTCCATTCCCTCTTTTGGAAGAGTTGTCCGAACACCTTCACTGAAGGGCTGACATCGCTTTCTGCAGCAGCTGAACCATTATGGGATAGACTGGTGCAAACTCCTTTCCCTCTCTTGTTCTTACTGATTGAACATAAGCTTCCAGTGCACCGCTGGAAAAAAAAAAGAAGAGTGACTGAATAGCATTCAAGTATGGTAAATTCAGGATCTGCAACTGAAATTAATTGATTTTTTTTTTTTCCCTACTGTGGAATTTTGCTGATATGATCTTGTGTGATCTTGCTCTACATAATTGTTGCCTCATCTTTCTCTCCCTCCTTACATGTTTTGAGCAGCGAACAAGTTAACATTTAAATCAGCAGCATGTTGCAGATGGCTTGAAATGACAGCTCTGACGCACAGACCTGGGCACATTGCTGCACTGGTAACCTTTAGAAACAAAAAGACTCAACTCCAGCTGCTGCAGACACTACGAGCAGAACTTACAGAATGAAAACTGGGGCACTGGTGAACAACCAGGGTGCCTTTGGATGATTCCTGGCTCAGTCTTCTGAACCGCTGCTGTCCCTTGGGGAGCACGGTGCTACCAAAGTTTATCTGTGTTCATGCGTCTTTGCTGTGTTTTTCTTCTACGTTGTCACAGAATGTCACACAGAGAAGTCTTACGAGATTTACATAAATACAGCCATTTCAAAGGTAAAAGGGGCAATTGTGATTACATACCTGTCTGTACTTAATTAAACTTGCTCTATAACACAGGGCTATCTTTCATCCAACAAATCTAGTAAATGGTGGTGTTGAATAACAGCAGAGCTGTAAAAGATTCTGTAAATGCTGAGCTGTTCAGATTTTGACTTAAGTAGGCCAAGTTAGTCTCACCATACTTAAATAGGGCTTCTAATTTAATTGATTTTTCTTCTCCTTTTCATGTAATAGATCTCACGATCATGGGGTTTCCTTCTAAACCCCTTTGTTATATTATGTTCCATTGGTGCTATTTACAGCAAAATTGTGACACTCAGGAAAATGCATGTACAGACAGTCCCCGTTCCAAGTGGGGACGAGGACAACTCCCAGCACACAGCGAATCCTCTTCTGGTTGGTGACAGCTGCAGCACCAACACCGCACGGACCTTCCCGGCCGTGTCAGACACCGTCCTGCAGGGCAGCAGCAGAGCTGAAATCATCCCGCAGGGGCTCTGAGAGGTTTCAGAACAGACTGAGCAAAGTAACAGTCCCTTGTGTTGGAGGGGACGCACCTGAGAGCTCTTCAGTTTTGGTAACAACTACTAGTGAGTTACTGCTGAGCGGTCCACACCAGGTACCAACACACTCTGATGAGTCACTTGGCATTCACTGCACATCAACAGCAACAGAAAAGTTATCCCATGTTACAGCCAGAAAAGCAGGGAAAGAATATTTTATCTAGCCAAAATAAAGCTGAGTTTTTGCAGCCAGCTCCCTGGAAACGTTCAGCCTGCTCTTCCCGGTGGTCTCTGGGGAGCAGCACAGCATCTACACCAGGGCTGTCAAATTCATTTTCATCAGGTGCCACATCAGCCTTGCGGTCACCTTCAAAGAGCCAAATGTAATTTTAGGACTCTCTCTATATATATAAATGTAGGAGTAGTTACGTTTACACAGGCTGATATGGCGCCCAGTGAAAATGAGTTTCACATCCCTGGTCTACAGGGGAAGAGGCAACAACTAAACAACAGCTCACTGCACCTTGCTCCCAGCAAAGACCACCAGCGCGACGGACTGCAGAGGGATCAGGCACAGCCATAGGTTAGTGCTAAATCCCAAGATTTAAAGAGAAGTGAGACGGGGGGAGCGGGACAGCAGGTGCTTCTCAGATAAACTGGCCTCTGGTGGCACGGAGGGGCAGAGCGTGTGTGAGCAGACAGCAGCGAGTGGGAGATGCAGGCAGGGGAGGCGCCAGGATCCCACCAGGATGAGGAGAGATGTTTCACAAGAGTCAGACGTGTCTCACTTCCACTCAGGTCAGCACTCAAGTGCTCCGGGCAGCAGTAATCGTTGAACACGTTAGATGTTAGTTACCTTCTACAAAGAATAGTCCCTTGTATTAAAAAGACAGTTGAGAAACTCCTGTGACAGTTTTCTTACTGTAACTGTCATTTGTCTTGCTGAATCTCTCCCCTTGCACTCACCGGTGTCACTGGCTTTTCCTCTATACACTCCCCAAAGTTTGTTGGGCGCACATAGTTTTTAGAAGTCATCAAGAACTGAAAATAGAAATAAGCATATTGACCTGCTTAACTTAGAAAGCTCTGACACCTCTTGGTGAAGTTGTGGGTTGCCATCATTATCCAGATGGTAACATTGCTATCCCTTTCTGACGTTATCTGCTTGCTTTGAAAAAGCCCTTGAAAAATATGACAGAGATAACCAGATCCCTTCAGATGAAAGGGAGAAGCTTTACCCTAAAAGCAGCACCCAAAACCACTCAATGTCAGCCCGCGATAATCCTTAGCCAGACTGTTATTCCCATCAGATCAAACAAGAGGGAATGAGATTTAGGCTATGCTAAGTGCCAAACACCAGTATTAGAGTCCTGCTATCACACCTTCCAGCAGCTTTTATCTTTTTGCTTCCTCCCCTGCCTCAAAAGAATCTGACTTAACTGGTAAAACCAACTCCATCAGAGACAGCCACTGTCCTCTTACAACTCAAAGAGCAGCTAAAAGGAACTTGGCAAATGGTTTGGTGGCCTCAGAACTGCCCAGACCCTTCTCCTTCCCAGCAGAGACCAGTTAGAAGCTGATCTTTGTCAGCTCCCTTCTGCTGTGCTTGCTCTTCACTGTGCCTTTGCTCGCTTTGTTTCAAAGAGACAAACCACATCAATGTGACCAACTCAGGAGCATCTTAACTAACTCTCTTTTCCGCTCAAAAGACAACCAATAATTACTACTCCATCCACACTGTAAGGTGGATTCTCAGGCATTTTTCTAAAATAGACCTGGTACAGCTTTACAGTAAAGAATGAAGATAAAAGCCTTCTCAATACTCTAAATGCATTAGCTATTTTCTCATGTCCCACACTTGCATCTCCAATAAAAGTGTGTAAACACTATAAAACTGAATGTCAAAATGCAATTCGTAGTCAAGTACTTGACCTGAAATGCTAACACCAAAGCTTGTTTCTTCTCACACAGTAAGAGTTTCGCTAATGGCCAAATCCATGACACAAGCGTGGTGAGCGATGACTGCTCACCAAATGTAACGTTCATGTCAAGGTTCCCTTGACTTGTCAGCCACTCACTTGTGAAGGTTCTTTTGCAAATCCCTCATCTCCCATCAGTGGGGATTTCACTGTAATGCTGGGAGAGCAACTCACAGGAACCGCAGTGCCAAGAGTATGAACAAGCCACGGAGAAACATCTACCACCGAACAGAGGACACGGGCACCTCCAGAGCAGAACTGGCCTGGAGAACTACCTGCTTCACATCCCCACCGTGGCAGAGCAGCAGAAAGCAGCTGGAGGGGCCTCATACCAGCAGGGAGGATGAAAAGCTGCTGCTGCAGCTGGGAGCCAAGAGGCAGCCGCAGACTCCTGGAGCTCCATGCCCAACCTGGGGACCATGGAACAGCTCGCGATCACGGTCAAGCTCTGGCCAGCTCAGGAAAGTCTCCACAGCACTGCTGCCCGCCGTAAGGACAGGATGGCGAGAGGCCAGGAAGCCTGTCCATCCTATTATGAACAGTGTCTCTGGTAACGAAAGGTCCAGGTGGTAAAACAGCAGAAATGATGGATCCAGGGAGAAAGGAGGTGTGGAGTGCAGAGAACGACGGTGGGGTTGTGACGGGGTCCAAGGGAGGGATGGGCTGTGCAAGAAGCTGCTCGCAGCAAGGCAAGGCAGGTGCTGCTGCACGGAGCCAGACACCGGCTGAGCTGGGCAGCGTGGAACAACGCGCTTCGCTGGAGCTGCCGTGGCGCCTGCACCACTGCACCTCATCCGGGGAGACAAACGAGTTAGTGGCGATGTGAACACCTGAAATGCAGATTTTATGATGACATGTTTGTAAAGTTTACCATTCGTAGCTCAAATGAGCTTTTGTAAAGTATGCTGGAAGTACAGAGTTCAATTCAGATGCACCGTTTGACCATTAAAAACTTGTATTAAAAAAGGGAAGGTTTGCTCCCGTCGAGGACACCGTAAAAACGCTAGTACATAAGTAGTAATGGAAAAATAAATGGCATCACGGGTGAAGGCAGTATCATCAAGTCTCCAGCACAGAGAGATCACAGCTGTTGTCATAAAAAAAGATGTAATTTATAGTCATATTACTGATGTTTAAGAAGATGGAAGAAACCCTGTTTATGTAATATACAAAACATACTCTTGAAAGGATTAGACTAAATAATGCCCTAAATTCAGCATCTTCCAGTCTAATAAAGGACATAAAACCTGTTCAGCAATCTGTTTCTATTTTAAAAGACAAGCTATGGTATACATTACAAATCTTGTTTGTAAAAGGGAGCTATGGAAAGAGAGTTGGTGGGATGTTCTGCATATATTAATGCTTCATTAAAAATGCCATAAGAAGTAAGGAAAAAAAAAATCTAAGTTTAAGATGCCCTCCCACATAAGGAAAAGGATTTTAAAGTACTTATTAAATTACTTCACTTGCTTGAGCAAAAACATGAGCTTTCTTGGAAATCAGGACAAGCTGATTATATAAGACCCAGATAGTTCTTTTTGAAAATGTTATTTCAACCCATGAAGATTTATATCTACAGTTAAAAGAAAAAAAAAGTGTATGATTTGGGCTGTAGTTCTTAAAGGGATCTTAAGGCGTGTCATTTAGAATGACTCTAATTAATTAGTTAATTTTATATGGAATTGTGAATACTAGTGCTACCCTCCCGGGCTCTAACTCGGTCAAACAGAGCCTGATTTAAATATTAAGCTTCAGAGGAGGCTGGGATCATCTTTCTGTGTGGCAGCGGAGCAGCGCCCTGTGCACGCAGGGCCTGACCCATTGGCAGGGCAGCGCGGCCAAGACTCTTCTTCAGTACTTTGTTAAAAGCCTGTTTGCTCTGCAAACTTCAGGGCAAAGAGGAAAATGGAAAACATGCTGTGTAAGAACACATCCGTCTGACACACAGATCTATTCAATTGAGTGCTACAGAAGTTACTGTAAAACCGAGCAGTAAAATCTCCAACAGCATAATCTGTAGGACAACAGATTAGCAAGAGACATCTCCGATTTACTCCAGATCGCAAAATAAAGAGATCGAAGGGACCGTGCATTGGCAGACAAGTGCTAAGTGCCACGGAGGGTTTTTCTGGGGGGCCTGGGGCTCGTCGGGTGCACTCGGAGGCGCTGGCAGCCCCCAGCCGCTGCCTGGCTGCCGCCTGCTTGGTTTGAGCAGAGCGAAGCTGTCACGCTGCTGCACCTTGCAAAACTGTGCCTAACGCACAGACGGGGCTTTCGTGGTGGTTCCCAAGCTGGCACTTGTCCCTGTCCCCGGCAGGTTAGTGGTCAGAACCGTGCCCAGGCTCAGGACATCAGCTCGTTATGAAAATGATCCCTTCACTGGGCCTGACTTTCAGCTCTGCTCCAGCAGCAGTAAGCTGAACAAGGGGAGCTCATCCACACCAGAATGGTAAAGAGAAGAATTGGGCTGTTGAGGGGTCGGCTCAAATCCTGCCACGTCTAACAGGAAAGTCTCTTTTAGGGAAGGAAAGTTGAGTTTTCAAACTTAATTTAAAAAAAGTGCCCTGGCTGCTGAAAGAAGTGCTCCTTTCAGCACAACCCAGCAGTGAGGCCACTCACCTGCCTCTGCCCGAGAGCCCCCAGCCTGCGCCCCACAGAGAACACGGACCCAGGACACAACGCAACTGACCCACTTTAGGTACCAACTTCAGGATGACACACATCAGCCCCACCAGGGCCTGTTTCTTTCTGTTGACTGTAAAGGGATTGTGGCTAATATACTTCTGGCCAGGTAAATCCCACCCTTCATGCTGAATACAAGCAGAAAGAAATGCACCAAAATGCTCAGAATGCCACTAATTCACAACATTAACACCACATGGCATATGAAGCATTTAGGATCTACAGAGCGGAAGAAGCTGTAACGATTTAATGTGAAGCTGTAAGGATTCTGATAACACAAGTAAATTAGTATCTAAGCAGCAGGTCCCTTGAGTAATTGCACAGTTGTTACAAAGGGAAGTCGCAGAAAACTACCATTTACAAGGTTGCAGCAAACGTTAAGATAATTTGTTGATGTAGGTCAGTGCAGGGATCTGAAGGCTCAAAACATCCAAGGTTCAACTAGCAGAGCTGAACACCTCCAGATGGACCAACCTTGAAGAAGGTGATTCATAAAAGACTCCAGACAAACGAGCAAGACACCTGTAGTTCCTTAGGTTCATACGAGACACATGAAGAGCAGGCTCAGAAATGTTCCGATAGAGTATTAAAGAAAAGATAAGTGAAACACGGTCATACTAGTGACTGACATTTGGTTGCCTGCCTTATGTGCAGATAACCAGCCTATTTAGAAATGATGAACAGGCCAGTGGAGATGGTGAAAAGGCGAATGGATACGGCAATGCCTGCAGAGGTTCCCAGTGTCTGCAAAGCAGGACCATTCCCTTGACTCACCGCACCCGAGCGCTGCTCAGCGAACCCCGCTCTGTGCTCCCCGACACGCAGCGCTGCACGAGCTGCCAACCAAACCACCCCAGGGAAGAGTCTGCTCGACAAATCCAGTGCAGTTACAGTTAATTCACGTGGCTCAGCAAAGCTGAGCTGCAAGCGGTGGGCCTGGGGACGGAGGGAGAAGCAGCGAAGCGTGGGCAGTGACAAACAGCCTTGCTCTGGTGCTCCAGGAGCAGGGAAGAGCCACGGGAGTGCCAACAGAAGCCTTTGGGAAGGGCAGATCTGCAAAGCTGCCCTCTAACCAAGGGAGGACCAACGTCCGAGCAACGTCCAAGCACTCCACAGTGCAAAGCAAAAGGAACACACTGACTGTAAATTGTTCAAGTGATAACTTTGCCAACTGACACCTTGCAGCAGCGGATTCTTGAGGTAACAAAGTTAAAATATTTTAAGAGTGCTATCTCATGCAAAATGAATAAAGGATTCAATGAAAGGATTGAAATGAAAAGCTTAAGTATTTCAGCTACACTACTCGCTCTAATGGATCACACTTTCTCTGTCTAAAAGCCTTGTCCCAAGGCCTGTCACTTAATACGCCCATGATCAGAGCAGTTTGTCAGTGTCGCGACATGACCACCAGCAAGCCCATTAACTCAATCAGTCTGGATGAAATTTAATTGCAAGCAAAGACAAAAACGTGTTGTAGTTTAAGGATGGCATTTTCAAATTTGTGTAAAAGGACTGAAGAGAACAAAATCGCATCAGTTCCCAAATGATTTGCATTCTTGGCTTTCCTTAATATATCTGAAATTCAACATTGTCAGTTTTGCCAGTACTAACAGGACAGAAATTAAAATAAAAATATTCATAACTAAGTTATATATACAGCCGTATCAGCCCTGTATCTAATATCCATTCATCTGTAATTCAACGTGTCATAACTTGAGATTCAATAAAACCTAGTTTTGTAGCCAAACTGGACATGTATGATTTTCAGAAAATACTCTTTTAATACACATATGAAGAGACACAGTTTGCATTTTAATATTTTGGAAATAAGTCCTAATAACATCTACTGGTGATCAACTAGTATCTCCTTAATTGGCCCAACACTACACCGGACTGTATGGTGCTATCAGCTTCAAGAACTGTAAATATTTACAGCAGCCTCCTCTTGGCTGCTTTAGAAGTGTGGACAGATAATGGGTGATTTTCCCAAGCGCAACCACTGCTGGCTGGAACTTAAAAGTCAGCTTTTATGATTTCAGCAAAAGCTGGCACCATCTACAAGCAGAAGTTCAACGACAGAGTTTGCTCCCAGGCTAGATCAAGCCCAGTGCAGCTACGTGTGACAACCTTTTCCGCGTGACACCGAGGACAGGACACCAAGAAGATGGCTGGAGGAGTTAGGGCGTTCGGAGCCAAAGGATCATCTGAGCCTGGAATCCTGAGGATCCTCAGTCTGGCTCTGTCATGTTCGTACAACACATCTGTTCTCTCTAACGTACTTGAAAAATCTGTTTGTTTTGAAAAACAAGACTCTTCATAACTTCTCCTAACATTTTAAGATGCAAAATAGTATTTAGCTATAAAGTCATCTACCCTAGGAAGATTTAAAAAATCTGATGTAATTATCACTTCCTAAAGATCCCAGGCTGATTTACTAAAGAATAACATTACAGGGGTGTAACAAGGTTGTTCCATTTTTAAATTCCTACCTACATTTTCATTGCTTGAGCTTCCCGAGCTTCTTTTTCCTGATACAGAAGGCAGGATGGCTGCAGCCTTGACTTTCCAACAGTTGAGAGAGGCAGTTTTGCTAAAACACAGTATTCCTTTACTCCATCATTGTGCACTGTTTCCTTCTTTTGCAAGAGGATTACGTGCTGGAGGGTTTGGGTATGGGGGGGTTGGAGGGAAGTGTTCAGTTTATACATTCTCTCACTTTGCAACTCATCCCATGAGTGGAGAGAGGGTAATGGTATTTATGATACATCTCCCATAGCACATTTTTATTTTTCAAGACCAGTTCTGGTGTGCAGATAAGTTACTGCTCCATTATCATAAATGTAGAGAAGAAAGAAGCATGATTTTTACCGTATGAGAGCGAGTCTGTCTTTTTCAGATGGATGATCATCGAGCCACTGGGAGTAGCGGGCAATGGACCACTCAGCCCTCTGATACAGAGAAACACAAACACTCGTTACACATAAATGTGAAAAGGAAACACACACACCAACTTCAGAATCAAAGATGACATCCATGAAGGCCACGTGAGGCTCTCTTAACACAGTGATGCAGGATGAGTTATGGAATCAGAGACAAATTAACAGAAATAGCCCAATACATTATTTGGGAGCTCAGACGTGATCTACTACATCAGCTGTTTGCCCAGTTCCGACAGAGGGTGGAATCCAGATTTCCTGCATCTTACATGAGTAGGATCCAAGCAATTTGCAGTCTGCGATAAGACTCGCAATTTCTTCTGTGAGCTGATGGAATTTAAAGAATTGAGAGTCTATTTAAAATCAGGTTATCATCTTCCTACTGTTACTAATAAAAATATGAAGTCAGTGACCATAACACCTTTGCCACAATAAAAACAAAAGCCAATAGATCATATAAAGTATGAGCTTGAATACTTTTAAACTAAAATAATTAGGGCAAACAACAATGTTCATTCCTCCTTAGGACGTCTCAAAAGGAAAGACAGGCTGATCTTGTTACCTGGAAGGGTGATTTTAACTCTGGTGGTGCTCTTGTAAATAAGAACTGAAGAATAATGCTGAATGGAATAACCTCTCCCAGAGCTGGGCTACTGGCAATATGCTCACTCGTCTGGAACAGCAGTGGTCTGGAAAAATGTAACAATAGACTTATGAAAGGAAGAAAAAGCTTATCTTATGCATTAGGAAAACGCCTATACATTGGCAATATTGTGTCAGGATAGAATCATCTAATTTTTTCCACTAGTCTGCATCTTAGGTTTTCAACATAGGTTCAGTTTGCAAAAATTTACAGAAATTGACTATTGTAATTAAACAACACAAGACTGTAAATTTCATATTTCAGTGAAAACAATGTAGCTATAGAACTCACTCTCATACAGAAGTTGCACTGAAAGCAACACAAGAAAGTACAAATTGGCCAACATTTGCATGACAAAGATTGTTAAATCACAGATATACTCTGCATAAAATTGAAAAGAACTTTAATCTATTTCTGATTTGCAGGTGGGTGTTGCCAAAAAAGCTCTCAGTTCAATCAGAAGTAACACGAGGCAATAAATCAGTTTTGAAATACCATGTGGTCATACGGCCAGTCACTAGTTCCTGCAACTGCAACTCACCTGAACGACCTCAGCTGTCTGTACGATTTTCCTAGGTCAGAGACTCGCCGACACAGCGGTGCAACTGCCAACTCCATCTGTAAACCCAAACATTTTAATTTGAATTAGATTGTCCCAAAATATAAAACTCGGTATTGAAGTAGCCTGCCTTTAAGCAATAATCCAAACCTGCAGACCAAGTCACTGGCTTCTCGCTGGCAGCTGAATGTGAGACAAGAAGTTTTCCTTTCCTTCCATACTGCCTTGCCCAAGCCAAGGCTTTTTTGCCTTATTCCTGGCAATGCAGTGAGGATCCCACGACAAATGATAGTGATAGTCTGTGGTTAAGAACAGAAGGGGTCTCATGAGCTTTCTGAGACCGGAGCTTTGTTTCTTCCAGCAGGTTTATTTTGTTGGTGATGAGTTTCCTGATAAAGCTCCTTATGCCAATACCCCAAAAATCTGCCTGTCTGGGAAGAAAGCAAATCTAGGCAGGTCGCCTCAAACTGCTCCTAAAGCAGTAAAAACACGCAGTAATTTCAGCTGGGCACCCTTTCCTGTGGTGAAGGACAAGGTTAAAGTGATTCTTTCTTAAGCACTTGAACGTGAATTCTGGGGCTCAAAACCTATGCAAATTTGATAGAAGACAGCTGAGAGCTGTTGTGACAGAGTCATGTGGAACCACAGGCCAAGGAGGATCAGTAGAGCATTATTTTCCTACTTATTTTCATACTGTTTGGTCTCGGAGTTACAGCAGCCATCTTTAAAAACAAACAATTTTTAAACACTTTCTGTTTTCAAGCACTGGAGTTCACCTGCCTTTTCAATCAAAAGCCAAGCTCTGCTTGGGTTTTTACATCGTGCACATGAAACTAGATTCTGTCCCAGGCTTTTCATTCACAGTGAGGACACAGAAGTGAGAAAGCACAATTTAACTTCCAAATCTCAGACTGAACATGAATATTACATGGCAAAGCTTCAGTTAATATGCACACTAATACAAACACCACCACTCAAAAAACCCCACAGGTAAAATAATTTTAGCCAGATATGGATTAAGAATTTATTTTTTGCATTCCTGAAGTGTCAGTCAAAGAGATGCAAGGTTTATTCTCCACGTACGTTTTTTAAAATCCCCAACTTGAAAGACTATTCAGACTTTGATTTTCACATAATGCACAATCAAGCTAAGTTTCAAAGGATGGGAACTAAAACAAATAAGAAGATCAAAACCACTATGCAATGAGTTTCCCATTTAAGTAACATTGCTGAATGAGTTTCAAAGTGTTTGTGATAAGACGCTATTTACGGTGAAGTGTTTAATATTATTATTCTTTCAGGCTGTAGCATTTCCCCAGACAGAGATGGCTGCTGGGCCACCGGCTCCACCAAGAGCACGTAACTATGCTGGGGTTCCAGCATAAACAAGAAAGATGGCATGGCAAACCACGATGCTATAATTCATCTAAACCCAGAAGAATATAAATTAGAAATTAATGCAAATTAAGGCCATATATTTCAGGCACCCATCTTAAAAAGCAGGTGGTGGGATGGGAGTCATCTCACCTACTTCTCAACATCTGCAGGTTCTCTTCACACCCAGTGGAAAGAAACAGCCACTCCTGGGATGTGATGCATGTTTCCCCGAAGCAGACATCTAAAACTGGTCAGGTGGGTCATGTTGTAGGAGTGTTCGCCTACATGACACTCAGTCAGACAAAGCTGGGATGGGAAAGCCAGAGGGCCTAACCCAGGACCCTACGCTGCCTCTGCAGAGGAGGAGAGGGGACACCTCTGACAGGCGACCAGGAAAGCCCCACAGGGCTGGCCCACAGTGCGAAGCCGCTCCCCCAGCCTAGGAACCTTGGAGTAACTGCCCCACACTGAGCACTTCCAGGCTGCCTGAAACCTACATTTGATATAAAGCAGACACTCGCAGAAGCAGAAAGTGAATAAAAACCCAGGAAGCAGAAATAAGGATCTTAGTTTTCTGCTTTCAGACGAATGCTGCAGCCCTGGGTAACAGCCCGGCTCCCTCCTGCCCTTCTGGACCCCAAATCCTCCACTCTGAGCTATGAACTGGCCCCTTCCCTATAGCTGTGGGGATCCCTGCCCTGTCCCTGTGACCCCGCAGCCTGAGGGCTGGGTCACCTCTGCCACACGCAGGCGCAAGGGCGACCTGTTCCTCGGGCTGAAGAGCAGGTACGACCCAGCTCTGCAGCTCCTCAGCACGCACACTGCCCGCCGGGCAGTGCACAAGGCAGAGACACGGGAACCCAACATCCCCACGCTGGAGGAGGAGCTGCCAGCCCCTGTGCCGGGGCTGGATCTGCTGGCACGAGGGCGCCAGGTTGGGTGCACGCTCCGGGATGGGCAGGTTCTCCCCAGGGATTACTGCCGGGAGGTGCCCAGCTCCAAAGTGCAATGAAGCTTAGAGTGAGTTCAGCATGTCATTCCCCCAAATCCCCTAGGACGCTTCTGAGCACATATGGGAGCCAAGAGGCTGGTCTGTTGCACAGGATCAGAAGCAAGTAGCCAAGAAGAGAAGGTAATTAAGTAGGTTTTGCTGCATCATGATACGAGAACCCTACAGACCTGGAAAAACAAATGGGAGCAACACTCTGATTTCTCCAGAGCTTCTTTTCAGGCACCAGTATTGTCTAGGGGCAGCTGGAAGTAACTGAGATCCTGCAGGAGCTGGTGTCTCAGCTCTGGTGGGAGCTATGGGCTTGTAGCTGGGAAGAACCAGGGAGAAGATAATTCTTTTAGGTGCTTTAGAGAATTTGATAACAGGCAACAAACTGCCAGTCTGACTTGTGGAAACAGAGATACATGCACCAAACTGTACTCATGAGGGGAAAGAAATCCCAGCATAGCAAAATATAATTTTGCTTAATAAGTTCTAAATGATTGTTTCACTCCTGAAACATAATATGATATAATGAGATGTAAGTGAAACTTTCTACAGCTTAACCAATGCCTTATTAAGACAAATTTGAACATACTTGGCAGTTTCCATAAATCAATATCTTTATTCTTAAGTACTAAAGAATAAAATTTACTTTGGAAAATTGTATTACTTCATCTTCAACCTCTATTCATGGTAGGAAATTATCAGTATTGATAGAACTAGATAGATTTAGTGGCAGCAGATGGTTTATTTGTGAAGTACTAGTTGCCAAAGAAAAAAAATGTTTTTAAGCTTTGCAGCATACTATACCATCTCAAATTGACTCATGAAGAGTGGGAATCAGTGAAAACTAATGTGGGAAAAATGTACATAAACCACAGAAACGATTTTTTTTTAATTTACAACACTAGTCTGCTATGTGTTATAACCCAATCTCTCCAATAAAAACTATACTTCACATAATAACTAAGATTGTTTTCTTCACTTGAATTTTAGCTATTTGTCTGAGCCAAAGGATGCAGTGAGATGCTACAGCATCTTTCTGCTGCTATAGTCATTTCTGCAGGAGCACTGAGCGGGGTTTTGTGTCTCTGCTGAGCATCGTGCTGGCCAGTACTGCTGGAACAGCTGCTGCTTGTTTGGTGCTGGAATTGGGCAGAGGACGGAGTGTACATCACTTCTTGGTTTTGCTACCTGTCATCGCCTGAAGCCGCACCAACTCTCGATTCATGCAGCATGTTTATAGCGTAGCAGCTTTTGCTATGACACACAGCTCTAGTTTCCAAAGCATCTTGGTGAGCTTTGACAGGTCAGGTGATGTTTTCAGCTCTCTGCAAGCCAGTATTTGTATTGTGAGTGCAAGGCTTTTCCTACAGCTGTGTCCTATGGACTTTACATATGAAAGAGTATGTAGTATTTGTTGTTTCTTTTCCAAATTTTTATCCCAGAATTGCAAATTTGAAAACTCGGATATCCAGGTTAAATTCAGTGATGAATCAAGTATCCAAGCAGTAACTGGCAACCACAGAGGCTTGATTGACTAATGTGAAAGAATCATTAACAGAGGATCAAAGAGAAGCAGTAGGAAGTCCACGTGCCTGCCGAAAAGGAAGGGGCAGCAAGAACAGACAGGCCTAATGACTCCGCCTCATTTCCTCTAACCTTGTTCAAACCCTGTGGCTTTTCGTGTTGTTTTGCTATTGTTTGCAGAACACAGTGGCAGACTCCTGCCCAACACGTGCTTCTTCCTCTCTAAACCCAAAAAGGCTATATTATATTTTCTTCTTATATGACCCTGCCACAGCCCATGGCTAGGTGGTCAATTATCTGTTGAAATACTCACTGGCTACCCATATTGTACAAAATACATGACATGGCTGGCTTCTCTAATTGGATTATGTTCAGCAACCCAAGGGTGAAGCTAATATGTAGTCTAGATACAGATAATGCATATATATTGAAGAGTACAGTGAAGTTATTGTTTAGTGCCTGTTGTGGTATTTTCAAGATCTCTGGTTACTGAACAGCTGTTTTTTCAGCTAGAAAATCTTAACATTAAATTTTTATCAATTACATTTCCTCTTGGCCAAGATGAATTTCAAGTTTTTAAATGTTAACTCAAAATGCTTTTTTCTAGCCATTCACCAGGAGAGAATGCGTTAACAAGCAAGAGAGCAGAAGAGCTCTGAACTGATACATGAAAGCAGCTGCCCTTGGAGGGATGTGGAATCTGATTTGTCCCATGCAGCAATTCCAAAATGGTGGATGTTTAAGTAAATCCTTCAGCTGTAATACCTCCAAAATAACACACATCAGAAAATCATTTTCTCCTTCCGGTAAGACAGTTAGCATTAGCGCATTTTAGCTTTAGCAGTTTCCGTCCTTATGACTGCAACTGTGATTACAACATCTTGCTTCTCTCACTTCTTCGTAAGAAACTATGGAGGAAATTTTTTTACAAAAAATGATAAAAAGCATTTTTAGACTTGTATCATCATGTTTGATCAAACAAGCAAATCTGCTCATATTTTTAAAAAACCCAAATACATAATATTCTTGCTTTTTAACACCACATACTGAATCAGGAAATCAGGTTCTGAGCATAGGTTAAGCAGCAGATAGAAAAATTTCTTCTGCACTAGAATTTAGTATTGTCAACTTCTACAGTAAAAACATTTTTCTAGGAAGATTCAATAAAATCAAAATATTTTGCAATAATTTATTGATAAAGACTTGAAGAATCGCTGGCAGTGTTAACTATGCCCCATCAAAACTGTTTGAACACAGTAGCGAACAATGCCAAAAAACTCACCTATAAATCACAGCTAGATAAGAAATATATGAGGGTATATATAGAATAGTATTAACCCAAACAGGACCAATAAAAATAGTTCACTCGACAAGGCTGAAAATAATCTGTCATGACATGAGATGGGGTTCTTGGCATAGACAGTGGCTCCTTCCTTATATGTCACTCCACACACACACCTGCACTATGCAAAGATGGGAATTCATGTCATGCCTTCATGCCATGAAGCATACAGATTATTTAGTCTTTGCAATTCCCACACTAGTTTATTTCAATGCAGTTGTGATTTGTATTTGCTATTAATAAACAGCTATTTTCCTATATCAGCTTCCAAACTTTATGTAGCGGACTACTGACTTCCCTGCCAAATATTACTGTAGATTCCTCATTCCTAGTACTTCCCAGAAACATAATGTTGCAAAACCATCAGGGCTTGCTGGCTTGCTTGCCTCCAGGAGAACATTTTTCTCAGTCTGACTAGTACTGAATTAAAAAGTGAAATTTGGTATTACATACATGAATACTGAATTATAGTCACCTTAAAAAATAAAAAAATAAAATCAAACTGATGCAGGAATTTATAGGAGTGAACTGAAAAATAATCTTGTGCAATTGCCTGCATAAAAACTGAAAGCATGAAAAGAGGTGAATTCAGCCTGTAGACTAGAAATATTTTGAACAAGAGTCCCAAGGAAAAGCACAGTATGTGATAATAACCTTGCAGCACTGCAGACATTTCCTAAGGCTTAAAATATCTCTCTGTCCCTGTAAGCACTGATCTTCATGAAATCATATTAATGATATTCAGGCATATTTCAAGCCTATCATACCTCTGTTTACAGCTGCCACACTAGAACACACCTGATCTTACTGCTGAAATATCTGTAATGCACAAGATAGCAAAACGCAATACTGGCACTGGAAACAGGGTAAGACAGAGAATTCCAAAGAATTACAGCAATAATTCCTAACTGTATAAGTAGATGAGCCTTACTTAAGAAAATTGTCTGCTGTGCACCTCACCAAACCCAGTTCTGAATGAAGAGAACTTGAAGCCTCAGTTTTCCCCCTTCTGTATAGACACCTGTTGTTTTGAGGCAACTTATCAGCAAAACGTGTTTCCACTGCAAAAATTTTCAAGTCTGACTCTCAGCCAAAGCTATTCTGCTGAGTGCAAGGCAGCTGTAACTCTGAGTGCTCTGAAAGAAACGTGCACAAGCACGAGATACCCAAAATCTGACGCAACCCAAGATTATTTGACTTACTGCATGTCTGTTTATAATAGAACTTCAAATTAACCAAAGGTTCTGGACAGGTTTCTGCCCAGGTTTTTTGCTTGCAAGTAACCCCAAAATACCAAACGCGGTTTTAGATCTCTAAAGCCAGTTTTAAGCAGGAACATGTAACCCTTTTTGAGTACAGAAAATTCAAAATGACTCTATAAGACAGAACACAACTAAAACCAGTTTATAAACAAACCTCCTCCTACACACAGAGTGTCTTTGAAGGCAGGTCCTTTCCTTCGGGTTTGGCTTTAGTCCAACAATGCAGTGCCTTTCTGGGACTGAAAAAACCCCTGCACGCAGCATTTACGGAATGTTTACCCTTTCCATCAAGCAGCAACCCAGCTAAATACCCACTCCCTGCTCTCCTGAGCCCACAGCAGCAGCAACCTCCCCTCCTCTTTGGAGGAATCAAGTCTTTTCCTTGACAAAGCCATGTGCCACGGGATCGGGAGCATGGAAGTGAAACAAGTCCTGTTCAGGTTTACAGCCACATTTCAGCAAATATGCCCAGGACTCCTGAGCAGGTCAGAGCAACTACAACATCCCCAGTGGGGCTACCAGGAGCTGGTCTCACGGGCACATGCCCAAAACCCACCAGGTTCTCAGGAGGGGCAGACACAGCCCAGAAAACATGGATATAAGGCGACCTCTCCATACAAAATGTTTTGGTTCTTTTTCTGTTATATTGAGTGACAGGATACAGTGTCGAGGCCATTCTGTACACTACAGCCCCTGTGCAGCCTGGGATACCCCAAGGAGCTCTGTGCAGAGATGGTCAGTGGCCCAGAGTGAGCACTGAGGTGGCTGTATGGGGTTGGGTGGACCCAGACAGTTCTTTTCTTAAGCCCATTTTTAAACAAGTCAAAAAGATGGCACAATGTGAAGACGAGAAAAACACAAGGCAGCCCCCAGATGCAGCAACAACTGAAGGCAGGAGACAAGAATGAATTCAAAACCTATTTTTTTTCTTCCACAGTACAAAAGAAATCAGAATATTTATCTTCACACAGTTGTTCGTTCAGAGTTATACTCAGCGTGGGGAAGAACATGCAAAGCCCCCTACACTCAAATGAAAACATACCTTCATTTTTCACTTAAAAGGCAGCCCGTGTCAGAATGAGAAAAATGTGTTTAGAAAAACATAAATGAGTGATATTTTTAGTATTATTATAGTAAGTGCTTACATCAGATGCTCTTTACTGTAGAATTAGGTGAAGATATTTCCCAAATTTATAAGATTTACTTTAGTACTGCAGCATAAATGGCAAAAATTATCTATATTCCTTCCACAGGAGTTGTCAAGCATTCTTTTTTTTTTCTCCAATTTTATGCCATTGTCTTCAAAATAGAGAAGGGAACTGAAAGCAATTGAAAACTTCCCTGTAACTTCTGTGGTTAAAAGCTGATTTGTTCCTTTTGAGTAATGAAGAAAAAAACTTTACTCAGGAGTATATAACTCACAGGCAAGTGATATAAAGCAGCCACAAGCAGCAGCGAGATGGCAGTGATGCCTCCCTCTCCTGCCTCAGTTGCTTACAAGCCAAAAGCAGCACTCGGTATGCAGACAGCTGGTGCTAATTCCCTTTCCACTTGGATAATAATTATGAGGACTCTCAGACCAATCTAGTGGATGCCTGTATTCTTTGCAAGTTAATCACACAGTGTTACTGTTGACAAATTAGATTTGAATATAGTAGATAAGGCAGACAGGTAGTAGATATTAATCTGGCAATTTGTTTTGTTTTAGTCCAGTACAAGAGCTAGATAAAGCTGAGAGGCAGATAAGTCAATCATGGCATGAAGAGAATCCCACAAGAAAACTGCCTGTCTGTTACCGAAAGGGCAGTTCTTCCACAGGATACTGGTACTTCTTTAGCTTGTCTCCTGCACTGCAAGGCAGCTGAGTTAGTGGTTGGCCACTGTGGGCACTGTGATATATAAAGCGATTAAGAAAGCAACACAGTATTCCATTAGAAGAGAGAGAAAGAATGAAGTGAATGAATAGTGGCAAATGATGGACGTACCAAAAAGGTCAGACAACTGGAATGAAATGTCGAGGCGCAGCTGAATTTAAATGCGACAGTCACTTAAAAGGGAGCTGTCAGACCTCCCTGAATGTGCCTTACGGTGATGGGGGATCTTCAGCTACTTAGTGGATGCATTTCTCAGGATCCAGTATCTCAGCAGAGAGGACGTTCAGAACTGGAATGCACCGATCTCTACAACTGCCTGTTTACACTCGGATGGGTACAAAACTACTGATACTTTTCAGTGAGCACAGTGAAGTAACAGTAAAAAGCAGAAATCAGTATTAAAGGTACCTGCGCAAAATCCGCTGCAAGCCGCATCTTCCCACCTTCACCGAGGGGCCTTATTAGACTGGCATGGCGAATGAAAAGTTCAATTGCTCTTTGAGCCATGGCTTCAGTGTTATCAAAGACGAAGTCAAAACATTCAAAATGTCTGAAGTAGTCGCTCATGACTCTTGCTATAAAACCCTGAAGTTCTTTCATGTACAGAGAACACGGGACATCTGGTTTTCCTGAGCCAGATAATGATCTGAAAAAAAAGAAAAAAGAAATGGGGACAGCTAAATTCATCTTTAAAACACAGTCAAAAACTACTGGATTCTTTTTATTTTTTTTCCCATCCCACAAAGTCATGGCATGAATTGTAGAGTTTCATTTCTACTCAGAATAAAGAGTGTGTAGCTCTCTCTGAAACTGTAGTCAAAAAACACCTTTGTATCAGCCATCCCCATCCTAACAAAGATAAAGGGCATCACTCCACTCCTACCCAGCTTGCAGAGCCTCCACCAGTCTGGAGCCTAAACCTCAAACCCAGCCCCTAAATCTAAATGTCCCAGTTGTTGATTTGAAACTCTAATAATGGGTCAGAAAATACAAGCACATGTCACGGGGTTACTACTTCAGCCTATTCCAAACCTGTCCTCTGTACAGAATTAGTTTCCTAGATTCCTCCAAACCCAGGGTTATAAAGTCAATTTAATTATCACAGAAGCAGCACAGAAGCTACAGGACAGAGAAATCAATCCCCTTTCTCTTTATTTGAATCACAGGCAGGCTCTTCCAAACTCAGGAACCTGAGCGTGTAGGCTACCACACAAAGCTCAGCCTTTAGCTGAATCAGTTTATCCACACAGAGAGGTATTTTGCTAGTGATGGCAAAAGAAAGATGGAGAGGGTAAAATATTGGGTTTTTTAAAAAAAGGGGGAAAAAAAAAAGGCAAAAGGAAAATTTAAAACACTTCTGAAAATATACTGTTTTCAGTGAATTTCCAAGACAGAAAACAAGGCATCTAATGATGATATAAGCTATGTTAGAACAGAGATAACAACCAAAATAACACTCAAGAAGGAAGTCTCAATTATAGATAGGACTCGAGATCTTTGCAGATGAAGAATACTGGAAATTTTAATTAAAATGCTCTGGGAAAATAGCATAATACACCAAATGTGAGCTTTCTATAAAAAAGATTTTTTGAATCATTTCATATTCACTAATACTTTAGAAAAAAAATCTGTGTAATTTTGAATCAGAGGTTATTTGCTTTATTTTGAGACACAAGAATACTGACGGTTCTGAAGACTGTCCACAAAAAATAAGTTTTGAAAACAAAAGGGTTCTTTTAAGCACAAAAATGGCCTCTGCTTGGCTTTATTTTTCTATTTAAAATGAATTTAACTCAACAGATGTGGAAAAAAGGCAAGAAAACAGACGCTACCTGATTAATTTGTTTCAATATAGGTGTAATTCTGCCTTCTGTGTTCACTGACCATAAAGCATTGCCTTCCCCTCAACAAACATGCACCCTTGCTCCAAGGACATCATGGCAATAACAACCTATTATGCATATGCAGGACATCTTACTAAAGCAATGTTAAATTTAAAACACATTTCTAGTTACCCAGAAAAATCTTCCTGGTGCATAGTGATGATAATAGCTTCTACTGAATCTCCTACGGAGTTCAGTAACGGTTGAACAGCACTACCCATTAGATCATGGACCACCTAAAATAGAATAAGAAAAAAGCAGAAGTAAGGAAACCGAAACTAGAAGCATTTGCATTTTGAGACCTCAAAAATATCTTGACAAACAGTTCTTTTCAACTGTGTTTTTTATTTTTCTGCATTAGAAACTGCTAAATAGAAGGACAACAGCCTAAGATAACATTTCTCTTTACTTGATTTTACCAGTCAAATGCAGAAATAAGGCTGTTTACTAGTTCTATGTAAAGCCTTCCTTCAAAAAGGTACACAACAATCTGGCATTCCTGGTTTGTAAATGTACATGTTTTGGTGCACACACTTCGTTCCGCTGTTCATTCCCCAGACACACGAGCTGCCCTTCATTCCTCTGCGCACAGCTCCTCCTGGATCAGCGCACAGCAGGACAGATGTGCACAGCTGTCATCCACGGAGGGCTGCACCGCCATCCACATCGGCCCCCAGGAAAGCACCAGGTAGCATAAAAATCGTATTTTTATGTGTGTCAGAAGGGGTACAGGGATGATGAAGGATGCAGTTATTGCTGTGTGAATGCTGCAGAGAAAGACATTTATTTTCACAGTCAGATGACATCTGGGTTCCAACCATTACGAGAATATTCTTGAATACAAATGCTACTCAAGCAGTGATTTGGCATATGTGACATATAAATAAACTGCAAAATATAGATTTCAGAGTATTTGTATGTCTTTGACTAACATATACTGACACAAAATAATACCTGGGAAAATAAGTGCTCATTTGAAGTGTAACAGACAAAGCAAAGCTCAGCCCTATCCCTGCAGCGTATGGACATTCGATTACCTTTAAGGCAGTTGTAACTGTTTGCTCAGCGGCTGCTGGAAATGAGCTCTGATTGGTAATGACCTACAAATTGTAAAGTAATTGTTAACAGTCAACATTCAACAGATTATTAGAATCCATAATATTTAATTTCATTTAAAACCATACTGATTTATTTTTAGTAATAAGTGGCTTACATAGGTATAGATAAATATTAAATGTGTTTCATACAGACAGCATTTTCAGTGCACTGCTATCAGTCCTATGCTCTCGAATTTCCTATGGACTCTGCTTCTGCCCTGGCAAAGAAAGGATTCAATTGAGTTCAACTGAAATTCAGCTGATGGGCTGACAGAATCAGAATAAAAGTAAGTGCTGCATTCTCCCACTGCTAAGTATAGAATTTAAGGAGAATTACACAAGCAGGTCTATTGCAAATATTTGAAAGAATAGTTGATCTTTCTCAGTATTATGATTATTATAACACTACGTGTTAAATAGCTGTTTATGTACAGCCACAGTGGCATTAGAATTGAAAGTCCAGGAATGACCTGAAGGAATATTCTACCAATTTCCTTCGTTATGAACATGCTATACGATAGTATTTTTAAGCCAGATAAGTACTAAACTCAAAGACTGAATCATATCGGATCTCCCTCCAACACTAAGGCACATGAGGTTCATCACTAAACACATCAGAGAAAGCAGACTTAAAAGCTGATCTACCATCTGTTTGCAAAATCCAAGCAAATTTTATAGGCTTTTTAGCATTTTTAAACATATCCGCAGTCAAGAGTACTCATGATCTTTTTTCTAATCAGGCCAGGATTTAAACACAATTACCACTTATCTGTTTGTTTTAATTTACAGAGACTGTGTAACTATTGGCATCACTAAGCCAGTAAATTGGAATTATTCATAACTGTGCTTAGTCCTGAAACCATTTCCAGGCTAGACTTTGGTCACAGCAACAATGCACGGAGATATTTGTGAGGTGCTGCTTTTCTTGATTTCACCCTTTCCTTCCCCTTTTCAGTTTGGCCACAACTGTGGGAAAGCAGTGAGGGTCTTCTGAGAAACATAAGCCTGGTCTGGGACAGATGCAGACAAGGGCTATCAGGCTGACCCGTACAAAGACAGAGCTTAATTGATAAGAAAAAACAGAAGAGTTAAATTGTTTAGGCTCACAAAACAATGGCTGTGAGACATGATTATTCTCTATAAACAAATCTTTCACACCGCTTCTAACATTGACCATTTATCACAAAGTGGTGCTTACAAGGGCCAACCAAGTCTCAAAGATTTGTACAAATGCACAGCAAGGTGCAGCTCTTAACTCAAAATTGGGCTGTATTTGTCATAGTTCTCATCAGATAATGGGAAAATATGCACACGATAGGAGTGCAAGAGGAGAAATACCAAAGGAAGCCTACCTTCAGAACCGCCTGGTGCAGTTTGTACAGAGAGTTAACTACAGCCACGTTCCTCCTCTGTCCCTCTGTGAGTGGTCCAATCACCTGGCTGGCATCTCCTTGGGTAGACAGCTGCAGTGATTGCAGAAATTGTTAAAGCACTACTAACTCTTTAAACAGTGCATCACCACAAAATTATAGTTCACAGAATCACAGAATGGTTGGGGTTGGAAGGGACCTCTGGAGATCATCTAGTCCAACCCCCCTGCTAAAGCAGGTTCACCCAGAGCAGATCGCACAGGAATGTGTCCAGGCGGGTTTGAATGTCTCCAGAGAAGGAGACTCCACAACCTCTCTGGGCAGCCTGTTCCAGGGCTCTGGCACCCTCAAAGTAAAGAAGTTTCTCCTCATATTCAGAGGGAACCTCCTGTGCTTCAGTCTGTGCCTGTTGCCCCTCATCCTATCGTTGGGCACCACTGAAAGGAGTCTGTTCCCATCCTTTTGACAAAAGGCTATGTGAATTGTAGAAGTAGAACAAAATATTACAGCAAGAATAGCTATTAATAGAAGGCTTTACTGAGATATAATTAACTGGCTAATTATCTAGATTCCTCCAGGAAACTCCTGAAGATGCCTAGCTCCAAAAGTCTCTCAGTAAAAACATATTCAACTCATTGAACAAGTCACCAAGAAACTTTCATGAAGTGTGTCTTTAAACACAGTTGTAGGTCCTACAGAAAGCTCCTAAACTAAAACTGAGTGTACAGCAACAATTGTGTAAGAACAAAAGGAACAAACATAACATGAAAATTTTTAAGTAATGGGAAACAGTGAGTCTTTACTAGTGAAAGACTATTCCTGTACATCCCATAGCTTCCAGTCAGCACAAACAGACAGCATGCAAGCAAAGTTATCTATTTGCCAGCGCTGCTCATAATGAAGTTTTAGACAAGTTCCTGCAAGCACACAGGAACTCAAACTTATTCACAGCACTACAGTGACAATATCAGTTCATTTCCCTTTCTTCATATTTAGGAATTATTTCAGGATAAATAGGTTTCTGAGGCCTTTGCAGAGGGAAAAATATTTTCCAACATATCTTCAATTATTTGACATCAGAATGCATCTTTAGACTAGCTGACAAATATACCATCTCAGCATCTTCCTGCCTTCCTGATGAGAATAGGCATGTGAGCTGCGTACATCTCTGTTGCCTTCCTGATATTTCCATTTGACAGACGTGACTGGTTTTAAGAATTCTGCTTCTCAAGCTTACAACTTCACAGATTAATAACAAAACAGGTGTGCAGAGAAACATCCTGTCCAACCAGCTGATCATCCTCCCAGATCTCATTAATGTTTTTTTCACAGCATTTTTAGGCACTGTACAGACTATTAAATTGGTTTGTTGCACATTTAGAACTATTAAGCATAAAAGACACTACTAAGAGAGTAAAATTTTACATATTAGTCACCTAAATTTCTGTTCCTCAGACTCTGTTGTAAAGGTTTCACAAATTCTTTTTCTTAGAGATTATGAAATAATTAAACTGTGTTTCTTCTGCTGGTGAAAAAGCTTAACTGGTAAGTAAAACCAGTAACAAGTACAATCATAACCCTTCTGCAGCAGCAACTCTTGCAGTCAGCAATAGTGCACAACAGCTTCACAGGCAAAGTCTAAAAACGCCTTAAAAGCAACCCATCTTCCTAAAATTGTTTACCATACTGAATTCCCTTAAATTAATTAATTTGAACTTTGACAGCTAGATATGTCTTCCTAGGACTGCTTCTCCTCAAGGTGCGCCTTGGGAACACCTGGCTCCTACATGGGTAGGTGTCCCCTGCCATCATGGCAACACCTGGCACATACACAGGTAGGTGTCCCCTGCCATCATGGGAACACCTGGCACATACGTGGGTAGGTGTCCCCTGCCATCATGGGAACACCCAGCTCCTACGTGGGTAGCTGTGTCCTGCCATCTACAGCAGAAGTCTCATGGGGTGGTTCCCATCTCTTGCTGTCACCACAATGATTTCTATGACTTTACCTTGATGCAAGAAGGTTCTGCACTGACTCCGTCCAACAAGGTTCATGTACATACACTTTGTCACTGGCATATATCTGGATTTCAGGTAGTTTATCATTATTCCAATATTCCAGTGCCTCAGACTGAATTCTTGACACCTCTAATATTCACTGTACAACCATGCATCCAGGTAGAAAAATGCCATCATTGTGTCTCCCCGGTTCTAACAAACCACGCTTACAGCCCATTTCCTTTAGACACAAATCATCCCTCAGTTTATTTTCCATCATACCGGGTTTTATCAGTGATTCACATTCATCACTCTCACTTATATAGCAAGTACTTTAGAAGTTCTGTGCTGCACCCAGCTTATGCAGTCAAGCCAGTGGTAATGTAACTCTTCCTCCGCTATCTGCCCACTGGGGATAGTGCCGTGTAAACAGGTTATGTCAAATAAGTGTGAAGCCTAGCCACATCCACTCAGCTGAAAGACGCAGTCCAAGGACCTTCTTTTTGATGAGGGCACTAGAGACAAAATCTGATGACTTTTTAATCAGTTAGATTTATCCAGAAATGCAGAAGGCCAGGAGGGTGAATTTATGCTAAGCAAAAATAGGGACTACGGAAGAGGTGACTTCATCCCAAATCAGAATCTATTTGGGGAAAGAAACAACTGAGAGAAAGCATAGCTGAAGGACCACATCCCATCTCCAGGGAACCATCAGTCACCCTGGGAGTTAGTCTGGCTTTGAGCCTGCTAGCTGAAAAGAAAACAGAGGAAAAGAAACTATGCTGAAGTCAGACCTGAATGAGCAGTAACAATGAGGACTGTAGCAGCTCCAGTTTTCTGTCTCCGTCTTTAAGTGTAGCAATTGATTTCTTACACTTGTCACTTTAGCCAGGTAAATTCTTTTACCTCAAAGCCTGTCTACTATTTACAGCAATTTCATGGCCACTAGGCAAAGCACAGGCACCCCATTTCCCTGCAAGTGGCAATTCTACAACGGGTGACGCGTCTGTATGAGCTTCCTTTGCCAGCATGAGATACCAGCACACTGGCAACATGAGATGCTACTGAGGAAGAAAGGAGGGAGGTCTCCCACCAGCAAATATCAGCCAGGACTTCTGTATCATGCATCCAGGCACTAGGACAAGGGCTGTGTCTTGTGGTACCCTCAAGAAGGTGACCGTGAGCTTCTGTCCCACACAGCATTTCAAGAAAACTCAAAGGGCAGCTGTTAAACTAAAATGAGAAAGAAACACTGGAGGCACTATCTGGCATATATATGAGGACATTCTCTAAGGCAGGAGGTTGAAATTTGCAGATTCAATCCAATAGCTAACTAGCTGGAAGAAGCTGCCTAGAAGACTTCAGACTTTTTCTTTTTTTAAAATCTATATCAGCAGAAACTGAGGATTGGGTAGTTTATTGAACAAAAAAGACACTTGTAGAAGCTAAGAGACAAAAAAATGTGTCAGGAAGAGGAGCAACATGACTGAAAGCCACCTGACTTGCTTCAGCCTGACATGGTTGAGAAACTGAAAGCCGTGACTGGCACTGTGCTGTCACCAAATTCAGAAGTCCTTCTGGAAAATAACTTCTTTTAGTTGGTATCCTTCAGTACACTAACGTGGTTATGCTGCTTCACCTGCAGACGTTGCAGGTGCCTCGTACTGGGTCAGTAAGTTGCCCAATGTAGAAAATTTCAGGAATGATTCACCTGACCACATGCAGGAAACCACAAAGCAGAGAAATATGCAATTCATTGAGTAATTCAGCTAGCCTATTTTAGAGACCCTGCTTTAGGGAGAGAGTAAATGAACCTTGTATTCACGTATTTCCCTCCACTAACTATAAAGGGAATCTAAAGCAGCACTGCAGATACATACAGGGAGCTACACTGCCTGAAGCCTTGTCAGATGAATTCTCACCCTATAAATGTATTTGCATGTATTGCACAGACCTGCTTTGGAAACATGCCTTGGAAATAACCAGATCAAGTGTTCTGGATTTTACACTTTTCTATGTTTAATACTTAAGAACACGTGTAATTTAACAGCATAGATTTTATCTCACATGTTGAGACATGTGCTATGATAATATTGCTTTAGGTTTAAATTCTTGTTTTCACCATGAAGAAATGAAGGTAGAATTTAGATTAGGACATGAATCAAATCATCAGTTCTCCCTTGGGTTATAAAAAATGCTAACTGAGTCTGCCTTTTCTTGTAGAAAAGCTCAGACTATTGATACATCTTTTCCTATAATTTGTTTGGTGTTTCCAAGTGACTAACTTGCCCTCTTTCAACAGGTGGCAGCTCAGAAGAAACACTGATTTGTGAGCTGGTTTGCTATCATTCCCTTCACAGACAGGACATTTTGTGAAAAAGCTCAGTTTCCTACTAAGTAACTAAGATGTTGTGTGCATCCTTATTGGCAGTTTTGGAAAACTCCATTTATTTGATTTCTCTACTTTAAAACGGCTTCAGCAAACACACTCTCTGAAGAGCAGGAAACAGCATCATAATTTAGAAGGAGTAAGGAGAAGATCTTAAATCAAAATAAGACAAAAGTAGTGCCTCTCAACAAGGCATTTGATCTTACTCTGGGATCATGAGACTAATGTGTGTTGATGGCACAAACTGAACTCCAATCGTCACGCTGACATTTTCAAGAATAAATACAGAGGCAGCTGATGTGGCCGCACCTCTGGCAGAAAGCGATCAATCCATCTGGCGCTTGGCCTCCTGCCTGATCATAACAACTTCTTATAAAGCACAGAATCCACTTACAGAGGTTCTGAGTCAATAGGGCTTGGCCCTGGGATGCCTCCCGTAAGCTACAAATAATTGGGATGATTTACTATTGGGTTCGATGCTTTTCATATGGCAGAAGGAGACTTTTACAATCTCTTTCCACCTAAGAAGCGCAGAAGTTGACTAGAATCAGTTTGCTACTTTTTGTAAAAATATGACACTCTTTAGCAGAAATACACAAAACCACCTGAACTCCACTAGCTACACCACCTAATATATTAGCTACTTAGAGGGCAATTTGCAAAAAGAAGAGACATCATTTAGAGGTTCAAAGTGTAGGATTTTAATGAATGTGTTGGGGAAAATAAGGTCCTTGACTGATAAAGATAAAAGGAATATTCTGCTTAAAAAAAATCAACTAAAATTTAAGAATAAATCATAAATAAGAATTTATGTTCTTGGAACAACTTCTGATTTTTCAAAGAACAAGTAATATTTCAAGACACGAAGAAAGCAATAAGCTGTGAGTGCAGGCAATAATTTAAAATGTACATAAAAACATTTATATAGCACCCTCAGGACATTCTTGTAGCTTCCAGAATATGTTGAGGTTTTTTTAGCTTCCTCAGAAAAATGAAAATTTTATATTCTAGGAATATAGAAAAGGAGCTCTATGGTAAAGGCACTCAAAAATCTTATAGAAAACACAATTGTTATTTTGGGAAGAAAAATTTGAAGGGACTGTTAAGTCATGGACCAAGAAAAAAGACTGGACACTGTGCTCACACTATTCATGCTAGAACAACGGCAATCATCAAACCGTTCCCTTGGAGGTATTCTGTATTGTTGGTGGTGGGTTTTTGGTTTGTTTGTTTGTTTGTTTTTGCTTCCTTAATATTTTCGACGAAAGGAAAGCAGCATATAGTCTTTCTGTAACAGAAAATACAGGATTTATCTCTAAGACTTTGAATCATCTGAGAAGAAATGCACTCTACGAATAATAAAAAGTGAGTAATGGTTCATGGTTCTTAAATAATGAGATGCTTTAAAGCAACTCTGCTATCAGAAAGCACCTGAAACCAGTTCCTTTAAGGAATCTCAGAAAATCCTGAACCTGAAGCACTCAGAATCATTTCTCAACTTCTAAAAAATATGCCCCTGTGTTGGACATTTTTTCACCTCACATTTATCCAGCTAGCCCAAGTCCGAGGAAGATTTCAAGGACAATGTGTGTTGATCCTGATACCTCTAACAATTTACTGAATTTTTCATGCATGTCAAATTAATGACTGAATGATTAATCATATTTTATATGCCATTCCAATAGCTGTTGGTCCCAACCAACCCCTGAGAATGCACCTCCAAAGATGAAGAGTAGATATCCATCCCCAAGACACGTAAGATGGGCCCAACACGACAGGGTGACACTCACCTACACATAAAAAATACAGGCTGTTTCCAAAAAATGGACCCAGTCTGAAATCACCATACACAAATTCAACTGTTGTCTCAACGTTGCCCATACAGCAGGTGGAGGGAACATAGAACATTTATAAAAAGGTTACGGAAACTTGATAACTCATTAAACCATTCGTACATTTTTGTGTAATTGTAACATGTTGCCACCGTGAAATTTGGTCCACCTTTTTGAAACACTCTGTATAATCAACTTATTTAATTGCCATCTGCCTTTTTTGGTATCAAGTGCAGGCATTGAGACCAGAACACTTCTACCCTGCAGAAGGTTATAAATGAGCTTTACATTGTCAAACACTTGTCAGAGTTTTTCCAAAATTGCAGATTCCAAAGCCTTTGCCATATCAACATATATTTAACCAAATCCATTTCTGAATCATATAATTTAATCTGGTATGAAACAACATAAAGTGCCCTATAACAAAATAGTGTAAGGATTGTGCATTCTTGCTCTTTTTCTACCTCTTAGCAAAATTACATGCTAGACCTAAAGAAGTCTTTTAACCACTTTCACAGCAAGACAAAATAAAGTACATAGTACTCCCAAAACCAGCCTTTTATGCTTGGATTATTTTTTTCTGGAGTTCAGCCAGTATCTCATTAAAAAAAAATTTAAAAAATCACACATTTGTTATGTGAGTCACGATCTAACCAGCAAAAGACAACATGAGAATGAAGTAAATGTTTCATGAAGTTATTTTTTAATGCAGCTTTCCACTCTAGATTTTTAATTCCATTTAAAAAATTTTAAATGCTTTTTAAAGGGACTTAGCAGCTTGACATTTCTAAGTACTCTCTGACCACTATAAGTAGCTTCTTACTGTTTTAACAAAACTCTTCTGATCCTTACATTAAAAAAAAATTACAAAACCTTAGCTGACTTCTGATTATTTTTAAATTAGACCTGCTGCCATCTTTAGCTTTTATTACTGCACAGTGAAATAGTAATTATTCTGAAATTATTTAAGTATATAATAGCCTCCCCCATATTCTATTTAAATACCTATTAATGAATTCCTTTAATGTGCCAAATATTGAATTCATTTTTTTGGGTTCTCTCATTTAAATAGCATAGATACGAGTTTTTCAATGACAGTAACACCATGTCTTCAAGCTACTGGTATAATATTATACAATTGATTCACATCTCAAACTGAACCGAGGAAAATGTAATCTTTCACATTACTTACACCATTGTAACTGACCTGTTATTTACAGAAAACCTTTCCCAAAGTGTCATTTCACTACTGTTCCTGATGATTTGTGAGCTTATTACGTTTCATACCTCCATGCGAAGTTCACAATATTCGACATTTAGACAGGAGGACTAGATATGTTTCCCTGGAACTGTCAGACAAATCTCATTGTTGGAATATGTCCTGAACAGTGATTCACTTGCAAATGAAAGCTCACAATTCAATATAACACCATCTAATACTAGACATGGATTAATTCTTGTAAGATCACATAATAAAAAAGGCAATCAGAAATTCACTTTATGTCATTACAATGAGAATTCATCATGCTTTTCAATTCAAAACCATCACAGTCCTCAGAACTTTGCTGGAGTTTAAAGTTGGTGCCAAAATTCCAGGGCATGAGCAGTATTTTCCCTTCACTGGGAGAATCTGATTCCAGGAAATCTCTTCTCTCTCCGTCTCCACCCTGTTCTCCCCTGCTTCGCTGAATTATTCAGCTAGTTAAATTTAGCCATGTCAGATACGAGGATGGGTGGACAAAAAAACCAACGATGCAGATACCCCAAACCACAGTAATGTCAGTAAACATCAATAATCTTAACAGAGATGCAGCTCACATCCCTTTTGTTGCTACTGTAGCGTATTTCATTTGAGGAATTTGTATAAATTAAATGAGCAATTAAATGAGTGTTTTTGTTTGGTGTAAGGTACGTTTCTCCTTAGGAATACATATGATTAAAGCCAACCCAACAAATGCTTTCCATAAATGAGGTCTTAATTTTTTTCATTTCCCCTAAGAGGAAACCAAAATTACACCCCTCCTAGATCAACATCTTCCTTTCTTGCAACATGTTACAGATATTTTTCCTGGCCACCAGGCAGACAGGGGCACAAACAATGGAGAACTTTAGTCCAGCTCCTCTCTGGCTTTTCCTAGTCAACCACTAAGTATAGACCGAAAGGTTCACAAAAATTTCCTATCTCTGTTAATACTCAGAGAAGACAAAGAACGGATCCTTTTCATCCAACTGTTTCATCATTGCAATATTTTAACTTTAAAATCCCATCTTCCTTTGCATTTCTGCTTTTCTTAACAACTTCACTGATTGAGCCAAGATGTTCCAATTTAGCCTCTGCATCAGTTATAATACACTTAGCCTTTTAGATTCTGGACAAAAATATGCCATTCATACTGCTTATCATCTAAATAATTCACTGTAAACAGCTTATTTAAATCTTCATTGCCCTGATCAAGCATGACAGACACTTTTTCTTCTACAAATGACATTACAAAAATTCCTTGTAAAGACGCTGTCTCTTTCTCAGCTCGGAGTCTAAGCTGAATTAATAGTTGTTTTTCTATTCCACCTGGTGTTCTAGCATTTTTGTTCCTCATGCTCTGTATTGCAACAAGGTTTCCAAAACAAGAAGCATTAATACATTAGAGATTGTTTTTAAACAGTAAAAATATAAACCACGATCAGAGCACATTTAATTGTAATCTCAGGAAGAGAGATCCTGGAAGATCTGTGAAGCCATGGCATGATAGAATTATGCCTTCAAAACTACGTCACTAAAAAACAAACCGCAGACTATTTTCTATTGACTATCATCGATCAGATGCACCATAAACGCACAATGAAAGAAATCATGAAAAAAATCAAGACTCATCAACCACAATATCACGAAGAGTTATGATGATGGGATGGATGTGCAGAAAGTTGAGATTTATTTTAAACCTCAGTAATTACAAGCTAGTTTTTTAAACATACTCAAAGGAAAGGATCAGCTTTTTTCTCAGAAAATCTGAAAGACAAAAATAAATTTTCTAGAGTACTGTGAGAAGAATATGGTATGTTTTCTCACAGTCTGCTTCTTTAAACTCAAAAACGCTCCCAAATAATTTATTCAAGCTATACTAAATGGCTAGCTAGTGGACTAGAGCTATTTAAAATGGAGATATTAATGCTGAATATCCATTAAAAGTGGGAAATTGAAAAGATGATTATGAGTAACTGCAAAAGATTAAGCCACCTGAGCAGCAGTAAAGAACACAACAGTAGCTGAGGATGTAAGAAAAGCAGAATTTGGAATCTTGCACTTGCAAATCACAAGTTCAAATATAAGCTGGATTAAAGGAACATGAGAGATAAATTGTTTGTCTGGGCTTCAGTTCTACTGGAAAGTGGGCATTTATTAAAATCTTCACAATGTGTACCACTGACTGACAATCTTACTTGAAGCCTCAGAAAGGACTGAAAACATCTGAGAGAACAGAAATTCACCTTTAAAAATGGTTCCTATAGAGTAGAGACAGAGCACAATGGCAGGATAATGCACTGAGCCACACAAGTTTTATGGGCAACACTAAAAATAATTTAAGAACAACTGCAGCAGAGCTGACTTTCCATTATATATATTTTGATGCTAATCTTGTGTAATGCATTTGGTGCTGATCAGCATTACAAAGATCAGTGCTCTAAAAATACATGAACATGACAAATAGATGCTCCTCAGCCTGTATCTCCATCCATTGCATTCACTAAAAATAGAATATTAATTTACAGAAGGGGTTGGTTGCACTGACATCCAAAAAGGTGTCATCTGAGTTGACTCAAAGAAATATAACGCTACCTGAAGAAAGTGTTGCAGTCCTGAAAAGAGTTAATATCCAAGAATGTTCTTGCATCCATCCAACAATACTTGGAGCCATCAACTAGCCACAACACCACAGACAACTGTGCTCTTTTCAAGGACTTATACTCTGGTAGAAACATCAAATGCTATTTGAAAATAAGTCAAGCACAGCTGACAAGCATTACAGATAGAAAAACTTGTTTAGGAAAGCATATCTTTTACAGCTCTGGCAATCTAAGAAAATCCTAAGGCCAAAAGCAATGTTACCATAGAAGAAATCAGCATCTCCTAACTTTTGCCTTAGAGATTTTTTTTACATCAGAAGTAAGAAAGTATGAATTCCAGATGCAAGAAAAAAATTACACCAATCTGTCAGCATTTTAAACTTCCTCTTGAACAGATTTTGCACGTCGCTCTCATTCAGTCTCATTCACACATCGGCTACACCCATAGCAGTAAACCTGACAGCGCCAGGAAAGGCTCCTGGATCTGGCACGTGGTCATCTGTACCGCCATGCTGTCAGGACAGCCATTTGCAAGTGTTTGGCCTGGGCCAGCAACCAATCTCTCAAATAACCACCACCCATGGCTCAGGGGAGGCAATATTGCAGAGACCATCCCCGAATGGGCTGTGCAGTAAGGGGAGCCCCTGCAGCCATGATGCGGCCTGTCCTGCACCAGCGGGCCTAGGCCCCGGAACGTTCCCTGGCACCTTTCGCTCACCACTACAGACATTACTGTTACGTCCCGTGTTGGAGACACAGAGTGGGTGGCAAATTGAGTCCTGAGTGTCAGTCATAAACCTTTACTGAGCTTATGCTCTCAGCTGAGAGAGGCAGACATTAACACAAACAGCAGGGTGACAGTGTGGAGCGATTAAACGCGTGGCCTTTCTGCAGCAAAAACAGACACGTTTTGCTGATCCTTGAAGTGAGGCCAACGTTAATCAGAACAAGCCTTGATGATACAAATTTGCCTTCAAACAGATGAGACCAAGCTTATTTACTTATTTAAATTTGCTGTTCTGAGGACAGTTATGTTTTTCCTTCCATATCCATTCTCAGTTTCAAAAGCAAATACCATTTGGGGACAAGCAGTGAGTGACTGGCATATATCAGCGTTTGACCCTGAAGGAGGGGCTGAAACAACAGTTAATTGTTACATTTTTCTACTTCCTATGCTCTTTTTTGGTATTTACTTTCTTAAGCAATAATGCACTAAAACATCTGTCCTCAAGTACATTTCTCCTCATTATGACAGATAATAATACTTTAAAATAACACAGTCACAGTTACACTATTTAGTACCAGTTAATTGAAAAGTAGATCTCAGTAAACCCTCAGAATAAAGTTTCAAGAAGATGTATATTAGTTTTAATTATAGATTTTTTTTATGTCAGACTCACTTTATATTTAAACATTAATCCAAATAAACATTCAGAATTATTTTACAACATCTGGAATCCAGTTTCACCATTGCATTGAAAAACAATATCGGGCTAAACCAAAGCTTCACAGATATTTCCCAAGAACCTTTTGTACTTGGCTGAGTACCGGTATAGTACTGCTGATATTACTGGGTGGTACTCTGCAATTACTACACATTCTAAATCCACGTATAACATTACATAACTCAAATATTTACTTAAGCAAATGTAGATAAAGATCATTATACTACTGATAGGGAGAAAGAGGCTGCCTACTCTCTATCACAGATATTAGCTGATTCTGACTTTTCCCTCAAAACAACCCAGAATATAAAAACCTAATTTACCAAAGAAAACCCATACAAATTTCTTTGTGTCCCTGGTGTATAGCGATTCATTGGTTTGGGGATCAGAGTAGCAAGTTTTTTCTCATTTTGCCTTTTGCTATGTCTAGTACCAGAGGTCTTCAATATGTGAATCAATGTCCTACCCTCTGAGGATATCGGACAACTATTTGAACCTTGCTGCAAGGACTTTTAATTTTTGAGGAACCTATATCTTCTCTTTTATCTCAAAAATCACTTCTATTACTGTGTCTTTAGCATTTTAACTTTGAAATATATAAAGTACACCAAGTGTCATCTTATTTTTTCTTAAGGTTGGCAAAGAATTCTTCAAAACACCAGGAAGGACTCTGCTCTCCATACAGTGCTTAAAAATTTCCAAGTGGCTTATACTAGGAAAACCTGATAATCAGAAAATCCCACAACCGTTGCCCAGGATAAAATCCTGATGAGAAGTCAAGCCTCTCCCATGAGCTGTGGGCAAAGGATGGATTAGTAGCTCTCCCAGAGCACTGCCTACAGGCTGTATTTCAGGCCTCCACCTAATTCATCAACTTCTGTAAGGTGTATGACACAAGTCCAACCACATTTAGTTAAGGGAATAAAAAAACTATTCAAATTCTCTATTTCATTGCTCCCTCATTACACCCACTATCCTTCTCCATCTTCTGAGTGCTTCCTCTTTATGACTGCTCACAAGTCTGACAGCGGGGAAGATCCCCATTATATCATCTGCCTGCAGCCTCTTGTCTGTTGGAAAGATCCCTTTTTTTAAGACAAACTTTTCTGAAACATACATTTACTCCATAAATACAATATTCCATTTTTGGGAATCTCTCGAATTATAGACAATCGCAGCTCCCACTGATTTTAGCCTTATCTGCCCTAACCTTAGGATAAATCTGCCTAGTGTAACATGGCCATGCAGATTCTTGCTTTGCCTGTACTTGAAGCAGACATGAACTTGCTCTGCTTGTGCTCCAGGCTGAATGGTGTTATGCTCAGCAAGGTGTTAAGGCTGAGCTGGTCACCCTGGCTTGGAGCGCAGCTAAAATGTGCCCTGCCATCTGGGAGCAGAGCAGAGTGAGTTTGCGTTTGCCTAAATCACGTAAGCATACCATTACATACCCACATATAAAAATGCTTTTCAAGATAGTTTGACCCAGCAGAATTTGCCAGTGTAATCGCCCCCATCTGCTCTGAAAAGCAAGTGGGCAACCTGATTTTTATAATCCTGCCTCTGCACATTGACTGTTTATTGGCCAAAAGATACCCGGCCACTTCGTCTCCAACAGCAATGCTTCCTGGCAGGAGGAGGCAGCAAGGCACAGCCTCCAGGAGACAGGACGGGAAGGATTGCTGTGGGACTCTGATTGCAGTTAGTAAAGATAGTCTGACCAGATGACTGTAACTCCAAGGACGAAACTAGTAGAGGTCTCCAGGTTCAAAAAGTAGGAGAACCACATCTTCTCTAAACAATTGCATTTTCACGTTCACAGCACAACACATTTCATCTCTGTGCACTTGGTGGGTGTGTTAGTGTATTTCAATCCACCCACATGCCAAGCTGAACAGAAATAGCAAAAAGTAAGAGAACGTACAGTACTTACACTTCACTCACAATATAAGAGGTAACTGAAATAATCACTCTAAAAGCAGAAAGAACGCAACAAAAACCCTAACAATAAATATTGTTTGAAATAGTCCCGTGCTGGGAAGGGAATAGATTAGATGACCAAATAGGGCTCTTTCATCTTTAATCTCTATAAGGACAATGGATCTTGCAATTTGTTTTTCTGGTTGTTGGCAAAATTACATGTCTTGTAAAAGTTTCAGAGCTTTTAACCCCCAATGTTTCATGACTTCTCTCTGCCAAGACATCCAGTTCTAAGTATCAGTAAGAGCAAGAGCTCTATCAACAGGCAAACCAAAACAAAGTGATTGTAAAGTTGCAACAAAGAGATTTTTAATTATGAGAGAAATCACAACATTTCAAGTACATTTAAAATTCAGCTCAGTAATTGACAAAATAACAGGTAATCGACTGGGGAAATATAGTTTTGTATCACTTCAAATCAACAGGTGACTATCGTTTTCATTTCTGTATACATAAATAAGAAATCCGATTTAAAGCAGCATACAAATGAAATCAAACATGAATTTAAAAGACTGCAATCGATCAGGCATCTTTTCAAAAAATGCCAAAAAATCTATTCACTCCTTATTATGGAAGATTATTGCAGAGTATTACCCTAGAGCACTAGTCTTCAAAGTGGGGTGCATGCACCATAGGGGTTACGCAGGACGATCCAAAGGGGTACAGGAGGAAAATATTAGAACTTCCATGGTACATGTACACAATTTATAAAGAAATAGATATACACATAATGGGGGTGTATGTTCAAAAAAGTTTTACTGATAGGGATGCACGACCACAAGCATTTAGAGACCCCCACCCTATAGGATGCTGCCATGCAATTAGTGTTACCATGTCAAAGGCATCTAACGAAGATGTTATTAAGACATGAACTCTCTTTTACATCTCTTCTCAACTATCAGTTATACAAAGGGGTGAAAATTTCTCTAGGAGGCGGATTTGTGAGCTGCTATCTTTTGTTAAGCAGCATGGATTCTCAAAAAAAAACCCAAATTACTCAACTTTTTGATTTCAGGAAATGCAATTTACTGTTTCTTGATGAATCTCTTCCCTTCACTGTACTTATTGTCAGCATTTGATGAAAGAGCTAATTTTCTTTATGTGGCCAGTTAAACAAGAGCACAACATGTTATATGTGTCAGTCAAGATGGGTAACTTAAGGTATTTGCAAATAGGAATGGATGACCCCTCTGGGAAACTCTTAAATCAAGGAGAAAAGTTAACGTCCTTTTTTATGTGGGCTAAGGCACTTGTATGAAAAAGTGGCTAGTGAACAAAATCTGGCTCAGTAAGCAGTCATTATGTAAAAAAGTAAGCAGTGGATTACAACGTGCAAACGCAGAAGAGAAAAATTTCGCTCTTATCCGAAACATGATGATCAGATTTGTTAATCTCCCTTCCAATCTGGAACGAGAAGAATGTTGAAATGGTGACTAAACTAAAATCTTGTGAGGTCTGTAATCATTATGAAGATGATTGGGCTGCCTGATTCAGAGAAAAAGTGAATAAGAAGAGACATAATAATGGTACAGAGAAAATATACCAAGCACCCTTCCTCAGCATCACCTAACAAAACACAGGATGTGTGATAAAGTTGAGAGATAATACTCTTAAAATAACCAATTTTTTTTTTTTTTAAATTTAGTGCAATGTATAATTATCCCTTCAAATCCTGTATAGTAAGAACATCTGTAATCACACTGAGTGAAATTAGGACAATTCTTCTGGATGCTTCATGGCATACACCAACCACATCAAGCATCAGCAAGGAGTTAGCTAAAGATCCATCCAATTGCAGAATGTATCTACCTACTGCTTACGGAAGGTTATTTATATCTTCTCTGAAATAAATTGAACTGGTTAATATGAGAACAGGTCTCAGGCACAGCAACAGCAAGTTCTTGGTATATGGAAAGCTGAAAACCAAAAGCCAGAAGTATACAAAGTCACAAGTAACACAAACGCACATTTTGGATTCACAGGAAAAGGCCATATTTTTTTACTTGTTTTTGCTTTAGTACTATATATACAGATTGCTAGATGCTGCTTTTATTCAAAAGTAAAATCTTTGAGTCATGCATAACATTTTGATTGTTATTCGTCCTATCTAAAGCTAACTGGAGAAACAGTGATGAAATCGTAGTGAATCACAATTCCTTTTTTTGTGAAACTGAATAAATAAAAACCCTGACATCAGAATGTCTCAACATTTTAGGACTGCACATTTCAGTTTTTCACCATTCAAATCTACCTTCAATATTACAACATTAAAAAAAAATCTAATGACTCTTAAACGTTCTCCCCCATCTTTCTTCACTGAGAATTCTGAGATACTTTTGTTTACTTTTAATTTGGAAGAGAAGTCAATTGTGAATTCCTCCAGGAAATTAAATTTCCGTCTTTAGCACTGCTCTACTATATCTATCAGAAATGAAGCATCTGAGCGGAAATGTTCCACGGTCACCCTGCTCAGCTTTAGAAAGCCATTACTGCAAGCTGGATTGCAAGACTGAATGAAGATTGCATTCTTGGCTACACCACTAAAATATAATGAAACAGTGCTGTCTGACATAGCTCCTGTTCTACACATGGTACACATCTCAGGTTCAATCTGTCTGCCCAAAAATAGGTACAAAAAAAAAAAATTAAGATATTCTAGATTATATCCACAGGGCTGGCAAGCATGGCACAGGAGAAGTGGGAGAGCCGTGCCCTTCTGGAGAGGCAGCTGGAGGCTACGCGTGATATTTTAGCACTTAAAGATGGCACCATACACCTATGGCTTGGCAACTGTGTTGAGTCCTTCCAGCATTTAGTTTTGTAACGTGAATCAGTAAGGAAAGAGAAAAAAAAAAAAAAAGATAAAAAAGTAGCTGTGTGATAAATAGTTGATTCTGTGATATTGTTTTGCAATTTGCAGGAATATTCTTGAAGGACATTCATGTTCATTCTGCCAGTTTGACTAAACCTGTCACTTAGTTTTTCAAAGTTTCAGGTTTTATTTTCAGTTGTCAATACCAAGAAGTTCAAGGGCTCAGACTCCCTCTTTACTTCTACGTTCCTTTAGTTTAAGGTCAGCTAATGCAAAGCCACAAATCATGTACTTGTCAGCTTATTTCTACATACCCATTTTGTTCAGCATTTCTTAAGAATGTGTCAGCTGGCTGATCACAAAACGATGTATGCTTTCAAACAAGCTGCTGCCCAGATTCAAACTCTGACAGAGATGATGAGCACAACAGACCCTGGTGCTTTCACTGTTACAGCTGATATGTCTTTTTTTTCCAGCTGAATGCCAGTATTTGGCACCACAATCCATGATAAATAGAGACAAGTGTAATATGCTTTACTCGCGATGATTCTTGCAACCTACTAAAAATCCTGATTTCTTTCATGAGCAAATTTCACTCTGAAATTATGAAGCCATGACTGGCTGTCTTTAACGAAAGACCCAACTTAAGCATTATGCTCCAAATATATAGCAAAATAAAGTTTTATTTTAAAACTTTAAATATTCTTTATAGCCTTAAAGCTGCTCCACCTACATTCCTCTTCCATGCAAACTTCCAATACAATTCATCCAACAGAAATGGTAAACAAGGTATGTCTTATTGAATTCCAATTTCTTTAAAGCTACTCTGAGACAGCACGTGTCTAAAAGGTAAACAGAATCCATACTAACTTAATTGCTGCAATGTTTTGTAGCCAATTGTTACAAAAAATTGTTAACAAGTATCTGTCTTTAAAAGACCCATATAGTAAATGAGTGTCACGGGATTCTGAGTTTGCTTTCAGAATTCATGTTAAGTTAAAAACTTGTTTACAAACACAAGCAGTTAGTCGTTTCTTGTGGGTCTGTGTATTGCAAAAAATAATTTTCATCTCTTCATAAGAAAAGCATTAAAATTTCAGCAACAGACTTCACAAGAACATTGTTGATCTCAAAAATTAATTTTTCGTATGACAACAACATTCACTGTACTATCCGTTGGCTTTTTGGGGATCCTTACCCAAAGAATAAGGCTTTGGGAAACTTCCTCTATTCAGTTAACACTAGATAGCAGTGCATGGCAAATGACTAGAAGTGTTTGAGATATGCAAACAAATCAAGGGTCAGTTAAATGTATGTCAAACAATAAATATATGGAAAAATGCCCAAATTTTGTTGCAAATACTGAAAAAAAATATTTGAATAGTCCAGATTTTAGTACCATAATGGCAATGTATCATGCAGCTGATGGAATACCAAATGTTGGTAAGTATTAGAACAAATGGAACTTAATTTTACTTAACAAGAACTACAATTTTGATTTTTTAAAAATTAATATGGCAAATCCAATTTGGAGTTATACAGGCAAATTTTACTGCTAACAATAGACTGTGTTTATCCAAAAGGCAGAATTTAAGTGAAAATGTTTCCAACTATAATGAAAAGCCAATTTGAAGGTTTTGTCTATCTAGATTGCTTTACTGTTATGTTGAAAATCCACAAAACCCAGAACATTGTACATAGAAAAACACAAGTTTTTAGAAATTTAAAATTGCTTACAAGCTGCTCGGACTTCACACCGTAGAGCTGAATGGTCTTTGCCACATTTTTTGCCACAGCTAAACTCAGGTCTGGATCAACAGCAGCCACATTTAGCTCACTGGAAGCAAAGATCACAAATATTAATTAACAAATAAACAGTGCTGTATTTAATTGATAAAGAATTAACAATGAATATGTAGTTACGTGGCACATCAATTTAGAGAGAGTAAGACATACAACCAAGTCTTTCTAAGCACCGTAATTCAGTTTACGATTTAACAAGTCATTTGGGAATTTTATGTGCAGTGTTCCTATTCTAGTAAAAATGAGCAAAGTTTAGGAATGACACTTCAGTATGAAATCACTATTAGTAAGCCATTCAAAAATATTGACTGCAATTAACTACATTCAAGCTTTGGCAGCAGCCTTCAAACATTACAGGTGAATACACAGTCATTCAACTCTAGAATTACATGAGCTATGCAGAAATACCCAGGGGACGCCTCAGCTTGACACAACTGCTAAGCTGCGTTTTAGGCAATCCTTTATAGTAACAGAGGCCCCAAAGGAATGACAGGGAACAAATGGAAGAAGGAAAATATTTCTAAATCACTTCCAGTATTTCTTGTTCATGGAGCCCCCCCAGATCTCCATCGGTTGGGGCTGCATTAATAAATGCTCTACTGAAAACAGAAGCACAGGGACTATCAAGTTGCTCGTGAGGAGATTAACCTCTCCCAAGAGCTGGAGAGACATCAGGCTCCCTGACGTAGGAAAAACCTTCTCCGTGAACTCTGCAGGGCCCCAAACATCATTAGCTAAAGGTCACTCTGGAAAATTCAGCTGAAATTTCATAATTTTCATGTCGTTTTCCCTTCTCTTCTGCAAGGAGCAAAATAACATCAACAACCACACCAACAGGCACATTCTGCACATCTGCAACTCCCAGTCACAAGTTCAGTGTCAGTATTTAATATTGCACACACACATACTGTGAATACTGCCCATCATTTCCAGACTGTATTAAACAGAGTTGTCCTTTCCAAAACCTTATGAGGGAAAACACATAATTGGTAATTTAAGCATCTCATTTTACAAAATCTTCCTGGAATGGTTCTCTTTATGTATTATCTGGCTGTTTAACAGAATATTTATATCAGGTATTATCACTTGCAGCCAAGCCACTATCATCTTCCCTTTGACACAGTTAGGATAATTAAGATATCAGACATTTACAGTATGTGTGAAGTTTCTCTTCCAGATGTTTAAGAGGCATTTGGACAATGCCCTTAACAACACACTTTAACTTTTGGTCAGCCCTGAAGTGGTCAGGCAGTTGGACTAGGTGATCTTTGTATGTCGCTTCCAACTGAAATATTATTCCATTCCATTCCATTCCGTTCCATTCTATATCCTGACTTAATTTTTACACTAACCAGTTTCATAACTAAGGAGTAATCAACCTTTTACTGTTAAGGAAGTCTCACTTATAAAATTGTAACTTATGAGAAAAAACATGTTGAAGATTACATTTTTCAATGTATTATATGTGCATACCTGGCTATAGTTTTAATGATGCTGTCGAGCTCATCAGAAGAAGGAGGATTCCGACCTCCAGGAGGGAAGACGAGATTGATGGGATCAAAGAGTCGAGACAAAGATTTTGACAAATAAGCAGCTTCATATTGTTGCAGTGAATCTTTCAAGGCCTTTTCTGGACTGTGGGCATAAGACAAAACGAATGCATTTTGAATTAAAATAACACAATAGCATTGAATCTTTCCAGATGATATAGACTTTGCAGTATTGAACCTGGGTTTTCTTTCTGCTCTTTAAACATATGCACTTGAAAATATTTTAATAGTGTATAGCACCTTGCTTTTCACTTGAACCACGTAACTAGTCAGGGAGCCATTCTGCGTAGTTCAATATGGTTCTTAGTACTTTCTGTAAGACCTACATGGAATCTCTACTTCAAGGTGTTCTCGAGACAAACAGTGCTAAAAACATCTGCAAAATAACAGCAAGATACCTAGAACTGCAATGAAAGGCCATTTTATATTCACATACTTCATTAGCTGATAGCTTGTAGTTGATATATTTTACAAAAACAAGTATCTCCTGGTATAGGTATGCATATAGAAAACTTCGAATAGAAAGATTCTTGTTCAATTTACCTCTAATAAGCTTCAGTCTTTAGTATTTCTAGTTGTGCAAATGCATAAGCAGTAGCTCTCTTAAACATTTTACCTCATTGTCAGAAGTTCGGTGAACTTTTTACTTTGCTTTCATTGAAGTCAATGAGAAGAGTCCCCCTGACTGCTCAGGAACATATTTAAGCCAATAGAAATCCCACATAAAATATTCATCTTATCTTGCATAAGTCTAGAAGTTCTAATAGACTTGATGAGCCTGTTCCAGTTTGATCCTTCTGATATCTACCACTCAGCATGTTTATTCTACGATGTATAAACATAAAAACTGTGAATCATAACAAACTGAGCATTTGTCACACTCCAGTGATTGCAGTATCATTAAGAGAAAGCTACTGCTGTAATTGCAACACATATAAAACTGAGTTTACAGCATTCTGCTCTTTATTTTCACCCAAAGAGACAAAAAGATAAAACTAGTTCCAAAATCAGGGACTTTGTGAAAGACAACCCAACACTGTTAATTATATAAACTAATGAAAGTCCTGCAGCTCTAAAATAGTATTAAACCAACAACTGCAAGAGGAAAAAAAAAGCCTTTAAACTTTTCCCACTCTGACAATTTGAATAACACTAGGTTATTAAAAATATTCTGTGTTTTTTGCAGGGTGAAAAGCTTTATATTTTGTTGCCTTAGAGTTCATAATACATACTCATAATCTTGTTTTTTCTGCATGAAGATGTCCTGTGTATCTTCTTCCATTTGCTGTAGTTCAGCAAAGAGATCAGTAGTTCCACTTGTGTTAAAATTCCTCTGAATATTTTGACTATATTGTTGCAGGCGCTTCCACAAGTCATTATAAAGCCTCAGTAATTTTGGGTACTCTCCTTCAAAAGCTTGTTTCAGAAACATAGAGGCTGCAAAATAAAGCAGTAAGCAATACACGCTGTTAAGTTCAAAGTGATTTTTTGATTCATATAGACAACCTGTATCTTTGCATTTATATCAATGAATGATATACAATGTTATCCTATCTTTAGTATTAATGATGTAATATTTACAATTAATTTCAAAGTGGCATGAGTTATCACATTAAATGGCACATATCTAAAGCACCAGCAGAAAATCCAGAATTGGAAGACTGGACATGGAAAACTTAGTTTGTACAATAAAGATGCTAATCATGGTTGTGAAACACTTGGTATCAAACTTAATTATCACTCTTATAGTTCATTTAAGGCCCAAGTCTGATTAGAACTCTCTAAATCTAGAGATTTTCTAACAACAGCTTGATGAGGAAAAAGTTTGGGGCTGTGCAACTTTGAAGATATCCATTTAAAACAGACAAAGATAACTTCTATGAGTCAAAGTCTTACGAAATCTGATGAGGGAAGCATCTGCTTTTACACTTGCTTCTTAAAACAAGGTACCTAAAATGCAATTCCTAAACTTGACAAATAAAGAATGACAAAGCCAGAAGAAAAATCAGTGCTATTTTCAGCCTTGAAAGGCTTGCGGCAGGTAACAGGAAATTAAACAAATGTACAACTGCTCCAGCAACTGATGTTAATCTTGATCTAACATCACTCATACTTTCTGGATTTCCCACTACATTAGGAGACTAACACTGTTCCATTCATTCGCTTATTTTTAAGGTTCCAGAGATCTGCCCCATTTCACCCAGGCTGTCCTTTCAACTCGAATATGCTCTCATTTTGAATATGGGAGGATTCACATCTATTATCAAACACAGAGTTATTTCAGGTGACAAGGCTCTGTTTATAAAGACTGTCCCAGCCTCACAAAAGCAGATAACGATCCTTTATCAAACGCTGTAAACTGCCATGAATTCCTATTTTTACACTATTTTTCTGATATCGTCTAGTCTTCTGCTGATCTATATGATGCAGAGGTCTGTGACTGATGTCCCTGGATTCAATCACTTAGAAATTATATGTTAAAAATGAACACTCTTATGTAGATGTGTCACTTAAATGAAAAAGTCTACTCGCTGTAAGCATTTTTCCCCAAAACTGAGCTGTAGTAAAATAAAAACTTTTTCACAGTTCAAAAATCCAACTGCTCCCTCTAAATGCTCATAGAGAAAACAAGATGAAAAATCATAAGTAATAAAATATTATGGAATAGCTGTCAGACAAAGTACTGCTGACAAAATGCGAGAGTTCCCTTACTTCTGAAATGTTGATTGATCCCATTAACTGATGTCACAATTTTACAATCTTAAAACTAAGTGCTGAAAACAGGTAGCACATGTTCAGTTTGAACAGATGAGATTCCGGGTATGTTCATAGAGCTGTTAAAGTAATCCGTAAGGCAAACGGTAAAATTAATATGTTTTAATACAAGATGAATACATTTTCTTTTGGGATCACCTAGTTACTTAGCAACTGCTGAACATGAATCAGCCAGCTAGTTCCTTAAAATTATACTGCTGCTATAAAGCCTGGAAGGATCAAATTTTTAAGGGCCAATGCAACAGCTGAGATCACAAAGATAAATGCAAATCTTATACCCTTTACCTGTATGAATAAAAAATAGACTTTATACACTGTATACAACATCAAAGATATATTTATGAAAGCACCAAACTCACCTATGATCCAACTGCATGTTGCATTAGCATGTACTGGTAATAGTACTGTCGTATGTTTATACATTATTTTTATTTAATATTCCTTGATTGTATCTGCTATTTACATATTACATATGTAAAGAATATTGTGTATAGTCAGAACACCAGCAATTTATATTTAGACAAGACATAATTTTGAAGAAACTCAACTTCTATTTATAAAGGTATCAAAAAACGGCTAAAATCAGATTTTTGCAACTAATCAGTGTTCAATAAGACTGTAAGAACTGTTCTTTAAAATCAAATTACTATTTTTTAATTTGGCAAACCCACTTCACCGTGGAAAGTATAATGTGCCATTCCAAACATTTTTACCTCCACATGCAGTTTGCAAAAATACATTTTTGTTATTAGACAATGACTACTTAATGAAGTAGAAAATATTTCTTTCTGAAAATTCAACCACAGTTGAGGATCACCCTGTTTGGTTACTAAACCAAGAAGTTCTAAATTCAGAGACCCCACACTGAGTGAAGCTCTGCTGTAGTTCTAGTGAGGAGACAATGAGCGAAGAGCTTACTGAAATGAGACCTAAAATAGCTGTAGAACACACTACGAATCATTTATACTGAATACTTACAGTCTGTTGCTGACTGAAACTGAGATGAAAGTGTCTGCGTTACTGCAGTCCAAAATTTGTACAAAATGTCAGACTGGCCATCCTGATAGCAAGGAACAAAAGAAAGACAGGTTTCAAAACGTACTCTTTTCAAAGAATTTTAAACAATGCAAATGCTTCCACTCAAAGATGTTCTAGCATCATTGAGAACAAAAACTAAGTAAATGAAGTCTGAGAAGTTTTCCTCAGGTTTAAAGCTAGAAAAAATATTGGAGAAAACAAAAATAAAAGCTTCAGTCTTGTCTCAAATAGAGTATTTTCTGTTAAGTCTGAGAGAAATGCTCCCAGCTCTCTGTGGGCATGAGTGTAGACCAAAGCTGTGCACCTCAGGAGACACATCAGAAAATCTCTTTGCATTGCAGGGACCTTCTCATTCCATAGGGGTTCTCGTGCTGATCCATCACAGCAATGGCTGTGATGCCATCGCAACACACTTGCAAACACTGACCAGGGACCAAAACCAGTGCACGCTGCTCTGCTCCATAGAGGACGGTTTCCCGTTTCGAAAAAAGTAAAAGACACGAAAATACAGTGAACCTCACAGTTGACTCTCCACCACCTTGTGTCAACAGTGTTTGCTGTCAGGAGTGGAAACAAGGAGGCGCATTCTTGCGAAACGGATGCACAAGAAGCAGAAGGCTGTTTCCTTACTCTCCTCAACACTTATGCTCAAGCACTAAAGCATGATTTTGTTTTCTGTGTTTTGCGTTCTTCCTCTCTGTGCGTTTGAGATAAAAGAAGCTGCAAGAGATGGTGATGGGTACCCTGTCCTGCCTACCAGCTGGATACCTGCAAGGCTGTCCAGTGTTTTCATGGCAAGGGGATGCTCGCTCGGACAGAACAGTTTTTTTCATTGCATGGTACACAGGGTAACGGATTGACTCCACTGTATAAATTAACCAGTTTGACCAAATCACTATAGTAATGATAATCAGCAAAAAGTGCTCAGAATGGAAAACTGAAACAGCCAGCAGCGATGACAAATGTCAGCGATTCTGAGGATCTTACGCTGCCACTTGGCTGTTTCCATCCGAACTCCCACCGAAGCATCCAAGGCTTTAAATCAAAGCACAACATCCACAGCTAAAGATGGGTTTAAGCAAAGGGCTCAGCATGGAAATCACTGTCAAAGAGGGGTGCATTTTCTCAGCTTTTCTTTTGGCATTGCCAGTGCCTTCACTATGACAAAAAAACAACCAACCAACAACAAATGAACAAAGAAAAACCCAAACCAAACCAAACAAAACCCAAACCCCACAACCAAACAACGCTAGTTCTTGTTAATGAGACAAGCCCTTTTAAAGTGTCAGTTCAACTTCTGCACTGCCCAGCACCACAGAAAGGACATTAGCTGTCAAATATAAGAGTCCAGCTACTCCAAAATTAATTACTACTTCAGATGACAGAGGAAGAAAGAATGCACTGTATTCACTCACAATGGCAATAACATACAAAGCAATGAAGGTGTTTGGAATGTCATCCATTAACGGGGCACCACTACGTCTCACTTGAAGAGCTGGTCATTGAAAGACTGCAAGTTCAAGTCTCAGTTCCAAAACTACCATCTTAAAGAATTAATCTAAAATCTGAAAATTGGCCAAAAGTACACGGTGGCATCTAAAAAAATAAAATCAAATACAATACTTTAACAAATTCTGAGATTAGATGATTAATTCATCCAGCCCTACCCATTATCTCTAAAGATATTCAAAGAAATACAAAATTTATGTGTTATGCGTTAAGAATTGTGAGAGAACATCTTTTATGCTGTTGGACTCATGCTTGTAAAATCTATGAAAATTGAAATAGAATTCTAAAATAAACGGAGATGATGGAATCTCATTTTTGGCTGCTCATTTTTGACATTGATGGATTTAGAAACTGATGTAACTTATTTTATAGTTATGTTTGTATTTTCTGTTAAATTGTGCTTGATTTTCATAAATGGGCAAACTAAAATGATAATATTAGACAATGATTCAGAAGGTGTACTGCATAAAATATCTTTGGTTTTTTTTGTAGAGGCATTACTACAGCATAAACATGAAATTACTCAGTTCTTAATTTCACAGTTTCACATCTAAAACATGAAAATTACTATAAAACAAATGGCCTTTCAAATTAACTATGGAGTAAATTAATTAACTTTCATATTCTCCATCCCAACCTGGAACAATATTTGCCTATTCAGCATGGCAACTCAATTCAATTTCTAAATAATCTAATGGACGTGGAAAAAATACTTACAGAGCACTTTCAAACAACTTCTTTTCATTACTGTAATCACCAACTACACCTCTGTCACAGTCTCAGCAGAAAGTGCAATGATTAAAGGGTCTTGAAAACACGTGATGACATTAAAGCTTTTTGTGAAAATCTCTAACTTCTATATATATACATAGTATAAATTCAGACATATATACATATGTACTCATGTAAACACTTGCATATTAGCTGCAGCTGTAGCAATTAAGCCTCTGCTCATTAGCTTGTGTTTTCTGATCTGGACAAACGGTTCGTTAACTGTATGAGAACTTTGTAGTGAAGAAGGCCCTCACATCTCGGGTAACTGCTGTGTCATGGATGAGGAGAAACAGAGGGGAAAAGCTACATGGAAAATCCAAATAACATTTCATACTGATTGACTACTCAGTCATAAATGTTTAGGGAAAAAATGATAAATGTCCCAGTTTTGGATCAACTAAAAACACTATCTACAGAGTCATTACCGGTTGCTTCTACAATATAAGATACGATGTTCCACTTTGTCCAGTGCTGAGATGCACTCACTCTGGAGGTGAAATATAGCTGCTGATTAACAGCATACAAAAGACCACGTAAGAGTTTGTGGCAGGAACTAGAGAATGTTGTTGCCTACGCATACACCAGGGGGTATTTAAGTGGGTGGACTGTAGCTACCAAAATTGGAATACAGCAAAGCACTAGCATTAGATAACCCTGCTGGAGTAAAAAGCGCCATATGCAGCCATGAGCATCCAGAAACCATTTATTTATTTTGATTAAACCTGTAATTTCTTTCCTTACACATTACCTCAATATATTATTTTTTAAGTACTTTTAAGTATCTCACTGCTTATTTTTTAAATCACGTATTCTAACAGAAATTACATCTGTGCCTGTAGATCACAATGGAAATTATAATTTAACTATTTAAAACACAGTGTGCAATTCCATTGACAATAATCAATAGTAGAAAATGACACCAAAAAAGGGTAGCAAAAGGAGTGTTTTTCTCCAGCATAGCAGGAAATTAAAGGAATATCCCTCTCCTTGTACTGGACAACTTCTTCAAGCACTTCAGATGACAGGCAGGATGAAAGTGGAAGAGGAAAGGGTGGCACTGCTTGCCTGAAATGTACACAGCAAAACTGGTTCATCTTATCGTAATGGAAAGTTTATCAGCCTTCCCCTATGCTTCATATAGCACCGTGAGCAACACCCCACAGTATCAGAGAGTAACTGCTCTTTTGGGCCTTTCACTTTCAGAAAATGTCATCTAGCTAAAATTGCATTCTTGTCATCTCCCCATCCGTGGAGTGTAAGCAACGAATCTGGTCCTCCCCTACATTTCCACCCAATATCCTCACTGGTAGAAAACGTATTGGGTACATCCACATTAGTGATTCAATGCGTAGAAGGGATTCTTTTTGGCGCAAATCTGTCTTGTGCCTCTATTTGTTGTCCTGCAGTACCCACTGAAGTGTGCTGGCAGACTAACTAACATTCACTATTCAAGGAATACACAACCTCATCATCATTAGCTTAAAAAGAACAACTTCTGCAACTAACAAGCTTATTGCAGAGTATCATCATATTTTCGTAACAGAACTCACGAGGATGTACTAATATTTTTATCAATTAATATTCTGAGACTTTAAATTGGGAATTTTCCATTTCTCTTGCTTCTGAAAATGAAATAACATTGAAAGATGTGAAATTACACCCCCTCCAAAATAAAAATGCTTGCTTTGAAATCTAGTCACAAGCAGATTAACATCTTGTGATACAATCCCTTGTAGCAGGAGCAGCTGACAAGATGAGTAATGAACTGCATCCGATTATCTTTTCAGCTCTGTGGCAATCATTTCCCAACAGCTTCCTATTCCATAACCAACAACACTGGAAAAAGGTCACCATTCTGTCATATTTGCCCCCCACCAGTGTATGTGTTTAATAACTCAGAGACCACATAAACCTTTCGGAGTTAAGAGGTCTGGTACTGTTATCTGAGGCAAAACTGTTTCAGTAGCATATTACATATATAGAAATCCTACAGAAAACATCCGTACATCATTTAAGGTCTCTCAAAAGGAGAGCATATATATTAGCATATAATAGAACACTGTTTCCTCTTTTCATGCAATACGTTCTTTCTTCAGCAAAAGAACCTTAACTGTAATTGATGGTATCTAAAACTCTGGACAGGCAATATTTAGGTTGACATATACATGTTTTCCCCAATATATAATATAACTGAATTAAATTTATGAACATTAATTGCAAGCAACTGTAGGACTATAACGGGAAAATAGGATTTTCTCCCAAAAGCAGATCCATTTAACTCAGCATTTTTGAAGCGATGGTATTATCTGTTCACAGCTTTCTTTTGATCTCACAGCAGAGGAAATCTGCACATAAATCATACTTTGCACCACTACAAAATGGTTGGGAGGTTAAGATCAGCCACAGAACTGGGTATATTTTCCACAAAAATCTGCTGTGAAAATGCTCCTAAACCTAAACTACACTCACATAAACTACTCATCTACCAACTCAAACTGGGAATGAAAAATATTGTTGCTGCTGTTCCTGCAGCCACTGACAACTTTATTCCCCAGAACTGAGACTCAGATGATTCGGTAGCCCCTATGCAACCCCCCGGGCAGCGCAAGACAGCCCAGGTCTGCCTTCCCCTTCTCCATCCTCCGCTGTCAGAAACAAACTGAACAACTGCCCAGTAACATGAACTGGGGCAACCTTCTGCTGTTCTGACTTGCCGGACAGCTGGCCAGAACCAGGGGAACAGAAAGATGCTTTTGAAACACATACGGACTACAAGAACCTAGCTACTTTTGAAAATGTTTTTCCTCGGGGATCCATTTACATCTGTGTAGAGTAAAAGAGAAAAACACAACAATCAGATTCCAGTCTGGCCCATCCATTATAATTTTACCCTTTTTCATACTATTTAAAAATTGGGTACTCAGTCACACATACTATTCACACAGGAATTACCAGTTCATGGAAATTACACACATAAATCAGGCAAAACATGTCTGGCAGACTAGACGACAAATGGCAATGAATTTTCTCAACAGTAGGGCGCACTTTATTGAGTACATGACCTGGACAAAGATCATTAGTGCAAGCTATAATTCAACAAAGTTTGCCCTTATTAGAATAATAGATGCAGGCAGTCTGTTTGACTTCCATGGTATACCTTATTTATGTGGAATTAAGAATGTGCTTAAGTGCTTTGCTGAATCAGGGCCACAATCAACAATCAGCAAAAAATGTGTTCGCCTTCTGTAAATAGTTTCAGCTGTTACTAAAAAGTTACTACTGTCAATACTTTGCAGAGACAGTAGTATTGTGCAACTTCCCCACAATAGAGGGGTTTTTAGATAGAACATTTAAGAATGTGTGATAATACTGCATAATGACAGTGTCAGGAGACATGTGGACAGTGCCAGTCCATCCTGGTCTCTGTCCCAGCTCAAAAAAGCAAAGTCGAACACAGGCTTGTTCATTCCAGGTGAACACAAACTAGCAAACTGTATGTTAAGATAAGGTTCTCTTAAGTAAATGTTTCTGTTGTAAACTAATAAAATTGAGTCTTTTTCCAATAATACAAGCATAGTAAGTGTGAAAATGCAATATTCTAATGGCCAAGTTTAACACTTTTGCTAGTCTAGGACAGAAAAGATCTACATTTCACAGATGACAAATTCAAAGCAGCTGACTGGCCTTTTAGGCAGAGATTTTAAGCTGCAAGCTGAGGTTGGAAGGGAACTCTGGAGGTCACCTGGTCCAACCCCCTGTTCAAGCAGAGTCACCTAGACCAGGCTGCCCAGAACTGTGTCCAGGTGGCTTTTGTACACCTCCAAGGATGGAGACCCCACAACCTCCCTGGGCAACCTGTGCCAGTGCTCGGTCACCCTCACACTGAAATAGTGTTTCCTGGTGTTCAGAGGGAACCTCGTGTTTCAGTTTGTGCCCATGGCCTCTGGTCCTGTCGCTGGGCACTGCTGAGAAGAGCCGGGCTCCAGCTTCTCTGCACCCTCCCTTCAGGTATTTATGTATATTGATGAGATCCTCCTGAGCCACCTTCTCTCCAGGCTGAACAGTCCCAGCTCTCTCAGGTCTTCCCCAGAGGAAAGACACTCCAGTCTTTTCATCTTTGTGGCCCTTTCTTGGACTCTCTCCAGTGTGTCCACATCTCTCCTGTACTGGGGAGCGCAGAACTCAACACAGTACTCCATGTGTGATCTCACCAGTGGTGTATAAAGGGAAGAATTACCTCTTCAGTCTGCTGGCAACACTTTGCTCAACGCAGCCCAGGACACTATTTGTCTTCTTTGCCTCAAGAGCACATTGCTGGTTTATGTTCAACTTGGTGGCCAACAGGACCCACAGGTCTTTTTCTGCCAAGCTGCTTTCCAGCTGGGTGGCTCCCAGCAGGTACTGGTGCCTGGGGTTGTTCCTCCCCAAGTGCAGGACTTCGCACTTCTCCTTGTTGAAGTTCATGAGGTTCCTGTCAGACCATTTCTCCAGGCTGCTGAGGTCCTTCTGGATGGCAGCACAACCCTCTGGGCACTCCTCCCCTTTTTATGTCACCCACACACTTGCTGACGACACACTCTGCCCCATCATCTATACCATTACTGAAAGTGTTAAACAGGACTGGACCCTGTTTTGATCCCTGGGGTACATCACCAGTTCTTGGCCCTCAGAGGCACTGATCACCACCCCCAGGGCCTGGCCATTCAGCTGGACCATTCGTGAGCAACCTTGTGTTCATAAAAAACTGAGTTTCAGAACTCCAAAACCAGGGCTGTTTTAGCACACAGCGCAACTGAGAGAGACTGCAGATACAATCATCTTCTACGTAATGACTGGTGGCAAGGAAAGGACTAAGTATTCTTTTGTTGGGATGGAATGAACAGGGGGGAAAAAACACACTTGGATATTACTCTTTTTTTGTCAGTAGTCTTTATATCTTTAGTGCATTGTATTATAGCATGTATGCAGACTTGTTAATAGCATGAAACAACATTATTACTCAACTGCATAGATTCAAAATGTAGATTAATGTTGCCTGTTTACAGGATTACAAGATTATCTTTGATGAAAAATCTACAGGCTGACAGAATCCACATGCTAAAACCCTTCCCTGTTTACTCACATGAAAGTGACTTGATTTCACAGTTCAAAAAGTATAACCCACTTTCACTAATAGCTACTAGTAAGTTAATAAACCACCAAACAATAGTTGGCTGAGTACCAGTACCATAAGGGCAAAGATATTTGAAGATCTGTAGTCACTGTTACTCTACAATAATACTAATGCTGCAGCTTGGAAAACTGAGTTAAAGTCTCCTCAAACATAAAACCAGAACAGCTTCCCTCATTTTTACAAAACATACCAAATTACTAATTGACTTTGCTATTACTGAACTGAAATCTCTTAAGCTTTGCTCTTAATAAAACTATTTAGTATCTAACATTAAATTTGAATTCAACGAATGAGAATGAAAGCACCCCCTTATTCAGTATTAGACAAGAATGCAAGAAGATGCTGAAAAGACATATATTTATTTTTACAAATGTCTCTATTTCCTCCACACTGTAAATTTAGAACTTAATGAGTATAATTTCCCATCTGTGAATTATCATATTTGTGTGTGTCTAAAATAGCTATTCTAACATTCAAATAACAAATCTGACCCAGTGATTCTAAACTGGCTCTCACTTCATGACAATCACTTCCAACTTATTTTTCCCTGTAGAAATTTTGATACTTTGAGTAGAATGTGAAAAACATCTTTATTGTGAAGCCTCTTTGAAATGTAAAACAATATAGTGAATATTAGCATGCAGCTAGTTGCTGCAGGCTCCTGAAATCAGGCTTTGCATACTAATACATACAGCGTTTTCTATCTGTAATCAAAGGCTCCACCAGAAAGAAATACGGGACTCGAGAAGGTTGCTCTAAAAACAGAAGACATTTAAAGGACAGCCTAAATATTTTCCACCAATAAAGCAACAATGCCAATGATTTAACAATTTTGTATGGCAAGATCTTATGGGACAGAAATAAGGAAATCTATTTGCACTATTTCTATAGCAACATAACTGCCAAATGTTAGACTGGGAACAAAAAGCCATCATCCTCAGTAGTGCAACTAATCAGTAAAGAAACAGAGAAATTCTGAACGTGTTTTCAATAAACCTTTTCTATCTTCTCAAAGTAGCTGAGATTAAATTTTTAAAAAGAACAGCGCATTTAAATTTCTAATGTTGTCTACATTATACATTGCAGGTGAACAGATGTCAAGAAATGACACCATGATTTTAAAAATGACCTTGATTTTTTTGTTTTACTGCAGGGCATAGAATTTCATTACACTGAGTTGATCAGTTTATACCCAAGGTGTAATAGTTTCTAGATTTCCAGAAGTAGTGCAACATTTTAAAAAGGTCTATTTATGCAGCTTACGAAAGAAACAAAAACTGTTTGGTTTTTTTTTTTCCAAAAATACAACCTTCTTAACTAGAAAATAAAGTTAAGACTGTGCATTTTCCCTATTAGAATTCTTACATGATTCCTCAGAAAACCTAATTTGTAAGGAACAAAAATATTTAGGTCTTAAACAGTGTCCTATATCTTCAAAACTACTTAAAACATTAATTAATCCCCCCATATTCCTGTAAGATATGCATCAACTGCAAGTAAATGAACTTAGTGTTTCCAAAAGCCAGTAACTACCCAAGGGACCTGACAGTTTTCTTCTACCAGAGAACGGATTTAGTATGTACAGCAGCAATTGGAACTATGCTTTTTTCACCTTGACTACTCCACACCTCATCCGAGGATGAAACGGTGGTTCGTTACCACGTCCGCTCAGTGCAATCAATCAGGTAAGACTGACAAGAACAATGATAAAAGGCGGCACTTCTGGTAAATGCATTTCTTATCGCGTAGCAAGCTGACTGAAAACCAACTGACTTAATTTTCCATCATCACTGAACCGCAATTTGCACAAACCCACCAAACCAGAAGTGACAAAGAAGAAAGGTCATTACAACCTTCTAACCCACACAACCTCCACACCATCCCTTTTATTTATGGCTGCACATTTCTGCCAGAGAAATTGAATTAAAGTTCTAGAAAAACAAAGTGTCATTAGGAAAACATTGCACAAGCTCTGACCTTCCTATTTAAATTAGAACCAAATTACTTTTAGCATGGCTGTCTGGACACACTGGTCCATCCAAAACTAGAATTAGAACCTTTAACTCGTAAGACCTTTTTGGGTTTTTTTTAAGAGAGGCCTAAAAAATATTGCAACTGAATTCAGAGCAACAATTTGTAGGTTTGAAAGAAAGAGCATCTTCAGTATTTTGGGGATCAAAAACTTGCTCATTCACCTGTGATTAGATCTCCACAAAATACCTTGTTATTGCTTAAGTAATAAACAGAAACCACAGTAGAGATGATATGCAAGTAATCCAATTCTGCTACTGGAAAATAAATCATACACTTGAAATATTAGGTGAAAACCAGATTATTTTCAGAACTCGCATAAGGCACTAATTAGATTATTTTTCATTTTTTTCCACTTGGGATTATTTTTTAATTGGGTCAACTGAATGTGAATATGTGATGTTAGACGTGAATAATTTCAAAGCAGCAACATTTTTAAACAAGTTTGGATGGGGAGGAGAAATAAGAAGGTGAAACGTAAGTGCACTTGGGGCAATAAACACTTACACTTTCCATTTATTTTCTTAATCTTATGTAATGATGAGGACATTTCCTTCTGTACCGTTAACACCTCATATTGCCAGTGTTGACAACTCGGGAAAATAGCCTGCTTACTCACCACACGTTCATCAGGAGAAGCAATGTTAAGAGCCCTCCGCCAAGTACATAATAACACTCCCTACAACCCTCAGCTCACTTTTTTACCCAGAGGCTTACGTAAACGCCAGGGTTTGCCGTGTACCCTCGCTGCTGGCAAGTGGGACACCAGCAGATCACAGGTGAACAAGGGCAGATCTGCCCTTTCCCAGGCACTAAGTGGCTCTGCCCAGAGGAGAGACCCCAGTCCACCCTTTCTATCGGCCACCCCAAAACCCCCCTACAAAACAATTCGCTGCTTTTAAAGCTGCTTCTCACTTTGCAGAACTGTTCCCTGATGCCTCTGTAGGAGTGAAGGACTCAAAATAGATCAAGATCAGAGATTGCTTTCAACTCTTTTACGAGGGGCTTAGAGGGATTTTTATCTCTAATTAGGAAGCTGGCTGTCACAGGATGATATCTTCTGCTGCGATTTACACTGAAGTCAGTTGTAGTTTAGGAATTACAACAGCTGAGGCAGGATTAGTCACTACACATGGAAAGAGAGAAGCAACAAAGCAGAATAAACTGGAGTAACCTATTAGCTCTCTGAAGGAGAATTAAGCAGTTGAAAGAAGTGATATAAATAATCAGTCACTAGGTGAACAAAAATATCAATTTTACATTATTTAAACCTCACCCTCAACATCATGAAAACAATAACCTCATCTTTTAAAAAAATTATAAAATCAAATCTCTGCTTGTTTTCCCCAAAACTAGAAATCAGAACTTAAATGTATTCTGAATTCTTTTAGGCTTGCTCCCCAACTAAAATCTAGTCATTAAAGGCCTTTTTTCTTAGATAAAAACAGAAAAATGTCCATTCAGTCTTAACATAAATGTATCTCTCCTTTAAATATCTTGTAGATCTTTTTTGGAAATTAAATCTGTAATTTTAATACTCACATATTAACAAGGAATCTATAGTTCATTATGAGAATTAAATGTAAGCGTTTTTACAATGTGCTATGAATGCATGATTTCTTTTCAAAATTGCATTCACTTCATATTGTGGCAAAGGAAAAACACAAAAACCTAGATCTGCAAAAGGAAGGAGTGGGGAAAAGTGCCATGTAAATTTAATCTCCAGATACCTCCATGATACTCATGTAAGCCTTGGTATGTCACTTAACCTCTTGGCCACATCTAATGCTAGAAAAATTTGGAGGTGAATTCTGTAACAGAAACCACAGCATAGAAAAGACGCAGGTGTTATCATTGCCCTGCAGCGGAACTCCAGTATATATAAATTTTACAAGTTCTGCGCCTCAGTTTCTGCATCTTTCAGATTTTTTTGTTTGACTGGGGGTTTTTTGTTTTTTTTTTAAAAAGATTTTTTGTGAATCCTCTTATTAATTAATTAGTGGCATTAAAACTACATTTTTGGATATGACATGATACAACACTATTAAGTATTATTACAGAAACAGGCAATCAGAAGGTCAGAAAGCACATGTTTGAGATCATAATACAAAATTAGAAAAAATGCAGGCTGAGCTATCTGTGAAGAGAAAGGCACAAAAAATCTTCAGTGGAAAAAAAGAGAATGATTTTTTTTTTTTTTTTTAAAAAAAAGGCAAGTAGCTTCCTTGCTATTAAAGGACTTGTGAGTTAAAAAGGCTGGGTCTCCTCCTCTCTTATGCTTCCTAGGATGATACTTGCACTGCAGTAATCAAAACAAGGAAGCAGATGGACAGGCGAAGTGGTACTGCAGCTGCTGGAGAAGACGACTATAATAATAATGTTGACATCAGTAACAGTAATTAGTGCACAGACTGTAGAGCGGATGATTCGTTTTTCTATCTTCTGGCGTGGGTATGCTGTCCTAGAGAACAGGTATAATGTTACCTTTAGTTTGTTCTGTTCATTTGCTCAGTTTTTTAATGAAATTGAATACAATAAAGAAAATCCAACTTTTCCCCCTCGCCAGAACACTTGCTGAGGAAAGCATGTTGTTTCAGTTTGGATTAATTTGAGGTGGAATCTTCATTAGTAAATGGCAAAATACCAATTTCTTACTTGTATCAATTTTTAATGTACACAACAATTCATACTTTCCCATGCAGCCATCTGTATGTACGCTCTCGAATTTCAGCAGCATCTAGTACTTGCCTGGTTTTGTCTAAACAACAGCTCTACTGTTTGGTGTGACTTCACCCATCTGCAGGCTGTACCTTTCTCACGGGACCCTAGAACACAGGGTGTAACTGTGAGAAGAGCCAAGCGAAACACTGCTACGCTGAACCACCTCAGGTAAGAAGAAGGTAAAGCATCAGTGCAATTGGCAGCACCGTATCATGCTCAGAGTTCTGGGAGCATCAGACAAGGATGTGCCACTGCTCCTCAGCTGCCTCACTGAGAACAACAGCTGTCCAGTTTGGTGTTATACTCCACCAAAACACCTGTTGAAGAGCAAACTAAGTGGAATAGAGATAACTATGGAGAAACAGATAGTTCTATTTTATTTGGGAAATACAATTTGCCACTTAGATGCAATCCTGCAGTATGAAGTCAAAGGCAAGGAAGAGTAATCAGACATACCATGGAACAAGCTTAGCATATGACAACCCAAAAGCCTTTTGATTTTCTAATGTACTTTTCCTTACTTTGCTCCTAGCTTCTACTGAGATTCATTTTCCCTGTTCATTTATTCTCCAGGATGATAAAAGTTTTCCTTTGGCTTCCCTCTGTTATCATCCGCAACAACTGGAAAAACTCCTACCCCTTCTCAAGTGCTGTTCTGCAGAAGGGAAGAGTGAAAGCAAGAAGCACGGGCGCAGGGTGGGAGCCACTCATTTATCTAAGTTCCCTTTCCATCCTAACTCTTCTGAGCCTCCCAGAGTTCCTCCTTCTGTCTCTAGGTTTCTCGCTTCTCCTTAAACATGTTGATCTACTCTAGGGCTCCACCAAGGCAGGAAAAGATATTTTTTGCCAGATCAAACTTTTTAATGAAGAAAATATTCTAAAAGTTTATAAACTCTTCGAGGTGTTTAGTGCTCAGTGTTTTATTTTGTTTTTCATGGCAGAGAAAGAGAAGCTTGAATGGCCTCATAGAAAAGTGACGTCCTGTGTAACATCTTTTGGAGATGGGCTTAACAGACAGATAAACTTAAATGCTGTATTTGACCTTCATTATTTGCTTTCACCATTGAGAAGACCACATTTGCATATGAAGAGTTTCCCCAACATATTTCAAAAATTAAATTCATGTCAATTAAAAATGCAGCCATATACTTGGAAAGGGACATGTCTGCAGAGCATAAACACATCTTTTGTTTTTGTTTCTTCTCATCTGCTAAGGCAGATGAGATAGCTTCAGTAATTCTGGTCCTAACATTGAGGGAGGCCATTAATCAAATTATTCCAAATATGAATAGAAAACAATGCAATTGAATGGAAATGAATAGGTATTCAAAAGAACAGCCATGATTATTTTTCAAGGAAGAAATGGCCAAGAAACAGAGAAAGAGATGGCTGAAAGTGTTAAATGAAGACACATTTTCCTATGCAAACTAACAGACTTAATTAATTACCCAAACCACATGGTATTTTATGGAATGACATTAATGATCAGTAATAAAACCTGACAGTAGTGCCTCATCAGCTTCCTTTAAAGAAAACAAAAGAAATTACTTAAAAATAACATGTTTATACCCTACAGATGTAACCCACAGGCCATAAATATAGCTTGCAACGTTAGTTTGACTTTCAACACTTTCCCATTAATTTAATTACAAAATTATTATGGAACTGTAAAATTGTAAACAAAAGCATTCCCTCACCACATTTTCCTTAAACAGAATTACTAAAACATATTCAGCTAGATTAAAACTTTACCTTAAGTATTTCCTCTATGAAGCAGACATGTGACACAGGGTCTCTTTTCTTTGTCAATACTTTCTGCAAATGCTGCACCTGTAAGAAAGGATTTATTGAGACAAAAAGTGACACCTAATATCTTATATGCAAAATTGGATGACTAGACAAAGAGGAAATCGCTGATGAATACCTGTCCACAAGCGGCACAGATCTGATCCATGAGTTTCTCCATGTTTGTCCAGAGGGCTGCTCGAAAAGCTGCTGTGTTCCCAGGTGTTGGCATAGCAGCTCTACCAGGGCCACCTACATGTTTTTTAAGAACACACAGCAGCTTTCACAGGTGAAAAATAAAACAGCAGAAACATAGACCTCTACGCCCTCCGAAATAAAAATATATTAAAAAAAAAAATCAAAGCAGCCTAAAATAGCTTCAAAACAGAGCTTTGTGAATGGCCTTGGTTGTGTCAACTAAACTCTGAAGTTCAGTGAGGTACTTCCATGTTCATCATTGTCACCCACTTTACCAAAGCAGACCTCCTCAGAACACCAAGGTCTATGCCAATGAGCGCTGCTGCAGGATGTAACAGTAAAGTGATATGGCAAAGGCAGTAGGTGTGAAAAATACAGGTATTACCAGCTCAGGACTTAAATGCATAGGCGAACTGCTGAAAAAAAGTGATATTTAAACTGAAGGGCATGCAGCTTCTAAACCACCATTTTCCTTGAGAGGGGCTGTATTTCTTTGTTATGCTGGTGATTATGGTTTAGACCTCCAGCTTGTTCCAAAGGCTTTTCTTTTAAATGTTCATATTGCCAAAGTTCAAATTTGCCTGCCCACCCAATTCATCAGGATTCTTCGGTATCTGAGCTAACATGTGGGAACTAAATGTTTAATACTGCAACATTCCTTCTTATTAAAGATGCTGGTTTGAAAAGATTTTCATCTGACAAAAGCACCACAATGTAGTTTCAGATTTGTTGCATTGCTTGCAAGTAATTTCCACCCATGATCCTCCCATCAACACAAAGAAAGCAGAATTTGGATTAATCTTTCCATGAGAAACTGTTAAGAAAATGCTGCAAAGTTGTAAGCTAATGAGGTCAATTTTCTGGGCAAGTCAGGATAAAGAGGAAGGGTGGGGAACAAAGGAAAACTTCTGAGCCCAATAACGACAGATCCAATTTTAGCTTTGTATTAGATGATTTCTGAGACATGCCTGCTCCCGTCTTCTAATGGTTAAAGCAAGCGGGGAAACATCCCTATAACAGGCTTGGATGTGAGAGTTTCTTCCATTTGAGAACACACTGCACTTCTGTCAAAAAAAAATCAGTTATTCTCTGTAAAACAAGTATCATACCTCTTGTAACCGTCTGAGATGGTTGGGTCAACACTTTGATATCCAAAGCATTTTTAATGTTCTCCTCCAGGCCTGTGCAGTATCCATCCACCACATTAGCGATGGTATCCTTCAAAGTCCCAAGGTTATGGAAAACCTGAAGAGCAGTTCCCACTTGAGTAGGATTCTAGAGAATGAAGTTTTAAAAAATAATTATTATCTTTAACTGTACTATAGGGTTTGTTATTCACGATGAGGCATCATTTTACTGGGCAAGTTCAGCCGTAAGTTCATTCTGCTAATTCATTTAATTTAACATTAACTAACTGGCATAATTGCTGCATAACAGAACAGAGGGTAAAGGAGAGGACTGATTTCCTTTGATTGCTTAGCAATGTTTTGCTTAGCTTACTTTGGCACTATCCTCTGAATAAGAAGAACATAAAAAAAATAACTGGAAGCAGTGTTGGCAATATCTAACCTGGGGTGGGTTACCGGTGATTGATGCAATAATTCCAAGGTTAGCTCCTGTACAGCCATATTCAGCTATGGTGTAGCTAGTAACACCATTTTAACATGTGGTATCTGTTACAATAGTGTCATTTAAGTGCGAAAAAGTTAGTTAAATGTGATATATGTTTAAAAAAAAATACTAACCAAGGACAAGCAAAGGCAAGCAGGTCATGCCCCTGCTACTGACTAGTACGGAATTTAAGCTTGCATTTCTGCATTTGTTTCTAATGCTGACAATAACTTTATCTTCCTCACAGCAGAATTAAGAGTGCAAAGCAACACAGTGATGAATTCCAAAGCCTGAAAACAAAAACCACAAACAAACAAAACGAAACACATACACAAATACAAAAACAAACAAAAACCACCCCAACCAAACAAACAGAAAAAAACAGAAAGTTTCTCTGTATTGTTCAGCTTTTCCAAAATATGGGAAAGCAAAAACTATCAAAAAACTGTTCAAGTCCATTATTTAAGAGACCTTTGATTAAGAGTAAATCTGATGATAATTCCATTGAGCAACAATAAACACTGGCATGGGTGCTATTTAGCAAGAGAAAAGCCTCAAATTATTGCCTTTGGAAACTAAGCACTGTCATCCATATACTGAACACTGCTTTTTTATTTGCATTCACAGGCAATTAGTGGAGGGGGCGACCAGTTGATCATACACACATTAGGGATGCAGTCTTTTGTCATTTTTCTTAGTGACTTCTGCCAGCAGTAAAGAACACGGTCTGGCAGAAACCCTGGCACCCAGACTGGACAGAAGCACCTGAGGCCACAGGGATGTCCCATGAGACACCCCCTGTGACTCCGGCGCTGAGACCTCACACCCTCGCACTCTTCCTGCTGGATGACAAGGGGCGACTGCAAGACCAGCACAACTGTCCTTCATCTTCCCCAGGTCACAGTGCTCTTAGCCAGACGTTTTTGACTCAAGGAAAGAGGGAGGGCTCATCTGCCCCTCGGCTGTGGGGAACGTGCACTGACACCGCCGCAGCGAAGCTACGATGCAGCTGCTGTGCTGAGGGTTCACTCGCTGGTTCATCCACCTCCTGCAACGTGTCCATTTGATGAACAAGGCACTCTCCTCACACCTTACATTTCAGAGGCCACAACACTATAACTGCACTTTCATGTCTCTCTTTCTAGGGTTTCTGTAAAGATGAGAACCATAGTTGAAGAAAAAAAAAAAAGCCAGATCCCACCTCCTTCCTCAACTCCAATGAGGAGATTCCAGGTTTAGTGGAAAGTGAAGGAATATTAGGCATTTTTTACGGTTTGCAGAGCTCATACTAACTCTACCAGTTTCTTTTTCCAAACAGTGTGGGAGTTAATGAGCATTCCCAGCATAGTATTATGGGTCTGGGACTTGTAGATTCAGGTTTTTGACAACTGGGTGTGCTGTAAAATTTCTAAGTATCTTGTGGGTGTGCTACCGGGGGTGGGAAAGTAAGCCATAAAGACTGGGAGTTTAATGGGATGTCAGAAAATGAAGAGTAGTATAATGCAAGGAGGGAATTTGGGGACAGAATGAACATGATAAAGTATAAATGGGAAGAGGACGGGGAACAGAATGAAAAGAAAGGAAGGAAGAAAGAGAATGGAAGGAAAGCAGAAGAGACATCTCATTTACCAGTCTTTCCTGTCGAAATAGTTCTACTTCTTATAGAATACTTACACAATTATAAAATCAGGTTGCAAGTCAGTAATATAAAATCAATACCTTACTACTACAGTAAGAGCACTCAACCTAGTTTCAGTCAGACTCTTGTAAACATTCATATATGAACTAACAAAAAACCAGAATGGCATCAAAATGGCATCAAAAGGTGAACAAGACACTGTCAGCCCTGAATAACCAATGGTCAGATACTTACTGTCCTGACAAACAGGCAGTATAGGCACAAATAATTTCAGGCAAAAGATGAATCTCAGAGCTCCCACGTCATAGTTTAGCAAACTAACTCTGCAGCTACTGGTCAAGAAGGACACAATTATGCGCTCCAAGAGAGCCCGAGCTATGTTTCAAAAGAACTGTTTTTAGCCAAAAGTTGTCAATTCATTCTGAAGTTAAGGAATAGTTTGAGAAGAGCCAAAACACATCATTACGCTATTCACTCAAAGTGTCTTTCAAATATAGTACCAAAGTTAAAATTAGAATAGAGCAAAGATTGTGCAGGTGGCCTATTTCTTATTTGCTTTAAATTGTGAACATAGCTACTGACAGAGGGCTTCTAGCTCATGTATTCATTTTGTATTGCAGGAATTAGAGATATATTAAAACTCTGAAAATGTACAATAAAATACCTTTTTTGTTTGTTTCACATATAGTATTTTTCTCTCCTCAAAACCAGTTTGTGTTTTATATGCCCCAGAGAGGCTATATAAAGTCCTTCGTTGGTTTACCACTAATCCTAAGAGAATTGCATTTTTAATGCACAGCTAGTTTCTAGGTTTAGACAGTATGTATTAAAAAATGGAGCATCTCTTGGGACAAAAATTATTATGTGGAAAGAAAATGTTGGAAAACAGGAAGAAAACAAATAATTATACTTCCAGGCTTGCATACAAAAATTTGACTGCTTATCATTAATACACACAGGATAAAAATCTGAGAATCAGTATTGCAGAATTTGCTACTACCAACAGACTTCATTTATAAGATATTTTTCCCCTAATATTTTCATTCTATTTGAGAAAGCTTAAAGCTAAACATTTCTGAAATTTAAAAGACTGACACAATTTTTATCAAATGGAATGAATGCATTCAAAGTAAACAAAAAGCAACTCACTACAGAAGTGATTTAAAATAGAAAATGGAATCACATCAGAGAATAATATTGAGAACATCTATCCAACAGAAACAATAGGGAAAATAATATAACTATTTTTGAGACTGAATTTAATGAGTTTATTAGCAGTATTTTATAATCAAGATGTCTGTCGCTGCAGTCAACTACACTTAGCAATTTGTAACTGTTCTCCTTAGAATCTCTGTCCATAAGATCCTATGTTCTTTTTTGGTTTAGTGTCTTATTTTATAAATGAAGGCTCAGAGGTAGTAGTTTTTACCAAACAGGCTGTTTTTTCTATGTAAAAATGTATGGGCAGTTAGAGCAACAGTGAGACACAATTCTGCTTCTCACAAGGTAGTGTCTTACAAGAAAATATCCTTTTACACAATAAATTAGCATCCTAAAAAATATTCGTACATACTCCATAAACGTTAAGTGATGGCAATCAAGAGAGTAGAGAGCAAAGAAAAACAGTACAACATTTAGTATTATGTTGGCAGTGCAGTACAATGTGCACGAACACACGCATACACAAGTGAAATAAAACCATGACCTCACAAACAGTAGGCCTACAACACTACCTACTCAAAGATTAACCACAGTGATCTTCAGATTGCAAAAATTGTAATGAAGAAGGGTGCTAAGGAGAGATGGAGTTAGGTCCACCAATAATACCCTTCTCCATTCAGAGCACTCCTCCATCTGGCATGTCACAACATGATTTGTTACAGATATATGGAAACTAAAGTGTACAAATTTAAGAGCTTAGGAAGACTCAGTGAATCATCAGTTCAACCTATTAAAAAAAAATCTACTTGCTCAAAAGCAAGTCCTACCACAAAAGCAACTCTCACAAATTTTTAAAAACATTAATGTTTCTAAGCATCCATCAGACAACACATTAAACAGCCTGGTCAAAAGGGTGATATTAGCTACCACTTGAAAAGAGGCATGGATGTTTCAATTTATGTTTTAGAAAAACATAAAGATAGTCATTCAGCAGCGACTACAAAGAGATATTTGTACCAAACACATTTGCTCATTTTCTCTATGATTGAGAACTGTTCATTTTACTAACATAATTTTCAACTCGTTTTATCCCATCCCATTTGGTTCTGTAGACCATCAGAGACAAGAAATGCAGCTTGGACGAGCAAGTCTGCCCTCACAAGGGAATGTGGTGATGACACTGAGCTAATTTGGGGACACAAAGATTCCTAGCATAAGGCTGAGTCAAAACCAAGAAAGCTGGATGACAGGCAAAACAAATTGGCTTAAGTGCTACAAACGCAGCTTCCAAACTCACAGTCTGCCTTCTCAAGGTACAGGATTCACCATGTGGACCTTTCTTCTCCAACCAGTGTTGTCTTAGGGAGCGCCACATCATTATTCCTTTATCCAGTGCAAATCTACCCATGTGAACCTATGCTGCATGGTTTTCACCTCTGCGGACTATCAACTTCTTTCTTAAAAGAAGATGTGTTAATTGCCCAAAATATTTATGGTCAGTACTACCTGTGACAATTACAACTGCTTTCATAAAGAAGGAGAATTAGAAATTTACTTAACTGCTTAACTGTCACGTAGGTACATTTCACAAGTGCCTGCACCACATAATCAGAACGGCTCTCTGAGGAAATGTTCTTTGACATGACAGTTTGGAAGCACCACATACAGAGAAGTCAAACTTGGACTAGTTCCGCACTTAGAAATGACGTTCCACAGCTACTAAGGTGCACAAGAGCATTTCTGTTTTGCTTACTATAATCAGAACAGCGACTCTGGATGAAAATCTTTATTATTCTGCAGTTTAGGAAAGACTGGCAGGAACACAACAGAAATTTTTCACTATATATGTATGTACATATATATACATATTACTCAATAGCTGTGATTTCAGTGTGCTGCCACATCCTTACTTCTTATGTGGTAAAATGTTTACCATGTCTCATACACAAGCACTAAAAGCATAACGCAGTACAAAAAGAATTACATAAGTTGCTTAGCTGCAGGAAGATCCATAATTACTAATTAGTCCAGGTATCACTTAAACAGACTGGTCTGACAATGTCACAAGCAAGAAATACCATGCAGAATATTTTGAACAAAACCACAACATTCCCTAGCCATCAAGAAATAACCAGCATTTAAATACAATAAACCCTAGAACAGGACACACATTGAAATAACCAAACTTGCAAGCTACCGTGTATTCTGTGATACAGATAAAAAAGGTTATTGAAGTCCTGCCAGGGTACCTGCAAAAACGGTTTCCAGAATGATACTTCCAAGTACCTTTGACGGGCACTTAGTATTAAACAGTTTCATTTGATAGTAGATTTACTGTTCTAGGAAGTATTTCAGCTACTCTTCTATGTTTATGTCACACAGCTCTTGTTTGTATGAAATAGCAGTTGCAATTTCCAACACAGTATGGCTTTACAAGGTCAGTCAAATAATCCCAAAAAAGATCCCTTTGTGGGCTCAAAATGCCATCAGATCTTCATTTACAGTATCTACTCCTTCTCCAATCTTGTTACCATCACAACACATTGCCTCCTTCAAATAATTTTCCCATAAATAACGTTACTGCCCCTAGTAAACTAGTACTTCTACTTGAAGACCAAGCGACTGAGGGTTTGTAAGCACTTGCAGCTAACAATTACAAGTAGTTCTTAGTCATCTCTTACAGACACCAAAAGCAAAAAAAGTGAGAAGTTACACCAGGAGAAGATGCGATTCAGTTTAAAGACCTCAAGCAGGTAAGAAGTGAAGGAAATCCAGCCACCTCAGTCACAGACAAGGCAAAATGACCTATTGAACAACAAGAATTGCTAGAATTCTTGCTTTGCAGTATCACTCAGCTATTTTAATTGCAGGAAAAATATATAAAAAACATTAAAGTAGAAATTAAATGCCAATGAAATACAGCTGCAGTTAAAAAGAGTATTTTATTTAGTTTTCAAAAGTCCATGCCTTAAAAAAAAATTAATTGGTATATCACAACTCCTAAAAATGAACCTACTTAGGGAAGCACGTCTCTATGTTCATTATCACCCCATCTGTCTTTCACTCTGTTCATCGTTAAAATATGAGCAATACATGAAAAGGTCAAATTGACATGTAAAGGCAGCGAATACAGAACACTTTCTAATGATTTTCCAGTTCTTCCTGTTTCGACCTTTGCAGTGTTGGAAGGAGTGAGAGGCTAAGACGTCATAATTTTCTACAGAAAGTAATACCGACATAACACATTGGCGAGACTCCAGAAAAGCACATTTTAAGTCTTAAAAGGAAAAAATCCCAAAGCTAAACATTTACATATGGTTAGGTTTTAATACCTACCTTCTGTCAGCCCCTGTTTGGAATACACAACTTCTTCTGGTAGAAGGACTATCACAGGAAAGGAAAACAGCCATAAAGTAGAGTCATAAACCTCATTATGTCCTCAAACTAGGTCAGACTTCTGTTTCTTAGAATAAGAAGTAAATAAGAAGCAGCACTGCACTATAAAGGTTGAGGGGAAAAAAAAAAAAAAAGAAAAAGAAAAAAAAAGGAAAAAGAAAAAGAAAAAACCAGCAGCAATAAAATACTAGAAAGCAAAGAAACAAGATTTTTCAACACAGCTAAATAGCTTGCCGAAACACTTATTCCCTATAATAGTATAATCAAAGCAACAGATGGCTAAGAGCTAATGGAACAGAAAGGCATCAGGAACTGTTGTGAAGAATTATCTTATGAAACATCAAGCAATATTCCAAAGTTTACCAAGCCTTAGGCTATCAATGTGACAGCAATTTCAAATAAAGTATCTGGCATCTCTGAGGACATTTCAGCTAGATCAACTAGCCCATAACAATTACAAATTTTATGCTATAATGCTGTATTTGAGTGTAGAAAGAGTATAAATTCAGAGTAGAAAAAATACAGAATGATAAAAATTAACAGGTAATAAGGAAATGGGGGTATCTGAGCCAAATCAAGCTTCTTAAAATGCTTCTCTCACCTCTTACACAACTGGACCAATCTCTAAAGCCATCATCAATGATGAACCAGTTGGCCAGTTAATCTGAAGATGTGGCTTCTCTATTAAAAGCACAGCTATCACTTTCTGATGACAGAGCATAAAGGGCAAGGTTGTAGCACCCCTCTTGTCCTTGCACAACCTCGACTTGCACCTGCTGACTCAAGTCCCATTGCTGAAGCACAGAAGCATAAGGACACGAAATCTCATTACTAATTCTGATCTTTGGACAGCCACTTGCGACCAGACAATCTGTACCACCTCACAATATCATTATGTACATGCTCACTCTGTTAACTGGTTGAACAAAGCCATTACAAAACAGAAACATCAGGTTTTACTTTTGAACCAGTCTTACCCATTAAGAATAGGAATTAGCTACTGGAGGGTTATAATATTTTTTTTCTCTGTTTACAAAAAAAATCATATTTCAGACAAAAGATTCCTTAAATTGTATGCTCCAAATGATTTAAATATCTACCAAAAGCCATCTGGGTTTTCTTATTCTCTTGCTAATTTTTGCAACAAGATAATAATTACCTATGCAAGTGACAGTCTCTCATTTCTGGAATCTGTGCGCATATTGTCAACAGCTCTGAAGTGCCCTCAAATATTTAAAAGGAATGAACTTTTAAAAGTGACTTTATTTTAAATTCTTTTCAGTTATCATTTTCATATTCAAGTACAGACAAACCTCCATCAATGTCAGATTTGCTGTTGGATCACATTTTAAAACACGCTTTTTCTTCTTAATACAAAGTTCAAATTCCTTGTGTCACCCACCTACAGGAAACTTCAGGTCTGCAGATTTATTGGTGAAGAAATCATAGAACCAAAGACTAGCTGAGATTGGCAGGGACCGCTGGAGATCACCTAATCTACCTCCTGCTCAAAGGAGGGTCTGCAGACCAGGCTGCTCAGGGCCTTGCAAGGCAGACAGGCCAGAAGACATCCTGAGCCTGCTCCTGCTCCACCTGCCCTCCCTGCTTCTGCCTTCGGCTCCAGGAAAAGGTAATGCTGGCCCCTTGCAGTCATTTTCACTGAGTTTCACTGAGGCCAGGCTAAAAGAGAGCATCTCTACACACACCTAACAACACTGGTGTCAGTAGTGCTCCCCATTCCCTGATAGTAATATCCGTCTTCCAAGCCCTCTTGTAAATTTGTCCACCGGGAGAACCATGACCGGACCTCTTTCTGCTAGAGATGCTACATTTAAAGAAATACATGTTATATTTCTATAATCTTCTTAAAAATAAATGGGTAGTCTCTTTAACAACAAATGGGAAAAGTTATATTATACAAAAACTTTACTATGAAGAAGAAAACCTGAAGTCATCAAAAGAAAAAGAAATATTATGCCTAGTTTTGCCTGCAGCTAGCACATGCATTTGGGATCCACCCCTCACTTCAGTTATCTGCCAGTAATGTATTTTGAGACCTTCACACTTTCACATAAGTAAGAACTTGTTGGGGGCAATACCTGCAGAAGGAAAGAAGGGAGATAAAAGAGAGAAGAATAAGCAGTGAAGTGCATAACTTGCTCCATACAGAGGACATTATTAATCATCTAGAAACTGCAGCATTTTGATACAAGATTTCTCCTTTCTAATGTAACATGCTGTTCAGTTCTGTATGCCATTTCAAGCTAACCCAAAGCTTTAAATCTTTTGTTACCGTAAGAACACCTCCAAATGTAGGATAATGCAGAATTTCATGTGGCACTGAGTAGCAGATGAAGAACACGATGAAACACCCATTTTTCAGAGAAGATTAAGACAAAGAACAGATTATTAACCTGAGAAAAAGGCAAAATGAATTATATTATCTTATTTAGATTACTATCATGGCTAGTCGATCATATTTTTCACTCTGCTCTATGCATATGTGGCTTATTAATGCTTTATATGTTTTTCTTGGATCACTTAATTGCATTATTTCAGAACCTGTTAACAATCAACAGTCAACCGTACAGACCACAAATAGAATTACAGTCTGGGAAAGGCATTTAACAATAACATACTATCTTATCTGGAGAGAAAGAGGCTCAGTGTAGCCTTAGTTTTGAAGAGAGACAGATACACGAAAGTACCAATTAAAAAGAATAGGATGGATTAAACAGAAACCCAGTCAAAGCCAGGGTCAGTCTCTGCTCAGCTGCATCCCTGGAATCAAAGTAGAATTTCACACGTACTGTTTACCTTCGAGTATTTAAACAAAATCAGAAATCATTTTAATTAATTTGGTATAAAACACTCAAATAGACAAGGACTGAAGAAGAGAAGCTGAGAGGGGATCTCATCAATGTTTATAAATATCTGAAGGGTGAGTGTCAAGAGGATGGGACCAGACTCCTTTCAGTGGTGCCCAACGACAGGATGAGGGGCAACGGGCACAGACTGAAGCACAGGAGGTTCCATCTGAACATGAGGAGAAACTTCTTTACTTCGAGGGTGCCAGAGCCCTGGAACAGGCTGCCCAGAGAGGTTGTGGAATCTCCTTCTCTGGAGACATTCAAACCCGCCTGGACACATTCCTGTGTGATCTGCTCTGGTGAACCTGCTTTAGCAGGTGGGTTGGACTAGATGATCTCCAGAGGTCCCTTCCAACTCCAACCATTCTGTGATTCTGTGACTTTGGAAGAAGACTACTTTATTTCAGTTTTAATTAAGCTCATTCTATAAAGACTAGACCCATGTAATTAAAGCAATGTCTGATAAAGGAAAACCTCTATGGTTCTCATTCTAATCTTACCTCAACTATTTGCAATGAGATCTAATCTTAGCCTGCCTTTCTTAATCTGTATCAAGGCAAACACCACTTCCCTGTTTCACAGCTCCACCTCATCCATCTCCCCTTCCATCCTCCATCCCTTCTGTAGTCTTGTTCTCGTAACAGCTCCTTCCTTCATATCTTTCTCTTTGGAGCCACCTTCCACTCCTAAACTCAGTTTCCAATTTCCGTATGGTACAAACTGTCCTCAGCCTCCTCCATTCCCCCCACTACGGCATATTTTATTTACAAGGCCTTTCACAGTTGAGTTGCTCATAGCAGTGGCCCATGCCTCTCTGCATATAAATGGATGAATCAATTATCATATTTGCATTAATTATCTTAAAAGCATGAGAATCAGGTACCTTCCTGCCCTCAGAGGCACTAGCTAGTCCTAGTGCAGTTTCAGTTTTGTAGTGTGGTCAGAGCTGGCAAAGACACACTGGTTGACATGTTTCCAGTTCAGAGAAAGCACCTAAACAGATGGACAGCCAGAACACAGCAGCAGACTATGCAGCAGCCTCCAATTTAAAATAATTTCTGTCTGCAAAGAAAGCTGAAGTCGATGTTACTAAACATTCCTGTGTTTTCCTGACGGGTATTCTATGAGGAATAATTTTTTAGTGATCACATATGACATTTATTAATTGTTGTAAAACCAAACTAAGTGCTTCATATTTCAAAATAACTAGTCTCAATGGGAAGATCTAACACACAAGGTGGTTTCTCACAGCTTTCTAAAGTGTTCTGACTTCTTTTTTCCTAACACACACACAACGCATAGCTACTAATTTCTTAGAATGTATTCAGTATTTACAAATTTGGGGCCAGTAAAGCTGTCTGTACTCTTAGAACTCAAGAATGCTTTTCGAAGTTAACAAGTATTTAAAACATCCTCTACAGAGGAAGACTAAGTTTTAACATTTTGTTGGCAACTGGCCAAATTAATCAAGATGAACCTTCAAAGAAAAGGCCAAGGAGTGAATTTAAAAATTATCCAGCTGATTCTCATATAAAAGTGTCAAAGATCTTGGCAAACAGCTAAGTGATGATTCATAGCAGAGTGAAGGGATATAAAACATTAATGACTTCTCAATTTTCACCTATTACTTTACCATAAAAGATAGTTATGTAAAAATATTGTTCAGATCAGACGTATTTTCAGGAATATCCATTTATAGAAACTATTTATAAACAACTTTCTTGCACTATCATAAAAACAGGAACAAAAATGATGGGATTAGCAGGGCCAGAGAATAATAAATCCTTACAAATAAACACCAGAAAGTGCAGGCTATCTGCTGTGCTGCACTGAAAACTGCAGTAAAGTACTTGCAAATACTCCATTATCCAGTCACAGATTTTCGGTCTAATTCTGCATTTATGAGTCACAAACACCTACAGAGGAGAGGGGAAAAAAAAAAAAAGAAAAAAGAAAAAAAGAAAAAAAAAAGGAAGAAAAAAACCCAGACACATAATCTGTCGATTCACTTTGATTAACCATTTACACAGGATTGGAGCAGTGAAGAATTTTACTTTACAAAAATACTGTGTCACAGTTGGACATCAATTGCATTAAGCTTCCTAAATTACCTCTATATAGGGCAAGTGCACAATGGCAAAGTGATATAAAGCTTTCTACATCACAGCTGAAAGCAGACAAAGTCTGCACAATCCCATAATCTGTTTCTAATTCAGTATACTATTTTAACAAATGCACATAGACTGATCAAAATCAGAATGATCAGGATCTCATGGGACAAAAGAGACTATCACCATGTCTACTATTTTCAAGGCTTTATAACTCAGCAATAAAAAATTTAAGTCAAAATATGAAAATAAAACCTTTGTTAATCTTAAAAGGAAGCCTCTATTATGCGTTTACACAGTACAAAAGAGTAATCTACTACTTTAGAATGACTTCACCAACAAGTCTTTCTACTCTTTTTTCTTACTAATCCTTTATGAAAAGCAGTATTTTTAAATTAAAAAAAAAATCTCCTGTTCATATTCTGTATTTACTACATATTGTTTTTCAACACTTCTAGTCACAACTAACATGACCAACAAACATTACAAAATATGCCCAGGAACTTAAGTGACCACAGGGAGATTAAATACTTCAGTATTTGAATTCACTGAACATTTTCGTAATACCCCAGGTAGTGCCACTGGACACTATATTTTAGTGATTAATCACTAGCACTCCAAATATTTCTTTTCATTCAAAAATATTCATGTTAATATAGAGAGAGATGTATATACACTATTATGCAGCAGTATAGTGCTGAAACAACTAGCAATTTTTAAAAAGCTCTGCAAGTGTAACGGGAGAACAAAGTGAATCTGTCAATCATAACATTACCAGCAGTACTACATTCATGCCATTTTTTATCTTCTGTGTGCTTTACTAAAAACAACAAAATGCATTTGATGGTGTTTTCTTTAGCAAGGGCACAGACAACAAATATCAAGTGACTTTGGATCTAATACACATTCAGCTCATGCTTTGCATTTTCCATCTGGAAAATATGGACAATCACCCACAACTAACACTATGTTTATTTAATTATTGCTGTATGCACCACCAGTAACTTCTTTACAGCTTTGTGAATAATTCCTTCAAAGAAGGGAAGGATCTGCCCATGTTTTCTTAAAAAAAAAAAAAGTTGGAAACACAAGCTAGATTTTATGGCAAATGTGTCTAATCAACCATAAAGGACAATATTGCTAGCATTGCATTACAACAGATTAAACAATTGGGCAATTTTAGGTCCCAGTTAATAAGTACATTGCAGGATATATAATTGCAAGGCTGAGCCCAGAAGTGTATTTTCCCGCAGTGAAAAGCAAGAATATATGTTCTCCTCAACACGTGTATACACGTCCTTCCTCTCCAACTCTGCCTCTAGAGGAGACAGTAGAATCTGACAAATACTTTGACTTTTTAAAGAGCTGAAGATTCGCTTTCATTTGAAACAGGTTTCCATAGTACTTCCTTGCAGCAAAAACTCCTTCTGCCTTCTCTATTTCTATTTTAAAAAATAACTTTCAGTAGAATAAAAAGGGGAGATTTAAAAAAAAGGAAAGAAAAAAAGAACTAAATTGCCTCTGCATTACAGCCAAAGCAGCAGCAGAACGGAAGCAATACTGAAAGATGATGTTTGCTGCCCCTTCCCCCTTTGCAGGTTTAAGTCTGCCGAGTATGGGCAAGCTTATTTTTAAAATTGGTTTCAACCACGTGAATTCTTGGGTAGGAAGTAAGAGCAGTGCAGTTAATGAACAGTCTGCGAAACAGCAGCTCTTTCAATGGCTATCACCCCACTTGGGTCTGTATCATCTATACTAAGTAGATCCAGCCTCTACGCACAAACGAGGTGTCTTGTCTGCACGAGTACATGACGATCTTGCCAGGGACCATTGAGTGCGATGCCTCAGTGTGGAGCCCTCGGCAGCCACAGCAGCGTGCGACCGCCCCGGCCCTGCCTGCTGCTCCAGGACGCGTCAGTCCCTCCCAAATGAGACACAGGGCAAAGCCCTTCAGGCTTACAACGACCCTGGTCTTTGGTCCCAGTTCCTGAAGAAGTACGTTAACACTTCCTCACCAGCACCTTCAGTTTTGGCATCACTTTTTAGTTAAACAAGCAGTCACCCACGTCTAGAAGGAAGCTCCAGGTACTTCTGCTCATGAAAGGTGGCGGGTGGTGAATCCCAGAAGAACCACCCCTACAAGAGCTCTAAACATGTGCCGAGGTGCAGTTTTCGTGTACTGACATTCTCTCCTGCAAATCTCATTCTTAAGTGCTTAATTCGCTGAGCGCAGAACCCAGATGACGCACTGCGAACCCCACTCTTGCAGCCCCACAGCACAGTCCCCGCTGCCACAACCCACACTGTGCCTGGCCAGACCTCGGAGCATCATAAACAAGGTCCGTGAGCTCTCCTTGGTCTCTCTTCTTCACCTGCAAACCATGGATGCCTGTACTTCACCTCTGTCACAAAGGGATAACAGCAGCAGAACTGTAAGGAATTCTGGTAATGCAGATTTTAGAGTTATTTAATGTAGAAGGACAGATCAAGCTCAGCTAAACTTTTACTGAAAACACCAATGCTCCAGTTCAGAACAGAAAATACCAAATATCAGAGAATAGCAACAGCATTTTTGCTATGCACACCTGGAAACAATGTGCAGTAAATATAAGACTTGGCACGGGGAATTTCTGGAAGATGCATAAACGTTTCTCAGTCTTGGTAGCTGCTTTCCTTCTGCTTGAATCCTGGGTAACATATGTGATCAAAAGAGATGTTTCTTGATTTATCATGAATAAAAAGAACTAATCTGATTAAATGCTGCAACTTAATACTACCTCTGAACAAACCGATCCATTAAAACACAAGTACACATTTGTAACAGCTCACGCAAGGACGAAGCAATAGATGACAGCTGAGCTGTCAGCTAAAAATTGTGTCTTCTAGTTATATACCAGTAAAAGTAATACAAAAAGTAAAGAAATTAAAAGATACATGCAACTATGCATGATGTCTTTTTTAGACACTGAGTTAATAAGACTTAATTTGATGTTAGATACTTTTCGAGAAAATGAAATAATATTTTATCTTTTACATGAGACATATGTAATTAAGTAACTCTAACTACCATCATAAAGGTAAAAAAGTAGTCTCAGTTTTCTGGTCAGCCAGACATCCTGAATAGAGATCAAACTGTCATTTAAATCATGGACTGTTGCCAAAATGTCTGATGACTGAAATCCACTTTTTTTTTTTTTTTAATAGAAGGCTAGAGGAATTCCTAGAAACAGAGCTTCGGTGTGTAATACTGCCCTTTATCTGTGTTCAAGTGGATCACTGGTATGTCATACACATTTTTAATAATGCTGTCAAGAGCTAAACAAGTTAAGATCAGGAACATACAATTCCAGTTTCAATATAATGACACTATCATCAGTGGTAAAAAGGTACAGCTGATAGAAGGGAGAGATCAGGGGAAACGACAACTGAAGGAAATCGTCTACTCTCCCCTTCAGTTATAGCGCTATAGTACAATACTCTGCTACCACAAGTGTTAAGCTCTGTAGTGCACAGACATTTTTTATGTATAAATTTACTTGTTCGTTACTGCTAAAGTTCTGCAGCTCCACTGAGCCCACAAAAGAACTGTGTCCATCTTCACTGATTTCCAGTATCACTCATATTCTCAATAAATAAAATCCCCGACATAGAAATCGAAAACCTATTAGGTTATATGTGTTAACTACCTTACGCAAAAATGATCTACCCATAACGTATGTTTAAATTCCTAAGACGTGAGCTAAAGACTACTCTTATTTTACGTGACTATTATCTCTCCATCTGCACACAAGCTTTTCAACAAAATCTTATATTAAGTGAGTGGGTGTAGTGAGCTCAGCACAAATATTTTGAGAGAAATTCCTGACTGGATCCCTCCAAATTATTTGTACTAGCTCAGAAGAACATCACCTCTCAAGAGGCCAACAGAGTTTCTCTTTGATTATTCCTAACAGTGTGTGCAGAGCATTCCTGAGACATGCACAGTCCCAAGCAAACCAGAAACACACATACTGTATTTCAACCTCATGCTCTAATTTAAAAGCTTTAGTAAATACCAACTGATAGTTTAAACACACAGATTTACATATGTTTCTGAAGGACTAGTGTTACTGAAACGTATACTTTTAATTGGGAGAATTAATTATTCAAGTTTGGATCTCTACAGCACTCATCAACGGAGTGTCCTTTTCTCAGACACCATTCTCTGTTTCCAAAAGCATAAATTCTTCCCTGCTCTACTTAACAAACACTCTACATAATGCCCATTTCAGTCTGACCAGCATTTATTTTGAAATTTTTGTTGGTGTTTTTTTTTTCATTTAAAACATGACATGTTTTTTCTTCAGCAAAATTTTATTAATTCTTTTTGAAAATTTTCTTCATCTTCTATCCTACACAAATGTCATCTTGATTTCTCTTGTGGTTTGCTCAGTCAGCCACTGATGACCTTGCAGGTAAGAGGGCTCCAGGTAACAGTTACCTTAAAAAAGTCATTGTTCAGATTTTCAGCATTCTGACAAACCACAATGATTCCCTCTTTTTTTCCACTTTCAAAGCATGCTGCTGGCCAACGTATATGAGAAAGCAAACTGCTGGTACTGAACATCGCTGCAACCACCCCAGGTTGTGTGCCAATAGATTCACAAACTTACCAGTGTGTGAAACACAGTATTGAACTGATGATAGGGTGATTTACTTTGTTTACAGTAGCGAGTATTTTCCATCAGTGAAACTTCAAATCCATTAAAAATGTGTCATGTTGACCGTAGATTATGAAGAACTTGGAGAGATGCCCAGCCTTTCTGGCTGTGTGGGCCACTTGCCTTTGTGCAGGAGAGGACCATGTTCCCTACCCTCTGAGAAGACCACAGCAGACATGCCGGTAGCGTTGCGTGTGTCAGAGATGTGACACTTGCTGAAGAGTCGGTGCTCATGTACGCTCAGGTGAGCCATCTCGTACGTGTGCATCCACTGCCATCAGGGTGCTAAATGACCCGTTCAGGTGTCGCTTCCAGGACACCATGTCATCTCACTTTTTCAAGAAGCGACTAGATTTACCACACAGGTTGGAAAGATCTTTAAAAGTAGTTCAAGTTTACTCTCCTTCCCTAAAACAACTGTATCTACAGCTAAAAATACAAACATCTAGCAGAAATTCACCCAAATTGTTATTTGTAAATCTAGTTTTCATTGCTCCCTGCCTGACTTTCTCTCAGGTTAGTCCACATCCTTCTCAAGGAGTTGAATTCACTACTAGAACACACAGGGCACTCCACATGAGTAGAACACAGGGACAACTCCATGTTTAACAACCTAAACTTTTGTTTACACCTCCCAGTACAATATTTTCCTCCTTTGTATTTGTTTGACATGGCTGACATTCAGCCCATAATCCACTACCACCTTGACATCCCCTTCTGCAGGTCTGCTATCCACACAGCTGTTTCTCCTATATACCTACACTTTTTCTTCATGCGTTTCCCTACATTTGTTCCTTTTCAACAGCATCCTATTTTTCCAAATCAAATTCTCAAGATCATACTGAATGCAAACTCTGTCCTTACAAGACCTCCTAATCCTTCTTAGACAGGTGGAGTCTGTAAATTGAATAAGTATATTCCATATTCCATCATCCGGATCATTAACACAAGCAGTGAACAGTGCTAGCCCTGGGGCAAATCCCTGCAGAAACTCACTTGATACATTCTTCCATTTCAGAAGTGAATCAATGCCATGTATGGCTTTCCAAACTGTTCTGCATTAATCTTGTAGTGGTTTCATCCAGATTATCCTTCCTCAGTTTGAATTTGAAAATGCCACGGGCAAAAGTATTACAGACAAAATATCAGACCCCACCTTTTACACCTCCATCCACTAAAGTGATCACCCTTCAACAGAGGAAACTAAGCTGGTTTGACAGGACTCATTCTTGAGAAATCTGTGCTGATCATGAAGTTGACTCCACACACACACTGTTACATCAGGTACATCTGGGACACCAAGAAAGTGTGTGTGGGTATCTGTGTTCATTGATGCCACATGACAAAAAAGCCCAGGCACAGCGATGTACCAGGGAAGCACTCGAGGCCACCACGACGGACAGCAGGCGTGAGGAAGCAGCTGCCATCCTCACGCATCCCAGCACGCAGGGAGCTCTCAGAAGCAGGTATCAGATTGGGTCAGTTGTCCTGAGGGGCAACATGTGGGCTGCAGACAAAGGGTTCGTTGCCACTACGGCACATCATCCTCAGCACATACATCAGTTGCTTGGAATTCATAACCTTAAAGAACTGCACTGGAGGTGGAACATTCCGAGGAAGAACGTTCTCTTGTGATCACCTGATGGAATTGTCAGAGAAGTATTTCTCTTTTCCAGGAGAGAATAATACATATCTTTTTCCAGCATCCAATCCCTTCTTTCAAAGTCAAACAAGATATTCCCTAAAAGTAAATGTTGATTAAATGTAGTAGCTGAAAAGTTCTAGAAACAAAGGTTAAATCTTTGAAATATGTCAGTACCCTAGTATTTTCCTTGTATTACATATTCTTATGACAAGTTACCATTTTTAAATGGTATCTAATGTATTTTAACAAAGCTGTTAGAAGGAAAATTAAAATTCAGTCAATATATTTAGGAGGCCAAGACATTCATTTGTTACCTCAAAAAGGCTTTTGAGTTTAGAAACATGAAATATTAACATAGCAACATGACTGAGAACGCTAAGAGAAGTATTTAAAAGACTTGTTACCCTCTAGGATGTGTTCCAAAAGCACTAATTCCTGATTATCCGGCATATCCTGATTATCCAATCCCTAACATTCTGTGATTATCCAAACATCTAATTGCTGACATTCCCCAGTAACATGACTAAACAGTGGTAAAGGAATACTCCACTATCTGTCTTATCAATATGTTTAGTTTTAAGCTCCTTTCACCCATCACCTAATATCCCATACTGCTGCTAATAATTGTGATAAACCTCAGTTTTCAGTCTTTCATCTTTGCTTTAACTGATATCCATTATTCTGAGGAAGATGACTTGCACGGTGAAAACATAGAAGAATGCAAGAATGCCCAGGGTAATAAATGAAAATTGGGCAATCAATCTCACGTAGGAAGCAGCTAAGCTCTTTCTTTCGGAGTGATAGACTGGTCAGAAAAGTCAGCTGCTGCTAAGCCAGTACCTCCTCCAGCTGACAGCCCTGAAAATGCTGCCACTGCATGTCCATCCACCACAACACGGGTCTGGTCCCAGTGTACTTGAAGGACCCACATGCGCCTGCACCTCCTAACAGGGAAAATTGCTTTACTATCTGTCAAAACACTACCACTGCATTTTTCAGGAGTTCGTCCTCAATGGATAGTGGGTATGCCTATATAACAACAAAATTCCATTGCTGATAGCAAGGAAAATGAACATTTTCTGCTTTAAAAAAAACAACCTAACAGGTAAATTAATGGATAGGTTAGTTAAACCTTTTTTTTTTTTAAATTGTCTAAATCAAATTGCATCTCCTCACCAAAAATGTCCTTTAGCTCTTGGAGATTACCTGCACAGTTGCAGGAATTCTTGAGTCATATATGTCATATTCCCCTTTCACCTTAAAATCTGTAACTCACGATTCACAGCTTTTCTTAAAAAAATCTGTTTTACAGTGAGATACATTTTCATTAATAAGGGTGGAGACAAACTTAATCTGAAAGAGGAATGGTGGAAGCCATACGATTACACGGTGAAGATGGAACAGGAAGGCACACACATGCTACATTATTTAACATTAATTTGGTGTGAAGCCTACAGATCCCTTCACATCAGCAATCTGGTCTGCCAGAGCTTATTAATTCCAGAGAATTTATTTTAGTAATTCCTCATAGCGTCCATATCTGACCCTGGATATAGTACAGGAATCTGGACAGATTTTTGCTCTCCACTTGCCTTTCCAAAAAATATAGTCCAAACATTATCTAATAAAGCTAATAAAGCTATACAGCATTTAAAAATACAATTAAATCAAAACACCCTGTACAACATAGTATTTAAATTTATTTAAGTTCAATAGCATTTGTTCTCCATGGATTTAAACTAGCTCCTATCAAACGCAATTACAGCCGATATCAAGAAACTTCCTCCTCTGGCAAAATGCAAACAGAAACAACATACATTTCCCAGAAGTTCTGGATTTTTTCTCCCTCTTCCCTACACAGCATCTCAAACACTTTGTCTTCCCAACGTATTAAGAGAAAGGACACCCAGAGCACTTACAAGACCATTCACTTCTGTGCCTCTGATAGCTTATCTCAGATTCAGATGAATCAGAAATAAGCTAAAAATATTGGTTATCATGGAAAAAATACATAACACAGTCTTTCATGTTTTAGCATTTCAGAGTAAGAGCCTGAAATAGTATTCCACCCACACTCAAGAAATTGAAGATATGCAAAAATTCCCATGTGCAACTTTATTATCTATTATTGAAGTGGGAAAATGACAACATTGGCAAAATTTTGCCATTTTTGGTAATAAAGTAGGAAAGCAAATGAATTGGCTTTAGTCCTGAATCTTCTAGTGAACAGCTGGGAAGGAGGAGGCAAACAGCAGCATCCCAAAAGCCAAACTGAAAAGATGAGCCATGGATTGAGAAAAGGTACAAAGAGCGCCCAGCTCTCTTTGGCTCAATTAAAAAAAAATGGCAAAACAAAGAAAAAATAAATGTAATTTATGTACTAATTCTGATGACACGTTGCTGCTCATTATGAGGCTGGATTAAGACAAACAACAGAAAGCCTTACCACAGAATTAAATTAAATAAAAGCTATGTGTTTTAGTCCTTAGAAATCAAAATTGGTCTTTTTTTCCCCACTGAAAAGCCTAACATAACCATTCAAAACAACCATAGACTATATTCAGCTATACTTTCAGCTATTTTTGACACCTTCCTTGCCTTCTCTCTCCCATAGTTCATTTTTACTAATAGCCAACTAACCAGATAATACAACTACTAATCATTCCAGAGAAAACTAAAGGTAAGTGAAAATGAGAGATTACTTTTCAAAACTTTCTTCACTTACCAAGGAACATTTCTTGAAAAGGTAATAGATTCTAAAGAGAGTGCACTATGAAACACTTCTGAAGGCCTTGCAAAAAACACGTTTCCTGAGAAAGTCCACAGGGTGGGAAGGACCAAAAGGTGAAAAAAAGTAAAGGTGAAAAAGAGTAATATGTTTATACTGGATCTTTTTGGTGTGTAAATTTGTGAAACTATGTATTCCACAAATTTCCTCTTGCAGCTTTTGAGAAAACAGGCAGCTCTATTTTGCTTTCTACATCCTCATACTGCATGCAGGTCTCTGGTAGAGCAGCAATTAAAGCAGTTTTCAAACTTAGGATCCCCTGCCTACAACACATCAGAAACAATGTTCTTCTCCATCTCACAACTGGCTTCACAGATTCTTACCAAGCATCAGATAGATGCCAAGGGAAAAGGATCAGGTGCATCTTCCTCTTCAAGCCGTAGAGAATGCTCTAATGGCTGGCAGACTATTCCCTGGACAGGAATATTTCTCAAAGATCAACAGCATCAATCTTCATCAATCAAGTATTTCACCTTACTCTTCCTCCAGGTTGCTTGCAAGGGCATATTTCACCCTGCCAGTTCCTTGACACACAGATAATTGGATCATGGTCCTGATCGTAGCACATCTCTTGAGGATAAAATGCTCTAGTTCAAATAAAGTCGAGTTGCAGAAGTCAGCTAAAGTGATTTAATGGGGTCTCCTGACCTGGATCTATTTCAATGCCATATAATAAACTGATCCATTTGAATTATTCTATTAGTACAGGTTATGGGACATTAAGTGCAAATCAAACAATTTTGGTCAGGAAGAAACAATCTCAAAGATGACCCAAGAGTATTTCTCTAAGGTTGGATCTAGCCGAATAATAAGCATAGAGCAGCAAGAGTATTTTCAAGTTGTCTCGCATCATTATTTGTGGCAGAATTCTGGAGAGGAAGCTTTACACTAAAATCATCAGTGGCTGAAACAACTAAAACCAGCCCATGTAATAGCATGGTTAAACACAGCCCATTAAAATGTTTGCTACTGAACAGTGCTTCTGTACAATTAACTCTTTGGGGTTTTGGGGGGTGGAAATATGTGGGATACTCACAAACCTCTAACAGTTATTACAAAAAATAATAAGCATTTGATTAGGAGTTCTGACTCCAGTATCAGTTGGTCTAGTACCAAAGTGAGGAAAGTTCTGAATACGAAGTCCAACAAGGCCAAGTGCAAGGTCCTGCAGCTGGGTCAGGGCAATCCCCAGGATCAGTACCGGCTGGGGGATGAATGAATTGACAGCAGCTTTGCGGAGAAGGTCTTGGGGACAGTGCTGGGTGAAAAGCTCAACATGAGCTGACAATGTGTGCCTGCAGCCCAGAAAGCCAACCATGTCCTGGGCTGCATCAGAAGAAGTGTAATCAGCAGCCCAAGGGAGGTGATTCTGACCCTCTGCTCTGCTCTGGTGAGATCCACCCGCAGTGCTGTGTCCAGCTCTGGGGCCTCCAACATAAGAGAGACATGGAGCTGTTGGAGCAAGTGCAGAGGAGGGACACGAAGATGACCAGAGAGATACAACAGCTCTCCTATGAAGACAGGCCAAGAGAGTTGGGGCTGTTCAGCCTGGAGAAGAAAAGGCTCCATGGAGACCATATAGCAGTCTTCCAGTACCTAAAGGGGGCCTACAGGAAAGCTGGAGAGGGACTTTTTACAAGGGCATGTAGTGATAGGACAAGGGGGATTGGCTTTAAACTGAAAGAGGGTAGATTTAGATCAGATACGGGGAAGAAACTCTTCCCCATGAGGTGGTGGGGCACTGGAACAGGCTGCCCAGAGAAGCTGTGGATGCCCCATCCCTGGCAGTGTTCAGGGCCAGGCTGGATGGGGCTGTGAGCAACCTGGTCTAGTGGAAGGTGTCCCTGCCCATGGCAGGGGGTTGGACTAGATGATCTTCAAGGTCCCTTCCAACCCAAACCATTCTATGATTCTATGAATCTATGATTCTATAATATATTTAAAACACAAGAGGTTTACTGAAAAGCAGTTACTAACAATTATTTAACACCAAAACAGTCTAAAGCATGGAATACATTCAGTCAACATGCTGTGAGAAGGTCGATACAGAGAGTACTGTTCTACAAGCCATACAAAACATACAAAATAAATTAACTGTAGAAACGTCAGCTTTTTCCCACTCCACAGCAAGCTATCTTGCTACATCTCGTTCTATGCAGAAACACATAGGTAGTTTAAGCCAAAGAAACAACTATATACAGTTTAACTATTCAAGTTGTAAGAAGATTAATAAGCAGATAAAGGCTGCTTAGTTACACAAACACTGCACCCCTCTGACCTCTGGCTTACCAAAGTCAGTAACACTTTGTAATCTTGCTATCAACTGTAATCACCCACAGCTTCCCAGCCGGCCCAGGTACACTTCTGACCCTCTTGATAGATTCTAGGTCCAGATTTTGATTTACAAATGGGTATCTCTGCTACAAGCCCTCTAACTATTGACTAAGTCTGGAGAAAAAAAAAAAATCTTATGACACCTTTCACCTACTCAGGACAGCCACAGAAGCAGTGGCTCTGTCGTTTGCAATGAAACAATTAGATGTTTGTTTATTCCTAATGGACAGTTATCACTTAAGAAGGTTTTATACATTTTGCTCATTCTTTACCCATCTGATCCTTAGTATCCTTCCAGACATTGATACTAGTATTAAGTTCTAGCGTATCAGCTCATTTATCACCAATCTGAACAAAAATTCACTGATTATAGTAATTTAGGCTCATTTTCTTTTCTGAATTAAATCCTGGTTCATGATCCAATTCCCTGGAGAGGGATCTGTTAGCAAAATACACCAAGCAGTTGGCCTTCGTGTTCACCTCTGTGATTTAAAAAGGAGTGGCACAGAAAAAAAAAAAAAAAAGGGTTTATTTTGAAGAGATGAAGTGCACAATCTGCACTGCATTCCACAAATGTACCATTCCAGAATGACAGACTTTTTTTTTTTTTTTGGCAAACTTGAGACAAACTATGGCAAGGATTCCTATGATCTGATGTCAGCCAAAAAAAAAAAAATAACAACCTTCTCCATTTGCTTTACTGACTTGTCCTGTTTCTCTAGGGAGGTGATGAATCCTTGTTCACTCTCCTTGTTTGCTGACAGTGCACATAAGGCAGCATTGCAGAGATTATGGTTTCTTATTGATCATTTGAACTTTGCTTGTTGAATCATTACATCAGGGAAAATACTTGTGTCTGTCTACATACAAAAATCTCAAGGACAATATAAACATTCTTTAACCTTCTAAGCGATCAAAGGATGATTTGATCATGTAAAAATAAACCCTAAAATGCACTGGCTTCTTCTGCAGGCCTAAGTGTTGCACGGTCCTATGCATCCATTCCAAATCAGCAATAAGAATTAAAGGAGTAACTCTATTCCTGATGCAGCATGGTAAACTACACTATATATCAGCTTTCACCCTGCAGCGATGATAATGAGTGAACAATTCTTGTACTAAAGGATCCTGTTTTGGCTCAAGCATCGGGTAAGTGCTGAATTTCATCAGTAGGCATTAAGACGATTCCCCAAGGAGATGTAACTTAAACGTGGATTTATACCCTACTACATAGCATGTTTTTCATTAAGGAAAACTGAAAACAGCATTTACAATGCTCAGCATTGTTACTCCTGTATGTTTTAAGCCTTAACATTGTATTTAAAAGGGCTCAAGAAGGTACCAAAACCCTCTGGACCTCAAGACAAAAATACCTACAACCTGCATTTGTTCAGAGTCAGATCCATTCTCTTATATGGCTACAGACGAAAGTAATATCTATTTTCTTACACTTCATTCAATGTCAGATAGCCCATTCTAACAAAAACAATCATCAATCTGTACATTTGGCACATTCTTAACCCTTGCAGAGATTTCTGATTTCACAGCTCCAAATGGTTGGCTTCAAGCTAACTGAACCCTAGGCTGGCCTTACACAAATTTTCTCACAATTCCTCATAAAACCTCTGAACTTTGTGGAATTGTTCTGACACCTAATATGATACCTCTTTTCTAAAAATTCTAGATAAGGGACTTTATATAAATACTTTCTTGGGAGATAAATATTTGTTTGGGTCATGTGCAAGACAGAGGGCGTAATTATGTTCAGGTGTTGTCTGCTTGCTTTTTCAAGCAAAAAAAAAAAGAGGCAGAAAAATCTTGTAATAGTAGGGCATGACCTGTACAGGGACCCACATAGGCAGGATCAGTTTCCAATGGATTCCTAAAAGGGAAACATTTGAACTAATAACAGTTATTTCCTGTGACAATGTCACTTGGATACATGGTGTGACATCACTTACGTCACATACAAGTGCACAGCTGAGGTTAACTTGCAGCAGTCAGCAACTAAGGATGAATTTTATATATATGCACAAGCTGAAGTGCCTTTTAATGATTATTTTTCATGAGAACAAATTTGGACAGAAGATATCTGTTTGAGAATTCAAGATTTCCGTTTATCTGGGCCCATTATGATGGTTATTTATGAAACGGAATCTACTAAGCTAAGTACTGGATAACTGCTATTAATTTCCTAACCTTGAAGAATGTAACAAAACCACTGCACTACTCAGTTAAGCTGTAGTCTCTGCACACTTAAGCTATAACCAAAAGTCATCTTTCACTGACATCTTGACACTATGTATACCACCCAAGTCTTGGCATTACGGACATATTAAAGCATGACAAATAGTTTTATTTTTAAAACAATGCCATTTTTAAAATCTTACTTAATAAATTGTATGGGAATTTAGCAAAGCAAAAGCAGCTCACCTCCTGATAAAAATCCATTCTCTTCCTCCAGCCTAGCAAGATGTTATATACAAGAATGCCTTCGCTGTGCTGTAAAGGTCATCAATGACCATGAAACAGGTAATAAGCAGTAAAATGCTGTTGAAGATCTCTTTGAAAAAAAAAGTAAATTGTAGAAGATGCAAGAATACTTCTATGTGAATACCTTAACACAATAATAGCATTTGGACTTTTCAGTACTTCACTATTTTCAAGAGAAAAAACACATATTGGCATGTCCTTGTTCCTAAATGCAGGCATATGTAATCTAACATTCTCATGAGCAAAGAAGTTACCGGTGGCTAAGAATTTTTCTTCTAAAGTTTATTATAAAAATAATGGTAATGCAATTTTTGTTCTTCTCTTTTTGCACTTTTGGAGTTCTCTCGCGTTACTGAGAATGCAGAACAATACCAAATGAGTATTATGACCGAGTGTGCTTTATTTTTAAAGCTAACTGCAGAAATCATTAACCAAAACTCCTGATGACACAGAAGTATTGTCAAGCTTCTAAAATACACAAATGATTTTACATTAACTTCAATGTGAATTAACATTGAAAACTAAAAGCAAAAGTTCCGCAACATTTTCTTAAGAGAAACAGATCTCTGTACCTTTTCTGAGATACAGAGTTCTCTTCAGAGAGACACACATTGAAATTATTGAAATTTACATTTTAAATGTGTGTGTTTCAGAGATGTTCCGTATTAACATCTTCATAAGTACTAATGCTAATATTTAACAAATCAATTCCTTTACTGTTGTGACTTTTGTAAAACACACGTCACGGAAGTTGCTGACTATTCTGAATCCCTCTGTTGGACAACTATTGTATGACCTGGCTAGAAAACTGTAAAGTATAAACGATTCCACTTTCTCTTCTCTGTATCAGTCACTGTTTTACATGCGTGCATATATTTTATTTGCCCAACTTATTTGCCTTCTAAATTAAATAACCTCAATATTTTCAATTTTGATTCTTGTAACAGTTTATTTTATATTCCTAACCTTCCACGTGCTCTTTTCTGAAATTTTTCTAAATCCTATTACTGAGATAGAGTGAGTACATTTTAGAGCATTCTAAATGTGGCCATATTCCCAGTTTACATAATTACATTAGTATCTTCTACGTCCTTTTATGTTGATTTTTTGAAGAGTAGATGTATTTTCCCCAACATCATCATCAATAAGCTGTAGCGTGGTGGATGTTGGTCTCTTCTCCCAAGTAACAAGCAATAGGATGAAAGGAAATGGCCTCAAGTTGCGCCAGGGGAGGTTCAGATTGGATATTAGGAACAATTTCTTCATGGAAAGGGTTGTCAGGCATTGGAACAGGCTGCCCAGGGAAGTGGTTGAGTCACCATCCCGGGAAGTGTAGATGTGGTGCTTAGGGATGCGGTTTGGAGGTGGGCTTGGCAGTGTTAGGTGAATGGTTGGACTCAATGATCTCAAAGGTCTTTTCCAACCTAAATGATTCTATGACTCTAGAAAAAGGAAAGGGAAAAGGAAAAAAGAATAAGAGGGAAAAGGAGAAGGACACTTCTTAGCTACACCTTTAATGTTTTTAATTGTTCCCTCAACTGCTAGGATCAGTCACCTTTGGTTTTGTGTTAGCTTTGCGCTTATGGCAACCTTCAGGAATGTGTTGCTGCTTACTGTACCTTTAGATATATCCCTGTTAAAAAACTTTAACCTTCATTATTTCTAGCACATTTCTCCCTGTAACATGCACAAATTATGTAGGGATAGACATAATGTCTAAAAATACAAATTTCAAATAGCGGGAAATCGGCTTTCTAAAATAGTTGATCAGAGTCACAGCTATAAGTAGAGCTAAATTTTGCTGTCATGAGCTCATGAAATGGACTATTTCAGTGCAAAGATTTCAAAGTTAAAGATTCAAACTCCTCTGAAAGAAAAAAAAACCCACAAACAAACAAAAAACCAAAACAAAAAAAAACAACCACGAAACTGAAAGCCCAAGAAAAACTCTTCCAGTTGCCCACCCCCCTTTTTGTAGGGACTATGAGCAAGGATCCATTCACAAATTTTGACCAGCACGATTAAACAGAAAAAGCAGAAAAATAAGTAAATGTGACTTGAACAATTCAGGGCACAAATCACCTAATAAGAAGGTAAAAATTGTCACAGAGCAACTTCCGACCCAATCCATTATCTGGCCTTCAAAGTGGTGACTTCCAGAAAACAAAACCAGAAAAGCTATAATGAGTCATGGCTACATCCTACAAGGTAACATGAAGATCTTTCAGAAAGCATACACTTGCACATCCAATTTAATGGCTGGCCAGAAACTGTCTTCAACTATGAGAGCTTTTTTAAAAAGCTTCAGAGTAGACGATGTTAGTTGCATTTTACCATCCCATTTGGCTGTCAGAGAACCAATTACAGTAGCCCACAAAAATGTCTGTTCCCACTTCTTAACTAGATGTGCCCAGCTCCATACAGAAGTAAAATACTGTAATGAGTAGAATAATATCATAGAATCATAGAATGTCCTTAGTTGGAAGGGACACACAAGGATCATCAAGTCCAACTCCTGTCCCTGCACAGGACAACCCTATAATATATGCTTACCAGCTAGCACGTGATCCAGGCTTTTCATAAACACTCGAATTTATTACAGAAGAATTCTGCTATACATTTACAGCTGATGTACTACCCACCTTAGAAAATTTACTTCAGCTTCAGCATTGTCAAAAATTTGCTCTCTTTAATCCATCCAATTTACAGGAGGTGCATATACATAAATATTAATTCTGATCTTAAAATAACTATCAGCAGCGGGGGCTGAAGAAGGAGAATGGAGCTGATTCATTGCAAAAATATATTGAGTACTATTGTTCTCCATGAATGATCTAGGTTGTAAATGTTTTCATTATCCAAGTTGTAGTATTTTAAGAACAAATTTTACCTTTAGTGATTGCAAGTTTATTAATTACAGTATGCTTCACTAATTATGCCCAGAAAGCAACTCAATTACCAACCTACTTGAACAAATTCCCAGAAACTTGAGATGAAATCCAAACAAGACATTAAGGATTTTAAAGCTATCACATAACAAAGTCATTAACACTAGAGGTGCTCTGAAATTAGCATCTCATATATTACATTTCTGTTCTTCAAAACCGGACCATCAAACAGCACTGTAATATTATATAGTCTTATTGCTATAAAGTAATAACTTATTTACATTTGACTGCACAGTTAAATTACCTTTTGATATGCACAAGGAAATTTTAACATGGTGCTAAATAACACCCAAGATGGCTTTGTCAGAAACAACTCATGCCAAACCAAAGTAATTTATTTCTGTGACAGAGTAACATACCTTTTCATGGGAGATATAATACGTTTGGATCTGAAGCAAGGCTGACACTATTTTAAGGGAATTTCTCCTAAGAAAGCAAATAAAACATGGTCTAGATTGAACAGCCATAAGACGGACGTAAAGAATAGGGTGGGACAACCCTACTCAAAGAGTATTTATACAATTAACTTCAAAACCAAAAGGGTATGACGGTTGGACTCTATGATCTTAAAAGGTCATTTCCAACCAAAACAATTCTATAATTCTATGACACTCGAACACCTGTGTCTCCCATTGCCTGTTTTAACTCTGGTGCTATTCAATATTCTCACTTACGGGCTTGCAAATGGCAGAAGAGATGACAGGATTATTAAAATTTGCAGATGATAATAAGCCACGATGGCACACAAGTTCTGCAGGTGGACAGCCTTACAACTCACAAAGACACTGTAGTCTGTACAAACTAAAGTGTCACATTAAGGCATATGGAATATGAATCCCACTCACAATCAACATGAAGTCTCTCTGGTTTAGGGGCATATACTAAATAAAAAAAAGAATCTCTGTCTTTAATTAAAAACATTTTTAGCACATATGTACAACCATACACTATGCCAGGTTTTCATGAATTCCAAGTCAAAGTCTTCATTTCTGTGGAGAAAAAAAAAAAAAAAGAAACCCACAAACCTAGAGGTAGAAATTAACACTTAAAACATCGTGACAAGTAATATTAGTTGCTTGATCTTGCCCAGAATCTGCAGAGCAGTAGTATAAGTGGCTACTACTTAGTGGTCAAGTTCTTTATTGACTTATGCTTTGTGTAAAATTACACCAAATTTAAGACAGAAGCCTACAAGAAGGAAGGAAAATGGATTCTGAACTCTATAAACTGAAACAGAAATTGGCTTTGCCAGACTTCCTCTGAATACTCAGAGCCAAGGTAAAACACTTCCATTTGTATAAAATATTTTTTTAAATTGCTTCAGGAAAACTACTGCAATTACAATTCACTTCCTCATTCATTATTAAAATTCAGTTGTTATCCCCCTAGTATTTTCCCTTGTTTCAATGACACGTAAACTGTGAACTTAACTACCATGAAATATAAATAAGGCCACAATGTGTTATGGAAAACAAAGATGCAAATATCCCTTATAGAAATTGGAATGCATAATAATACTACATGTGAAACACATGACAGCGTGTTAGAACGTTCAGTACTTTTACCCGGGGCACACTGTATTTACTAGTATAATTTTCAAGAAAAAAAAGGGAATTAATTACTTGTTCATAAAAATTGTATACAGATGCAATGGAAATAGTGCTTACAGGAGGAGTTTAGTGTGCAAGAAAAATTATACCTGGGCACAACTTGTTGGAAATAAAAAAACCAAACAACTTTGAACAGAAGTAAAAGCTATGTTAAAACTTAGCTTCTCTAAAGAGAAAATCCCAAAGGTGTTCCATAAAATTTTAAGATTTCTAAACTGAATAGAGAACATATAAATACAGACCTGATTATAAACAAATTTGTATCTTAAAACAATATGCATGAGATCAATTTTCAGATGTTCACAAGCAAGACCATTATTTCAATGATCTACTTCATTTTTGCAGCAGCTTTGCTGTGTTCAACCACCTCAGAGCAAAAACTACCTTATTTACATGGCTATATAATTTCTTTCAAAAATTTAAGACCAGTCAGTCCAATAAAGTTTAACTAGTTATCAAATCCCCTCTTTTAGAATGTCATTTACAGCTCGGAATAGTTATTATTCTTCATACCTTACGGTTCACCGTCTAATGATTTTAAGTCTGTGTCCAGCACTACACAGGTCAGACTACATGAGCACGAGGTTTCCTAGCTCACTGTGGAAGTCTATGAATTAATTAATTTTATGATTCACAGAATCACAGAACCACAGGATGGTTGGGATTGGAAGGGACCTCTGGAGATCACCTAGTCCAACCCCCCTGCTAAAGCAGGTTCACCCAGAGCAGATCACACAGGAATGTGTCCAGGCAGGTTTTGAATGTCTCCAGAGAAGGAGACTCCACAACCTCTCTGGGCAGCCTGTTCCAGGGCTCTGGCACCCTCAAAGTAAAGAAGTTTCTCCTCATATTCAAATGGAACCTCCTGTGCTTCAGTCTGTACCCGTCGTCCCTCATCCTGTCGTTGGGCACCACTGAAAGGAGTCTGGTCCCATCCTCTTGACACCCACCCTTGATATTTATAAACATTGATGAGATCCCCTCTCAGCCTTCTCTTCTCCAGGCTGAACAGGCTCAGGTCTCTCAGTCTCTACTCATGAGAAAGATGCTCCAGACTCCTAATCATCTTTGTAGCCCTCTGCTGCACTCCCTCCAGTAATTCCTTGTCCTTCTTAAACTGGGGAGCCCAGAACTGGCTGCAGTACACCAGATGCGGCCTCACCAGGGCAGAGGAGAGGGGGAGGAGAACCTCCCTCGACCTGCTGGTCACACTTTTCTTAATGCACCCCAGCATACCATTGGCCTTCTTCGACACAAGCTCACATTGCTGACTCATGGTCAACCTGCTGTCGACCAGAACTCCCAAGTACTTCTCTGCAGTGCTGCTTTCCAGCAGGTCCACCCCTAACCTGTACTGGTGCCTGGGGTTATTCCTCCCCAGGTGCAGGACCCTACGCTTGTCCTTGTTGAATTTCATCAGGTTCTTCTCTGCCCAGTCCTCCAGCCTGTCCAGGTCTCACTGAATGGTAGCACAGCCTTCTGGTGTGTCAACCCTTCCTCCCAGTTTGGTATCGTCAGCAAACTTGTTGAGGGTACACTCAGTCTCCTCATCCAGGTCATTGATGAATAGGTTAAACACGACTGGACCCAGTACTGACCCCTGGGGAACCCCACTAACTACGGGCCTCTAACCAGACTCTGCCCCGTTGATCACAACCCTCTGAGCTTTGCCATCCAGCCAGTTCATGATCCGTCTCACCGTGCATTCATCCAGCCCACATTTCCTGAGCTTTCCTGATTTCTTTATAACCTACAGTGAAGCAACATAAACTTTATGTTTTCCCACTGCACCAGGTATGAGAACACTGTCAGAGGGTCTCCGTGAAGAATGCTACTTAGTATTAAGAAGAAAAATATCTTTGATCATAAGTTTAATTCTAAGGTGTGGTAGAAGTGCTGATGCCTGGCTAAATTAAGGGGAGTTAGTTTTCCAAATGTATAGAAGAATGGCCTGTAGCAACGCAGCAACTGAAATAGTCTTTAGTGTGTGGAAATGTTTGTATTTAGTTGCAGAGGACTTTGAAACTCAGATTCCTAGTTAGCATTTTAAAAGGGGATAAAACAAGAATCAAATAGAAAGAAAGACAATCTAAAAGGCCTCATGCATTAACATCTCCTTAGGCAGAAGAAAAAGTCTGCAGCAAAAAGCAACTGAGTGACATTAATGCCATATCGAAAGTTTCTATTGGCTGATGCATTTGTGCTTCAGGAATTTTTTTTTCAATATGCAGTACCCAAAAACCAAAGAATAATAATAAATAAATACTGACCTAGATCTGAATTCAGGCAAATGCTTCATCTAACATTAATAGTAAAAAACAAGGTGACTGAGGCTTTCTTAAGGTAAGTCAGTGCTTACATCCCAATAACAGCAAAGACAGCAGCACTACGCAGTAATAGCCAAATCTTCTACAATACTGACCAAGTACCGCAAGACAAATAAAATTTTTTGGACAACAAATCAGTAGGATTTCAGAACAAGTCTCCAGGGAAGAGTAAAACCTGCAGTGCAGGAGAACATATGGCACCCTCCCATCCTCCTCGCTGGTAACTCCTACTCCAGCACACATTCCTCCCCAAATGCACATATTAATACACTTTAGCTTTGCTCACATACAGTGCTGGAGGAGGGAGGGGGAAAGACTGAGCACAGTTCATCTTCCAGCTTCCCTTCCTCCCCACTCCTGGAGTGAAAGAGTCACACAAAAATAAGCACCGTCTGAGCTCTGGAGAAGGAATACGTATCAGCACCCAAGAACCGTTGTTACATGTAAGCTTTACGACCAAGAGAGCAGAATGAAAATACCCACACGCTGCCCATCTCCCTTGCAGCGTGGGCACACGCTGCTGTGCTTATGTTCCTGAAGACGATCAGAGGCAGCAACAGCCGTACGCACTTCAGCACGGTTCAGCAGCCAGAGGACAAGGGATATATTTTGGCATGAACTAATCCTGGCTACATTAAACAAAACACTATCATGGCCATCTTTGCTACTACGTTATCTCTACTATGCTGTTGAGATCCTCCCTAAAATTTAGGCTTCTGAAACACACGCTCAGGCACTTCCTGAGTAGTCCTGTTTTCCCAACAGTATTCACCAAGGAATTCATCACTCCCTGCTGAGCTACAAAGCCTTTCGCTCTGGAAAACACACCGTATGCAGGGCAAAACTACATCTCTCAACATGAACCAAGGGGACCTGCAAAAATCTGCACATTTGGATCTCTGGCACCAGATCTCTTCAGAAGTTACTGTGCTTTCCTTTCTTCTGCAGTTCCAGTATGTTTACCCAGCAGAAATGCTGAACCTGTCTCAGGATTCGAGTTACTGATTATTCAAGTAATTGCTCAAACAATATTCACCTTATTGTATGTGAAGAAATACAACACTTTGTTAAAGAGTTTGGAAAAGAGTTGATCCCAAAATTCTTAAAAGTCCATTTAATGAAATTTAATATCATATTATATATCCATATATTATATATTCATATTATTATTCATATTATATATTCATATAATATACGTCACACTATATTATACATATATTCTAAAACTTGATCAAGTTAGAATGGTAATATGCAAATTGAACTTCATCAGTTTAATAAACTGCCACAGAAAAACTGAGCAGCTAAAACAATGTCTGCCTTTTTTTGCTTTTTTATAACATAAAGCAGCATTTATGCTATTTGTTGCAGCTGTCTTCTTTTTTTTAATTCAGACTAGCAAACGTAAAGCAGCGCTTTGTGAGAAGAAAAACAGTAAAGGAAAAAATGACAGTTTAGATAGTGATGGATTCTTTGGGAAAGGCACTGAAAAAAGTCATGGCACAAAAATATTTGTGGAAAAATCAGACAGAGTTTTCACTTAATAAAAGCTTAGTGACTTTAAGGACTAAACTATTTTCAATTAAATACGTATAGCGTACATAGTTGCAGTAACATTATTGTTTACTTCAGTTAATTCTACCTCGTTCCAAAGAATTTTAAGATATTAAAAAAAGGCAACAATCCCCGATTAGGTATTAGAATTTCAGCCAAAAACATGACTAAACACTTGTATTACTGTATGCATCACATTAATATTACATGAATTATTGAAGATTGATTAAATATGCATGTGTCTATCCAAGCAGGTTATTCCTCAAAACGCAGTCTCCTGCTTTCTGCTATTTCCAATATTTGTTCAAAGTTGCTGCCTTTCAGCCTATGCCTTATACCAACTAGATCCAAATTCCTTACACCATGGCACACTACCTGCCACCGAGGGAAGGGAAAAGGGAAAGACTGTTTCATGCTTCATTTGCTTTTGACACCACCTCACTGGGGCTGTCTTCTTTGCAGGTGGACAAAAATGACTCTGTGGAACACGTGTCCAGCAAATGTACAATTAACAGCCATGGACACCAACAGGTGATCAACAAGACACGTCACTCCCTTGGCCAGGCCACCCAAACCCCTGAGCCAACACCTCCTGAGCGGGGTGCAGGGGACACTCAGGGCAAAGGGGGAGGCAGCCATGGTCCCATGGCAAAGGGCAAAGGGGGAGGCAGTGGGAGCACCTCGGACACCAACACAGGACTCCCACGTGGCAGGTGGCAGGTTGGAAATCAATCGACGTACAACAGCAAGATGGCCAATGTGAGCGGACTTTTTAATTTGGATGCTTTTGAAAGCGTTCTGAGACCTAGGTAAATGGAAGTATAATGGCACCCAGCTGAAGGATGGAGGATAATAGGAGGGCGGTACGTCCTCACCCTGAACAAGCACCTGCCAAGGCACTACAACAGAAGCCGCTGCCGTTGCCATCATCCCAGCGGAGGGAGTCAGGCAATCCAAATCTGGGAAACAATGGTAATTTCATTTCTCAGTTCTCTGCGTTAATGTGATTTGAAGAAAGAAAAAATCCACAGGACAGGAAAAAAATGTTCTCTAATCTGGTCCTAATTAAATTTGAAAGTTTTGTTGAAACCATAATATGAATCATAGCCTCTGATACAGAGTGACAAATTTCTCCCAATACTACCTCCTCATAAAAAAGGAAACCTGTGCATTTTGTATGTTTTACTAATAGAGACTTTGTAACTTCACTATTTGGTGCATAATAACCTTTCAACTTTATAAGGACCAAACCAGACACTGAATACTGCAGAAGCTCATCAGAAGCAGCTGTGGAGCTGCACAGCTGCACGGCCACATACCCACCACACGGCTGGGCAGGGAAACCCCTCGCAAGAGCCTCTGCCTGGGAAAGGATGGAAGGCGAGGGGCCCTTCCACGCCCAGTCAGCCAGCCCTGGACCTCACTCCCACACCTGGAAACTTTTTAAAGAACTAAAATTGACATCAGTTTTACAATGCTTATTCTCCTTTAACTGCAATATATTTCAAAAGATAAACCATTACAGTTGCAGATATTACTGGGTGAGAAAACAGAAGCTTACAGGATCTATTTAAGAAAAAAAGTTATTTTCATAAAGCGAAAGCCCAGCATTTTCATGAAACAAGGCCTGTTAAACAGGGCCAGTGTTGCCTAATTGTTAAAGCATAGAATCTTGCAAACTCAAATACCTTCCAACTTCTTGTCATTTAGAACTTTTCTGTATTTGCCCACCTGTGGAATGAGGTTTGCTAATACCTGCCTAAACCACCTACTAGACAGTTTGTGAGGGATTTTCTGAATTATGCTGCCAAAGTGCAAACCAGAACATTTAATAAAAGAGGATCGATATTCAGAAAGTAACATGTTCCAATATTTAAAGAGTGGCTACAAAGGAGACTTCCTTTTAACAAGGAATCACATAGAAAAGATGAGGGGTAATGGGTACGAGTTACTCCTGAGAAGATTCCGATTAGACACAAGAGGGAAATTTTTCACTATTAGAACAATCAGCCATTGGAATAATCTCCCCGGGGAAATGGTGGATTCCCCAACACTGGACACTTCTAAGATTCAGCTGGACAAGGTGCTGGGCCATCTTGTGTAGAATGTGCTTTCGCCAGGAAATGTTGGACCAGATGATCCTTCATGTCCTTTCCAACCTGGTATTCTATGATTCCATGTGACACAGGGTCCTCTGCACATTTATAACAGTAAATTGTACTCTAATACTGAGCAGGAAAGCCCTAGATATTACCTTTATTTTAAAATCCTTCTGTTTTCAAAATATTGCTATTGAACTTGCCCGTATGTTCCAATAACTATAGCTCTCATGAGTCTTCTATATGAATGGTAGCTGAAAATAATCTTGAAACACAGATATTTGAAAAAGTTACTATTTGAACTACATTAGCACAGTGCAGCTTCATTCCGAGACCAAAAACCGTTTGTACTGAAAAGAGAAACTATCACAAGTTAACTTGCTACTTCTTCCTTGTTTTGCTTATTTTTGCCCCCTTTTTTTTTTGCTTTCAGTACCATCCTAATTTCTACATACAAGATGTATTAAAGATCAAGTATCTTAAATGCAGAAGTTCCTACAAGTGCAAAGAGCCCAAGTACTGAGCAGTCAGTCACACACTCTCATTTGTACCTGCGTTCTGAGGCCTCAGGCACTTAGATCCCTAATGGTTTATTAACAAGGCCTCCGTATTTTCTCTCTACACCAACGCTGGAGTTACATATCCATTAATCTCAAGCAAAGAGGCATCCTTTAAATCTTGTTCATGTTTTCACACTCAAAGCATATCTTCTCTGATTTAACAACATGATCTGATAAGAGATGTCAAACATCCGACGAAACAAGTACTACAGCCAGCATGTTTCCTTGCCTGTTCTTGGATTACCATCTTTTGCCATAGTCACCTATATAACACTGTATATTGCACTAACATCTCACTGATTTTCTTTCTGGCTATACTAAGTTAAAGAAGCATTAACACATAGGAATAATTAATAGTTTTTCTTTTCCTACGGATTTGGAAATACTTTTTGCATCTGTATAATAAAACACAGAACGAACAACTAAAGAATTATGCACAGAAACGCCTAAAGTAATTTTATTATTATTGTTGTTGTTATTACTACTGCTACTAAAAATATTTTAATATATGTTATATCAAGATTCCACCTTTCTTTTTTTATGCACACTTTTAGTCCTTGTATGCAGAGGTTGCAAGCTGAAAATAAAAGTGAACTATACTGAAGCCAGACAGTCATTTTAGCTATTCCAAGATTCAAAACATTCTATCATCTGTTCCTATGGAAACTGAAAGGATATTCTAGGTTATATCAGTATCAGCCGATTATGCTGCAGAGAAATCTGTGGTTTATTTTAATCCATAGTTCAGAGGTATAAATTCATGCTTAGTGTTTAGCTTGGTGATTTTGAATTACTGAAGCATGGTTAACACCTCAGTTCCATGAGATCGCACTTTAAGATAAAACGAACTCTTTTTAGATGAGAATAGTAAGAGGAAAATTTCATAAGGTTTGGTTAATCCCCATGAAGTTTACCATTCGGATGTAGGTTATAACTAACGCACACATGGAAGATATTTTTTAGTTGGTAGATGAGCAATACCTTGCTATACCACATCTTAACAGAATAGTTTAAGGAAGAAATAGTTCAGATTTATCAAAAACTCCCTTAATAGTGTCATGCACCAGATGGCCAGATGAAGGAATCTGATTTGGCAAGTTAACAAGACCACAAAATCCATAATCACAATATTGAAGATGAAAAATAAAATTGAATAATGCAACATGAGTATGCTTCTGTGACAAAGAAACTTATAGGTTAGGATAGAGTAAAACTTGTAAAGGTGTATAAACACATGCAGTGAAAATTCTCTATATGCATACAGAACTACTGTAAAAGAAAAAATAGAAACAGTATGAGCTAGTAGGATTTTAATTAAACAGACTCAAATGCCACTGTGATCTTTTACAATGAAAACCAATATGACAGCTGTAACGTTGAAATAAGTCTTTGCTGTCTAGATTAGAATAACAAAAAGCAGTAAAATGGGTGGCTAATTTAAATTTAAATGGTGAATTTAAATAAAAGCTTTGGATCTCATTGTCTGTTTTCACTAAGCAAAACTAGATGATTTAAAGTTAACTATAGCTACCACCCTCACCCTATGACAAAAGTTCTCCTTTTTACAGATAATACTTCAGTCTTCTTAGTCTAGATTCAAGTAATTGACTTCAAACTGAATAATCAAAAATGCCTTCCATTTCTATATCATATCGTAGTCAATCACTTTATTATGAAACAGCAGTCTCAGTCTAGTTTCCATCAGGATCTCCTCCAGGGAATCATGATTGTGGAATAATAAGGAAACATAACATCAACCGCCTAAAGTGTACTATATTGGTTAAATTTTTGACAGTGATGAGGTTAAATTCCAGCTTCTAGCTTTCAAAGTAAAAATAAATGTCAGAAGGAAAAAAAAAGGCAATGACTACTGTTTGCCTCAAAAAAATTCATACTCTGCGTAGCATTTCCATTTCCAGACTTTTTATGAGGGTAACTTACAGTATACGGATAAAACGATGACTGGTTGTGTGCCGAATTAGAGTTCTTTTCTCCTATCTTTCTACTTTATTTGTTATTGTGATCATTTTGTAATTAATGCATATATATGCAGTTATGCACATCTATGTAACAGCAATCAATTCCATCCTGAACTACGTAAGGGCTTATATTATTTGAAAGGTATGAGACAGCTAATATGTAAAAGCAGCAAAGGGCAGGCAAAAACATCTGGAAGTTAAAATTTTTCTTTTGACTAGCACAGTACAACAGTGTGGGCAAGGTAACATATCCTAAGCTAAATGAACTAAAGATAAACATGAAGAGGTCCACTATACAACTGTGGGACACACAAAGTGACCTTCTCCTATGACACTAGACTTTGTTCTGCAGTCCAGCATGGCTCCAAGGCGCCAACAACTTTAGACACCATATTCATACACTTGCACAGTGCTCTGGTTTTAATAAAAACAAGACCAGTTTCTCTTTTAGTGAATTTTCCTTTCAACTAAGTTCTTCTAAGTAACTGCACTTTTCTGAATTTGGCTACATGTTTTTGCAGACAAGAGCTGATAACATAGCAATGGAATGCAGAATACTGATAAAAATGCACATCCCATAAGTGAGAGGGGCGTATTTGCAAGGAGGGGTGAACAGAACATGTGACTAAAATTGACCAACTGAGTATTCCATCCCATAATTGTCATACACCCTATAAAAGAGGGTGATCACGAGGGTCTCACTCTCTTCGACCATGGCTGGTATCTGAAGAGGACCCTTCCTGTTGTCCCTGCAATCCGAGGCCGGGATCCAGACCCTGCATCCCTGAATCCAGTTCCTGTTTACTGTGGAGTCCAGACCAGGACTTCCGTGTGCCTGCCCTGGAGCAGCCGGCTCCGCCAGACAATGCCGAGCTGTGCTGGGAAATTCAAGATTGGTTTTGTATATTTTGTATTATTTTATCTATTTTATTAGTAGCATTAGTAAAGCATTTTTCACTTTTTCCAACTTGCAAGTCCGTCTCTCTTTTCCTCCTATTCCCTTTCCTTAATGGGGAGGGGTGGGGGGTTGGGTAACAGAGAGCATCTGCCACGGGTTATTGTTGCCCTGCATTCAACAGTGACACACAGCCCATTTTACTATAAAGTATTTAAATCTGAAGATGACACTAAGCTAGCGAAAACTAGCAAGCGCTCTTTGATTTAAATCAGAGTGTTAAAACACCATAAACTAATCTAGAAAAAAAAAGAGTATTTCAGTGAAATACATATTCTTACTAAAGTATGCAAGATGGAAAATGAGAAATAAGATCGCAGGGTCTTGCCCAGACAGTAGTGCTGCAAGAGCCACCCATGCCTTTGGTAGTAATAATACAAATAGCTCAAGAATGCAACACTATCATCTTCTTTCAAAGTTCACCAAAAAAGTGAAAAAGGGAGCCCAATGCCAGCCATTCCTAGTGTCTGAATATCTCGAACACCTACAAGTGCATTTGCACAACTGGAAAATGCTGCCACAGGATAATAAAGAGCATGTATCATTTAAGGTCCTTGACATTAAACACTGTCCTATGAAGGATTTAAGACTAATTGCACCAATCTTGCTGTAAAACTGCAAGTTGTACTTCTCCTACCAAGCACTGAGCTCAGAGGACCCTGAAATGAAAGAAATTATGGAACTTCTTGATGATGATGTCTGCAAAAATGGTCAATTATGCACATACTTTCCCCTCCAAACCCTTGGGGATAACAAAGAAGATCTATTGTTAGAGATCCTCAACATGAGATTAAATGCTGGTCTATGAAAGATTTCAGATTAATTTCATCGATTTTGCCATAACATTGCAAGATGTTCTACATAAGCTTAGGGAACCCTGAGCTGAGATAAACTGAGCAACTCCTTGATAATCACCTCCAGACAACTGGTTAATTATGCAAATACTTCATCCTCTCATCATTTTTTTCAGGTGCTAAATAGTGTTATTAAGAACAATCATGCATATACATCTAGTTAATAACTTTGTAATGTGAAAAAAATGCTATACTTGTCCCAGAGATGACAGCTTAGAGGAAAGGTTCAGTATGAAAAAGAATGCAAAACAAAACAAATTCTACTCAGCGAGTTAAAATACGAAAATTCAAAATGCCCACAAGTATGCTCAAAGTGACAATAGTATAAAGATGTTACACTGAAATTAAATGAGACATTTTTGTTCAGATTGTACTGTTTAAAACTTCATCCTGTGTATAGAAATCCACCATTTGAACATTTTGCAGAAGCAGAGTTTAGGATTAATTTATATTGGGGTTTTTTTAATTCTTCTTTATTCCATGAGGTTGTAATTAGCAAAACTCTTCATTTTGGTGAAAAAAAAAAAAAAAAAAAAAAAAGAGAAGTGTATTACAAAAAAAAAACCTCAGGCAAAATTCAACATTCATTTGGACAAAACATAGTTATTAAGCTTTGCTTATTTTTTGCTTTCTCTAACATGATCAAGAAACTTCACTACATGATTACCAGAACAATTTCAGTGAATTATAAGTGAATTTAACTCTCTCCAGACCCATGCTGGGCAGGAAAATAAACTTGCTCACATCTTAAAAAAGATAAACTGGGTAACAAACATCACATAATTTATCTAAAACCTTCCTTAAACAAAATAGTCAGACGCCTATTCATCATTCCATGAGACAAATAAGGAAAAACGTTACTATTTGTGGTCAAAGATACAGAATGTTTCTGTGACACACAAAAGGACAAACTGTATTTAAGGTGCAAACCCAAGGAAATCCGAGTTCTACTCTCTTCTCCACACCATGTCTTTTTTGACCTAAATGGATATTTTATACATTAATTAATCTTTAAAGATATCACAGTCCTCTCCGTGATCTTAACTAATTAGTAAAGTCTGTATCAATAAAGTCAAAAGCAAGAGCAAAAGTTCCTAACCCAATTCACATATACGAGTACATGTATGTGAAAATCCTTCCTTCTTACACATAGCTGTTTTTAAAGCAGTGAACTTAGCTCAGAACTAGGGCTACCTCTGCAGAGGAGTAGGGATGGAGGAGATGAAAATGCGCCTCTTTTCTGCACACACATGACCTGGCTCCTAATGCTACCAGCCTTATAATTACCTGATGGAACTAAGTTTGGGCATCCCCGGCTGTAAGAAGAAAAGTCCCACACTAAGAACGACAATATGTAGCAGAAACAGTTTCCAGCATGAGCGAAGTTGCAGAGAAAGTTTTTTTCTTTGCAAGTATAGTAGCCACAACACTGTGTCTGGCAAAACTGTTCTGCCTGGAACTGAGCTATGATAATCGTAACAAATTTCTCTTTTTCCAATTGATTTCTTATTATTCATCTCTGCTTTACACAATATAATGCTGTTGAATAAAGGGGTGAAGTGGTGTCAAGAGCAAATCTAGATCCCTCTGTCAAGGGTTCATCCTGTGAGCAAAAGAAATGCTTGGGATGTTTTAGGCGGTTGCAAGATGGATATATACCTCTTTTTTTCTTTTTTAAAGCAGAAAACATTGCTGTCTCTTCTCTTAGAATGCTGGCTTTAATAAAGTTCTAGACCTAACTCTGTTAAAGCAGCCTCTCCTGCTTTCTGTACTAACTGCCATTAACCTGCTTCCAGCATGAAGGAAAGCTACCAAGGAGTTTAGGACTAAGCACTAAGGACGGGGTCCGAACCCATTTTCTTGATACTGTTCTGTGGGTCACAGAAGAGCATCAATCTGTGCGTTGTTCCCTAGCAATGCGCAACAAAGCATACATGACAATAAACAACCTGCCCATAGCCACTAGTACCCCTGCTTGATCGAGTTTGCTATTTTTTGTATTACTTTTGTCAACAAGAGCAAAGAGGGCTTACCCGTTCTAAAAGGATTAGGAAGACAAGCGTGGCTGGCAGCTCTGTGAAAGCCTGTTAAGCCTAGACATGCTACCAGACACCTCTAGTTTACACCCAGACGGCAGCTCTAAAGATACCACCATGAATATCAGTGGAGGACTTTACTTCTGAAGCAGCCAATGGCTAATGCCACACGTCCAAAGGAAGAGGGAAAGAGTTTTTTTTTTTTCTGAGAAACACACAGATGCCACAGTGATGGACATGCAATAAAAACGTGAATTACAACACTGAGAAAAAGACAACGTATGTGCTTTCACATGCTGCTGCTGGTGGTTATTGGGGAATCTGGGATCAGCTCATTAGTATGTGACTTATACATCATTAAATAAATAATCAAAACAACAAAAACAGTTTCTTACTTAAACAAAGGACATAAATCAAAATGTTGAAAGGGGCACTTTAAACTTTTTAGCTCTGTTCTTTTTGTCAGAGTAACTTCTAGCAGCATCTCTGAAAAATGAAGCTGAATTCTAGAGAAGACATTCACCAAATTCTAAAGACTTCTGCTTAAGAGGAGATACTTATAGGTTGTTTGCTGTTGGTTTTTTTGTTGTTGTTGTTTATTTGGGTTTTTGTTAAGTATTTCCACTTCCTGCTTCTCTTCCAGGTGGACACTGAAGTACTCCTAAATGGACACATAAGACTTTCTTTTTAAGGCATTGCTGAAAAGTGCTAGATGAAATACAGAAATAAGCTCGCTGTTATGTAGGCAACTGATCTCATGTATTACTTACACAGCAGATCAAAACAAAACCTGGACAAACACAGATGCACTATTCTCAAAGGTACAGAGCTGGCTACCAGAAGAGATGCTAGCCCATCTGAGGAATTCTGTGGTACAAAACGCAGAGGAAAAGATGAAGATCCCATGCCCTCTTAAGGGAAATCTCAGGGCTTGGAAAGCATAAAAGTAAACCAGCTTGTCAATACAACATACAGCTACAATAATAAGAACAAAAGACACACTATGTGCTAGTCATATTTCAAACTCTAGATTTCTTTAGCAATACAAGCATGCGTGTTTTCTAAAGCACACTATTTTTCCAACATTAAATTTGCGAATCGTCTCCAACAACAAACCTGTGAAGCGTAGGCCAACACCTCCTCATGAAAACATCTCCACTTCTGATATGACTAAGCACTAATAATGTTCTTCCAAACAATCTTCCATTTGCTGGAAACAGGCCCCTGGCTAAAGCACAACAGGCACATACTGTAATAATCTCTTGATTACCTGCATACAGCCTGGAACATCTAATAAATCTGTCTATTTTTCAAGTGGAGTGGGATTGATTTCCCCAGGGTTTCCTTGTCAGTTCCGTTTTAGTACTTAATATGAAGAGAAAATTATTAGAGAAGGTCAAATCTGACATGAAAAACTAGGAGTACACACTGATGAAGACTTTCGCTACATTTAAAATAAATGTCCGTTTGTTTTTTCTTAGGCCCTATCTTTCTTCAGTCTTTATTTAACATCACATATGCTTCATAGCTTGTAACAAGCCCAATCACAGACTGGCGACATGCTCAAATAACCAGGAGTTTCAACATTTGAATAGTAATCAAGTAAAAAATGGGCTGTTTTTCCCTACCATTTTGTTATCAGTAAAGAGCCAAAGGTATTTACCACAATCATGACTTCTTATTGAAGAAAATCTCTTGAAATGAGAGGTCTAAGTAAAAGTTTGAGACATATTGATAATTTTAATCCTCAATTATCTAACCAAGCCAATTTAATAAAGAGATTTTTCTGTTCTGTATATGTTCTATTTTCATGTCAACCTTCAATTAATGCTATACTGACTTACCGGTTTAGCCACTGGTAACAAAGAGCATAAAATTGTCTTGTGCTAATCCTCGTTGTTCCCTAGTTTAAAACCCAAATTTGATAGGTACTTTTACCAGATTTTTACTCATGCTGTAGAAATGGGGATTTAAAATTCTATTTTTTTAAAGGATACTAAAAAGTATAGACAAGAGAGCATGAATTTTTAAAAGGCAAGAAGACAGCACTAAGGATACTACAAATAGTTAAATAATAGACATAGCTAGGTTATTAAAAATGTAGATAATTACGTCTAGCATGGATGAATGTAATTATGCATATTCGTTTTGATATTCCCTACAGTGAATGTTTACCTCAAAGTTTGAAATGCCCTTTAAAATTTTAATGGGAAATCTTTCAAATCTTTTCAATATATTACTGTACAGCTAAAATGTAGAAATCTTCTTACAGTTTTAAGAAACTGCATTTTTCAGATTTATCTATAAAGCTTGGTGATATTGGCAATGTAGTATACTGTGCTTAATGCAAAGTCCTATCAATCATCAAGCTTTTATCAGAGTGTTTAGAGTTAAACTCTTCATATCAGCACCTACTTTCTTCTAAATTTCAGGAGCAGATCCTGCAAAATTTTATCCTTGCAAATATTGTACAAGTTCAGTTTTGTCAACTTCTTTGGATAATCTCATGTGTGAGAATTTCTCTTGTAAGAATTTTTCATGTTTCATCTCCATTAGACAATGCTACACAAAACAAAGGAAATCAAGCCCAGAGCACTTTGACACTTGATTCTTGAAAGGAAATAAAGAAGGAAGTGTATTTTACCTGAGTCTCCACACCTTGCTCAAGTAACCTTTTAGCCTGATTTTCCACCTCAAGCCGAGCTCTTGCAATAAAAAGCAGGTCATTTTCAATTACTTCTATTCCAGACAGGTCTATCCCTTGAGAAAGGTAATCTACAAAGCAACAAAACATGCATAAGCACAGGATAATGGAGCATTTTAAACACGCTAAAACATTTAGAAGTTACAGTTATTTCCAAGGGACATTCTTACATACAACACTTGACAATACAGTACGTCAAAGTAACGTATTATACCAGAAAAACTCAAAATCAAAAGATTGTTACTCAAGAAAATCTGGCTATTGAATACATTGAATTCACTGGACTGCACTTCTCTAGACCCAAACGCTGCCAAAGAGGTGCACGGCGTGAGTTTTAGGAACTCCAGAATCCCAGTCACAGGGCAGGAAGGGGCAAGAAGTCATCTCCTTGTCCCAAAGGATTGACCAGATAATTAAACTTCTCTAACCCCTAATCTTTGAATAAGCAAAATTTACTCCAAGATCTGAAATTCCAGGTGTATTATGCATTAATAGATTTACATTATACTCCATATATTTAAACTGCACTTCTAAAATTTTGGGATCAAACACGGAAGAATGGCAAGAAAATAAAACAATATTTTTTTCATTTTTGACCACGGAAACATCACAGAATTTATTATAGGCATGGAAACCACCATCAGAAGGGTATCTACAGGTTACTGGGCTGGACTGGAGACTGCAGCAAGAAAATCTATTCAAACTCAAACTTTTGTCACTAGCTACATAGATTTGGCCAAATCACTTCATCTTTCACTAATAGCCACCTAGTAATAAGAGCACTCCAGCATGTAGAAAATCCAACATTTCATCTCCCTTTATCAAAGGAGATGTGAATATGTGTCATCCTTTCTCCCAGACACAATTACTTTCTTTTTAAAGGGGGCAACATTATAAAGCCTATTCTTTGGATTATTTAGGCTTTTCACGTGAGACAATTTTAGATTTAAAACACAACCCAGGGAGTGAAAATGAGGTTTTCGCTCTCCCTGAGGTCCCTGACATCTAAGTTCTCTCCTGTTGGCTCTTTGCCCAATCTTGGTCTCCTGACCTAACCCAACCAGTGACCTGTTTTTGAAAGAAGGGCTGGAGGATGCCTCTTACCAGATATCTTCAATTTGTTAGTAACACTCACTTGGAATGCAAAACCAGCATATTCAGCTTCCTACAGCTTACATTTGGCTAGAACTCAAATCATTCAAATATTATGCAATTACACCCATAACTATTGCACATTTTTGCAAATCAAACCAACTATGGCCACTGCTCTGAAATCCATATTCCTGGAATTGGAAAGCACAACCTGAGAACACCTACTGCTTTAGGGTCTTCCAAGAACAGACACACCTCTCCACTTAAACCTCTGAATTACAACATAAATTAGGTGGGAACTGGATGATCAAATTTTTAAAATGAACACTTCTGAACATGTCTGGGTGCCTTAGATTAGATCGACAAAGAAATGAAAAGGCAGTCTAGGAAGGTACTCAGTGAACCTGAGGAAGTTTCAAAGTTAAAATATTCCTTTATTTTCACTCCTTTTTTATCTTCCTCGATTTAAGTCTTCCCAATTCCCCATGTCAATGTAGCCTAGACCTTTATACTACTGCTTATCGCCAAGATAACACAGGACTATCCATTTACACATTTTTCAGGATTCTGCACAATCAAGCAGGTCTTCCACTGCTTCTTTTGAAAGAACCAATAAAACTAACAAAATAATGACCAAGGCATTTCACCTGGTGTCAGACACTTCCTCCATCAGACAATGTTCCACTATTTCTATTTATAACTAGCCCACTACCACTTCCTAATGAAGTTATCTTCCTTTCATGTCCTCCCAGTAAGTTCATTAAGGCACAGACTTAAATTCCAACTAAGCTAACTGAACTTCTAAATCTTTGCCAAATCACCTTTCACTTTAGCAGCCTATTATTTTTATTTATTCACAAAAAAACCTAATCTAAGCCTCAGATTAATTTTAGCAACCACATGTTCACAACTGAACACAAAATTCCAAGTGAGTCACTTCACAGCTATACAGAGAAGATCATCCCTGTACCTGCATATGAAAAACACCACATAAGAAAACGAAACAAAAAATTCAGAGAAGTACTGCATAAAGCTTCGTCAGCCATAACGGAAATCAACTCTCTTAACAGTACAGTATGTCAAATAGGTTTTAGTCTACTAAGAACAGGCCTGCAAATGCTTTTGTCCGCATGTGTTTGTTTAAAAACGGATCAGAGAAGTCAGAGGGCAGCCGAGCAGCAGGACAGCACATCCTCCTATTGCAGACACGCTGAAAAAGCTGCTTTTGCTGGGGGCTGCAGTGGCCCCACTTACCCATCACCTCCCTGAACCTTTTTGCTGTGACCCAGCTGTGTATCTACAGGAGGCCTTGCATATGAACCGATTAAAGCTAATATTAAACTCCCACCACCTTCAATGAGCAAGTATCTTGAATGTGAAGACAAGTTTTCTGACTCCTTCCTCTCAGTTGTACAGGAAACAAAAAAAAAGCGCAAAGAACTACTCACAGAATAAGTCTACTGCCACAGTAAATGCTGAAGGAGTTTCTTGGCAACATGCGGTTTAAAAAGGTGCAAATATAACCAAAGACCTACATAATCCACAAATACAAGATCTGCTATGGGGTTCACTTATATCATTAAATCATATTCCGCAACCGCAGGCTGCTTAAACAAAATAAAATTAAAATATGTTTCTGATCTTCTAAATACACAGAAAAATTTGTGGAAGAGAACTAAAAAAGAGACTGCTTCTCCCTGCTGTACCTTATCTCAAAATCTAAATTAAGTCATTTCAAGTGCTAAAAATCTAATCCTTCTGATGGTTTTAAGAAAGGAACAGAAAGACCACGCTGCTTCAGCTTATCCAAATACCTCCATCTGCGCCTCAGACTGGCAGCCACCTCCTGCTAAACTGCCAAAATGTGCAGCTTTGTTCCAAATTTCCTGCAATCCTAGCAAAATACTTTGAGACAACGCATTTCAGCAGGACTTCCAAACAGAGGGCCTTTCTGTGGGCCCAGTGACTAGACATGCTGCTATGGATGCTCTTAGTTGCTATTCTAACCTGTAGGGAAGCCCCAGCAATCGTATTGTACTGTAGTGAAAGCAAAAGCAGTATTTCTAAGAACAGCAGGTCTACAGCAGAAACACCTGCAAGTGTTTTCCTGCCATTCCCATGTGAGAGCAGAAGCTGCAACACCGGCAGGATATGTGCCTTTGGATAGTTTTTGTCATCTAAACAGACGACATCATGTTAGAAATTTCTGTACTTGCGTATTCTCAGGAGCGATGCTGCCATCACGATGAAACCAAGCAGAAGGGCAGCTGACACGAGGACGGTCAGATCATGACCAGAACCACGGTGCATCGAAAATATTGCAGAGGAACTTGCATATTCCAAACGGCCGATTTTAGCTAGTAAAGAAACTGTGCCACATGAAACACAACAATAATACTACCAGTTATTAACCCAGGGACCAGCAAATGTAGGATTTTGCCTCAGGCACTTGTGCAGTCATTATTCTGTTTCTTGCTGTGCACAGTCAGTCGATAAGACCATGGTCACGATCAGAGGTGAGGGTGACACAGGCCATAAGCTACTCGTGTCTTCCTCTCAGGATTTAAGCAGACACAGTATTTCATCTCCCACTTAGCACAGACTCTGGGGACTGGGGCCCAGTTTAAAACTTGCCAGCTTTCCTTCTGCTTTAACCTTACTACACTAACCATAAGAGATTTAGTGAGTACAGTGTTTATAACTGCCAGCTCTACCTTAGCAGATTTCAAAAGCACAAATACAACATTTCGTTAACTTTGAGAAGACGTGTGCTTTAAATTAATTAGGACCTAAATATCCTGTACCACCACATGGCAGGGCTGGATACAGCCAGGACGGGCATTGCCCTCTCCAGCATGGGACATGAGTCAGTTCTGCCCAGTGGAGCCCAGGATGAAATCAGGGGAGGGAGATACAGTCCTACAGCCATCCCTCCACCTCCCGTCCCCCTGATAATTCTACTTCTTTATATAGGTTCATAAACATAAAGGACAATCTGTAACTCTCTCATAAGGTGTTGGTATTGCTTCCCTTCTAACTATCACACCTTATTAAGCTTGGAAAGCACAGCTGGAAATGACTTTTTAAGGACTTCAAATACAGACTGCCTGCTGAATCCTCTTCCTGAACAAAAATACTATATGTCAAGGCAGAATAGAGTGAGCCCCAGGAATCAGTGACATTTATAATCTACCTCAGTCTAACAAAGGGTGCGAACTTTATATTTCTTAAACAAAAAGGATTTTAGTCATTAAAATTCCAAATTTTCTTGATTTACTAAACCTGAACAGCTCTTCTAATCTACTGGCTGAGATGCTTCTTAAAAATGCAGTTTTAAACCAACATTTCCCAGATAGTTAAGTAAAAGAAGTTTACTAGACAAGAGATAAACCCAATATGCATGTGGTACATTAGATAGAAAAATAATACTCTGAGCAAAACGATTAGTATTTCTTAATCTAAATGGCTCAACAACGTAGAATCTTTCTACTACATTATTTCATTTTTTGACCTCAAATACTGCTCTTTAATAATACATAATGAAGATAGGATAAAATCTGAATTCAATCTTTCTGTAGGTACTAAAATATGTTTTGGAAAAAAGATAACTATGAAGGTAGCATGCCTATGAACTTTAAAAAAAGCTGTATTATGCTCTTTATTTAGGTTGAGTTGATTTTGAGCTTCTGCTAGAAACTAGGGATCAACAGAAGTCTACTGAGGACAATCAGGTGCACCAACAAAGAGGAAACCAGGACAGTCAGTAATAAACCAGCGTGATTAGACTGCGTCACTCAAGAGGCTACTTGAGCCAAAAGATAAACCCTTCTGTGCTCTCAGAAGTAGCCTCAGTGACGCTAATAAAGAGGAGGAAGAAGGAAATTAGAAGAGCTAAAGTGCATTCCCCAGGGGCAAACACCTCAGATCAGCACCACACCCCCAAATGCATAAGTAGCAAGAATCCAATGAGAAATGAAGAGGTGTTTCATTTTGGGGGAGGGGATTAAATGAAATTAAGCCAATCCTGAAATTCTAAATAAAAAGATAAAATCATAGGTTTTTGTCTGCCTGCTTGATGAAGGTTTGTGGCTTATTTCTTTTGCATGGGTCATTTGTTTTATTTTGCTTCTGCAGTCTTAGTTACAGAAAAACGTTGGTGATATTTGTACTCTAAGGCTATTCTTTTTCCATGATGAAGAAAAATTACAATTTTGCAAGAAACTAATAATTTAAATTCCAAAAAGTCAACAGGTCCAAATGATACTCAAGAACCCTGCTGAGATTTAAGTATGCAGAAGATGAGAGGCTACCAAAACATGATTAAGAAATACTGTAGAAGATTGCTACAGCACAAACATTACAATGCACACAGCACTGCATTTGTACTGAAAATTTCTCTAGAGGTAATTAAGCATCAGAACAAATTGGTTGGAAGTGCCCATTAGAAATAGCATATTAAAAATAAAGGATGTCAAGATGGAGTAAAACCGCAATGTCATTATTACTTTAAGCTGATCTGAGCACAGGCTGCCCTGAACTGAACGCTCTCTGATTTCCACCTCCGTGCCCCTAACCTGCTGCCCCATTCTTTCACTCCACCCCAGCCTCCAAGTTTCAGCACTCATAAGAGTTTTTCTGTCGAGTTAGTTCTCACGTCAAGACATTCTCTCCTCTGACTTAGGGTGCAGACGGACGAGCACAGGGAGAGGGCAAGAACCCACGTGCAGGACACAACTTCCCCTCTCTGTGGAAGCTCATGGGTGCATTGGTAGAAGATGCTCATGAATCTGCTATTCACAATATTTACTTCTGTTATGCAAAATTAGAAGGGGCTAGACAGGTATGGTAAAAGCACATAAAATCTTTTCTACGAGGGAGAAATATTCAGTAATGACAATCAATTTTAGTTTTGAAAGGGGTTATTAAACCTTCAGTCTTTGGTCCTACAGCAGTGCCTAGATACAAGCACAAAACAAACAAACAGAGTGGATTGATTTGTTACAACTGCTGAGGACCTATTTGAATTTTTTTTCCATCTGCTTCTAAGGAACCTCAAAGTAATTTACTAATTCAAATGAGCCACAAATCTAATCTAGCATGGAAACTTCCACAGTCCTAATGGAAATGTTAGTTATGGCACTAGCTACTGAAAAGGAAGAACGAGATCCTGTTTGCCCCACCACGACAGGATGCTGATGGGCCTGAATATGTCAATTTGTTTATTTTATCAATGCAGGTAATATGAAATGAAAACCAGTCTTAAAGCAGAGCCTGAGATCCCAATACCTCAGCAGAAACCCAATGTTCACCCTTTAGTGAAAGCAACCTAACACTTGATATGACATCTTTTTTCTCTAAGTGGAATAGGCGAACACCCTGAAATTAAAGAACAATAGTCTGGTTCTTAGAGTCACTCAAATTTTTCTTGCAATTGATGCATAGAGCAGATGGAGAATGGCAAGAGCAGACACATTTATAGGTCTTCAGACTGGAAGCTACTGGCTCCAAAAAGAACCTTTCTCCATGTTCTTCTTTAATCAGACTAATTCTCCGCATAGGCTGAAATGACTGCCCCACAGTCTGCATCAGTCACCGAAGCACTTGCTGAAGCAAGGATTATATTAAGCCTTTAAATCAAGTGAAAGGGATTCCACTACAGTTACTATGAAACAATATCTTACAGCCATCTTATGCAACGTGAGCTCTTCAGAAAAATATGCTTATTCCTATTAAAACTGCATAGATTATGGTACCTTTTAAAGTGTTCAAAATAAGAATGTCACTGCTCTATACCATGTGCCATATACAATATGCATTATTTTTAGATATACTTTACAAAGTGATTAATTTTGAATCTTAAATAATAAATTTTTAATTTTTTCTGCAGATATCAAGAATTCTTTATCAAAGGGGAATAAATTTTTATTTTACTAAGATACCAGTTACTTACAAAACTCCTGCTATCTTTCCTTCCAACTTTTCCTTTCCTCAGTGAAACAAATGAGAATAAAATCTCTCTGTCACTAAAACACCATTAAGTTCCTATGAAAACTGATCGTTACTTAGCAAATTTCTACAATCTTAAAAACAAACTGCTTGTATGCATAATACATAAGGTTTCATTTTTCAGCTGTTTGAGCAACATTAATTGAGGTGCACCTGTCCTGCTGGAGCCAGAAGCCAAGTGGGCCCCATGGCACTGTATTTCAGTTTGCTGGCTTGGACAGCGTGTTAACTTGCTCCTGCTGCCTGAGCCCAGAAAAGGAAATAGAACGTATTACACAACCAGGTATATAATAGCTTCTTATGGATGTCCCTAGTGAAGGGGGACATTAAAAATAAAAACAAAGCAAAACACTTCTTAGCTTTTTATACCAATCACGTGCCAAGACTGGTTTACTTTTAGAAAAATGAGGTCAACGGTACCAAAACCAAACTGAGGAAAGCATACGATTCAAAGAATGCAAAACTTGAACCACTCATTTAAACACCGACAATTAGCTTGTACTGTAAAACAGACCTATCATCTACATTGTACTGTCACAGAATCACAGAACGGTTTGAGTCCGAAGGGGCCTTTAAAGATCATCTAGTCCAATGGGCAGGGGCATCTTTCACTGTATCATGTTGCTCAAATCCCTGTCCAACCTGACCTTGAACACTTCCAATGACGAGGCATTATCTTACCTGATCAAAGCTTTACTGCAAAAGAGAATTGAGAATTCACCACTCTAAAATTAGAGATCACATAGGTATAAAAGAATTGAACTTTTTCTAGCATGTTAAAACAAAGAGGAAATTTTTAGGTGTACAGGCAGGTTAGAATAAGAAGGAATGAGTTGTCATCCTGCACTTGGGTTCAGCTTTGTTTCCTTCAAATTATTGCAGCTGAGTTTTTTAAGGAATATGGTTTGTGGTAAAACATTTAATATTGCTTTAATTATCATCTATGATCAATCCTATATACTGAGGAAACTTGCTGTTTCTCTCCAGACTGCATGCATAAAACTCAAAAAACTACACCCAAAGTTGATATGAATACTGGAGGAGTAGAGAGGAAGACTGACTAGCTATTTTTAATATTATATTAAAGCTGCATTTAAGTTGTCTTGATGGAAGAGTTAATTCCTACTGCTCTCTGGGCTGGAAATCAGATGCCAGGCAGGATCTGGAATTGATGGAAATGAGTTTGATATCTATTTTTATCATCATCACTGACTTAACAATGAGTACCATATTTTAGAGACATTCCTGTGAAAATGCCATGATTCAGAAAATAGCTTGACACGCCAAGACAAACATTACTTAGGTCTAATCACAAGTTATACCACACGACTCCCACATTCACTTAGGCCTAAAGCAGGAGTTGTTGAACTCCTTTAAGGTTCCCCCACCCACGCACCATTAGATCTCCCCCAGGCCTCCCCCTCACCCTTGAGCACAGACTCACAACCTCACTTAACCAAGACCCACTAAAGCTGCTCCTTGCTGTTTTCCCCACTGTCTCCTCAGCTGCCCGGCCTGACAGGCTCAAAGGGGAGCTGATATTGTTTAATATCACCGTTAACAACCTGGGTGATGGGACAAAATTAACCCTCTGTGAGCTTGCGGATGACAGCAATTTGGGGGAGGTGCTCAGTACTCAGGAGGGCAGGGCTGCCACGCTGAAGAACCTCAACAACCTTGAGAAATGGACAGACAGAAACATCATAAAGTTCAACAAAAGCAAATTAAGGCCTGTTCACCCAGGATGGCACGACCCTGTGCACCCCAGCAGGTCAGGTGCTCCTTTGCAGGAGAGCAGCTTTGCAGAAACGGACCCAGTTGAACGTAAACCAGAAGTATGTACTTGCCACAGAGGCATCCTACCATGTACTGGACCGGGTGTAGCAAGGGTATAGACAGTAGGTTGAAAGAAGTGATTATTCTTATTATTTGGCACTTGTAAGGACACTGTACTCCGCACAGCCCAGTACAAGAAAGACACTGACAAACTGGAGTGAGTCGAAAAGGGAACCACCAAAACAGGATTGAAGCACACGAGTAAGAGGAGAGGCTGAGAGAACAGAGTCTGTTAACCTAGAAGAGAGACGATTAAGAAGAGATCTAACTGCTGCCTTCTGCTACCTAACGGGTGGTCAGGAGAAAACAGAGCCAGACCTTTCTCAGAGGTGCACACGGACAGGACGAGAGGCAAGACACACAAACTACAGCGCAGGAAATTCTGATTAGACATCTGGGGAGAATACCGTATTTATGGTGCCATACACCTTACCCATGGAGGATGTTTACCTGCAAGAATGCACACATTATTTTTGAATATAATTTAAATTGGCAAAGTGTGAAACATTAAGATCTAGAACTCAAGCTTTCCCTCAAATTAAGCTGATTTGAGAAAGTTAAGACCTCCCAAAACATTTTTAGTAACTAAAACGGCATTTTTCCTAAATTCTCTGTGATAACAGACTCCCAAAGAACTGTAACATTCGTGCCATTCATCGTCAGCATTTGGATGGAGCTGAAACAAACTCCATCCTAAATATTCTATTTGAGCTATGGCCTAGAAATCAGAAAACATTCAAAAGAAAATTTCTTACACTGATACCTATAAATTACAACAGGTCCGTAACATGGAGCAAAAGTTATAATCATGAAAACAAACCCAATATCTATATCATTCGTAAAGGCCATGTTTTATTCTGATAATTAAGGTTGTCCATTAAAAATAAACAGAGAATAAAAACCACTTCACCATAAAAAAGTCATTGAAGTTTAATTTAGACACTGCACAGATAAGGAACTGCTCTTCAGATGTACATGGACTTTCAAAATAATAATTATTGTGCCAATAAAGCAATAATACCTCCACAAATCAATACCCCTCATGGGCTTTTTTTGGAGCTAAGTAAAAATAAAAGAACATTGCAGTAAAAATCTACTTGTCCTATTTCTGTTTTGAACAGACTTCATAGCATCACAGATGCGAAGCAATGTGTACAGCATATGTGAAAAAGATGGAAACAGAAAGGAGGACAGAAAGGTATAATATGGAACAGGAGAGAGATGAAGGTCAAGTGGGGGATTACGGATGAAATGAACTTATGGGTTGAAAGCTATGAGAATGATAGTATGCTCAAATATAAGATACAGAAAAATATGAAGTGATGTAACTTGTGAAAGGATAAAAATACAAGTCAGTTCATACAGTTTGGTCTTATTAATCTGTAAGAGTAATTTAGTGCCACCATCTGCATTCCACCTGGACAGTTTCCTCCCACCACCACCTAAGCCCGTAGCACTGCACCGCCTGCTCATTACCGATGCCAACCGCGTTTCTGCTCAAATTGCAGTAGAGCGTCTAAAACTGGAAAACAAAGGGGTGAATAAAGCTTGTTTTTAATAAATTTCAAGCAGACATTCATCAGGATTTTTGCTGTCAGGAAAATATTTCTTAAAACCTCAACAGGTGAACAACAAGCAGTCCTCCTTGAAATGGAGCATCACATCAGTATCAAAATGAAGCAGGATGAAAAGAAATGTACTCTCATATCCGCAAGAGATAATTGCATTGAAAATATATTGCAACTGCATCATAAACCCATGTAAAGGAATTATGCCTTTCCAACTGTATTACTGGAGCGGCTGAGGAAAACCATCTCTTTCCTAAACAAACACAAGGACTCATCTAAACAAAGGTATATGACTTCAGCTCTCTCTTATTTACCTAAGTTTGCATCATAATTAAAGCCATGAGAGAAAGCAAAATATTTACGAGTAGATGGATGTAAAAGATAACCTACACTTACATGTTGGCCTGAAAATACCAGTATTTTTGGCAGCTTTAGTATTATTAACATGTTATCATTCAATAGCTAGGCGGAATCTCTCAATATAGAACATTATGTAAAGGTACAATGATTCAGTTTCCATCAGTACCATGCTATGTTGCAACAGATCCATGCAATGATAAAAGAAGATGAAGGAAAAATGGATGATGTGTTTCAAAACTCTTAGTCAAAAATAACTTATTTCCAACATCCCACTGGCTGCTGAGATGGCAAAGATGGCTGAGTCCTCGCTGAATCGGTGCCCTCAAAGGAGGGCAGAAGAGATGTTAGTTCATTTGTGTGTTTTAATTCATGATGTTAACGGTTAATCACCTAATTCTTTAATACTTTTACATCTGGATAAAGGTATACATGGACAGTCACAGACTTAAGGTGTACAAGTCTACAATTACCTTACTGAGTTAGTCATCAAAAGGTGCACTTCATTTTTTTTTCATTTCAGTGAGATATATCCTACATTTTTTTGAGTTTTTATCACACTTGTAAATGCCAGGAGGTATTTTAAGATCAGTAGTATTACGGGGCTGTAAAATCAAATCTAAAAAAAAAAAAAAAATCATGCTATTATCTTGGCCCCTGGATAAGGAGGAATACTACTTTTCTCTTTACTACATATATAAGCTACAAAGATTTCTTTCATATTCTTCTCTCCTTCTGGGTCTCTCCTGCCTCTTTTCAACACCCACCATTCACCCCTTTCATACTCACACCTTCAGGAAAACATTTCTGCAAAAGCAGAACTGCATTTTCTTTAGTATCAGCTATGTTAACTCCCTCGGTACTGTAGAATATACGTAATTTGTATCTTTAATAAATGCATATTTAATTCCTCCCACCTCTACCCTGGCATACCATCAATAACTCGCTCCAATTAGCTGCAGATTTACTTGATTTTATCATCTTTAGAGTCAACAGATGTTGCATAGGCTATAAATCACTAGGTTTTATGTACCTCAGATACGTTGTGGAAGAACGAAGTGAACCTTGTATTATCCAGAGTGCTTCTGTAGACAACCTGAACATAACTGCAAATCTTAAAATATCACGTAATATATCTCATCTCTAACCGTACAGCCTTTTTAAAATAGAGAGATCAGCCTATGGCAGAAATCTGCCCAGTCTGCCAGAATTCTCACCAATTCTTCTAGCAATAACGAAACTTAGCAGCAGTACTAAAAAGATGGGCAAAAAAATAATGTTGTTTGAAAGCCCAACTGAATGTAAGTGTTCAGATTCCAAGTACTTGCATTTGAAGTTAGCTTCCACAAGTGCCTGTCTTTCAACTTCCCAACAGAAATATAAAATATCTAACCATGACACAAAGACTGACAGCAGTTACCTCTGATGATGCTTTAATACCTTCTATCTCGTACAATTTGGATACTGAAATTGAAAAAAATAAACCAGCTTTAATCCTTTCCTCCCCGCCTCCACCAAGATTTGTTGCAATTTGGTAAAAAAGTTACATAGATACAAATCAGTAAAATACAAGTCTTGCCCTTAGCACTTGCTATAATGTTTAGCTGTACCTGCAGTAACAAGAACGCCAGGAAGCTGCGGGAAATGTCGCATCCCTCCCAACCTACCCTGTAGCGTCCGCTGGAGTCTCCAGACCCACCAGGTGACAAACCTGAACCATCGCTCACCCCTGGACACCAGTGAAAGGGCCTGTGAAGAGCAAACCCGCTTGGCTGCTCCCCAAAGATGGGGCGGCAGGGAGCAACCCCAACGCCTGCCCCGGGTCTGCCTTCCGACAGCTGCAGCACCACAACCGTTCTGCTGCCTGTGAAAGCTCCTCAACGACCTAAAAGAATAGTATGATTTATCTTTACTAGTCTGGGATCTCTCATGCGTACTGGCCATATTTTTTTCCAAGAAAAACATCCTTTTATTGTTAAAATTAGGAAGTACACACATGTATGAAGGTTGAAAATTACCGTGAATTAAGATTTCACATAAAAAGGTACTTGTCTTCTTAATATGATTAAACATCAATGTAAACAGAAATCATAGTTTTTCTTTTGTTATTTTGAAACAGGCATAAAGGAAGAGCTAAGCCTTCTCAAATATGGTACTGATGACACGTTTGAGTTCTACTATCATTAACGCCATACAGACACAAAATTAAAAATTAATGTCTTTGGTAGCAGAGTTCAAAATAATGAGCTAAATGCTAAAAATATCAAGAACTTTTGGTTTTTTGAAGACTGAATATCCAAGGAAGCAAACAAGTCCAAGCAAGTCTTTCAGTTGTTAAAGACACAAATTGTTAACAGATGGGTGATAACATTTGATTTAGCAAATAATTGTCATTAAATAAATAATGCTGATATTTTCTTTGTAGAATTACATAATTATCTATGAGCCAATTATTATTACCTACATCTGTCAGCCAATTATATCTAATAATTGACACAAAAAAGTTCAACAGACAAAAAAAAATCGCTGCTTTAAGGATAAAAGATGTTTAGCAATTTAATACTTCAAAATAAAACTGAGAAAACATACAGACTCATTGTGTAGTCATATGATGGTATCACAATTTTTATTACTGTTCCTCTAATTCTAAATAATATTTAGTCTGACAACAGATTTTTCTCAAGTCTCACAAAGCATAATTTGTGGAATTCACTGCTGATAGTTATGAATTATTTCAAGATCCGGAAAGAAACAGATTCTTCTCTAAAACTAACATTACCATTGCTTAAATTAAACACCTCCTTCAGTGGAGAAAAAACTTAAAATAAAAATTAATTTAAAAATTCAGGGGAAAAACAATTTATCAATAGAATATACTGAACTTTCTTATAGGAACCCAATCTTGAAGTAAATAAATTATTACACTGCACCACATTTTTCCAACATCCGGAAAGTGTATTTTGACAAGAAAAAAAAAAATCAAGAAGTGAAAATAACTATTTATCTTTAGCAGAAAATTAAGTAAAGATTATCAATGGTCTTCAAAATTAATGGTAGTGATAGACTTGTGACCACTTATCAGTTGAATACTGGAAACCAAGCAGCAGCAGCAAAGAGTCTTGACTGGAAACATGACAACATCTGCAATTCTAATATGTAAAACTTACTTCTGTCAAATATATCTCGCTGTGAGATCCCTGCAGCATATAATCTCTAGAACTGGGTAAAACAATCACCAGCAGATCCTAAGAGACGAGCTCCTGGATTAGCTGTGGTCTTGGCTATTACCTTCCATGACTTGATTTGCCCTCAGGATGACCAAGCTCCTCTTCCAAGCCTGGGTACTGAGCCCCAAACACACACAACTTGGAAAGAAGCAGCTCCACAGAGTCATAACTTATGGTTTAGCAATATTATGAGCAACGGTACTATTACATTTGAAAATCCTGAATTTCTGTTTCTTTTCTGCTAACCATAAAATCACTCATTGAACTCATGGAAACGTTTAGCAATCACTGCTTTCCATGACAACTGAAATGCACGTTGCATGGAGCAGCAACTTTATGTTGTGAATCTGCCACCCGACAGTTTAATTCAACACTTTTTAGTGCTTGTACTGGAAAACAGAGACTGTTATGTCTCTTTGCTTTTCCCATAGCATTCATGATTTTATATAACTCCATCATATTTCCCTCCCAGTCATTTTAAACTGATTTATAGGGGGGTGGCCACTGCGACTGATCTGTCCACCCTCACCCTACCACAGGAGCATTTGCCACACATTTATGCATTGGATAATCTTGAGGGCAGCAAGTCACAGATTTATCAAATGCTACGTAACTACTTCTCTGACAGGAGAATCTTGACAGAGTTAGGACAGCTGACAGGCACGCTCACTAACCACAGCAGTGCCAGCGCAGCGCCGAGCCCGACCCTGACCCTTCCAGGCTCCCAGGGACTCGTTGTACCATGCAAGGAAAGAAGTCGTAATTTCTACCAGCTGAGAAAAACAACAAAATGTTTGTGAATATCCTTTCCAATAAAACTCGCGATTCACTTAATCGATTTTATTATGTTCTTTGACATTCTATTTGCAAACTAAGTATGTGAAAAGGGACTCTTTTTTTAGAAAAAGTATACATTGCAACATGAACATTTGTAGAAATATATGAACTCACGGGTACTTTGGGTATAGCTTACAATTCCTTTCTGTGTGTTGAAACTTTAAAAAAAAAAAAAAAAAAAGGAAGATTAAAAAAAAAGTCAGAAACAGCCAGTCAGGGAAATGTTAAAAGTTCTAAATTCGGAAGTACGTAACACAGAAACACATATGAAGCCTCTCAGTTGTGTGGCTCAACATGGCCAGAAAGTAAAGAGCAATAATAGCTGCTCGAGAATACTGAGTCCCCTGAACCAACTTTCAATAAAGCAGCCATAGCCACCAGTAACCAGTCAGTCTCAATATGAAGGTCTGCCTGACTTCCCATGGGAAGCAGCTACACTGAGCTACACTTGGAAAAGGAAGACAGATTTGCAGTTTGGTTTTGAAGACACTGGTGTACTTATTACACATAGCACTGGATTGCTGAAATAGTGAGAAAGTGGCAAACAGAAAGCATCAGGGGGGCCTTAAGGTCCAACTACTCCACTGGCAAGACACAGTGATACACCGAGGCCCAACACTGGTCAACCGTTCTCGGTTCAAAAGTTTCTTTCAATGCTTGAGAGCCTGAAATACTGACAAGCGCCAGCTCCTGAACATCTTACATGAACACGGCTGTCCTGGTACCTGCATGGCAGCTGAGTTCTGCACCAGAGCGGCCCGGAGGCTGCGGCAGAGTGGGGAGGCAGGTGACAGCCACTGCAGATGGAGACAGTCGAGGAACACAATGTTCTGGCTGCAGCTTACAGCAAGAGTCCTCCCACTGTGCAAACTCTATTACATTACTACTTTATATTTCTTGCTGTTTTCTGATCCAATTATGGTCATTGTAAGTAATTAAAAAGGCAGGATTAGCTGACTGCGTTTCGGGAGACATTACACAGATCACATTTGTAAATAAAATGGCATATTAGGACCGACTGAAGCAGAGGAACCTGGTCGAGGCAGCCACGGATCAGCAGCACTTGGTCCTGCCCGTGACGGCCACCACAGCCACCAGTGGGCTCCTGGGATGGCTCTGATGGACCTCAGCTCCTTCCATCGCCGAGAGCAAGCACTGAAGAGAGAATAAGGCTCTAGGACAAGGGATTACTCAAGTACAAATATAAAAATTTCAGATTTAACAGAGTTTCTCTTTCTTTTACACAAAAGAACTAAGAATGAAAACTGTAGCCTCTGCAAGACACTGGCTTTTTTTTTAAATCCATGTTTGCATGCTGTTATAAATGAGAATTCAAAACTAAAGGCATTTTTAATAAGATATTTCAGTAACTGTTTGGAAGCAGCTATTGCTTCCTAATTAAATAAAAATATTTAAATTTTGTCATATTATGCTACGAAATAATTTAGAGGGGGAAAAACAAGTAAGGCCTATCCAGTTCCAAAGTACACATCTCTTCTGATTTCTGTTTTGCTATAGTTTCAGATTTGTCATGAATTGGACAAAAAACAGATTTTAAAATGTCAAGCCTTCCCAGAAAGCAACAATTTCACATTTCATTTAACTCCTCCAAAGACTTATTTTCATCCACAAAGTTAATTATGCTTGGTCTGACTTTGGGAAGCAGCGTTAGGGATCAAGGCAAATTGCTGGAATAAGGGAAAGCAGACAGGCCTTCAAAGGCATTCTAGGTAAGACAGAGCACTCCTTAGGAGCATCAGGCTTCAATAATAAAATTTTGTATTTGATAGCAGGAAATAGGAAAATAATTTCATTGGCTCATTCAGATAATGTCAGGTTTCCATCTTCTCATACACAATTTATTGGCTAGACATAAGGAAGAATTTTTTTTTCAATGAGGGTGGTAAAACACTGGAACATGTTGCCCTGAGGTGGTAGATGCCCCATCCCTGGAGACATTCAAGGCCAGGCTGGACGGGGCTCTGAGCAACCTGATCTGGTTGAAGATGCCCCTGCTCATTGCAGAGGGGGTAGACTAGATGACCTTTGACAGTCCCTTGTAACCCAAACCATTCTATGGTCCTATGAACCACAACAAGTAGTGGCTTATTAAGAGAAAAAAAAAAAAGGCATGGATGGGCATATATTTATAAATCATCCCTCAAAATTCATATGCCACAACAAAAGAGAGAAAAGTTCTGTATGAAGCCTGTTGCAGAGGTAAAACGGGCTGAACACAATTCCAATTTTAGAAATACAATGAGATGAAAAAAGTGAAATTGACTATCAAAGGCCTCATAGCAACTAAGAGATGGACATTTGTCTGGGCTCCCTGATGGAATCATGTTAACAAAATGCACAAACATTTCTGAGAGGAGGGAAAAAAACAACAACAGAACAAGAAACAGTTCTTTATCAGTCTGATAAAGCAGAACATTTCAGAATACCTAGTATAGTCATGCTTTATGTCTTTGAGGACCCGTATTTTGGGTGTCTAGGGACTGTTTGTAGGTATGTTCTTCATTATACCTGTACTCTCCAAGTAACCATTCGAGCTGCTGTGAGTCTCAGCCTCCCTCACCCTCTGGCCCAAGCAAAGCCAGAAAATCTGGTGCATGGTCAGGAAAGAGGAAGCAGAAGATGGGAAAATGGAGAGAGGGACCTAACCACTGTTTCTTTCCCTGGAAAATGGCAGGGAAGGCAAACATCACAGCAAGTGTCAAGAGTTCAAAAAATGAGTCAGCCCTCAAGAAACCATGGCATAGTGCTAACTTTTTTAAAACAACATTGGGATGTATATTTTACTTGGTTTCCCAAGGTTTTCAGAAGTCCTGAGAACTAAATGGGATCTTTAAAGTTCAGACTCTCCAACGTTATCTTGACAGTAGCATCTGAAAATTTGGAAATATATATATATTACAAGTAGCATGAGATTTTCAGTCCTACATTGCCACAAACTAGCAATGTAGTCGCGGAGACATAGTACTGCCTTCCCCTTTCCCAGAGAGTGTGTAGCAGCTGGGCCAGATCTTCAAAGCAATTTTCTGAAAGAGGGGCACAGTGTGAGAAGTCTGGGCCTGATAACAAAGGAAGCTGTAGCAGCCCCACTTACAGGCAATATGCTTTATGAAGAAAGGTTAAGAAGCTGTTTTTCAGCTGCACTTCTCTCACTGCCTCCTCCTGAAAGTGATCCCTTTGCTGGCTCCCCTCCAGCAAAGGCTTGAGAGGAATCAGACGATTTACCAGTGAGAACTGCATGGAGAGCCTGCAGGCAGAGGTAAGAGAGAAAGCATCTTAATGGTAAAAAAACTGCAGGCCAGAGATTTCTCTTATCTTATGTAAGGGAAAACATACTGGAGACACTGCAAGGGCTTGAGAATTACTGGACACCGGAAGAACAAGAACTTACAGGATTCTCCCACTGCTTTTCACAGAGTGTGGACACGAAAAAAGATCCCAAAAAATTACATACACGTTTCAGCAGGATTACAGAAAATCACAAATCCAAAAAAAGTCCAAACCTCCCTTGTTAGATGGATTTTGCTTTGCAAATGTGTTTAGAAATTGATAACTACCTGACTCATCTCCACCACAGAAGAGTTATTTCATGGTGTATTATTAGTCACCTGTTATCATCAGTGTCCTTTGAACCCACTTTGAGACTACAGAGCACAACATAAATCTGCCACAGCTTTCTGGCACCTGCTGCCAAGTACTCGCTCACACTCTGAAAAATTATGCAGACTATTAACCTTAGATAAATTTTAAGAGGCTGGATCTTCCCAAGGAACACGCAGAGGGCAGACCTTCGCAGTTCATAATAGCTGTGACCAGGACCAAAACAGATAAGGAAGAAGCATTAAAAACCTCCACCTGAATTCAGGCACAGCATTGCTGTGCAATTGCTGGAGAGGAAAATGAACTGAAATAAAGTCTGTGAAAAACAAAGGGTGCTGCAACGCCTTAATAACTGTACAAAATGTCTCTTGGAAGGGCAGCCATAAACCTTATGTCTCTCTGTCTCGTAATATCTGAGCACTTACAGGAAAGTGAAAGCACAGCTCATTTTGGATTCAGAAATAAATTTAGCAGACAATCCTAAATATTTCCAGTATGAAACAGCACACCAACCCCGAGAAACATTTTCTTTATCTTCAGCACAAGGTTCCTAGAAGATTCAAAAGTAGTTATCATAAAATTTATACTGAGTCAAATATTAATGTAAATATTTCTAAGAACTCTTAGCTTCTAGTTTCAATTTTATTATTTTATAGACTTGCTTAATATGTTATTGCTTAGTATACTTAAAATGTTTTGACTAGTTCAGTCAATGTTGAACAAAGAAAAAAAGAGTGCAAATGACTTAAGAAAACTGTTCTTCATTTGGAAACAGTTTTCCAACACACGCTGAAAGGTTTTCTGCCCATCTGTTAAACCAGCCCCATCAAATTGTTTTGAGGACAAAAAAGGGGGATAGAAAAAATACTCACAGTTCTCATTATGATTCATCCAGTATTTTTCACTAGTTTTGCTTAGTAAGTGTAACACAGTTGATTCTATGTTCTATTCTTTACTAAAAGAGTTATATTAAATCCAGCTCTAGATTACAAACTTTTCCTAGCGCAGCATCATGTTGATGAAGTAAAAGGTCCACAGTATTTTTATACTAATAAAAAGGCTAAGTGTAGAAAAGTGCTTTTGCTGATGTAGTTTATCCCATGTCACTCAGGTGCAAACAGGGTCTGCATTGGCAAAAACGTATTTGCACCACTACACGTATGCCGAAAGAATTCTCTGGAAGAGTCACACCAGCAAAACCTTTCTAGTGCAGATCAGAGCAAAGCTACCCAGGCACCTCTGCACTGCAAGAGCACGACGTCAGAGCATGCACCATCTATTTTGATTTCCAGCTAGTCCCTCGAGCACGCACCGCCAGGCAGACAGCAAGCTGAGAATTAAGAATGATGCTGCCACACGGCAGCGCACAGGCTGCTGCTCAGCAAAAGTCTGTTCTAAGCAAACCCATCTTCAGCACTGTTCACACTGCAATCAAATTGTTCTGCTGTGAATTAGTATTTCCCCTGTTTTCAGAGTAAAAAAAAAAAAAATTAAATGAAATATAACAGAACAAACTACTGGACAATACCTGACACTTTGAAGTAGAGATACTGAATCTGTGCAACTTCCTCAAATAGGTCAGATCATTTAACCTGAGACACTTGGCTACAGACAGTTACCTGGTTTTGTAGGTGAGCTATTTTTATCTTAATGGCAGCTAACAGTACAGACATCCAGTAAATGACCCCAGTATGTTAAAAACAATGTCGCAGCAAGTGAAAATAATTCAAACTACCCCATTTAACGATTGTATAGGTCTCATAAAATGAAAGCACATTAAATAAGCAGAAAAGATCGATAAGACCAAGAGGCACCTGCGTATTGATCAAGGAACAAAACAGAAGAGAATTATGCCCGACGCTTTGCCCTAATTCGCTGCTGCTGCTCACACAGCAGAGCTCATCCCCAAGAGTCCCATACACTCCAACCCCACAACTATACAAACTGCCACTCTTTTTCATTCTTCTCCCATCCTGTGAATTTTTAAAATAGCATTAATACTTATATTAGATGTACTACACTTCTACTTTTTTATGAAATTAAGATATAATTATAAATTCAAAAAGTAACAATAGGTGCTTGGTGGACGGATGAAGAATGGAATCGTAAGTCAGCTTCTGACAGACAGTGGATATTTTGTGCTGAAAAAAGAGCTAAAGAAGAATTATGTAAGAGTTTAAAAAATATATGACAAGGAAAATTACAATAAAAATTAGAGGTTAAAAAAAACCCCACACAACACAAAACCACAACCAAAAGTTCTTTAACATACTATGTACACAAAAGACTTCCAGCTCAAAGATGAAAATGGTTGGAAGGCTTAAGGAGTCTGCAGAACTTAAGATAGAATAAACTCTACAAAAGAAGACAACGAAGATGAAACCATTCTTTTTCAAGCCAAAGCTGCTCTGCTATTGATTCTACCATATTAGTTACTAAGGGTTTGGTTGTTTTTATATTTTACTTGATTTTTTTCCTTAAAGTTATTAAAAGGCCTACAGAACTCAATAGCGTTAATAAGTTTAAGCTTTATCAGACTTGTAATCTTATTTTAAAAAATCAAATTAGTTTATTACCTTTTATAAAACTCTTTCCATTTGTAGTTGCAGAAATTAAGTGACGAAGGGTGGCAGAAGGATCCTGCAAGCTTTGTTAGCAAAACGGCTGTGTTCAATGCTTGTTTCAGAGTCTATGCAAAATTCATGACTTAATTTTCTCATCCCCATTTAGAAAAAGTATTTAAAACCATAACATACACCACAGCAATCTCAATCCACAGCATACAGGTCACCCCATACCTATGTGCGATGTTAAAAGAATGCTATGACAATAAAGCAAAAATTAATTGGCAAAATTATTTTCAGGAGTACTGGTTAGAATTATGATTGTCTCTTTTACTTGTTATGTCCTGCATCATTAGTCAAAAATTATTCTGTCAAAGGCAAATGCTAAACTGACCCAGGTTATGAGTCATTCCATTTACCCCTCCTGAGTCATGCCATAAGGTCAGCTTTCTCCCACTCCTCTGGAATTTACTGAGTGTTCAGTGACCTCCAAGGGAGAAGGGAAACAGTAATGATTCAGACACTCACTTGTATGTTATCTGACCATACTACAGATTTTAAGAAAGGGAAGATAATGATCTTGTGATGCATTTCCACATTGGTTTGTGCTACCTGTCTGAACCTGTGGCTCCCTCCCTTCCCCATCTCCCAGCCACATTGTCTCCTCCCCTCCTCTGCACCCACACAACGCTCCTGCTGAACGGGACCCCAAGGGCCAGCAGCCAGGTCAGAGCCTTGGGCCAGTCCCTTGGGTCAGAGCCTTGGGTCAGTTGGAATAGATGATCTCCAGAGGTCTCCTCCAACCCCAACCATTCTGAGATTCTGTCAGCCCCTTCGTTCAGCCCCTCGGGTCAGTCTCTCACTCCTCCGGACTTACGTGCATCAGCACCTACACAAGGAACAAGTACCCATGCACGGCAGAGATGCAAGGAGAAAAATAATCACAGGAGAACAATTTATGTCAATTAACCAGACACGGAAGCCAATCTAATCCACTGTGTTTATGAAACTCCACAGTAAAGCAATAATATACGGAACCTTGTAAAGTTTTGGTTTGTACTGGCATCAACTTTCCACCGTCTTATTCAGCAATTACTATATTTATTCTGATTTCCATTTACTCAGTAACTAATTAACACATGCATAGAACATATAAATAAGTGAATACATAAATTAGTACTGGCAAAATCACTCAAAAATTTCAAAGCTGAAATGCAAATTCTGAAGAGAATGGAGTTGAGCAAAGTAACCAACTTAAGAAGACAAAGTGGTTGAGGGAGCTGGGTCTCTTTAGCTTGGAGGAGACTGAGGGGTGACCTCATCAATGTTTATAAATATGAAAAGGGTGAGTGTCACGAGGATGGAGCCAGGCTTTTCTCGGTGACAACCAATGATAAGACAAGGGGCAATGGGTACAAACTGGAACACAGGAGGTTGCATTTAAATATGAGAAGAAACTTCTTCACGGTGAGGGTGACAGACACTGGAACAGGCTGCCCAGGGGGGTTGTGGAGTCTCCTTCTCTGGAGACATTCAAAACCCGCATGGACACATTCCTGTGTAACCTCATCTGGGTGTTCCTGCTCCGGCGGGGGGATTGGACTAGATGATCTTTCGAGGTCCCTTCCAATCCCTAACATTCTGTGATTCTGTGATTACTTGGTATTGAAACAAATACCTTCAGTAAGGGTAAACTCCACGTGGAAAAAGTAAAGAAGCTTTTAGATGGCAATTATATGCCAATTAGACAAATCCAGATTATTCACATAATACTTACAATCAGCCTTTTTCAAGTGTTCAACCACTGCCCTTCACAAAAGTAGCTTAAGTGGCTCCCAAGTATATTCATAGTAATTTATATATCTAATTCATCTATTTTCTCGTGTTTTGGGGGATGAGGGGTTTACTACTTGGCAAAGGAGAAGGCTAATGCTATACAGTCTTACAGGCCATTGAAGAGCAGAAGTCCCTGAGCGCTGGAGCGCTCCCAGTCTGTGGAGTGACGATGCTGGGCTGGCTCTGCAGCAGGCAAGCCCCATTCCCACCAGTCTGTCCCAGTCCCACACTGGGCTCTGTGGCTGGACTCGCCCCTCTGGGCTTGCAGGTTATTAAACGATCCACATGCACAGGTCTCATCAGGGTTAGGCCTCCCATGTACATCTAACTGCTCCTAAGAAACTATTGAATACACGCATAGTGATCCAAAGTATTGATTCAATACATATTAGCACGCTAGTTGAAGAGTAAAACCAAAACCCAGCATGCCCCCCTTTCCCAGCAAGCTTTTTTTAAAAAAAAAAAAAATTGTACATGCATAGCTTTATTTCAAACTCATGTTTCTCCAAGCAGATAAAACCCTTTACTAATCAGAAAGGGTTACGTTTGGTAAATGTGAACACTACAGACAAGTATTCTGGCAAAAGAATCTTCTTAAATTCTATAAAAATATATTATGCAACAAAGAAGATTCCCTTCCCCACTCCAATTACATGTAACTAACACAGGTGACATTTTTTTCACTCCAGTATTCTATTATGGGGGTGGGAGGGGAGAGAAAGAGAGAGAGAGACTGCTACGGAGACTGGATCAGGAGTAACACTTCTGGCCATGAGGGTGAGTGGAAAGGCAAGAGAGCACAACAAATACCAGGATATAGCAGAAAGGATGACGACCAGGTAAACAGCAAGCACCATCACCAAGAAACTGAACAAAAAGTTCAAAAATTACAGTACATGCCCATTATGGAATAATTTTAATGAATTTGCAAAGACGGTATTTCAGACTAATTTAACCAAGGAAAACTACATGTAATCTCTCTGAAATAAAATAAGCTATACAGATGGAAGTCTAGTACTGTGGGTTTTACCTCTGGGAGTTGCAGCCTGCAAGATTCTATTCTTTCATTACAAATCTGTTGTGTGGGGGGCGGAGGAGGAGTAACTGTGTTACAAGGATAAAAAGAATAGCACAATTGTTGTAAGAACATCTAGTTTTCTCTATGTATTTCTATCCATCACAATCCATCTCCAACTTCACATCTATTTTTCCTCATTACCTTGCCCTATACTGTGTCAGTAAAGAATATTTTAATGCTGCGGGGAAGCACTCTGTAAAGAAAAGCTCCTGAACAGGACATCGCAAATTCATTAGCAATGGTCATTAAACGTCTTCGTTTTAAGAGAACACAGAAAAACAAAGCAAGCTGATCAAGCTCCATCAGGAGGACTGGCAGGAATAGCAGCTGCGCTCCAGCTCAGATTGGACTCGTGTTGGCAGAGCTGTGAAATAAAGTCTGCAACATATTGTGCCTTTATCAATCCTGCTTCCCCAATAAAAGACATCTAAGGAATTTAATGCTTATGTTTTGCCTTTCATGGGCTATTTTACTTAGGAGGGTTTGCATACAGCTAAATTTATACAAGTCCAAGTCGCATTTATTTAGACATGCTGCTCCTTCCAATGGTGCCATCCAACACATACACTAATATAGCCTCATTCATCTGAGTATCTCAAAGTGCTTCATAAACACCAATTCAGCAGATGCCATGAATCTCAGAAACATCCCTGCTTGAAAATTTTCTGCTATCTGACTTTGTTACAGTCACATGCTTTATTATAAAGTAGAAAAGGTCAGTGCAAGGGGAAAAGTCTAATTTAAGCTATACATTTAATAACATTTTGTATGCATAAATTTTAAATTTTTTTCACAATTATGCAAGAGTCAAGTTCCTCCCTCGCCAAGAAAAAAACTCTAAAAATTAAATAAAAAGACTCCTTTTTCTTACAAGGTAAATTAATTTGTATGAGATGTATACCAAAACCTAAAATTCAGACAAATACAGAGATATATGTTAAGACATCGATATGAAAAAAATCCTTTTTCTTTTCAAAGAAATGTGAAAGTGAGCACTTTGGATCATATTATATAGAAATTTATGAACAGTTGTACACTGGTTAAATAAAAGAATTCTTGTTTTATTTCATTGACCCTCTCATTTTTGGGCATAGAACACAAAAGAGGAAAGAAAAAATTAAAGAAAGAAAGGACAGAGAAATGTGTAGGAAGATACTGAAGTACATAAATATAGTATTGTTCTTTATGTTCCCATATAGAAAGTACAAAAGTAGGTCACTTGTTATGTATTAGAACACAGTGACATAAACCAATTTCTTCTCTTTAGACTACCTTGAGGGGGGAATCTTTTTGACTACAAGATTACATAATAGGTGGTGCAACTACCTCAACCTGCTTTAAATAAGTAACACTTCAGAATTTGTGAATCTGATGAGCCAAAACTTTCACAGCTCAGACTTTCAGGCCTGAAACTGGGGCTAGAAACAGAAGCTCAAGCCTAGAAACTTCAGGAGTTCAATGACTTGTTATTTTCTGAGCAAGAATTCAGAGAAGAACTTCCCTAGGAATGGGATCACTGCACTTGTGCCTTCTCAAGTGGGATCATTTATCCAGGGAAACTGAGCAGTGTAACTATTTTCCTTCTAAAGGTATCTATACCAGTACATTTTTCCATCTACTCTCTTTCTGCATCAACCTCATAATCCTGATTTCTGTGCTGCTATAGCACAGCAGACAATTACTTTATAAATAAAGCTTCAGATCAAAAAAGAAATAAGAAGAAAGTGTCATTCACCACAATACACAGGGGGGTGAAAGGGCTGCAGCATAACATTCCAAGGCAGAACTGCCTTTTCTTTATGCTCTGCCTGTATCTATGCAGAACTGCCTTTTCTTTATGCTCTGCCTGTATCTATGCAAGCTGCCAATTTATTTAATCCATCCACAAATGAAGGGGAGAAGGACTTGTCCAAGTAGATATACAGTTATAATAAACATGGAGTAGAAACTGTAAGATATCTTTGCCTATTGAACTCCCTTCAAGACTAAAAATAAACTTCTCCAGACTTAAAAATGCTCTAATTGGTTAAAAATCCAGCCTGTTATGTTCAGCCTGAGAACCAGATCACTCTACACAAAACTATTGTAACTGGAATGGAAGTGTGGTGCAGCAGTGTAATAGAAACTTTAAATACATATACAGAAAACCCTACCATCCATAGATCTGATTTATTCAAAGGTTTTACACTCACCAGTATGAGAACTATCTGTAATACTTAGCATTTTACTAGAAAACTGACATTGTGCTTTAGATTTCACCACAGATAGACGTGTTTGCTTTGGTACTATAGATACAATTAGTTATTTCATATATTCACAATGGCAGAATTATAATTTCGTCTCTTGTATTACCATGCTCAACTATGAAAGCATCAGCTTAAGGCAGATAGCAAAGAATTCATTCTAATAATTATGGGTATTAGTGCAACAATTCATGTTTTTTGATGCATCAAAGATCATATCTAGATTAGGAGAGTGTGACTTCAACACCATTTCTTCACTCGTGTCTACTTGAACATGAGATCAAGTAATAAAAGCCCAAAAAGAACTAGAGAAAAATATAATTTGTTCAGATAATTTAAAACCAATGCACAACTACACAGAATGGTTTACACTCAAGACGTTTCCCTCTTCAGGGATTAATAAAGTGCCCTTCTGTAGAAAATCATAAAGGACAGTCTACAAATCAAACAAGTTCATATTTAATAAATAATGAAAGAGAGATTTTCTGTGAGTTTGATGCATTGGTAAATTTTTCAAACCATTGCAATTGATGCAATTGGCTTCGAGCAATGGAAATTTCCTCCTTGCTGCTATTTTTGCCATTCCAAAGGTGAGGGGCAGACTTGTATATTTTTAGTATTGTTATTAAGGAAGAATTACTTAAGACTACTTAAAGGATATTCCATTAAAAATCTTGTCTTGAATTTCCAGTATTTGAGTCTATCCAAAACCTAGTTTTCACAGTAATTTTTCCTCAGGTCTTCAAAGCTATCGATATTTACACAGCCATTCATGCTCATCTTCTAAACAGTTAAGGAAAGAAAAGCACCACATTCAGATGCAACTGCTAGAGTGCTTTCTCGTGATATTTTAAAAATCATATTGATGCATGAAGCTTGAAAGTAAAATCCTTTCCCCTACTGCTTTTCATTCATCATGCAAGGTTGTAGTTTGTAAAATTGCTCAAAAATTATAGAGACTATATTTCTTCAATTACTTTTAGTAGATGGCACTTGCCTACAGCTCCTCTTCAGATCTCACAGTATTTTGGCTACTGTTTTAAGCATTTTTATAAAGGGAAGTTGAACACTGAGTAACTTATCCAGGTAACAAGTTTGCATTTAAACCAAAGTAAAAACCCAAGTCCTGTGAACAGCAGTATAACAGAAGCATAATTCTTTGTCTCTTAACTCAAAACTGCCTTGGGATTTTGTCCAATGCTTCCTCCATTCCCAGCCGATTAATTAATTTTTCCCCGAGTTTTTTTCCTTTGACTTACTTCTGCCCATGAGTACGACCAACTTAACTGGAGAGTTATGAAGTCTTCCAAAGTGAGGGAAGGTGAAGAAAAGAACTTCCTTACACCTTCAACTACATATCTATATTTTTTTTAATCTTTAAGAGGTGGTTTGATTGCACAAATGAAAATCTCAAATCATGATAGCCCCCTTTTATTTGAAATGAAATTTTCGATTAAAAATATAAAAGACGACATGAACACTATCCCTTCATTTGTACAAAAATCTAGATTTCAGCAGGGATTGATCCTAGTACTGTAAATAGGTCTGTGTCTGTCTCTGCTCCTTTCCAACCCCCACACATATAATGATCCTCCTTCTGACATATTTAAGCAGAAGAAATGCCAAAAGAAAAACTTTGTTAATTGGAAATTGGAATTGAGGGGTTGTGGGGGAATTAACTCTATTGTGAAATAAAATCAGGGTCAAAATGTCCATTCAAACCATGGCTTGAACTGATTTTTCCATTGCCATTGCACCAGACCCATCCTTGGTGAAAAGCTCGTTTTGGAAAGCCTCTGGGCTGAGAGCACATTACCTCAAATTCAGCATTCTTTGTATCTTTTGGGAAGTAAGATACCACTTTGGAGAAAGCATTATTGGATATTTTAGCAAACTGCAGAAGGGAAGTGGGTTTTGGTTCTCTTCTCTGGTTCATTATATTAAGTTGGGTAATGGTAGAAATTTATCAGCCAGCAAGAACTGTGAAAATGAAAATGAGCAGAGCTGCGACGCAGCTCCGTGCTGTCCATCTCATGCACACTGGCCAGAACTATTAAGGGCTTCAGCTTTTCACCCTCCTCCAGCACCAGCTAGAACGGCCCATTTGCCCATGTCTTTTGCTGCCCTGCTGGGTGCACAGCCCTTCCCCCAGTTCAGACAGGGGCTCCATTGAGCTCAGAACTGCTCTACTGCCCTCCTCCCACATGCAACACCTCTGCAGAGACTGCATTTGGCCATAAGGTCCTTAAAGAAACATTTATATTAGGGTTCACCAATTTAAAAAGTGGTCAGCAACAAAAATTCTACAATTCCCAAAACCTGCTGAAGAATCCAAAATGATCAGCATCTATTCCAAAATGCTACGAGCAGAATTACTTGCAGATGTTTTAATTCTTTCAATGGAATAGTCTTTTCTTTGTTAATATTTGTTTGACAGTAGGATACCTACCTTCTTTTTTGAGCTCGCTTTTTCCTTCTCTAAATATATCATGAAATTTCCCTTGATGAAATTATACTGCAGTGTTAAACACACATAAAAAGAAAAAAAAAAAAGAATTTTCATGACCACAGAAAAAGATTTATCCATTCATTCTTGGATGCTGGAAGACCAGGATCGAGGTTTCCGTGAATCAATTAGAAGCATGAAACAAACAGTTTACTGTTTGTCATTATTTGTAATGTCAACTCTGACAGAAAAATCTGAAGGATGTGTGCTAATTCCTGTTAAGTGGGCACTTAAGACATGTAATAAAGCAACCAAAGCAAGATAATTCACTGCTGTCATAGAACAACTCTGGAACTCCATTTCCATTCCAGTGTGCAAAGACATTACAAAGTTTTAGTCACAATTAAAGACCATGAGAGGAAAAAAATTGTTAGACATCAATTTCTTAGGCTACGGTTGCTAGAAAGGCCACAGCATAAGACCAACTGATTAAACGACAACTGTTTCTACAGAAACAATTATAGTGTTTCTGTTGCCAGAAAGAGTGTAATTCACACCACTTCTAGAGAATTAAAGTCAATTTTACAACCAAGCTTTAGTTCTTTACATACATACATGCATTCATACAAAATACGACTATGGTCTATGTATCATAGTTATAGGAGTTATAGCATAACTCCTTTGTCCGCACTGTTCGGCCGAGCAGGACAGACTGATGGTGAGCGCTGCCTGTCAGCGGCAGCAACGACAGGAGAGTTTTAACCGAGTTGATCAACCACGGATTTCTTCAAGAGCATCCCAGAGCACCTTGTTCCAGCTGTGCCAGAGTCCCCAGGCTGGGCAGAGGGTCTGGGACAGCGCTGAGAGGGCCTTGGGAGCTGGACACAGCTGGCACTTTCAGTAGCCCTATGGTTACCAGAAAAAATTGAAGAGCAAAGAGTTGGGTACTACAATTAAAACTATTTGGATACTACTTTGTCCTCCCAGAAGCAGCATAACAGGATGTCCTCATTAAAAGTTCAAATATCATTCAAATACCAAAGCAAATAAATAACTTACTAACTCTGTAGGAAGCCAAGAGCCGGAAGGCAGATGAAAAAAAGAAATAGATTTTTCTGTGCAGAGAGTAAACCAGTAGCTGCCTGGCTGCTCTCTTGAGCCTCAAAGAACAGGTTGGCCCAACCTGCGACCTGCTCACAGTGTCAGGCTGCTTTGATATCCAGCAAGCACTTGCTAGATAATAGCAATCAACAGAGATTACAAGCTGTACATTAATCTGGGAATGTGTAATATTTCCCAAAAGAGAAACCAGCATCTTGCATTATTTTGCAGGTGCTAGAATTACTTAAAAATAATAAATAAAAGCCCAAGCTATAAAATTCAGATAAATTCAGATTTATTTCTAACTACTACTATTATTCCACCATGTCAGTAACCAATAATACTATCCCAGAGTAGAATACTGCTGCCAATTTTACAAGCAAGCAATAAAAATAGTTTTTGCCAGAATTAAAACTGCATTTCTTTCCATTTATTTATTCATTCGACAGATGCATTTGCCAAGACTCTGCACAAGAACAGAATATTAAATTTTATCAGCTGGATGTGTTTCTAAAAAGAATCTAAAAAATTTAAAAGATTAGTGATTTGGTGAATTCATTTCTTCAGCATCTATGACTAGCAGCTCTCAGCGATCTTAAAACATACTTTGAAAATATAGATGCTTTCAGGCAAGAACAGAAAGAGAAAATAAATTTTGCATTGTAATCACAGATTTAAACAAAGATTTAAAATTACAGATTAGCAATTTTATGTGGACTCTCTACAGTCCACAGTTCTCTCTGCAGCTGCTGGTCTACAAAATTTTTGGGATCAATCCCATTTCCATTCTCATTTCTTTGTGTTGTCGATGTGCAAATCTACTCAGGGCCATTCTGTGCCCAGCTGATGACAGGATGCTAACCGGCAGATTGCCATACGTGGCAGCCGTACCCAAAGGAAGCCTATTGTGGCACCAGTGTGAAGAGGTAGTGATATTGCTGAAGAGCTTTTTAAAAAAACCCAAAAACTTAAAGTAAGTTTACAAGTCAAGCTCTTAGCAGCTTGCTACAAAAGCAACCATGAAATTCAACATTCAGCATCCTCTGTCCACTTATAGCAAAAGATCATTAAGAAAATGAGGAAAGCTTTATTTATAATTCTGAAGAGCAGCTCAGTCACCCTTGTAGCAATTCTCACAACTTCCCTGTCCTTGCATCTGACTTCTTCAGTTCTCATAAAAAATTAATCCTACCAGCTCCACATCTGGCCCATCCTAAATAGACATATCGTTTCTTCTTTCTGCCATGTCACACTCGCACATAGATAACAGGTTATACTGGGAAGGATAAGAGAAGGAGAAATGCACCAAAACACAAGGCACCTAATATATAAGCGAAAAGTTTTCCAGCATGGCACAACCCAAAGTACCGTACATGAAACACTTTATCCAGTTTGTTCTATTCATAATATTGATTTGTAGAACTGTTAGATCCTATATGATTATGGGTTTTGTTTAGCAAATATCTTTACACTTAATTTAACTTCCTTGAAAATGTTAGAAGCAACAGCTCCTGGATGTCAAAATCCAAATGAAATGTTCTCCAAATGTGGTTCTACATTTTTGTCCTGTGCTTAATAATCTCCTATGCATGCTGCAAGGCCTGTTTCCTTAGAGATGTGTGGGGGTTTTGTTTAATTTTGAAAAGCTGGACGATGAAGTAGAGAGTTCTATAGTGTTTCATCAATATATCTTTAAAATCTCATTAATTATTTGCACGTTCTTTGGGTTTGTTTTGCTTCCTCCCTTCCAATGCCGTTGAGGCCTTAAAGCAATCCAGACAGAAGTAAGGTTAGTGCAAGAAATAATTTATATTCTGGCTTCGCCAATATATTACTTTACAAAAAAAAAAAAAAAAAGAATGTCCTGAGAGAAAAGATTTAGATACATTAACTATTTTTCCACTCAAACCTCAATTTGCTTATTATTACTCCAAACCATAGCCTTGGCTTAACTTTCTTTGTCAAGTCTAGTTAGACATAAAAAAAAAATCTGTGCTTAAAGACCTGAAAAGAGAATAAATGTGGAAAATTTATACAGTCCCTGCATTTTTCAAAGAGAAATTAGTCTTGTATTATAAAGACTGGACAGATTCATAAAATACAGACAAACCTTCCAGATCACCTTAGGCTTCTAGCATGTAGCCGAATTGTTTTTCTACAGAACAGAATGATGTGAAGAGAAACTACGAAGCAGATCCAGGATGTGCAGGTATTGTGGTCACAGACATTGCACAAGCAGCTAAAATCTTTAGTTGAAGTGTTAACCCACATTATCTCTAACTCTCCATGTAAATTTGTGCTAGATTAAGAGTACTGAATACAAAGTAAAGTTTCTGTGATTAATATCAACCCTTATTGCTCAAAAGCACACAGTAATAGCTGCTTTGCCTACAGGCTTCGAGATTACTGAGAGCGGCTTTTATACTCTCACAAACTGTATTAAGTACTTGCTATCATCACAGGCTGTAATATTCATCAAGGTCTGCATTTAACTGACATCCAAAGAGCCATATAGTCCTTACATACAGATGTACTGAAACACCACTGGAAAATTCTCACTGAGGTATTCCACCCCAGACCAAAGTACGTATTGTGATAATCCTGGCTTAAAGATTTTGGAGTGGGAGTGTTAAACAGTGTATTATCAAGAACTCAATAAACAGGTAGACGCCTAGAATTTTTTGACGGTAGTGAACAAAATAAGTTTCTGAAGAATAAATGAAAAATCTGCAGGGGAAAAAAAAAGTTACCCTGGGGGAGAACAGGAAGAAAAACTCAGCCAGCGCTTTCTCGTTTGAGAGCAGGACAGCAGAAAAGGTATCACAACGCAAAATGACTTTAAAGAAAAACATTTCCAAACTAACCACCGGCAGGCTCAAAAGAGTAACCACTTTCACAGGGCAGGCTCTCCCTTCCATTCTTTCCTCACACGAAAACTAATTTGCTTGATTAGTAAGAGAAATAATGTTCTCCATATCCAGCTGTCTCTCAAGGGCACTGTATCTACTGTGGAAAGAACAAGGGCTGGAAAGGACCTTTATTGTATCAGAACTGCAATTTCTCTTTTAGAAAGACAGCGTGGTAACAGGCAGAGTCAGTAAGTAATAACTCACGCGGTTTTCCGGTTGATGGGCTGTAACAGTTGCTATATTCCATCTTCCACATTTCCTCCAGGAGCTCCTAACCGTAGGTATCAATTTGCAGACTTGCCAGCCTACCCAGTAATATTGAAGCTTCTCACTTTGAAAGCTACTGGAAATAATGCAAACAGCATTTTTCCTCTTTTCCACTCCAACTACACTTTATAGCTCCTATCGCTACAACTCATTCCACCTATACGTTTTAGTTTATTAAGTAGATCATCAGTGAAGTCTGCTGAAGAATATGACAAGTTTTTTCTCCACAAACATGTATTTGCTTATCATTCATCGGTGTAACAAAAACGTCTCCACCAACCACTTTCAATTTCTCGAGATTTTTTTTAGTAAAATAAAACCTAGGCTTCAAGCTAAAGACTACAAAGCCACTTCCAGGCATCGATCACATACAAAGCAAAATAGTATTCTCTTCCTCAGACATACCACTGACACTATTGCTCTCAGCCTTCCCCCAAAAAACAGCAAATGAAAGCATTTTTCTAACAAGCTCCAGTTTGCTTTAGTACTACAATAAGTGATTTCAAATACAGCAATTATGTAGTGAGGTTAAAAATACTTTGGGAGACAGAAAAAACCTCAAACTATGGTTTAGGCACAAAAATCCATGACATTTGAAAGCTTCATAGATAAAATTAGTTCTTCATATGCATGCATATGTATGCATTTTAAACACACGTTAGATATTTATTTTGGACTCTAGAACTACAGTATGTATGTTTTTAAAATAAAAAATAAGTAACTATTCAATAATCAATAATCACAAAAAATAAACTATATTACAGATACAAATGATGGAAACCAGTGCACACAAACAACAGAGGAAGGAAGAAAGAAAATAAGCTGAAGATGACACCAACACAAATATGAATTTAAATTAACATGCACATCAATCATATTCTTTTTAGCAGAGGAAATGGTGAATCCAGCACACTGGACTGGCTTAGTTCAGTTTCCTTACTATTATGCATTTATCATTATAGCTTATTACTTTTAAACTTCTCTCACACATCCTTTTATGGCAGTACATAAACAGATCTTCTATCGGTTTCCTTAAATAATCTTGTAAAAATAATTACTCAAGGACTAAGGTGGCAAAGAGAGAACGAAAGAATACTTCATCACTAAAAAAATAATTAAAAAAGAATCAGACAAGAAAACACATGGTACTTCATGTAATTTTTCAGATTCTGAGAACTTAATGTGAGGAATATCACCACTATCAGACTGACGTGAATGTCTTCCTATGTTTGAACTGAAAACGGGGGCCTGACAGATGGTTTTAACTACTTAGAGCAGTCATTAACAACTCAGGAGTGAATCTAACTACCGCCCATAGACTTTATTTTATTGTCTGAAGAAGGCAAAGTATACTCCTGTCACTGCAGCTATATGGAAATATGCAGAGTTACTGTGTGTGGTCACTGAACTTTGATTCTAAAGGCAATAAGCCCACTGGATCCTTTTCACACACTTTATATAGTGCTTCCAAACCAAATGAGCCAAGGGGGTAACTGAATCATAGAATCACAGAATGGTTTGGGCTGGAAGGGACCTTCAATGGTCATCTAGTCCAACCCCCCTGCAATGAGCAGGGACATCTTCAACTAGATCAGGTTGCTCGGAGCCCCATCCAGCCTGGCCTTGGATGTTTCCAGGGATGGGGCATCTACCACCACTCTGGGCAACCTGGGCCAGTGTTTCACCACCCTCATTGTAAAAAAATTTCTTCCTCATGCCTAGCCTGAATCTCCCCTATTTTAGTTTAAAACCATTACCCCTTGTCCTATCGCAACAGGCCCCGCTAAAAACTCTGTCCCCATCTTTCTCATAGGCCCCTTTTAAGTACTGAAAGGCCGCAATAAGGTCTCCCCGGAGCCTTCTCTTCTCCAGGCTGAACAGCCCCAACCCTCTCAGCCTGTCCCCATAGCTGAGCTGGTCCAGCCCTCTGATCATTTTTGTGGCCTCCTCTGAGCAGGGCTTCGATGTATAAACCCTGCTGGCAACCCTTACACTGTGGGTGATCTTAAAAAAACTAAAAGGACACAGTTTATCTTGCGATACCTATTCATGTTGTGTTCGCTCGTTACTCACAGGGCAATTAAGATCATAAGACTTTTGTCTCTTAATTTCAGGTAGAAGAATGCTCACTACCAGGCACACCACATGAACACCTTGTCCTAATTAAGAAAAAATCATATTGCCTTCCTGTTTTTTAAAATGACTAGAAATGAAGTCTCTCCAAGGTCTCTGTTGAATCAACAACTCTAAAGGAAATCTTCCTGGTTTCTTGTTTTGTTTAAAATTAGCAATTCCACTGCATCAGGGGGTTGTACCAGGGTAGCTGGCGCAGCTCCTGCTGCTGCCCATCCCATGTACTCTGCCAGGCACAGCTCCCACAGCGTCAAGAATCTGGAACCAGTGCCCAGTTTAAACGCTACACGTTAAGTTCAGCTGCCTGTGAATCCAATTCACTGTTACAAGCCAGCCAGAAAGCTAACTGAAACGTTTCTGCCGATGCCGCTCTGCCGTGCACCCGGCACAGCGCCATCACAACCAAGGCCCTGGCGATGCCAGGCAACACAGCAACCCCAGCAGCAGGGAAGAGCACTGAAAACTTCTTCCAACATCCAAAATATTTTGATGACAGCAAGGTAAGCAACCACCTGGGGCTTGAATCACGAGGTACTATTTCCTCCAGCACTCCAGCTCCAGCACCCTTCAACCATTGTGCTGAACTGCTTTCCAAGTTACGGAATCGATGCTCTTGCAGGCACTTCCACAAGCTTGAACAATGCAAGCAGGTGGCTTTTTTCTCTTTATGTTTGAAACAAAACAGAAGATACGATGTCAGAACTCCAAACGCCTTTCCATAATAATGAAACTCTCACTGAAATTCAGTAGCAACCGCCAACTTAGTTCTAAGGATATTTTATAAAAGCAGGAACCTCTCAAATTCTCAGAATACTCAAAGTACAACTTTAACGAAGGAAAAACTAAATTCACAGCAATATTGCAATTTTTATAGAAAAATGAAAACTTCATCTTGAAATTTACAGTGACTACTTAAAATTTTACCAATAACTGCTACAAGATACAGCGCCATTCATGTGAATGCTTATACTAGAAGATGAACCACTTCCATGCAGAAAAGCTTCAGTCAGACTGATGTTATTCAAATTGCTATTAAATTTACCAATCATACTTCCTTCCTGAAGATAACTGATATTCCTTTTTTCTTTACTCAAACGCTTAATTAATTGTGCGATAATGCACTAGGATCATGATTTAACTACATCACTAAACCAAATTTACTGTTATAATATGAAAAGGACACCTTCTCTGTATATGAGTGATATCCAGTACTGGTTCTGTAATTCTTCTTTGATATCACCTCATTGGACAAAACTACAAGATTTCAGTATTAATTGCTAAAAGGCATTCAATAACTTACACATTTCCTCATCAGTACAGGAACTTCCACTGCTGAAAAGGTCAACAGTTGAACATGGAATACTACTGAACAAATAATCCATGTCTTACAATTACACAAAACCAAATGAATCTTGTAAGACAATTCTTATTTCGTAGCATAAGAAAGTCATTTTTCCATACCCAAGTTGCTATGCTAACATTAACTCTGCATCATGAAAATTAATATATATTCAATATATTAATATGTATATCTATCTAAAAATATATACCTAATATTATAATGTATCATATATACAGTTTATATGTAATATGTTTTGTATCTATTTAAAAATACTTGTCTTTGTGTTACTTCCAAAGGTGTACATCTTTGCAAATACAAGAGGAAGCACAATGTAATGATATATAATTAAGGTGGAAAATCCAATTTGTTTTAAATCTATGAAGGTAATTCTACAATAGAGAAACTGAGATCAACAATGTCCCATGGGTAGGAATGTTTCCTAGGAAGGGGAAAATGGAAGTTAGAAATAAAAAAAAAAAAAACCACCACACAAACCAAACCAACAACAACAACAAAACCACAACAAACCCAAACACACGCACACGAAACCAACCTAAACAAGTAATTATAAAAATAACAAAGAAAGCTGTATGGTCATCAACAATCAGGGAGAAAAGAAAATACAGATTGGACACAGAATAGAGAAGTAATTTTGTGGATGTCAGCCTTTACTACAGAAAAGGAATAACAGTCTTAGACTCCTCCTTCTCGATAGATTAAAGAAATGAGAATAAAGTACTTGTGTCAAAAGAAAGAAAAGATTGCATTACTATCAGAGTCAGAATTATACTTATCTAATTTTTGTCATCTATTTAGCATATGACTCTTAAATAATAACAAAACCCTTTACAACTAGACTTGTGTACTGGACAGGAGTCAGATTCACACCTTTCCAACATAAAAGCATGCTGCAATATTATCCAGGCCAGCAAGCCATAATATCAGCATCAGGTACAACAGAACAACTTGACAAATCCAACATAACAAGCACACATCAGTTCAACACCCAAACGCAAACTGCTATTATCCACAGTTTATTTTTCCTTGATATTATAGAAGTTACCAGATTTTCAACTACATTCCACCAAAGTTCTTCACAACAGTTTCTTGAGGAAACTAAGATGCAGTGAGGTAAAAATCACATTTTAGATATGGATCACAAGCTGCTAGAACGGGTACAAACAATAAACTACCCAGAAGAGCTACACTAGAATGGGGAATCCCACTGACCTGGGGCGGTGAGTGCAAGGTACAGGAGGATCCAGCCAGCTGGAATTGTGCAGGTGCACCACGTAAATAAGAACGACCCCAGGGCAAGATGTCCAAAAATCACCCAATGTTCATTTCCAAAAGTGACTTAACCTCTAAAGAGATAATGTGTCACTGAAAAATTTGTATGTGTTAGGAGCCCAAGTCTCTTGCAAATGTGCGAACAGATGACATTTCTAGACCCAGAAGCACTAAAATTCTAACTAGCCACTAAATGAGCAGCAAGATTCAAACTAGGAAACAAGATGTGCAGTCCAAAGAAAGAAACAGAAAGTGCTGCTGAAGCACTCAGGGGAGATAATTGTAGAAACTGAAAGAAGAATAATTCAGAGAACAAGGGAAGTAAGCAGACGCAGTTTCCTAACTGTGCCAATAAAGATCTTCATGAATGTGTCTATTCCATGACACCTGGATGTTAAGACAGTCTGTGACAGGTTTATGTAAAGTTAAACCCTAAAGCACATTAAAAGAATGCTAAAGCTCCAAAGTCAAGGACTCTGATAGAAAACACCAGAACCGAGTACTTCATTTGACCCTGCTAGACCTTGTGAGCCCAAGGAGACTTCATAACCAAGCAAGCTGTTTTAAAAAACTGCAGTGCAAGAAGCTGCATTCCGGATGATCTTAACAGTGGAGTTTAGACCTCCAGATCTGCAGAAGACCTACCACCGTTTCAGAATGCAGTAACAGTCAACACTAGGACATTACTTTCTGCGTGTAGAAAGTAAGAGAGCAGATAAGATAGAGGAAGACCAAGAAGCACACTAAAACATCCAAATTTTTTTACTTCCTGCTCTCAGCAAAACAGAAAAACATATTCTAACAGACAGTTATGACTCCTGAATTCAACTTAAAAGTACCACAGGGGCGTATGCTATGGCAGTTGCAGTTCTCTCTACCCTGCACACCCATGTCTGTTTACACATACATGGCTCTGTTCCATTCTGCTCCACTCTGCTTCAGGCTCCCGGCTCTCTGCATTAATTTTCTCCCCACATCAGACCCAGGAGCACCAGCCCTTCGCAGTTCTATTCCCAGTCACATTCTGGGTCTCCCTCTCCCCTTGTGTTCCACTTCTCCGTCCCAAGACCCTTCATCAGCAGTCTCCTGGTTTAAGACACCTGCTGTTCCCCGAGATTTCTACCCTCTCATTACCCTTCCACTCCAACTTTTCACTCCCCTAAAACCCAAAATACCAGTCAAATTCCTTCTCTTCCATTCTGTGCTGATACAGAAACAGGTATGAGAACAGCATATTTTTCTGCCTCTTTTTGCCCACTCTTCCCCGTCTACCCTTTGAGGATGATGTCATCTGTTCACACCAACTCACCGAGCAGCTGCACAGCCATGGCTTGTGAGCATGTCTATCCATCCACCTACTCCTCGTTGCCTCCATATGGTACTGCTGCTTCTCCTCATTCTCTCTCCAGAAAACTTAAGCTTGGTATGTTCACAACTCAGCTCTTTATCATTCTTCTCAGACACTTTTTGCAGATGAAACTTCTGCCATTATCACCTCCTGTAATACAGGGAGTCTTTTGTGACCCCTGTGCCTGCGTCTGAACCGCATATCCCTGCTACATCCAAAATCCCGCTACAATCTTCCTCCGTGTACACATCTTTTTCTTTCTAACAGTACAGCTCATCCAATAGCTCCATCTTTGTTCAGGCACACACTGAAGAATTATAAAAGGAGATGAAGATTCATCTGTTTAAATTTAGACAGGCTTCCCTACTTATCCTAAGTCATACTGAAAGTGAAGCAAGTAAATCTCTTTAATATATTAGTATTTATGCTTTCATTTCAGGAATCCTCTTTATCACGTCGCCCTTAAGAGCTCTGCTGGTATCACTGGTTTCAAGCTCTTGGGAGGCAGACGACACAGAAACGGCTCAAAGAACTCCATCACTTGCTACTCAGCATAGCCAGCTGGTACCTACCGAGTCTGTAGTCTTTGCTCAAAGTTTCTGCAACCTTTATTTAGGTATTTTCTAAACATAAAAGAGTGCGGAATAGGAAGCATGCTAGACGGATATGTAGCCATTTTAAAAAATAAAGTATTAATAAATGAAGTTACCTAAAGATAAATAATATATTGGAAGGCTGTCTGAGAGAAAAAAAGAGAAGACATTCAAACATCTGAGTTACAAAATTGCATTTTATAATTGCATTAACAACTTAAAAACAGAGGACCTCATCAAAATTTGACAAAAACTGCCATCTTAATATAGTTACTTATATAAGAACCATGCTTTAATATTTAGTACTTTATCGAACTTTAAAAAAAAAATCTTTAAAATTAAGGAAAAAAAAAAAAAAAAGCCCTAGACCCCACACTTACTTGAGACTAAAAACTACCAGCAGAGCATTTTATACTCAGGTATTCTTAAATTACTTGCTCCAGCAAAACAATTTTAAAACAATATTATTTGGGATTGTATACTGAATTAATTTCCAAGGTTTATTTTAGCATAAGTACTAATTAAAACAGCTATTGTGTTACACTTCTCCTACTCCTCATTATGTGGTTGTGAGCATTGTTTATACTGATAGAACAGATTTGGAAAAATAAGTTACCAAAAAAAAAAAAAAGTGAAAATGAAGACACCTCCTGCCCCCTGCAAAGTGAAGGTCAAGAACATCATGCAAGACGTCCTTACAAAATGCTGTGAAGTCTCTAGCAAAATTCATGTGGAACATACAAGATTTGGTTTTAGAAGTTAACATTTCAACAAAATTATCGACCTACACTACTATGCATACATTGTACGTGGTAACGGATCATAAAAATCATTCTTTTCTGATTCGTGAATTAAAATGAATTATCAACCCATTTTGAGGGTCTGAATAATCTTTGTGAATCCTAATAGAAATTTTCCTTAAATACATGCAGGTACCAACTTGTCCTGAACATAATTTATTCAAGTCAAGAGTTAAATGTTCACTTGCATATAAATCTATCAGGTGAAATTCAGCGTGGCTCAAAGAGGCAGTTTTATGTCGGAGATGTTCTTAGAATCAAAAAAAAAAAAAAAAGGCACAAATGGAAAGTAGGCAAATTCAAATATAGATTGTTGGAAGCTTTTTAAGTGATAAACGTTTAATCCCATTTTTTTCAGTGTCATGTGGTTTCCAGTGTACACAAAGTAAAGAGTGAAAAGGTAAAAATAAAACTGACATCCCCTTAATATATTCCAGAATTCATTTGTAAATGTAGTCCTTTTATAAAAGAATCCTTATATAAATCGGGGAGCAGCGGGGGGAGCATCACTCCCATATCTGAAGCACAATTTAAGCCCAGCATCGCTGACCAATCACAATTAGTGAACGCACTGCATCTCTCCGCAGTGAGGAGCAGCCACAAGGTAGGCTGGCATTCTGCACAAGCTGCCCCTCGCAGGCTCTCACTCAGAAGCACTGCTTTTCTTTTTCAGAAAGCCTGAATCCCAGTGGTGTCTCTGGAGACAAGAAGCCTTCAGTATGTTAAATTACTTTCATTATGTATTTTCAGATGCTTATTGATTCTACCGTAGGAAGAGCGGGAGACTGCAGCAGCCTGTAAAGCAGAACTAAAGCAGTGTATACATTAGCAATATGCTGAAACAATGGCACAGTACAGGCACAAATTCTCATTAAGGTCCTTTTTTGAAGACATGCTTATTACCCTCTTTCCCTTCTACTCTGCTAACAAGTGAACAAAATGAATCCCTCCAACCTGGAACTGCTTCACCTGCATCGAGAATTTATCAAATCTTTAGTGGAGGTAAGATCTGTTCCTTATTATGGTATGCAGAATAAGTAACATTTAGCAAAAAAATAGGAGAAAAAGGGGAAGATATCAGATGCCATTTACATTAAGCGCTAGTATCTTGTTATGTTTGAGACTAGGAAATATTCAAATGCTTTTTCCCCCTCCCCATTAAAAACACAGTGGTAGAAAAATGTTATTTTGTATGAAAGACTTGTAGAATATTAAGAACCTGTTTTGTTCATACAACATAAAGACAGTACAGTTTAAGCTAATACAGTATGGGGGGGGGGGGGGGGGAATACATAATGCAACTGGGAATATGTTTTTCCTCCCTCAGCAGTATTTCCAAATATTGGCAGTTAAATATGTTACGGATTTATTCAGTTACTCGTTGAAGGATCAGACAGTCTATAATTGGTGTATACTTATTGCTTTATGAAGGCTGGCTAATAAGACTAATTTCTGCTCAAGAAATCCTCCTTTTTTTGTTTGATGATTTTTTTAAAAAAAACTTTTTTCTTTCATTACCATGTACATTCGAGCCATTTATTAAAAACACAGATTTGCTAAACATTGATTTCAAGAAAGGAAATTGTAACAGTGTGCAAATTAAACAAAAGCATATTTCCTATAAAGCTCGTTGACTCTGTTTAATATCTCATTAGAAGAGAGTTGTATGTATAAACTACCTGCTCACAGGAGCTAAAAAACTCTATTTTCTAGCTCTAGTCATAGATACTCTACATCCAACAGTTACTGGTTCTAGTCGGGGGTTTTGTAACCTGCACTATTTGCAGAACAGGAAACCTGCCCAAAACACTAAATTCATGTAAGCTGACAGAAGAATGACGTGATTTTAGTAGCAAATAGTGAACACACTAACTGATTTTCTATGTAATCTATGCAATTTTAGAGATGCTTTACTCATGAAATAAGTGATATTAGAAAATATATTCTTGCATTATTTTATTTTGAAATCATAAGTCCTACTTTTAACCTTTTTTTTCCTCCCCTTCACAAGGGCATGCAGCAACTAATTCAGTTTTACAACTGACAATACGAAGAATGCAGTTGACCGGGTATCTTTCTAGCTGTGTGACCTACAAGCAGCAGGATGCATCACTAAAATGTATTCTTAAGACATAAAGGAATTAGAAACAAAACATGGAACACACTTGTATCACCATTTACGTGCATGACACTCCAGCAATATACATGGAAGACTAACACATCTGCTCAGATTTTCATTAGAAGAAGAGTGCAATGATTGATTCTTAAAATGGTGAGCATTTCTTAAAGAGGGATTTATAATTTAAAACCAGAATTGTGGAAACTACTGATGCATGAAGAAACAATGAAATATGAATTCCCAAAAGGAGAATATGCATACTTCACCAGCAAGCTGAATAAGGGTTTAACCAGGCTTTTTCTATACTACTTATTAAATAACTTATTTGTCATAATGACTAATGGATATTTTTCTCTCCATTTTATGGTCCGTTATGTATTCTCCTTAAATGAAAATAAACCAAATTAGGTAACTCATGGTTACTCTCAAAGCACATGAACTGGATTTTATGCTGTATAGCAACTTCTTTGACTAAGCCATCACTCAAAAGTAATGAGCAGGAATATTACAGAAAGAAATACGCAACCATAAACTGAAGGATGTCTACATACACTCTGAAAACAGAGATCAGAATTTACTTTTTCTTAAACCTGGAAAATAAAAACAGGCCGCTACAAAATGCAACAGGGGAGAGAAATTAACATCACTTAAAAGAAGGTTTATTTGTTATTGCTGGCTCGAAACTCAGAACAGACATGCAGAATATGCACTGGTCTGTACAAGTATCTCAGGCAATTAAGACGTCCCCGTGTTTAATCAGAATTTTTTGCTGCTGAACTGCTGGAACAAAAAAAAAAAAAAAAAAAGAAAATCAAAACAACCTGCAAGGAACGAAATAAGAGCCCAGCTACCGCTTGGTTTCCAGGTTACAGTGCATGTCAAATATCTGTCAGTGACACCGCGTTTCAGCCCATGTCACGCTGCTGCGATGCTCTGAGGGGCCCCTGAGGCTGAGGGACCAGGTAGGTCAGCGCTGCCCCGGCTGCTCCGGGTAAACCAGCTCCCTGCCCTCACACGCCTGCGTTCATTTAACTGCAACCTGAGCAATGTGACAAGGAGGGGATGTTTAACCTGTTCATAAGATTGAGCATATCTGAAGCTTCCTGTTTTCACAAAAATTCAGTTATAATAATGTTTGAGACAAGGTTGTCATTTGTTTTAGCAGATCTGCTTTTGATTTCCTCCTGGCTTTTGCTAATGCATTTATCCAGTAGTGCATTTGGAACGGTTTCTTGAAATCCATTCACAGCCAGGACAGCAACCACAGAGGGAATCACATTCCTGAGGGTTAATACAAACCTCATAGAGGTTGCCTAAATCAGAAATTAAACAAAGCTTTTGAAATACTTCGTTTCATTTCACACCTGAGACTAATACGTTCTAATTTACATCTTTTGTATTTAAGAGGCACACGTGAAATAACTGTTGAAGCATACCAAGAATTTTCATCCTACAATTTGCAATTAATAGTATTGTGCAATTGAGGCTTTTCAGAAGTGCAGATGAAATCCATTTGCATATTGTATCCCAAGTGTGCTTAACTCATACTTCCATTTAAAAAGAGCTCATTTTTGTTCACCTTAGTGCTATCATTTTTTAATGTATTAAGAATGAAACAAAGGTCCGCGTTTGAATTTATTTTCATGCCAAGTACATCCCCTCTTAAATTTAAAGGTACCTAAAAAAAAAAAATCACCTATCATAATAAGAAATTGAATAATCTCTATTTATCCAGTTCATTACAAACTCAAGAGCTGCCTGACAAAATAAATAATACAAACATCAGGTATTACATGCAGATGCTACATTTACAACCTATTGGCATGTGTAAAACAAAGCAGATGAGCCACAAAAACAAAAAACTACCTAGATGTAATAAGTGCTACTTTTTCTGAACCTCACTTATTCCTAAAACAGACATGTTATTTATATAAATCTGTTGGATTGAACTGCAGTGTGTATGGAAAGAAAAAAAAAAATCCCTGAGACTATTTTGGTTTAAAGTATTATTTTCTAAAATTATTCCCTTAAATCTATTCTGGAATAAAATTAAATACTCTTCCATTCCAGGTAGGCACTGATTTCTTGAATAAATTGAATATTCAAATCAGAAAAAGTAAATGTAGTATAACAAATTCCACTCCCCCAAAGCCACATAAGTTTTGCACTTGAAATTATATATACTTCTATAAAATTGTTGTAGTGGTAAGTTTCATACAGGTAGATGCACACAAGATAAAAGTGAACAGAAGTCTTCGAGCTCTGTAAAAATCTGCTGAATTCCGGATCTCCAAGTTTCAGCCCACAACATTATTGCAAACTCTTCATAAGAAAGAGGCTGCTAAATGGCCATAAATAATTTAAATGTTCTTTTTGTGATACATAAGCAACAGTGCTCCATGCTCCTCTCACTTTCAAGAGCCTTTTTAAAATGATCTTGAGTACTAATTTGTTAATACTTAACAACATTCTTCTAAAATGACCCTCAATGCAATACAAAGGCAATGCACAAGCATAGTTTATTCATCAAATGGGCCCTTTGTAAAAACCACCTCACTATAAATAAAGCCTTGTCTCCTTAAGTGGAAGCTTTTCACTTTTTTTTTTTCTTAAACAAATCCTGCTTTCCTTTAAAAAGGAAAGACCTCATTCTAGATCCTCAGGCTTTTGGGTCCATGCCAACTAAAGGTCTAAACCTACAGTAAATCAAGAGTTCGATAAGAATAGATGCTTTTCCTCCCTCCTCCTTCCCCAGCATTTATCTACGATAAGTGTTAAAAAAAAGAAATCAAACGGTTCTATATTTTATTTCACCTTTCAGGAGAAAAAACAGCTGCAACAAAAGAATGTGTTTCTCCCCCATTCTGGACGTCAACATGCAGTCTGAATCTAACATCACCGTCCGAGATGCCATTGATGACATCGACGCCAACATGTACCAACCACTGTCATACCCATTAAGCTTTCAAGTTTCTCTCACTGGATTTTTGATGCTAGAAATCGTTTTGGGACTCGGCAGCAACCTCACCGTGCTGGTACTTTACTGTATGAAATCCAACTTAATCAATTCTGTCAGTAACATAATTACAATGAACCTCCATGTACTTGATGTAATAATTTGTGTGGGATGTATTCCTCTAACTATAGTTATCCTTCTGCTTTCACTGGAGAGTAACACGGCTCTCATCTGCTGCTTCCACGAGGCTTGCGTCTCTTTCGCAAGCGTCTCAACCGCGATCAATGTCTTTGCTATCACTCTGGACCGATACGACATCTCCGTAAAACCCGCCAACCGAATTCTGACCATGGGAAGGGCTGTGATACTAATGACATCAATATGGATCATTTCACTTTTCTCTTTCCTGATTCCTTTCATTGAAGTCAATTTTTTCAGTCTTCGAAGCGCAAGCACTTGGGAAAATAAGACGCTTTTGTGTGTGAGTACAGACGAGTACCACACCGAGCTAGGAATGTACTACCACCTTCTCGTTCAGATCCCCATCTTTTTCTTCACAGTTATAGTAATGCTAATTACATACACCAAAATACTCCAGGCTCTAAATATTCGGATTGGCACCAGATTTACAACGGGGCAAAAGAAGAAAGCTAGAAAGAAAAAAACTATTTCTTTGACCACTCAGCATGAGACTACGGATGTGTCCCACAGCAGTGGAGGAAGAAACGTTGTCTTTGGCGTAAGGACTTCTGTGTCTGTCATCATCGCCCTACGCAGAGCTGTAAAACGGCACCGGGAGCGGCGAGAACGGCAAAAGAGAGTCTTCAGAATGTCCCTCTTGATTATCTCAACATTCCTTCTCTGCTGGACACCCATCTCTGTTTTAAACACCACCATCTTATGTTTGGGCCCAAGTGACCTTTTGGTAAAGTTGCGATTATGTTTTCTAGTAATGGCATATGGAACAACTATATTTCACCCTCTACTTTATGCATTCACGAGGCAAAAGTTTCAGAAAGTTCTGAAAAGTAAGATGAAAAAGCGAGTTGTTTCAATAGTGGAAGCAGATCCCATGCCAAATAACGCTGTAATACACAACTCATGGATAGAGCCTAAAAGGAACAAAAAGATCACCTTTGGAGACCACGAAGTAAGGCAGAAATGTTTAGTACCTCAGGTTGTCACTGACTAGATTTCAGTATTCACCAAAACTCATCAAGCAGAATATTTGAACAAATTGTAAAAATCTACTGCCAAATAAGAAAAACTTTTTTTAACTATTGGCAAGACTGTAAATTTTCAATATATATGTTAAATAGAGTAGGTCTTGTATATTCAATTTCTTCATTATGTAAGATATATGTTGCATGGCCGTTTGTTAGCGTAACACCATGTGTATATTTGTCAAAAATATTCAAGTCCTCTTTTTTAGAAAATAAATAGCCTTAAAGAAGTGCAAACTTTTAAAAATATTTGTATGGCTCAGTTTCTCTGTAAATATAAAAGAATTTTTAAACAAAAATTCCACTTGGGAATACTTTTCTAAAGCACAAATACAACATTTTGCATGATATGGTATTTTTAAATTTAACTGATAAACAGTATTGATCGGAGATATTCTGAATGCTATACAGCTACAACTTGGACACATTTTGACCTCATATTTAGATAGCTACTTATTTCAAATTTCTCCAGCATGCAATTACCATGCATGTGTAGACAAAGCCATGTACAGGATGTCCTTCAACTAATGGTTCAGAATCAGTTAATTTTGAAGGGGGAAAAAAAAATCATGTTGATCCAAAAATTGACAGTACTTAAAAAAAATAAAAAGGTCTTGCATATACAATCTTAGATCCACAGTTTCTACACAGAAAATACATAAATTTGAATAATTACACAGGAGATGTGGAAAGTGTAAGGGGAAAAGACAGACTAAATGAAGGCAAAAACCACAGAGACAAGAAAGTTATTGGGCCCGATGCTAAAAGACAACCAACCCATAAAGCCATTCCTGTGCAAAGGCTCAGATCTTCACACTGAAGGGGTTTAGCCAGACCTCTGGTGTGACACGGGAGCCTTTTATAGAGAGATTTTTCATTCATACCATATACCTACATAGGCAGAGCTGTCAAGTGCCACAGCTAAAGTAAAAGATTATTTTCTCGTCCTCAATAATTTTGTATTATTTTGACTTCACTTCTTACACTATGATGTTCAGTTCCAGCCATGCGACTGCTTTGTCACCAGCCGATCACCAAGACTGCGAGTTACCCTATTGCTCTATTTCCTGGACAACCACGCTACACCATCATACTACATCCTCTTTTTCTATTTCATCTCATACCTGCCAAGAAGAATTAAGAAGCCACCATCATCCATAGCACTGTAAGCAAGAATTAAGATATTAATCCGAACAAAAGTTTTAGTGGTTTGCACTATCCCATGCTTAAAAATTCATAATTTCAATGAACAGTGGCTACATTCATTGATTTAGTTACCAGTTATGGGGCAGGGGGGAGGGAAACAAAACAAAAAACTATAACTAAAAGGCTAATTCTCAATAAGTATTGGCTGCTATTAAAAAAAAAAAAAAGAGAGCTACTTTGACTAAAGTATTACATTAAAAATGAGGATTTCTAAAGCACTTTTCTGAAGTTGAATATTAAAAAAGTGTGAGTTTAAGAGAGCAAAAAGCTATTTTCCATCACATCATTAAATTATTAATCGTATGTGTACTGCCAAAACTGGTTTTGTGGTTAAAAATAAACAGCAGTACTTGTAACGTACCTTAGTTTACTTAGACTCATGCATCAGCTTAGCAGAACAGAAGACTCAAAAAAATAATACTACAGCTCCATATTCCACAAAGACCAGACACTAAAAATCATCAAAATTCTACCTAGAGGTTTTATTATCTTACCGATAATAATTCATTAACTAGAATTACTGTGTAACATATATTTAAACATTATTTCACTGGCTTTTTTCTAAAAGCCAGCCCAACCACATCTGCAGTCAACTGAACCGACTTACAGTGTTCGTTTCATCCAGGCTGTCCCTGTCTCCTACAAGAACTGAAATCCCTCCTCTTATTTGAGAGGTCGCAGGGAGAAGTAATCGTAACGATTTTATGCAAGAAGTTCTTTTTCTAAATCACATATGCTCCAAATTTACCACTGCAAAAACATTATTTCAGGAATAAGCTCTTCTGAAAAGAAATGTGCCCAAAAAACCTAAGCAGGAACTACTATTTTTTCTTTTTTGTAACACTTTTTCCTTTCTCTGCCCAGCTATCCTCTGTATTCTGAACACTGGAAGGAGGAAAAAGTGGAATCTCTAGACTTAATGGCATAATATGATTTAACTGTTTTCTTATCTTGCAATAAAGCATTCTTAAATACATTTAAAATGCTATTCATTTATTTAAAAATAATTTTTTAAAAAAGAAATTATAATGACCAACACATGAATAAGCTTATACATGTCCTTATCTGAAATAAGCACTTAAGGAAAGCTTTCAGACTTGAGAGGTTTCTGACAACATGATGTTACTTTTCAAAAATAAATAAGTCCTCAAGTACTACATGTTTAGTGTTAAAAGATTATTCATTAGAAAGTCAGATTCAATGAAGCAGCACTTCACAACAAAGAAAATACAGCCTAGGAATTAGTCGGAGAGATTAAGTCAGGTTTTAAAGGCTATGTTGATCATAGACATTGATTGCCTTTAAGATCTAAGCAAGTTCATTTTTACATTTACTATTTATCTTTCATCAAATAAAGGGGAAAAAAAAGAGGATATACACCATGTTGGAGTACACTCGAGGTCTGCAGAAGAAAATTCAATATAGAGTAGGGAGCAATACAAGTAAGAATATGTGCAATCCTACATACATTACAAAACAGAATCATACATGATCTGTACCACAAAGGCAACACAGATTTAACACAAACAAGACGAAAATAAAGAGTAACTAGTGCAGAAACACTGTATTTCCTACAGATAGAGAAGAGGATTCTAGGAGGGATATGAAGGTGTGCCGTGGGTGCTTGACAGACAGACTAAAACAGAACGCAAAAATAGGCATCATCACTGGAGAAAAAAGGGCAAATATATGCCACAGTATTGTACAATAAGAAGCCCACTACATTCTTAAAAATCATCTCACCACAGTGAGTCATTAGTTCAACTACATTTCACACCACTCAGCCTAAGGCAAGCAGAATTGTACAGGACTCACAAAATATCAATTCCAGCAAATACGTTTCAGAAACACAAGCAACCACCACGAGCTTCCACGTGTCTTCTCTCCCTAAAGTATCAGCTGGTATCTGAGTGTGTTGATTTTTAACTTCAAATGCATTTCCATCCAATTTTACATTGTAAAATGAGGTTAGCCCACACTAAAAATACAAAAAAACTCAGTATACTGCCAGTATCTATTAGAATATTTAGGAAACGCATCTTAACACACTAGTACATCAGAAACCAGCGAAACAGAAATGTGACTACATCACAAATATCTGGTTCCAAGTTGGCAACAATGGATTACAAGGCACTGCTACACAGTCAGAAGTTCCGTCTGCTTCATTAGTGCCAGGGGAATAGGAATCACTTCAATGATTTCTCACTGTATTAGATTAAAAATGCTGTATCCAGATACATATCAGATCAATACACCTCTCTGCCTTCATTGTTACATAAATACACACATGTACATAATTATTATACATCCATACGCACCAAAAGTAGAGTTCAACATTAACATCTATTTCATACTTATATCCATTAGCATCTATTTTATATTTATACGGAGGGGCTTTTGATAAGAATATCTCTGAACCGGACAGATAGGCACTATGCCCCACCACACATAGACTTGAACGCCTTCTCTTCCCCACCACCACCTTTTTCTCTTTCCCTTTTTAAATGAAATAATACATTCGAGAAGATACATCATTTACCTGGGCACAAGGAAGAATTTTTCTGCTCTCTTAACTGCTATGTGTATCATATTGCAATGCACATAATGGTCCTTTTTCAAAACACTATGTGCTAGTCATCAGAATTCTTTGATAGCTGAACATGTTAGACATAAGTTTGTTCTCTCTGAAAAAAGAAGTGGTTTAGTTACCAGTTGCCGTAAAACTCCCTTAAAAGGAGAGAATACAGCATTCTTTAGCAAAGTTTTGATGTAGTATTAAAAAAATATAGAATAAACTAACTTAACCTTCCCTCTCCCATTGTTCAAACAAAATACCTCCAACATATCACTAAGGATAATCAGCTTCTGTCTTAAAACCTTCCAGCTTTATGACAGCCAAATTCCACTTCACACATTCTGCTGTAATATCACTGAATTTATTTGTCTTACACCAAGTGGAGAGAAGAATCTGTCTCTGTAATTACCTTTTCCTACTTCATAAAACACTCGAGCAGTTCAAAAAGGAAAGTTAAACACAGGGTTTGGGATTTGTTTTTCTGGGGGCATTCTGGAGGGAAAAAAAAAAAAAAGGAAAATCAAAATTGACTCATACCCATAGAGTGTTAGAGAAGAAGGATGTGAGGCAGGTGGAGAGAAGAGGTCAAGAGGAAAAGGGGTGAAGGTGGAAGGAGCCGCTGTAAGGCAGATATGGCCACCAGGACCACAGAAAGGTCGAGGGCAACACACACCCGCCTGGGAAAGAATCCTAACCCGATTTTTTAGAGTATAATAAACAAAAGTACAAGAAGAACTTATCTTCGAACCATCAAGTGTGATGTGTGGTTTTGTCAAAATTGCTGGGAAGAGAGAGGAAAACAGCATGAACAGCAACTCCAGAAAAGGCTTTTGATTTAACAAATCATACACAGGATAACAGAAAAACCAAGAGAGTGCTTTTTTCTATCTAATCCATCTAATCCTATCGCTTTTTCTAGAGACAAACTATACATTTTACCAAGTACAAAGTACATACAGAGTACATGCATTCCAAACACAGACCTGAAAAGAAAATGTTATTAGATGTCTGTTCCCAGTGATGAATTTTAAAAAGTGCTATTGAATTTTCTCTGAAATTAGTATTGGTCAGATATCGTCAGTTTGTCTTGATGCTTTGAGTGTGTTTCACTACCACAGTATGTTTTCAATTACTGCTTCTTTATCTCAATTTAATTATTTTTGTAGAGTATTAAATTGAAGGAGAAATATCATTAAGAGATCTTTATGTTATTTGCTAAATTTAAACTTCAATGATTATTCTAAATTGAGTCAGGATGGAAGAAATATCTTCCTGTGTCTTTATTTTATAGATTTCTGTATCAGCTGTTTTCCTATTTAACAAATAAATTCTCACACTGTGAAATGAAATTCGGTTAAAATGAAAAAACAGAAGATTTACAGTGAAAGTTTCGTGGTAGGTATGTAACCTGAAATTACTAAAACTTGATTTATTTTTTATAGTTTGAATTAATTATATCCTTTGAATATGCGCATTTCTACATCCTCGTTCTGATTCCTGAGGCAAGCAGGCGGGCAGGCTGATGGCACCGAGCTGTTGGCAAACAGCGCGTCCTTGTTTCCTTTCCAGGCTGCGTTTTTGGAAATACGCTTTTGGTTTCTGTTACCCTGCTGTGATCTCTAACTTCCTATCCTATCTTGCAACAGTTTAACTTGATACCATATCTGATAAACAAATCAATGTCACTGCTGAAACAACATTATTGCTGTAAAATCTGTCACTCTGGCTATGTCAGACTGTTATTAACAGAGCAATATTAGCACAGCTTTACTTTCAACTGTACTAGGATCTCTCGCAATCTGTTGTGAGATTTTACTTCAAATTAAACTCAGTTTAAACTCAACTAGTTGGGGGGAGGAAGCACAATAACTGAACACAACCTATTGCTACTCTGTACTGTGGTTTTCTTCCAAATCTCATTGCAAGATATTTTTCATAAATCCTTGTCACAAATAAACAGAGAAGGAAGAAGGGAGAAGCAGAAAAAAAGGACAAGCTTTCCACATTGGTCAGTTATTACAAATATCAGTGCACTAGGTGGCATTTGCCACTGCACTGAAAACACATGTAAGGAAAAAGAAAACAGGAAAGGAACACTATTTGCAATGTATGTATCATCACGAAACAAGAGGCAAATGGGAGTACTGCTGTTGTACAACACCTTAACAATAATGAAGAAGGTCCATTATTCCTGCTAACAGCTCTAATAGCTGGTGAGACCTATCAACGAATGAGAACAAACCAAACAAAATTCGTGAAATTAATTTGTGGGCAAAGGGGAAGTTTTAACACAGTTCTGTGGCTCAATAACAACAGCAGCAGCTTCTACACTAATGTTAGTAAGTAAAGTTTCATAAGAATTTTTTTTCAGATACAACAGACTTTCTAGGAGTATATTTGCATGCAACTAAAAAAAAAAGTGTTACTCAAATTATAAATCAATCTTCTGAACGGATACCAAGCAAACATCAAATCATAAGAAATTTCAAAATTGAGTGAATCACTTCATTTTCTGTGTTTAATCTGGAATAAACCTTTATGTTTAATAATTTTGACCATATGAGGATATACGCCCAATAAATATAAAATGGAGCTATACAAGTCATCTGCAGTCGCATTAAACATGGATAAATCACCAAAAAAGTGCACATGAAAACAAGTTGAAGACATCTTTAAAAAATACATGTATTCAGGAGCTTCTGACAAATCTTTCCTCAGTTGTACATCTTACAATGACAATTCCAGAAGCAGTTTAAATAGAGTAGAATAAAAGTGGGAAACTTCTGAATCAGTCACTGAGACTTCGTGATGCCCCAATTTTGTTTCAGTCAAAAATCTCAAGTTTCTCCTACATCTTTAGTTTGCAAGTTAGTTCAGCTAAAAATTGGGTGTGGGTGGGGGGAGGGTGAGGTGGAAATCTTTGGAATTGTAGACAATCTGCCACAGAAACAGAATGTTCTCAAAATAATAGGATGTTCTTTCTTTTGATGAGGATAGGTCTTCACATCTTTCCCTGAAATTATATGAAAAGAGATATGAGACCACGCTGCTCTTCAGCTGAAGAGGGTCTACCTTTAAGACAACAAAGCCAGTAATCGGATTCGGTGCCTGTGAGCAACAGAAGGTCGGACCTGAATGGTAAACAAAAAAAATGGACTACTTGACTTTTCAAACCATAACTGAGTCCATAAAAAGAGGAAAAACTACTCCTGCAAAAACAGTCTATTTTTAAAGCTGTTTCCTACATTCAAGAATTACACCTTACTCCTCACTACTCATTACTTTGTATTACATATAGTAAAACCTCCACTGATCTTTAAGGCAAGGCAGAACTGACAGTTACAGGAACACTGGCTCCCATCCAGGACTCGAACAGGGATTAGACTTCGGCCTTCTTTTCGTAGCTATTTGGTTAGATTTTTTTAACCTGAACTGGCTCACACTTTAATTAGAAATGAACAGGGTAAAATCGGTTATTACATTTACGATTTGAACAACCAGTATTTACTTGAGGAATTACAACAAAATTGTGTACACAATCTCATTTTTCAATTACTTTATACTTCTGAATTTGCCAGGCGTCACTTTCCAGTCCTTAGCTCTTGTCATTTTTTTCTGTGCTAATCAAAGAGCCCTTCTGCGACCCTTTATTTTCTCCCCATGAATGCACCTCTACAGTCTTAATCTTCAAGAAAAAGAGCCCATTTAATCTCCTACTGTGACACGTATAATTGTATTTCTTCACAGGTAACCACAAAACTATGTTTTCATCTGTACAGCACAATTCCCTAAACCAATTGCAGAAGTACACATTTGCCTGACACAGCTGTATGAATGCTAAAACAGAAACGACTTTGGTAAAGCAATCCCAGCATGGATGTAGTCCAGCTCCAAAACTTGACAGAGCTTTACTACCGTATTTTCATATTTGTAAAAACAGAGATTTTTTTTTTCTCCTTTTTTTAAATTTAAAAAGCATGTTATGTGTACATGTTGAACTTGGAAGGTGCTCTGCCCATTCACAGCTGCTTCTTCTCCAACAGTCTGCCTTAATCTGAGACATACACCCATAGAAAACTACCACCACTTTACTTACCTCTGTTCCTCTCTTCCAGCTCCTCTAGCAACAAAATTATCTACCAAGAAGGTAGAGCAACTGTGAGGTGAGAAGATGGCTTATTTAAATACTTACTTAGGAGAACAATATCTTAGGGGAGATTTAAGTCATCTAAATTGTAGATTATGCACATAAAATAAATCTATAATGCATCTACACAATTTCTTTGATCAAGTAAGTAATCAAAACACACAAATTTGTTTGACAACACATATTTTCCATAAAAATGTAATTGACTATCATTAATTCAGCTTTGCAGCCCTGAATTCTTCTTTCAAATAAATTCAACTTCTCTACCACTTTTCTACAGTAGCTTTGTGTCTGACTTTGATTTCCACAGAAATACCCTGTTGCTCCTTCTGAATGTGGAGCACAAGTTGGACTTTCCCCCTTCCCATTCAGTAAGGAGTTACAAACGAACGACTCTGGGAAGTTAGTACATGTGTGTAACATCCTCTTTAGTTATTGCTGGATTACAAGGTGTCCTTACTTTACGGAAAAACAAATTACCTCACCTCCAACATTAAAGCAAGAGCATTTACTGAAAAATCCTCCTATTCTAAATCTCTATTAATAATCTGGAAACCTGCATATTAATAAGATTATTCCATGATAGGTGTCCTTCTGGTTCTTGCCAGCCATGGATTTTTATGCAATATTTTAAATTTAAAATATCAATACACTTGTAATTCATTCAGTAGTGTTTACACATTGTTTTTCAATTATAGTTGTTACCTTTGCATTGTCGTTACATTAGAACAGGCCTTAGCCAGGACTACCATCTTTCTTGACTGTCAAAAAGCCAATATTTCACAATCTAATGTTGCCTTCTCAGTGAGTTGTCAACTTTGAAGTTTGTTTAAACACATTAGTCCAAACTACTCTTTCAAAAATGAAATATTAAGCACTGGGTCTATTCTCAGTTGCATCACGACTTGCCACTCTGGCAACAACTGGCTTCCAAATCCAGAAAGTTTATTTATTGTAAAAGAATCCAGAATAATGCTTCTCCTTGTTGATAATTCCTGTGTTAGAAATTGGTGGTCTTTTACCACTGCCCGTAGAGGACAAATAGTCTAGGCTCCCAACACCATCCTTCCACGCATCTCAGAAATATACTCAAACAGCAATGCTTCCGTTTCTCCGGTTTAATTCAGTGGGTTGTGAAAGTAACTTCTTTTGGATTTAGTTAGCTGTTTCTCTGATCTATGCACATTTACAGATATTTCTACTGTAACTTCTCATTCTGTTACCCCCAATTAAATTTTCCAGACATGATTTGCTATCACCATTACTTGATCTTCTAGTGAGCATTCTAATCAAATGCTCGCTTGTCTTCCTTGGTGATCACAAGTTACCTGTCCATTTCACCCATTTCTATTCTCTCTCTTCTCTCTGATCATTTCTGAATCCGATTGCTCAAAAGAGAAGAAAAAAACAAACAAACAAACAAAACCCCAAAAAAAACCCAACTCTGTTTTATCAGACACACAATACTGAAGTATTATTTCTGAACTAACCATGTTCTTCTTCAGTACAACCACCGGGTTATGCATTAATAAATGCTTCAGTCCCAGCAGAAAGAAAAATATTCATATTATTAACTGCTTCTCAATGTTATTTCCTTGACCACTAATCAACTGATTTCACCATTGGCCATAGCAAAACAAAAGGAAGCACACAAGTACGCATCCTCCCAGGTACCACAGCCAGCTTCCCTAGAAAAAACAGCTGTGACATCTCTCCACACCTTCCCATGGGGAAGTGATTATCTATTGACCTCAATCCCCTGAGTCTGATCACCTTTGAGATCAGGACTCTGGCTCTGGGAGAACCAGCCTGCAGCTTACTATTGAATTTCCAAGTGTGTAAATGCTCAGGAAATGAAGAAAACAGAGAAAGTTATAAATGCCAGTTCCTACCAGAGCTTCAGTCAGTGCATATGCAGACCCACCCAAAACATCAAATTGTCATTTCTTGCAGAACCTCCACACAGAGCAGAACATACAACCAGAGCTGTGCTCTTTCATATGTACCATTCTAGCTGTAAATGGTGTCAAATGCTACAGAACTGAATTTTTCCATACCAGTTGTAGTGTCACTGAATTGTTTATAATAGGTACTGAGTCCTATCTCTCGACTATTTACTTGAACTTTTATACCTATCGAAACACAGTGAGAATGCGCCACCACTCCATTTAGAGATGGCATCTCCCTGCTTTGCTGATATCCCTGTGTTCACTTATTCTAAATCATGTAATCCAACTTGTCTTTATCTTCATGAACACACAAAGACACCTGTGTGCAAATACCTTTTTCTTTGTTTATACAAAGTACACTACAAATTATTTTCAAACTCTGGCCAGCTATTCTTACTCTCTACAGTGTATTGATAATTTACAAAATGCAAAAAGATGACCTTTCAGAGATTTACAGCTAATCTATGTCTCCTCTCTCAGCCAAAAGTAATTAAACTCTTTTTGCATCTTTAGTGTGCACAATTTTTTTTTAGCTAATACAACTTTTAAAGCCAGTGCCCAGAAAGTTACTAGATTCAAAGTCAGACAGAGCTTGCAGATATCTTTGGGTCTTGATAACTTTTGTATGTCACCTGGAAGCAAAACCCCACAGCTTTCATTTCTAATTTTAATTACGTAGTTTTATTTTTAAAAGTATGACTACCCAGTAATATAATACTTAGTCTCCAAACTCAAAGATGCCCTAAGATCTGTACTAGCTACACAATCATGACTGTTTCAATGTAATTAAAAATTGAAAAAAAAAACCACCTCTGACATTGTATTTTTCCTGTGTATGGCTAAACATAAGCATTCACAACCACGAGACTATGTATGTTACTGGTTCTTCCAAATCCTTTCGTATCTCCCCTCCCATGACACACCCTAGCCAACAACCACAAAAATACTTACTGTTCAAATGCCTAAAATGATCAAGGGTAAAGCAAAAACAAAGTCCTAACACCCTTACCAGCTGGGATACATCCTTCTGGTGGGGAGCAAGTATTCCTTAACAACAAGACAGAAGCAGGTTTGGCATAATTCCCCTCTGCTCTAGAGATACTTTGAGAAGAAAGTAGAAGGGGAATTTTGTTATTAGAGAAACAGAATGGAAGTATAGTTTTCAGATTTCAGAATCACACATTTAAATTCACTAATTGCAAAACAAACAAACAAAATACGTAAAAAACCTACCTTACAAGACGTGGCCTTTACATTTAAGCTCATTAATGAGAAAAGATAGGATAGAGTAATTACCAAGACCTTCTTCCACCACTCTTTCTGCGCTTCATTTCCAACCAGTTCCTCTTTCAAAATTCCCAGACCCCTCTGTTTCAGCCTTACCCAGCCCAGGTGGGACTACAAACCCCTGGCTCTCAAAGACCACCTGATACATTAGCAAAGCAGACGGGAAATACTGTAGTTTCAGTGTTTTTAAGAAATAAGAATACTGGCTTAATCTCAAACACAGAACTGAATGTGCTACCAGGGCAAACACTACTCGTGCCTCGTGCACAGGACAGTACACAAGAGAGTTCAAATGCGTATTAACTTACCAGCTGCATGATTGGCACAGCTGCTTTGCTGTCCTGACAATAATTCCTCTCCTAGCAGAAAACACGTTTTGGTAATCTATCCCCCGCCCCCTCCTCTTCCTCAGCTCTTGGCCACTATCATTTCTTGCCCACTGGAGTCCTCTGAACTGTTAAAAGCAAGTAAATCAAGAGCTGTGAGGCCCCAGATTTTGCTCTGTACCTGCTGAAGCGTAGCTTAGTGTAATACTGACCTACAACCAAATCTTCCATACCTTAGATCATGACATTAATAATAATAATAACTGATATTAATAATGAAATAGTAGCAATCAGATTCAGAGTAACAGATGACACAGAGGTTGAAAGAGCAAAGCTTTCCAGAAACGTAAGGAACAAAAGGTGTGGACACCTGTAACTGGGAGTAAGAAAGAGTAAAGGACAGAAAATCGTCTTTGATGAGCCTGGAATCAGGATAAAAACTGTCAGAAATACTCCATGTGCTACAGCAAAGGCAACTTGAACACACTGTAACTTCTGACACAGGCTTGCTAATGGGACATCAATAACATACCTCTCAGGAACAGGTTAACACCTCAAGATAGAAAACAGAGTACTAAATCCATTTTTAAATACGCAATATACAGACCTCTGGCAAGGTCTATATCAAATTCTCAATAATACAGCAAAATCAAATTCTTTGAGTAGTTATAGCTAAAAGATTAGGCTCATCAAAACCAGAAATCAGCTTAATGCTAACATGAAAAAATAGTTTCATAATTTGAAACATGTTTATGGTCACTTAAAGGAAACTAGGCATCAAGGAAACCCACCATTACAAATATACATGGATTAATGTTGTAGAGCTGTATGCATGAAGAAAATTACATTTCAAGAGATCAGAACAGTTAGAACTTTGGAAACAGTGACACAGCAATGAAACTACAACAAAGCTACATTAACAGAAACCAGACTTTCAAAAACCTGAGGAAATGTAAATTCAAGCCCTAATAATTTAAAGGTTATGTTGAAAAACAAAATTCCAACAGGATTTTTTTTCTTGTATCCAATCAAAGTTAGTCTTTTCTCTCATGCGCCTGTAATTATTTAGTGTCTTCTATTGAAAATAGTTAGAAAAAGAATGCATGACAGCGATAAAGTAAAACATACCAACTATTTACATAAAATGCTTTGTCTAACATGAGGTTTCCAAGCTAGGAATCCTAATCACAGCAAAATGCAATTTGATGGTAAAATCTGTATGTTCTGTCTGCCTTGTTCAATAGAAGATAAAGAGGTCTTATGCTATTAGCCTCTTACTAATGAAAAATTGTATTACATTTTGCAAGTCATTTTGTTACATGCACACTAATTCAGTATCTTATAGTGAGTAGTTCAAATTAATGAACTTGTTACATACTATCAAGATTTTTCTTTCTTCATTTCAAAAGCCAACAAGAAATAAATTAATATCCACAGAAGCTTCTTAACCCTGCATAAACGGTAAAGGTGGCATAAAATAACATGGCCCAGAACAAGATTGTTGTTTGCCTAATTGAAACAGAGAAAGAAATAAGCGGGTGGTATAGCAACGACACAAGAGCACAAGGACTAGCTTCTACACTCGTTACACGAAATACTCAGTTGTACATCATAATTCATGAAATAACGCAACTCAGCAGAAGCCTGAGTACCTCTTCCTTTCACGTTAATTCACAATAAATCAAGTAGTGACTTTGGAAACACAAAGCCAGGAGCAATACTAAGAAAATAACAAGATCTTCTTAGTAACCAAGAGGAATTTGCGTTAGCACTAACTATCCATAGCTTGCACGGCACTCCTTTCCTTGAAAAGACAGACCAACTAATAAAACCAGAATCTTTCTAAACACAGTAAATTGAAGAATTAAACATTTTTCAGTAGTTTTATTTTGGAAAAATTAAGCTTTTATACAAAAATGATTTCCCAGTTTCCAAACAGTTCAAGACTCTCTGTTTTAAATTTACAAATATTAAGGCTTTTAAATTATTTGTCTGTCTGCTTGCACCTTCCCACCAGAGAGGTTTTTTTGGCCTGGAATACTACAAATAAGACTTTGCAAAACAACTTTTTGCAAAATCTTCCATCTTATGGTAACAGAGCCTCAGCAGGGGAAAAAAAAAATTAACAACACACACAAACACTCAACTGAAAGGAACAACATGAAACTGAAGAACATGGAGATTACACTCAGCTACAGAAAGGCACAGGATATTTTAGCCCAAACAATTTCAGTGCAGGTTTGGCAGTGCTACTAGTAACATCGCGAGGGACAGAAGAAAAATGTTTTAGCAAGGTATTTGCACTTACTGCGAATGCAGATGTACCACCTGAAGCAGTGACATTCAAAAACAATGCAGATGGCTCTGAGCCAGTAATACAATTCAGTCATTCTCAGCAGGACTAATTACCCCAGGCAAAGCATCATGCTAGCACGGCCGTGTAATTTCTTTTAATCAAATCAGTTCACTTACCCCTACAGACATATGCTCTATGATTTTGGAGGACACTAGGTCTTGCACAAAGCAGTAAATTGTAATGCATCCAAATCCTTAAGCAAAAGCACCATGAAAGCAACTCTTCCGTCCAGATTCAAGTGTGTTGATTCTTATGAGAAACTCCACACGGTAATATTAATATCAACAAATCTGTCTGCTCTGTGTACTAACAGTGAAAGACCTCACTGACATGACAGTAACCAAGTCCTTCCTCACTTTAATTGCAGTCAACACCAGATCTGGCTTGGCAATCGTACACTCTAAATTTTTTCTTGGAATAGAGAAAAAACAACATTAATTTCATCACTGAATATGATAGAGGAAGAAGGCAGCAGTGAAAGATAACTACCATAGTACCTGTGGCAGCTGCCATAAAACAAATAAGTATGAACACTTACTACTAGATTTAATCATTTAAGTTTTCAAGAAATTAGAACTGTTGTTTCCTGAACACTGACTGGCAATGCTTAGTATTTTGATAAACACAAAACAATATTCATCATCGTTCCCAAATATGAAAAACTTACAGGAGTAAATTAACATATTTCTTAAAAACAGTTGGGTCACTGAGAAACAGAGCGCTTCCCTTCTTTCCTGGCAAAGGAAAAAAAATTAGATACGTGACATCTACATTCACAATAGTCAGTACCACCTTCCTTTTCCTGCTCACTGCATTCTCCTACAGAATATTGACATAATAGTTTTTGAGGGTCAATTTATGCAGCACTCCAGTAACATCATGAACTGTGTGAAGATAACTTGAATGTCAGTCACAACCAGAAGAGAAGTAATTGTGTCAGAGGGGTGAGCTGAAGGTCTTTGAGGAGATTTATCTACTTCATCTAAAGGAGTGATAAGAACAGGCTGAACCAAAGTGATGGCGGAAATTTTCCAGTTACATTATCCTAATACTCCAAGAGGTATCTGGGCATAGCGCCCAACAAATCAACTTGTGGGAAGAAAATTTTATATCAAGCAGACCAATTCAGGAAAAACAAAACAAAACAAAACAAAAAAACCCCCCCACACACAAAAAAAACCCCCACACACCAAAAAACACCACAACAAAAAACCAAACCACACCACCACCACACACCAAAACTTCTCTGTAATACTGGTACCAGGTTAGCTTACTCAGTCCTCCTCCTCCAAGGCAAAACCACCTGTATCTGAACTATTCCTTATACATGTTTTGCCTAAACTGCTTTTAAAAAAGCTTCAAATACTGACTTCATAGCTCCTCTGATATTACCATTACTGGCAGAAACCGCTCCCAACATTTTAGATAATTTTTTTTTCCTTCATTTCAGGTCCATTACTTACTGTTTCGATCACAGTGGATATGGAGTCATTTAGTCCCCATTTGAAAAACCTTTACTTATCTAAAGAATGTTACTCTGCCTCTCAGATCCCCTCTTCTCCAAACCAACAAGCCAGACACTTTCAATTCCTCCACTCGCCCCGCCACCATTACTGCTGTAATTAGGACTTTCTCCAATTAACCTACATCTGCCTTGAATGAGGTGCTTCTGAAGGGACTTGATACTCCAGCACGAATAAAAGGTTTGTTTCAAGTGCCTTGCCCACAACATCCTTCCTTATAAAGATCAGTACAAATTTCATTGCCAACAATGTCATGCTGCTACAACACAAATGAGCAAGTGGCTTGCACTCAATTTGTGAGGAACTCTCAAGCCTCTCTGCAGAACTGTTATCCATACAGTCATTTCTCCTATTCCTGCTGTTAACTACGATTATTTATTGCTGAGACTTTGCACTTGTCTGAAAGACAAATGAAACCAGTTCAGCTAAGATGTACCTACAATTTTCTCAGAATATTCTTCATTCTAATCCTGTTTCCCAACATACTTTCCATTCTTCTCTGCTTGATTAGTACTTGTAAATTTAATAAGGATATACCATATTACATCACTCAAATCATTAATGAAAACATTAGCCAGTTGCAGCACACATTTCAACAAAACCCCACTTGATATATTGCAGGGCAACAGTGAACAGCTGATGATGAATTTCGGGGTACAGTTTTCTCAAAACTTCTGCATTCACTGCACAACATTTTCATCAGGATTATTTGCTGATCCTAGTGTGACATGGTGTCAAGAGCCCTATTTAAATCAAACTACAAGATGGTAATTGATCTCTCTAGTCCTAAGATCCGTTATGCTGCCAAGAAAATATGGTTAGTTAAACAGGATTCATTCTTGATAAATATATGTGGCCTACTATTTAATAGCACTTTTCTATTCTAGACTCCTACAAATTTTTTACTTGTTCTAGAGTTTCTTTGCTTAATGAAGTCAAGTTAGTTTGAGTTGTCTAAATAAAATAGGAGCCAATGACTTCTATTTTCAATAAAGCAAGCTCTCTGGTCTTCTGGAATCTCATCTCTTCCCCCAGGAGTCCCCAAAGATGACCACTAAGAACAATGAGATTACTCTAAAAAGCAGCTGAGATACAATAGGATGAATATACATATTGTTTATATTTGTATTTATAAATATTTATAGACATACACATATAGACATGCAAAGGAACACACTCTCCTTTCCATGGAATAGGTCCCTGTTTTAACAGGAACAGAGAAAAAGAAGAAAAAAAAATAGACTTCTTAGGTTTATAATATTTGGACAGATCTTGCTCTATTTAATGTCATAAGCATTTTCAAAGATGGGGAAAACACAGACCATGTGACATTACTACAACATGGAACTACAAGAACAAAATGTAAAAAGAAACAGTGAATTTTCACAAAGAAATTTAATTCTCTCCCTCTATCAAGCATGATTTTGTATTATTGTATGACACAAACTGGATGACGAGCTGTAATACTATAGATAACTCCAGTCTTTACAATGGTGTTCCCTTTCGGTGGAAACTCCAGGGTATTACATACAGTAGGAATACTAAAAAAAGCACACTGCAACAGAGACTGGAAGAGACAAGGTCCCATCAACGCAATCCCCATAAACACAGGCAGATGAGGTCATTTCCCTCCTCTCATTTCCTCTAATTTTGACTCTAACAGAGATATCAGCTATATACAGGCTTCTTCTTGTTTAAGTGATATCATGATCCATCTTGTTTACCCTAGAAAGGTGCTACATCCAATTATTTCTAGCCTCCACAAGAGAATTTTTCAGGCCCAAGACCACTGTGACCTTTGTGCAGATGTCGCTCGTTCTGGAGTACACTTTAGAAGACAGTGCTACCACCACCTACATTATCCCAGCCACAGAGAGGCCACCTAGGCACAGCCAAATAACTTCTTTCAAATTATATTTACCCAGTGTCATGCAGATCCTAACTAATTGCAGTTTGCTCCATCCAAGCTACACTTCTCTACAAGGATCATCAAAACTGAGCTTTATTTCTTTGAATTTCCCTTAAGGCTTCTATTGTTACGTTAAGCCTAAATAACTGTAAGCTAAAAAACTGTGTAAGCTTTGCTCCCTCTTTATAAAGAACACAATACATACATGGGGTTTTCTCCATTTTAGCTAGACTTCTGTAACCAACAATATTTTGTCTTTTCTCTAGAATTATTTAGCTTTAAAGTAAGGTCATAGTCCTATCTTCCCTCATTCTCTCTTCTCAAAAGTTACACGATAGGCACTATTGTGCTGGAGAAACTTCCACATTGAAGACACCCAAAACCGTATTTCAACAGATCCCTTCCCCTTCATTTTATGGTTGCACAGCTTAGTCACAGACTAACTCTGAATTTGCAAAAGAGCAAAATTATGGCTGCTGCAAGAACCTGCCTAGAAGTATTATATGCTCACAAGGTCATTCTAGCAAATAAATTCATTTGCTGTGAAATAAATTATAATACAACCATACAGAGAGACTAAGAGTATATTATAATTAAAAGAACTCTAGGCATTTATATGAATGATGATGACATCAGCTATAGGTATTTAAGAACCAAAAGAGATAAATCCTTTCTCCAGAGCCAGCCCTGTAACTGACAGATGGAATTCACCACCTGCTCACAGCCAAGCCAGCCATTCACTGCACAACCAAGAGTTCTTCACCTTCATCTGACCAGTCACTGGCCACTGTTGCCGACTGTGATTTCTGCACACCCATAGAGAATACAGCAGATTTTTTTAATACCTGCAGAATTTCTTCTGTGAAAGGGAACTGCACACAATGTACCATTTTCTTATCACATTCTGTTGTTTAAACTTGTTTAGGAATGTTTCTTTTTCACTTTATAAAATATTTGTACTAAAATATCACCAAGGAGCATAGTCAGGGCATGTAATTCACTGCATTAGACACTGTGTGACATTTGAATATACCATTTGTTTTACCTGTACATACACTGACTTGGGTCGTGTAATATGAAGAATCACCACTAGAGAAGCAACTAATAGCTTATTCGACAGACTGCCACAGCTCTGTTTCTACTTTGGTAGAGAACCCAAACAAGTGTGTTGGGGCGTTGTCCTGATTTCACCTGGGACGGAGTTAATTTTCTTCCTTGTAGCTGGTATAGTGTTGTGTTCTGGATTTAGAATGAGAATAATGTTGATAACACAGGGATGTTTTAGTTATGGCTGAACAGCACTCACACAGGGTCAAGGACTTTTCTCCTTCTCACACCACCCACCACTGAGTGGGCTGTGGGTGCACAAGAAGTTGGGAGGGGACACAGCTGGGACAGCTGACCCCAGTGACCAAAGGGATATTCCACACCATATATTGTCATGATCAGTATATAAATTAAGGGGAGAGCTGGCCAGAGGGCCGCTGCCTGGGGACAGGTTGGTCATCAGGTGGTAAGCAATTCCATTGTGCATCACTTATTTTGTATATTCTTTTATCATTATTATTTTCCTTCCCTTTTCTGTCCTATTAAGCTATCTTTATCTCAATCCATGAGGTTTACATTTTTTTCCGATTCTCTCCCCCATCCCACCGGCAGGGGCAGTGAACGAATGGCTATGTGGTGTTTAGCTGCCTGCCTGATTAAACCACAACAGAGGTGGAGGAGTTGCAGAAGAAAGTTTGGGGTTTTATATATATATATACACACACACATTAATCACATTTAATCTCTAAAAATTACATAGGGAATTGTTTCTTCTTACTGCGCCAAAGTGGGAAGTTAACTTCAAAGAATGTAAAAGTCCAACACAGAGGAATTTTACATCTACTTTAGTTTTAAGTAGTGAAAATATTACCAAATGCTTTCAAAGTAAAGTTCCTAACATCATCCACTGAAGCTGGAGATCTGCAGGCTACTAGCAACTTAAAAAAGTGTCCAATAAAAAACCACTTTGCAACAAAAGCTAGTGTTTTTTGTAGTTCCCCTGACTGACCCATGTTTCTATACAATCCCAAGATTTTATATTTTTTTATATCTTTTCCCATCACTGCAAAATGAACTTCAAGGCACAACTAAGTAAAAGCTGTAAGTGAACTAATACAGACCTGCAGAGGAAATATACATTGAATACATACACCTAAATGGGCACACACACATTTGTGTCCCCCAAACATACACACCGAGTATAACAGTAGATAAAAAAAAATGGCCAGTTATCCCAAGATTCTACCCAGAATAACCTGTAAGCAATAAAAGGTATATTATACCATAAAAAGTGCAAAGCTTTCACAGTAATAACACAGTGCTGCTGATTTCAACAGAGCAGAAATTACATTGGACCACACGCACAACAGAAAGGTAACAAACAATGGGAAGAATTTTTCCCTGAATGAGAGACAAAAGGGATATTCAAAAATATCTGACTAAACTCACAAACTAATATTAATACTGGCCATGATCCCCAATTCAAAAGCAAGCCTCCACAACACAGAGCCCCCTATCCAATACCAGGCTTTCACACCACTCAGGTCTACCACCTATATACTACCATCAGATGTAGTAGTACCTCCCAAGTACTCCCAAAGCTTTTGCATCTCACCACTGAATAACCAGTGCCCAGTGTCTTGTCCCTACGCTTCCCACCCTTCCAGCACCATCACATTTCCCATCTTTCTGAAGCACAGCATTTCCTCAACCTCACCCCAAGTCACCACAGCCTCACTGCTCTCCTGCCTCATGCTGCTGTCACCACCACTCCCCAGGTCTTGCACACATCCCAATGCTTTCCAAGGCCAGAAGTGCACAACAATGCTGCCCCAGCCACACCCCCAAATCCAGCCTCCCTGCAACACATTCCCCTCCTTCTGACTGCCGCTGCAGGACCCTGAGCCCAGTGTTAACTCCAGCTACTGTGCACCTTCGTTCCCTCCAAACAGAGTCACCCAGTAACCCACCACATCAGCCACTCCTCAGTGGGGTGTTCCCACCCCTTGGGTGCTGGGTGCCACGGCCAGCTGGAGGCAACGAGAATTTGCATCAGGTGGGCAGCAGAGGATAACACAAAGAACAGACAGCCAAAAAATGCAGGAAGAATGCAGACAGAGAGGTAAGAGAGAAGAAAGGAAGAGATATCAGGGAAAGAGAAGGAGAAAGAAATGACAGTAGACAAGGTATTTTACCTGGTCATAAACTATCCAGAATTAAGGATTAATTAAAGATTAAATTAAGGACCACAAGCCTTGGCTCTCCCCTATGGACTACAGGATGAAACTCAAAATGGCTTTCTAAGGGGACATGCTTCCCTTCATCTTTAACAATAATAATTACTCAGACTTCTCTAAGCTTCAGGAAAAGACCAAGTATTTGAAAACAGGAAGACAGGTTGAGAGAGCTGGGGTTGTTCAGCCTGGAGAAGGCTCTGTGAGGACCTTATAGCAGCCACCCAGTACCTAAAGGGGACCTGCAAGAAATCTGGAGAGGTACTTTTTACAGGGGCATGTAGTGATAGGACAAGGGGGAATGCTGTTAAATTGAGATAGGGTAGATTTGGATTAGATATAAGGAAGAAGTTTTTCACCCTGAGGGTGGTGGGGTACTGGAACAGGCTGCCCAGAGAAGCTGTGGATGCCCCATCCCTGGCAGTGTTCAGGGCCAGGCTGGACGGTGCTTTGAGCAACCTGGTCTAGTGGAAGGTGTCCCTGCCCATGGCAGGGGGTTGGACTAGATGATCCTCAAGGTCCCTTCCAACCCAAACCATTCTATGTTTCAAAAGACCATCACACTTTAACAAAGGAAGGTGCAAGCTCTTTTTTTTTTTTTTTTTTAATGGTGAAAGGAAAAGAATGAAGAGGAGGAGGAGAGTAATAAAAGGCATTTTCTTTAAAAGAAAGAAATCCTAAAAACTCCACAAGATCAGCATCTCAGATTTTGCCATTAAGTTGTACTAATTTTTTGAACAGGATCTAGCATTCAGATTAATCCCACAAGACTTGTAATTCTGATAGTTAAAAGACAGTATTACTTTATATATTCTGAAGACGTGAAGGGAGACCAAAACGGAAAGAAAATAAAAAACCAGAAAAAAATAGAAAATTAGAAAAAATATTCTATCTCAGAATGCTACAATTAATGCTTAAGTACTGCAGTCAAACTAATATATTAAATAAATATAAAAATTTTCCATCTGCAACACAGCATCTGCTAATTATAAGACTAGGTCATTGTCTAATAATTTTTTGATTACACGCTATAAAAAGAGCAGTGACAAATATGGACAATAAACCTCAGGATGATTCTGAATGATTGCTAGTTCAGCCTTCCCGCAACCTATTTTTGGAAGCTTAAATTTGAATACCATTAAATCAAAGGAGAAACAGCTGGCAACACCATATCCAACACCAAGGGCTGATCTCCAAGCTGAAGGAGGATGCTCCTCCCTGCATCCTGCAGCGCACTCTGGAAGTACCCGAGTTAGCTCAAGAATGGAAAACAATCTAGAGATCTAACATGAGCCACATGAGAACTATCTCATCATTCTTCCTAGAAGCCAATAAAATACAGGATAAATTAGTCGCTACTGCAGCAGAATGATTCCAGTGTCTGAATCAGGTTAGGTATCTGTATATCATATCACATATGGCTTTCATAAAGGTCACACAGCTAATAATTTTCTTTTAGGATATAAACTGTAATTCAAACTGTGCCTTATCGTAGTGCAATTTCTTCCCAAAGCTCAATATATATCTGCTGCCTCTGAAGGCATTTTATACAAACACAAACCAATAAGAAATTAATTTTGTCACAAAAAAATTGTTGCCCAAAATAACATGTTATTATCATACAATTTTCATGTTATTAAATACCCTTATCTAGAGAAGTCATATGAAAAAACTGAAAGTACTAATGAGTTCTGTATATGCCATTTCTCAGTTCCAATCAGGAAGCAGACAGCAAGAACCACAGTAAAAAGTTTTGGGGGTTTCTTTGTTTTTCAAGTCAAACAGTAGTGTGAGTCACAGGAACGCAAGCTAAAAATGCCTCTAAAAGGAACTAAGAAGGACTCACCAAGCTCATTGAGACTCTGGGCAGCTTTTGTTATCTCTCTGCTTCCTCCTTGCAGTTGTCCTTGAAGCCTCTTACTGAGATACAAGATGCGTATTATCCTCCGCAGCAAGTCACAGGCAGCCTGCAGAGAAATAACAGCATTAGGGGATATTATCAGTACATTATGATCACATAAAATTAGGCCTCAAATATGGAAATATTTTAACCAAAAAAGGAAATATGAATGTGAATAAAACCAAGGAACTTTAGAACACTGAAATACCTTTTTTCAGGACTTTTTAACATGATTTTATGAAATATAGACCAATAATTTCTAAAGCTGGTAATTCCATTCTCAGGGCTACTGAGAGTTTGCTGTCGTTACTAGTAAAAAAAAAAAAAAAAAGGAACCTCGAAACCCTATGAGAGACATGTTCTATTTCTAACTAGAAGTGAGCTTTATTTTATATAGTGCATCTCTCCTCAGTACTCGTCCCCTCTGTAAGCTTTAGTAAAATTAAGAAGTTGGCCTTGCCAATCAAATATTGATCCAAAATAAGCAAAATGGCAGCACACCCTTCAGAAGACAATAAAACTTAAAGGCTAAATTATTACAGATATTGAGTCTTACAGCAGAAATACATGTAAAAACTCATCTTGAGCAAAACTTTCATAAGGCCAGTCACCTTCATTCAGCCAATTGTTAGTTCACATTCTTTCATAGGTTTATTAAAATACATAGCATTCTTGGCTAAAAATTAAGAAGAAGGATGCATATGTAAATATTCAGGATACATTTGTGTATATTTTCATTAGCAACAATGTAGAATAAAGGCATTGCTGACATCTGAATCAAACATAATAGTTTATTAATTTTTCACTCAACTAAGACCTTGAAAGAGGTTTTCTCCTCCTACATAGTAAATAATCAAGACAGACAAACAGTAAGAGTCACATCAAGTGTAGAGTTCCTCTAGGGCTGGGTTGGGCCACTGGTGTTAGGAGGTACAGGCTATAGGAGCAGCAACATTCTGGAGTGAGTAAGATCTAAACTAGAATTCAGAAATGTGACTCAGGAGAAGTTACAAAAGTATGTGGATTTCAGTACAGTCAATATTCAGTGGACTGCACAACTCGTCAGTCTCTTTCCTGTGTCAGCACAAACCAATCAAATCACAAAGATTTATAGTTTAATTTTATTAAACATCTAGACAGAACAAAAAGGAAAAATCAGAAGAAGCCCCACTGAGGAAAATCACCAAAAGCACACTTACTCTCACCGCCTTTGGCTCTGTACCACATAGTCTGCAGTGCAAGTTTCCTAAGCACTCTAAGACAACTTAACCACATGATTTCTATTACCATTAGGGAGGACCTAATGGTAATGGGGCTTATCCTACTTTGAGAGATTAACATATTCGTTTTTATTAATTCATTCCTCTAATTAGAAAAATCTTGATCCACATATCACTTTCATATCAGTGAACTAAATTTCTGCAAGATGAATCAAAAATAGCTTTTTATATAGCTCACTCTGCTTCGCCAAATAAGAGGGCATACTATTACTACTTTGTTCAAATTTAATTACTCTCTCATCCACAAACTGTGTGGTTTTCCCTAGGGATTCAACTTCAGTTATCTTCTGGGCTTCTTTTACTTCATATGCCAAAGATTATTTCTTTTCCTTATCTGCTATCCCAAGAAACAAGCTTTTAAAAGGCCTATCAAACTCAATAAGAGATGGGGAAAAGTATATTTAGACACATGAGTGAACTTCTGGCCCAATGAATTAGGAGGAGAAAAATCCAAAGACACTGAAGATACACTCAACTTCACAGTGATTGCTACTGCATTGTGCCCTCGACAAAGATTCTGTTTCACCCAAGTATTTCCATATACATGAGTTGTTTGACTTAATAAAACTCTTAGTCACTGTAAAAGAATGCAATATATGAGGACCGTGTAATGGAAATAAAAATGTTTTTCTAATATTGGAGTTGTTCACAAACGCTAGATCCTCTAACCTGCCCACCTGCACAACAGAAGTCTGAATCAATTCCTGAAACATCCCTTTCCTGAAGTTGGTACAGTATGCTTTTCTAGAGGAGAGGCTTTTATCCAAGAAGGAATGAATTCCACTGTTCAAGCAAGAATTAATTTGGAAGAGGCCAAAAGCCTGAGCTAGTCCCAGTGGTTTTAGTACAATTAAAAATAAAACCCAATTTTAATGGAGATCACGTTAGGTATCTCCCGAAATTTAAAGCAACATATCAATATCAACACTAACAGATATTATTTCTACAATTCAAGAAATCAAAAAGCCTCTTGCTTTTAATCTCAAATTAATGTTAAGAAATTCTTGAAAGAAGACTTAATTATCAGGACAAGACCACTTGAAAATGTGCCAGTGCGTAACTCATACATGCAACTGCATATATCTGCTAGATCATAATGTAATTGAATGTATACGTAACAGAAGCCTGAGGAAAGATGAGACAGTCCACTATCTTCAGACTACATTTACTATTTAGTTATCGTAGCACCAGGATGAAATCTGCTACTGGTGAACCTTTTAAAGAGAGAATAAGTTTAAAATACAGAATTATTATTTTTAAAAAAGGTTTTTAAAATTTTGGCTATTATAAGGATTTTTAAACACCAAGATATCCAATTAACAGAGCATGTAGAAACACTTATTTAAACAGAGCTGCACAGAAAATAACCCTCTGAAGGACAAACTCTCTGTCTACATATTTCAGCTGTTAAATATTCCCATTTAGCTTGTGATCTACTCTGGGAAGACTCAGTAGAGGACAGCATGATTTAAAGTAGGAAGTAAGCTTTGTGAGTCTGTTGCTCCCTTGGGATGTCATGAAGCTGTAAGAGCAGAACGAGACATAATATACACAAGCACACAGCAGAGATTTAGAATTCAGGACTAGATTTGAAGTTTGACAATGAATTTGCAGTGAGAATGTTTATGAAAAAGCCAGACTATATTAAAAACAATTAAGGATGGCAAAATCCAGCTTTATGGAAGCCAAATATTCCTTCAGTTTGTGAGCAGTCCCACAGCAATCAATGGAGAAGCACTGAAATAATACCATCATGGGTACAAGAGACCCTTAAACACCACAGTGGTCAGCAAAACATACCTGCCAGTCCTACAGATTTTGACAGCGTTTTGAGCAATTCCATGTCATAAGCCCTGCCACCATCAGGAAATGAATTGTTTGCTGCGCTGTTGCCCCTCCTTCCTGAACAAACAAGTCAGCCAGGTAAAGAGACACCAGAGCAGAGCCTCTTGGAGAGGCAGGAAGACTGAGGCCTATTGACTCAGTTCTCCATAAGTCCAGCTTCATTTCATAATTCAGAGGTCCTGACCCTCAACTTGTCCCAGCAGCGTAGTGCAACATAGAGCACTCATTATCTATCTGCCAGCGCAAGAAGGGACAGCAGCTCTCATGCCAAGGATGGACTCTCACTGGCAGAGAAGCTGGAATGATCATTCGTCTTTCTACATTGAGGCAAGTGGATTTGGATGCTAGGAAGGGTAGCTTAGCAGGCTCCCGTTACCCTGCACATCTTTTTTCTGACTTACAGCTAAGAAAAGCCAAATATTACAAATTCCCTGGCATGTGCTGAGTAATGCTGACCCTGGATGCACGTTGCTTTCACATCACAGGAAAATCCATGTAACTCGGCTATAGCGAAGAGGAAGCAAACAGCATCCAAGAAACATTTTCTAAGTTCAGGGACTCATTCTTCTCGGACATCCTTCTGCAGTTTGATTTTGAATAAGCCAGGACAGAAATGATCTTCATCTTTAGCTCCAAATTCCCATAACCCTTTCCACAGCTGCAACATACACCAGAAAACAAAAAAGAACTGCACCTAACCTGCCACATGTAAGTCACAGAAGTTTTGCCCAGTGGCATAAACAGTAACAACTGGAGTTGAAAGGAACAGGAGAAGCAGCTGGACAAAGTGGCTGAACAGTGTCAAGCCCTGCTGAACTTCACTGCTACTGGAAGTAATGCAGAAAATAGAAGTTCAGCCAAGATACTAGTGCAGCTGCTCCAGCAACCTCCAGACTGGAAACTGCACAACAGTTTGCAGCTTCATCTACTCTGCTGTACGACAGCGACAGCAGCCACCTGCAGATGGCAATCTGCTGGAGTGTATACCCACAGCTCTAATGTCAGCTACTGAAAGATAAATTCCTAGCTCTGCAAAGCCAAGGTAAACTTGTGAAGACAACAGTTCAAACAATAATTCATTAAACACTTGTGGATTTGGAGTTGTGTTGCTTTTCAAACCATAAACTGAATAGAAAGCAGCTACATGACTGAAGATCTATGGAATTGTTTTCAACTAATAGAAAATTAAAAATGGAAGTGTTTGACACTTATCTTACCATCGCTGTGATAAGCGTTCTCCCACTGCTATCCTCTAACAGAAATCTACATTCTCCTGTAGTCTCCACTTAGAGTCAAAAGTCAGGGACAAGTATATACCTGGGCTTATAAAACTCCAGAACAACTGGCACTGTAAATTGCATCTTGACTGTTTTGAAAGAATTAACTCCCAAACTCTTTACTAAGCTGCAGTCAAGCATGCATTCACTTAGAGGAGAAACGCCCCTTCTACACAACAGTACCATAACATTAAATTACACAAACAGTAATGAGAATTTAATTAATCTGTACTCAGATAACCCTTCCCTCTTCCTTCCATCTCTACAAAAACTCACTTAAGTAATGTAAAGGTCAGTTTCCTACTTTGCAATAAAAAGCACTTCACAAAAGCTCATGAGGAGACACACAAACACTGATTTTTACTGAGAAGTACTAACAACGAACTACCCGGTACTGGAGTATGAAAATTCCGGCCACGTCTGACAATTGAGAAGCAACACACGTTCAAAAAGATTTTTTTAAATACCTTTTTAATACAACTTACTTGAAGTTTTGCTAGCTGAGCTGTGCGAGACACTATTTTGTTGTAGGGGTCAACAATTTTGACTCTAATTCTAAAAATAAAAAGATAAATTTATTTATAGCAGTATTAATAACATCATAGAACAATTAAGAATTTATACTTTCTAATCACATAATGAATGGTATACCTATCAACAGTACTTTGTAGAGCACCAATCCTAGTCTGCATCATTTGGAGGACACCTGCAAAATAGATTTTTTTTTACATGGAACACTTGTAAGTTATAGGAAGAAGTATTCTTCAAGTCATAGTAACTACTGCAGACTACTTTAGCATAAAAAAAAGTTTCCCCCCCTTGCAGCAAAGCATTCAAACAGATTGAAATGAGTAAAACACAACATATTTGGAAATAAACTGAGCATGTAGTAGGTCACTTAGAATGCTATGGAAAAATTATTGGTAAAGAACACAAACCTATAGAAGAAATACCACTCTGAAATTCATCCTGTGTTAAGTTTCAAACAATATTTAAAGCATGTTGCTTTCTAAGAGTATGATGATCAGGACTGCTGTTCAAAGGCATATAACCTGCTACAAACACCTGAACATGATACAGAAAAATGGCACAAACTATTTAACACTATTTAACATAGTGACCAGACAGTTCAGAGAAACCAACAAAGAGGACTGAGAAGATAATAAATTCTATTTCAAAGTTTTCTTCCTGTGCATAAACATCTTTAGCAAAAATTAAGGTAGCAATGTCATCATGAGGTCATCTAATTTAGATTACAAACAGAGCAAACTACCCTAATCATGTTTGTTCCAGATTTGTTTGGCAAATCAGCACAAAGAAAGCCTACAAGCATGTTTGTTCTTTTCTTGTTAAACTGCAAACAAAGCAGTCAAGGGTAGCAGTCATTTTTGCAATATGGAATCAGCCTGCTGAGAATTTAATCAAGTTACGGATACTCAAGCCTATGAAATTATTTTTGTTCCAGTTATTGTTAGGATTGTACTACATTTTTGTAAAGCCCTGTTTACAAGTATGTCATTATTAAATTGGATAAAACTACCAATACAGTAAGATGGAAGGTAAACATAACTACTGCTAATAGTTTTATTCAGCAGGCCCTGTTCTGGGACTGTATCTCACGTATTTTGTATAATTATGCCAACTCCCATCTTCTCCATATTTCAGAATTATTAGCTTGGCTTAGTGACAGACTCAAGACTTCTCTGACATTTATACATGGAATGGTAGACATGCAATTCTCACACATCAGAGGATGAAGATAAGTTGGCAAAATAGGCTGAATTTTCTACTCTACATTGCAATAATGGGGGAGGGCCAGTCGCATGACATTGCTCCATCTATGACATTGCTGTAGAGCATACAGCAGTCCTCTAGCCAGAAGGCAGAATTAGGATGGGTGAAAAGGCAATCCACCCCTTCCAGCTGCTGCATAAGATACAGGATGATGCTATTTAGCCTATCTTGAGCTAGCAGGTAGCTCAAGATATCTACTGAGCTGCCTACAAACAGAAAAGAGTCTGTATACCATATCAGTGTACCATTAAAATAAAGTCCACAGACCTAAAAAAGAAAGGACTCAACAAGTTGGGTATATCGACTTTAAACATTTAATGAGATTCACTTTCACACATCCAAATGATTGTGCATACTGTGAATTAGTTCCATCATCTTCACTTACTTTCTCCATAAACATACCAAGAGATATGTGTTTCTAACTTCACAATTAAAGTTTCTATTGACATCCATTTTTTATTTTTCTTATGAATGTTGACTCAGTGTTTCTTTTACAGTAACCATATATCACACATAGCACAAGCAGGGCAGAGATAAGCAAGTTTTGCAAAACTGAAAGCATCATCTTTGCGTGCATAGACTATCTCAATGCAGTTAAGATTATGTTTTAATGCCTCTGGTTAAGATTTGCAAACTGTGCAACACATGCTTATGCAACATGCACAAACTTGGTACTTACAACAACGGATATTAGTTAATGTTGCAACAAAATTAAGCTTATTTAGAAAAATACCTTAAAAGGCTAAAAAGATTTGATTGCTAAAGTTGCTCAGAACTGATTATCAAAATACATTTCCTATGAGTTAGTTACTCCAGAGAAGTAGCAGCCAAATCTTCTCCCTGGAGCTCCATCTACTGACATCAAAAAAAAGTCACGTTACTCCTCAGAAGAAAGATCCCTAGCCTTAAGATTAAGGGCCAAAGTTGGCAGTGAATGATGTTCCCTGAACAAATATTAAAAGTGCTTCCTCCACTATAAGAAGTAGTAAGCACAATATAACGGTATCTACCTTCCAGGGATTCGATTCCGGTTGCTTGGGCCAACAGGTCTTCATGTCTTGCAACAACCTTAAAAATAAAATGGAATAGAGAAATCAACATAGAAAAATGGGGATGTGAGCCTGAAAGGACTAATAATATTATCATAATCATTCCTACATTAGGCATTAAAGTATCATCATACCCATTATGCATTAGGTAGACACAAGAAAAAGCAAGCAAGCCTTAAAGGGTTTCCAGAACACGTTCTAATTCACAAAAGCAGCAAGCTCAGAATGAGAAGAGGATCAGTAACTGCAGCGTAGCTGACACCTTAATTAAAGCCAGCAGAGCAATCACATTTTAACACACCTTCATGTATAATAATAATTGTAAATGTAAGCTTAATAATCACAGAGTAATAATGTATATTCACATGTTAAATATTTTCTTTTCTATTTATGACATTTAGAAGCTAGTTCCCAAAGAGTTTACCAATTGGGGCAGGGGGAGAGAGGAAGGTTTTCAAACCACACACAAACTTCGCAAGCGTTTTCATTGCAAGGTCCACTGTGGATGCACAGTGTCTCTATAGATTTTATTAAAAAGCCTCCTACTATCCAAACTCAAAAGCTTTCCTGAAGGTGTGGAGGTGTGCTAACAAAAGTTGTATCTGCCCAGCTAAAGGTAAGCCTTAGAGCCTAGGCTACTCTCCAGCACAGGATGAAAAGGTGCAACTTAAATCACTCCCTATCTTCTCACAATTGTCATCCCAACACACAGGCCAGTGCTTCTGACAGCTGACGTGTTTATTTGAAGAGTCAGGGAAGATCCTCACAAGGAAGGGCAGAACCTCCATGTACCCAGAGGTCAACTGCAGAAACTGAAAACAAAGCAGTATATGGCTTCTGGGTAGGAGTACTAAGGGTGGGCTTGACTTGGTTAAGTATCAGATTAATTACAAGCTTTGCTGCAAGTTGTGCCTTTAGTTTCAGAAGCAACAAGATCATAAGATTACTAAGCTTTTGACTAGTTTATATCAACCATCCCAGAATAACAGGTATGCTTTAAACTTACTTGTAAATGAAGCTCTTTATCCAACTGACTAATACCTTGGGCAAGTTTTGCTAGTTGCTCAGCTATCACAGCCTGATGGATAGACTGGGAAGTATAAGCTTTCACATCAAAGTCTTCTCTGAAGAAGTCAGCATAACATTCTGAAAAAGATTTAGACTTTAACTTCGCGCTTCAGAACAGTTAAATAACATTTATGGACCTAAAGCATACAGTTCTCTGACCTTCAGTTTCTCCAAATATAAAAGTATATGTTCTCTACATCACACAATTCAATGAAACACCGATTTGAGACCACAATCAAGTTTGGAGATTATGACTGGGGGGCAGGGGAGGGTTGTAAATGGTGAAAAAGACACGTTCCTTTATTCCCGACATCCTTTTCTTGAGTAGAATACATTAAAAAGCATTGACACCTTCTTCTTCAAACTTTACAGCGTCACCAGGGTGAGGCTGTTGAGGCTGTACCCATTTTCAAACACGCACCAGTCACCTTCAGACTGCAGAGGATCGAAGCGGCATGCGACGCCACTCCATGAAATCATGCCAGACTCTTACAGCGGTATGGGTTTAAAAACACTAAATTAAGGAATGATACTGCAGTGATGACTCCGGGTCGAGCAAGACCCGAGTTTCCGGACAGCACCCCCGTCTCTCCTCTCAGAGCACTTTCAGTCCCCGCCAGGAGCCAGGGCCCGCCGGGCACGCTGGGCCGGGCAGGGCCGCGCTGTGACGGCCCCTGTGCCGCACCGGGGGCTCCCCGGCGCTGCGCCCCGCCCCCGCCGCCGAAACTTTCCGCCACTTCACAGCACGGGGGTTCCCCGCCATCCTCGCCCCGTCCCGAGCACCGCCGCCTCTCCCCCGGCTCTGCCCGCCCGGCCCAACACCGCCCTCACGAAGGACCCTCCGTCTGCTCGGGGACGGCACCCCCGACGTGGTCCCGCCGGCCGGGTCGCACGCAGGCGCTGCTTCCCCCGCCGCCGCCGCGCCGGCCCCGCGCGGCAACCCCGCCGCCACTGGCCGCGCCTCACCGTCCGCCAGCAGCTCGGCGAGGGCCGGGGCCGCGGCCGCGCCGCCGCCCGCCGCCTCCTCCATGCTGGCGGGTGCCGGGACCCGCGCGTCACTCCCGGGCGGCGGCGCGCGGCGATGATGGCGAAGGCGCGCGACGGAACGGGGCCGCCCCGCGAGCGGGCGGGCGGGCGGCAGCGGCGGCGCGCGTGGTGAGCGCGGGGCCCGGCCCGGCGGGGGCGGCGGGAGCGGCGCGGGCAGCGGGGCCGGCCGCAGGGAGGGCGGCGGCAGCGGGCGGGCCGTGGCGGCAGCGGCACCCGGAAAGCTCCGGCAAACGAGAACGAGCGCACGCCGGGGTGGTCGGGCCGCAGCCCCCGCCGTGCGGGGAGAGGCGGAGGGAGCTGGGCCTGTAGCGGGAGGGCGGGAGGCAGCGGACCTGGCAGCGGCGGTTCTCGCCGGACATGAGGAAAAACTTTCTCCGTGCGGCCCGCGGGTCAGGGCTGGGCAGGGGCTGCCCGGGGCGCCTGGTCCGGGCTCGGAGCCGGGACCTGCCTGGCGGCCCGACCGGGCCGTGCTGCGAGAAATGGAACGCACCGGCGGTACCGCGGGTGTCAGCAGGTGCAGCGGGGCGCCCGGCGCTGGGCCGGGGTTCGGAGCTGGTGGTGGCAACAGGCGTGTTCTGACACTGCGCAAGGGAGGGACAAACTTTTTAGCAGGGCTTGTTACGACAGGACAGGGGGTAATGGTGTTAACCTAAAAGAAGAGAGGTTTGGACTAGAAACGAGGGAGGAGTTTTTTACAATGAGGGTGGTGAAACACTGGCCCAGGTTGCCCAGAGAGGTGGTAGATGCCCCATCCCTGGAGCCATCCCAGGCCAGGCTGGATGGGGCTCTGAGCAACCTGATCTAGTTGAAGATGTCCCTGCTCATTGCAGGAGGGGTGGACTAGGTGACCTCTGAAGGTCCCTTCCAGCCCAAACTGTTTTATGACTTCTTGCAGGATGCTTTACCAAAAAGCAAGTCCAGTTTAAGCTCTGATGCTTTGCTGTGTGGCCCGTGAGAAACAGCTGAATTACTTACACTGCAAACGTTGTTTGTTTTTCCAGATGCTGAAAGGATTGTTAATTATACATGATTGGTGACATCGTAGAAACTAAACAATGCCAAGTAAAGGATCCCATGGATTTGTTTCATTCTGGGCAAGTTGTAAAAATATGTGCCCCTATGGTCCGCTATTCAAAGTAAGTAACTGCCAACTATGTCAGGTTTTTTTGTCTGAGGAAGTTTATCTTGACTGGAAAAACAGAGATTATTACCTTTTTTAATTATTTGAAACAAAAATAGGTGTGGGACATGTTTTATCTTATGATTATAATTGGACATCCCCACAGTACTCATATCAGAACAGCTTTTTAGAGTAGCTAATCAGAAAAAATTCTTTACTATCTGCCTCTTAATTTTCATGTGTCTGCAGGTTGGCTTTCAGAACCTTGGTTAGGAAGTACAGTTGTGATTTGTGTTACACACCAATGATAGTGGCAGCTGATTTTGTGAGATCTGCAAAAGCCAGAGACAGCGAATTCACAACAAACAAAGGTATTTTTTTAATAAATCATTGCCTTGTCAGAATGTTTTATGTGGTGATAAGCCAAATTGGCCAAGTGAATGAAGTCTGTCACACAACTTGACATCCATTAACAATTTTGGTATACTGTATCTGGTGGATTGTAAAACCATAGAAATATTCTAAGTGACAGAAAGCACACTCAAGTGATAGTATGTTAAATGAAATAGTGGAAAATCTTGTCTCCATGTGAAATCGGGGCCTCCAAACTGATTTAGATGTGTAGTGGTTTGCTCACACATAGCTGGCCAGTGGCTATGCACCCACATAGCTGCTTGCTTGTTCCTCCTCCATGCCCCCCAGCAGCACAGGGGGAGAATAGGAATCACAGAATGTTAGGGATTAGAAGGGACCTCAAAAGATCATCTAGTCCAATCCCCCTGCCAGGGCAGGAACACCTAGGTGAGGTTACACAGGAAGGCGTCCAGGCGGGTTTTGAATGTCTCCAGAGAAGGAGACTCCACAACCTCCCTGGGCAGCCTGTTCCAGTGCTCTGGCACCCTCACTGTGAAGAAGTTTCTTCTCATATTTAAGTGGAACCTCCTATGTTCCAGTTTGAATCCATTGCCCCTTGTCCTATCACTGGTTGTCACCGAGAAAAGCCTGGCTCCATCCTTGTGACACTCACCCTTTACATATTTATGAACATTAATGAGGTCACCCTTCAGTCTTCTCCAAGCTAAAGTCTTCTCCTCAGCCTTTCCTCACACAGGAGATGCTCCACTCCCTTAAATCATCTTCGTTGCCCTGCGCTGGACTCTCTCCAGCAGTTCCCTGTCCTTCTTGAACTGAGGGGCCCAGAACAGGACACAATATTCCAGATGAGGTCTCACCAGGGCAGAGTAGAGGGGGAGGAGAACCTCTCTCAACCTACTAACCACCCGCCTTCTAATACACCCCAGGATGCCGTTGGCCTTCTTGGCCATAAGGGCACAGTGCTGGCTCATGGTCATCCTGCTGTCCACCAGGACCCCCAGGTCCCTTTCCCCTACACTGCTCTCTAACAGGTCATTCCCCAACCTATACTGGAACCTGGGGTTGTTCCTGCCCAGATGCAAGACTCTACACTTGCCCTTGTTATATTTCATTAAATTTTTCCCCGCCCAACTCTCCAGCCTGTCCAGGTCTCACTGGATGGCAGCACAGCCTTCTGGCGTGTCAGCTGCTCCTCCCAGTTTGGCATCATCAGCAAACTTGCTGATAGTACACTCAATTCCCTCATCCAAGTCATTGATTAATAAATTGAACAGTACTGGTCCCAGCACCAACCCTTGAGGCACTCCACTAGATACAGGCCTCCAACTAGACTCTGCCCCGTTGACCACGACTCTCTGGCTTCTTTCCTTCAGCCAGTTCACAGTCCACCTCACTACCCGATTGTCCAGACCACAGTTCCTCAGTTTAGCTGTGAGGATACTGTGGGAGACTGTGTCAAATGCTTTACTGAAGTCAACATAGACCACATCCACTGCTTTGCCATCATCTGTCCACCTGGTTATGACCTCATAAAAGGCTATGAGGTTGGTCAAGCACGACTTCCCCTTGGTGAAGCCATGTTGACTGCCCCTAATGACCCTCTTATCCTTGATATGCCTTGAGATGGCACCAAGGATAAGCTGTACCATGACCTTTCCAGGGATGGAGGTGAGGCTGACCGGTCTGTAGTTACCTGGGTCCTCCTTCTTGCCCTTTTTGAAGACTGGAGTGACATTTGCTTTCCTCCAGTCCTCAGGCAACTCTCCCGTTTCCCACGACTTAGCAAAGATGATGGAGAGTGGTCTAGCAATGACTTCAGCCAGCTCCCTCAGCACCCACAGGTGCATCCATCTGGACCCACGGATTTATGGATGTCCAGATTGCTTAATTGGTCCTTAACCCAGTCCTCATCAACCGAGGCAAACTCCTCCATTGTCCTGCCTTCCTCTGGGGCCTCAGGGGTACGGGGTTCCTCAGGACAGCCTCCGGCAGTGAAGAAGCAAAGGAAGAGCAAAAGCAAGAAGAACTTGCTTGGTCAAGATAAATAGAGTTTAATAAGTGAAGAAAGAAGGAGGAAAAAAAACAAGTGGTGCAGAGGCAATCACTTTCCACCTCACACCAGCAGACCAATGCCCAGCCAGTCTGCAAGCGACAGCCACCCTGAAACACAATTTCTGTGTCCCAGCCCCCTTTCTTCATCCCTTGCTACTCCAGTATTATTGCTGAACTTGATGTTGTACAGTGCGGAATATTCCCTGGGCCAGTTGAGGTCAGCTGTCCCAGCCGTGTCCACTCCCATTTTCTTGCCTACCTCAATCTGTTTGCTGGGGACGAGGAGACAGAGTGAGAAAAGGTTTTGTCACTGTGCAAGTTCTGTGTAGCAATAGCCAAAGCACTGGTGCATTATCAACACTGGTTTTGTCACAAAATCCAAAACACAGCACCATACAGGTTTCTACAAATAAACTTCAAATACAGTTAAAAATTAACTCCATCCCAGCCAGACCCAGTACGGAATGGTAGGAAGATTCTTTTCCCAGCAATTGCTGTTTCTTGTGTGTTTCAGAGACGATCAGTTAACTTGCCAGGAAAAGTTTTCTGGTCTCTAGCAAAACTAAGGGGTTGCTAAAGATGAAAAGATTAGTAGACCAGACATTGATACAGTGGAATCAAGGACTGATAAAAGAAGCAGTTTCAAATCAGCTGGAATAGAAAGTGGGAGGGGCTATTGGTGGACTCCTTGAGATTTTGAGAAGGTGATAAAAAGGAGCAAGAAGAGACCAGGAGGTTGAAGCATTGCCGGAGTTGATAAGGAGAAGCAAGGCTTTGGGCATGGTATAGAAACATAACCAAAACACATACAAAAGGAAGGAGTATAAGGAGTTGTACAGAGTCCTGGCTGTAAAGCGAAAGATAAAAGTGGTGTGAAATATGTGGGAAGATGTGACAATAACGGTACAGATCTGCTGGTCTGAAGTGGCTGCAGAAGAAGAGTGTAACAAGGAACACACAAGCATAGGCTGCAACCGCAGGAATGAAGAGAGCGCTGCTAACGTGCTAGTAAGATCAGCATGCAGGATCTATGAAATGTGATTATTTAATCTATTCAGACCACTGAATTGGTGGTTTCGTAAGTGTATATATAATAGCAGAGGAAGTATATTTTGTTATTTTGGCACTGGCTGTTTACTATTGCGCATTATTCAAATAGAGCAATTACAGAGAGAAGTCACATTGGGAAACACAGGTAGACTCTCTTATTAGTGGAATTCAACTTTTAAAAAGCATGAATAATTCTTTATGTGTAAAAATAAATGAGTAAGAACATAAGTGACAATATATATGGCTCAAAGCTCCACACAGCCACTAGTTTTCCCCCTTTGAATTTATTTATACTTCAAATTTACTCAACAGCCTGTGGCATTGAAGTTTCACACCTCAGATATGTAGTGTATACTGGGGAGTGCAGGGACAGGGAAAGAGGAAATTCTCCTTTATGCTCTAACTTTGCTGCCTGATAACAAGGGGTGCAAAATGAAATGTTCTAGTGTTTCAAACATCTTGATTGATGATTAAGGGAGTGGAGCATCTCCCTTATGAGGAAAGGCTGAGGGAGCTGGGTCTCTTTAGCTTGGAGAAGAGGAGACTGAGGGGTGACCTCATCAATGTTTATAAATATATAAAGGGTGGGTGTCATGAGGATGGAGCCAGGCTCTTCTCGGTGACAACCAACAGTAAGACAAGGGGTAATGGGTTCAAGCTGGAACACAAGAGGTTCCACTTAAATGTGAGAAGAAACTTCTTCTCAGTGAGGGTGACGGAACACTGGAACGGACTGCCCAGGGAGGTTGTGGATTCGCCTTCTCTAGAGACATTCAAAACCCGCCTGGACGCCTTCCTGTGTAACCTCACCTGGGTGTTCCTGCTCCGGCAGGGGGATTGGACTAGATGATCTTTTGAGGTCCCTTCCAATCCCTAACATTCTGTGATTCTGTGATCTTATCACTATTCACTTCTTTCATGCTGGCCTTAATTTTATAGACCTCTAAAACATTCTGCCTCAGACAGCTTTGCCAAGATTATAGTATTTACATTGTTAGTTTTTATGCTTTTAACAAGTAGCTCCAAAACAGGTTGTGAAATTTCACTGTGTTTTTCTGTTTAACTTCCTGGCTGTTTGGGATTTTGTATTCTAATTACTGGAGTAGGTTTGGAATCTACAATTGTAATTTCTGTTTTCCATTTTCTTCAGCATCGATGTTTCCTTGTTGCATATTTCTCAAGCAGAGGTAGATGTTCTTTGTGGCTGCTGCTAAAAAATTAATATGGCTAGACTTGGTATTTTTATTACCTAATCCTCAACCAAAAAACTAGGAGTGTGGGATTATTCCAAAATACTAGCTGTAACAATATAAATCTCTTCAGCTGGGGCTCTGTATTAAACGGACGCCGTTTTGAAAATATACAAGGGATTGTTTTTTGCTTGCTGGATTTTTAGGTAACTTCTAGAAGTGTCTCAGCTTGATTGAGAGGGTACTGCTGCCCTTTCTGACTTGAGCTCCACTACTTCAAGAACTATTTATTTTTCACTAAAACAGAAAAATCTTCAGAAGCACTTGTGGTCTTTTCAGTACCAGAAGTGCACTTGCTTCGTGCACTTGCTTCATGCATTTGTTGGATCATTTCTTTCCATCAGGGCTCAGATATTCCACTTCCTCTTGACTGCAGCAATTGTTTATACGGTGAGTGCTAAGACTGAGATATTTTTAGATGCCTTTAATGTAATGCAGTAGCTGTAAAAGAGGAGAGCATGTTCCAAATGACCATCTGGCTCTCTGCAGGGGCTTAGTAAACCACAAGTAGTTCAGCAGACCCAAGTTGAGGAGCACTGACACTTTGGTTTCCCCCTTGAGACAAAGCTGCTAGAGCTGCCTCTGTCCATGTGTTCTCATTCCAGCTCTGCATATCACACTGTGGATAAAAAGCAGCCTTGTTGGCACAGGAGGGGGAAAAAGATGGGCTGGGATAAGGAAGGGTAAAGCCTGTGGGGTTTTTAGCTCCTTTCTGAAGGGTTGGTTCTGTAAACAAGTGTACTGGTTTCAGCTGGGATAAATTTTCTTCCTAGCAGCTGGTATAGTGCTGTGTTCCGGATTTAGTACGAGAAGAATCTTGATAATACACTGATGTTTTGGTTGTTGACAAGCAATGTTTATACCAAATTGTCACGTCCCGCCCTCCGGTATGAGTGAGGGGAGAAGTGACTCAGGTTCGTGGGTCCCCCCCCGTTGGAAAACAGTACACACTGTACTTACGGTCTGCAAAAAAAAAGGCTTTTATTTTGCACCTTGGTCCAAATGGTATATGATTCGGGGGCAGAAGGATTTACATTATTGTAGGTTCGATTGGTAAACATAAAAAGTTTGCCGCATATGCAGGGCTGCAAATCTTATGTCACTATGTTACTTATAAAAGGGAAAGCAAAAAAGGTAGAAGTATGGGAAAGAAAGAAAAGAGAGAGAAAGATTTCACCATCTTTACGGCTCCGCTTTATGTGTGATGGAGTTCGCAGTCTGGGATCCAGCGATGTGCGGCGTCCTCTGGTGTCTTGTTCGGCTCATGTGGCAAGACTGGTGGGCAGAGTGGTCCTTGGGATGGTGGGTGGGTGCCGCCAGTGCTTGCACAAGGTGGGCCTTTATAGCCCTCTGGGTTGCCTGCTTGGTCTTTTGGTCTTTTGTGGAGGTGTTATTGTGAAAGAGAGAAAAGTCTGGGGAGGAAGGGGCGATTGCGAAAGATTGACAAGTCTCGGGCCATGTTGAGGGTCTCAGCTTTTCCCTTTGTACCATGCTGGGCATATCAGAAGGTGGAGCTATGTGCCTTCCAGTACGGCCCCCACCTCCTGTATCGACCAGCCAGCCTGGGCTGTGGCTTGTCGTTGATGTGTAAATCGCAATTCACCTTGTACTGAATGTATCATCTCCTCTGGCTTGATGAACTGGTTTTGCCACAATGTTTCAGCCATTATCCTTATCAGTACATGACACAAGTCAAGCACTTTTCATTTAGAAAGCTGCAGGTGCACAAGAAGCTGGGAGGGGGCACAGCCAGGACAACTGACCTAAACTGGCCAAAGGGATACTCCATTCCATAAGATGCCATGCTCAGTGTATATTTGGGGGGAAGAAGAAGGAAGGGCAGGACATTTGGAGTGATGGCATTTGTCTTCCCAAGTAACCATTACATGTAATGGAGCCCTGTTGTCCTGGGCATGGCTGAACACCTGCCTGCCCATGGGAAGCAGTGAATGAATTCTTTGCTTTGCTTGCGTGCATGGCTTTTGCTTTACCTGTTAAACTGTCTTTATCTCAACCCACAAGTTTTCTCACTTTTCTGATTCTCTCCCCCATCCCATGGGGTGGGGGAGTGAGCAGGCGGCTGCGTGGTGCCGAGTTGCTGGCTGAGGTTACACCACAACAGCAAGTTTCCCACCTGGCAAGACAGACAGCCGTGTCAGTGCGGCAAAGACACAGTGTGCAGACAAGAAGGGGCAGGCTAGAAGGGGAAGCACAATGGCTGCTGAAAAATAAAGAATACTTAGTTTCATATATCATCTTTGTGAAAGATAAGCATCTAACCAGTTTCAATCAGAAAAAGTATACGTTGAGGCAGCAGCCACCTAGGACATGTGTTTGTCTGAATTCCAACCACTCTCAATAGACATACTCATTTAGTAACCACTGATCAGCTACCTGTATTTATTTGTAATCTAGGGCTCATAGGATCACAAAAAAAGTTGAGTTTGGAAGGACCTCTGTAGGTCATGTTATCCAGCTCCCGTGCTCAAGCAGGGTCATCTAGAGCCCAGGAGCGTCACCAGACAGCTTTTCAATATATGCAAACATTAAACATTTAGAATTTATTCTTTTTATTTTGTTTGTTTGTTGTTTGTTTGTTTGGGGGTTTTTTAATCTCTAAATATCTTTTCTTTGGAGTAGGTGATCGTCCATTGATTGTTCAGTTTGCTGCTAAAGAAGCACAGGTTTTGTGTGATGCTGCCCGTATCGTCTGTCCTTTTGCAGATGGAATAGACCTGAACTGTGGCTGTCCTCAGAGGTAAAGTTTTGAAAAAGCTGGATAAATATGATGAAATCATTTGGGAATAAAGAATGCTGGTCTTCATTTTCATAGTAACTTCTGTCTTAACTTAAAAATAGACTTTGACAGAGAAACAGCTTTTTAACCTGTCAGGAATGTCTCTGTGGCAAGGCACTGTTCTGAATGTTCTGAGATGCCTGTCACCATGGTGAGACTGGGAAAACCAGGTGTATTTGCCAACTTGCCTTTTTTCATTTCTGAGATATTGAGTGTTGGCTCAGAAGGAAAGTGTCCATCCCTTCTCAACAGCTGTTAAATATGCATTACCAAAAAGAGCTTGCTGCAAATAATTTGTAGAGTGTTTTGAAAAATGATGTGGAAATTCCCAAAATAATGAGGCAAATCCCTGATGTCTCAGACTTCTGCAAGTGAAGGATAGTCTCTAAAATATGATTATACAGATTATATTATTCTGGAAGGGCTGAAAATAATTTCTTCTATCTTTTATTAGGTTTATAAGTACAGTGACTTAGTGATCTACTTTTCACTTAAATTGATTAAGATTTTGTCTTGACAGCGAAACAAAGTAGTAATGCACAAATGAAGATTCTTGCTAACTCGTTCAGTTAAGAGCTATTTATTACATGCTTGTCAGGCAGTCTTTTTCTAAGTGAAGACCTCAAAGATAAATGTAGGAAAGCAAAAGAAAATACTTAATTTGTCTATTCTAATTAGGTTGTCTTGACTTAAAATTCTAATACTAAAATTATAGTATTTGAGAAAACTTTTCTGGAGAGATCTCAGACTTCAGAATGGAAATGTATTTTTTTTTTCTAAGCTAACTACAGTTAAGTATGCCAAACTGTAAGTTCCTTTTAGGCCAAAAATATATGCTTACATTTGAATCCTTCATTTCTCGTGTGTGCTGGTTTCAAAATAATGTAACTTTGTGAACGTAATCTGCCTTTATTAGAAAAAATGTTTAAGAAAAAAACTGGTGCTGCTAAGGCAAAGCAAAGAGTATTCCTGCCAATCAAAATAAAGTGTTTTGCAGTTGAGGGAAAACAGAATATTACTGAAATAATATCCTTACTTGCACTCCAAAAATCTTGCTTTTCAATCCAAAGTAATTTTCCGTTTAGAAGAAATCCATAATCCAATGGAAAAGGAAACATCAAACTATTTTATATATGATATAAACCATCATTGATTAAATGCTAATTTATCTTGTGAGTCCATTTTGTGGACAGAAAATTGAACTGGAAGAGATTAGTAACTTGTCCAAAGTTCTAACAGCACAATGGAGACTGAACGGGGATCTAAAAGCTGGTGTCAAACTGCAAAGGAATCATTGATTTACAGCCAGTACTCTCTCTGTTTACTCAGACACACATTCTAAAGGTCCTAAGGAAAGAAACTGATCTATTTGACTGAAATGGGTCTGCATTTTTTCAAATGTAGAGTACAAGTGTTCTTTTTATTTTAAAGATGGGCAATGTCAGAAGGTTATGGTGCTTGCTTAATAAATAAACCAGAGCTTATTCGAGATATGGTGAGACATGTACGGAATCAGATCGACAACCCTGGATTTTCAGTATCTATTAAAATAAGGTAGGTCTAACTTAAGTGCTTCTTACTACTTCGTGGTACATGGAAGAATCCTTTAAACTTTTTTTAAAGAAACATATTAGTGTAATAGTTACATTATACTTAAATATATATAATTCTGTTATTACACATTATAATTATTTTCTTACATGTGAAGACTGCTGAGATTTTTTGACCCCAGATGGTGGAAGAATATCTGGGGCATGTAATCCCAGGCTTAGATAGTAGAACCAGCACAGCCTTTGATGGCTTACCCAGATAACCTACTGGATGCTGGAGTTTTCTTGCAATCCAAATGACATGAAAGCACAAGCTAAAAGGTCTAAGGTTCCATACAAGAAAAGCAATGCATGGTCTGTACTGTCCTAAGGATTTACTTTGTGGGCTGTTGAAGGCCACGGTTGCCATTGGCTATAAAGAGAAGAGTAACAAAGCTGGGAACTGATCCTCACAGCTGCTGTAAGGAACATATCCTGCTTCCCTTCATCACTTCCGAAACTTCTGTAAACCACTTCACCAGCTATTTATCCACACATCCCATGTGGCTTTTGCATATTTGTCAGTTAAATTTCAACTCAGTTTGCAGTCCTTCAGGAAAGGGGAACTAGTATAAATCGGATTTTTTTTCATAAAATACGAAAAAATAATGATGTTTATTTTAGAATCTTTTGGGCACCCTTGCTTAATGTCTATAAAATTTACCATGTGTATTTCAGAGATGTGATTTAATTAGGAAGTGCTGAATTAAATAGTAGTTTCAATACATTAAACTCATATGTCTTTATTAAACAAAAAAAACCTCTATATCTTCCAACAGTAGTATTTTATTTATTTATACTGTTATACAAACCTGTGGTAACTCCTCCTTAGGGAGGGGGCTTTTTGTACAGTTCAGGTTACTTACTATCTAATGTTTTCATTCCTTGGAATTTTAGGATCCATGAGGACTTAAAAAGAACAGTTGACCTTTGTCAAAAAGCCGAAGCAACTGGAGTTTCATGGATTACAGTACATGGGAGAAGTGTACAAGAAAGACATCAGCCTGTACATTACGATGCAATTAAAATAATTAAACAAAGCATATCTATACCTATTGTGGCTAATGGAGACATTAAAACTTTAAAAGATGCTGAAAATGTTCATCACTTGACAGGAGCAGATGGTAAGATTATATATACTCTATTTTCTAACTTGCAAATCAGATTCCAATGTATTTATTTTGGCTGTAAGTAGGACATGATTTGAGTGCTTTTCACTCTTTGAGGAGACAAATGAAAGAGGATATTTTAGATGCGTTTGGATTCTCATAAACAGAATCACTTGTAATCATCAGAGCACTAGAGCACTGTTATTCAAAGCCACAAATAATGATTTCTAAGGCAAATTACAAAAGCTCTTTGCTTAATTATGCTGTCTCATCACTCAGTAGTGGAGTTCAGTTCATTTCAAATATTCATTCCATCTCTTCATGGAGCTGATCATCTTTTAAAGAACTGTAAACTTCCACTTGGAAATCTCTACTTCCTGCACACAGGAGCAGATTTCTTACAGCTAGAATATGGCGAAAAAAGGAAATATTGCTAAGCCAGATCCTTAACAGTTAAGATGGTTAGCTTCAAGGGCACAGTGAGGGTTTGCACTCTCATATCTGTACGTATTTATGTCATCATACACTTCAGTCGTAGAATTTTGGGGTAAAGGATTGCCCTGATGTTATTTAGGCAGAATAGATTCCTTCAACTGTCTATGGTTTCAAGACAATATGGAAATTCAGTATATGTTTTGAAGAGGTGATCTGTATCTTCACACTTTGGATCTCACCGCTAGAGAATAACAGGACAGAGAACAGTAGCTAGTGTTACATGGAAACGTTCATGTGGCAGGTTTCTTTTGACACTATTGGTGTTTGATGCCAACAATAAAAACTAGCTGAAGAGAAGAAGAGACCAAGTGTGATAGATTATGTGTTGACAGTGCAGGAAAACAGAATCTCTTAATCACAGAAAAATTACAACAGAATTTCTATGGATTTATCTGACAATTTGGGATTATAGTTGTAAATACACTTCAGAAAGATTTACTGCAGATCAAGAACCCTGAGATTTATATAATTGAGACATTGAGCTCTTACTGGAGGAAGGATTCTACGTCAGTGAATCAGCTGAGTTGCACTAAAAATAACTAAATTTAGCGTATTACTACCTTTGTGTCTTTCCATCATAATTTTATGTTAAAAAGGCAGGCTTGTGTGTGTGTGTAGCAAATACAAACAAAATAGTATTGAATTGCAGTTTCAGAAGTAGGGAAGAAAAGCTTCTGTGTCCTGTGTTTCATTTCAAAATTTCTGGCAGGATATGTCATCAAGTGGAATGCGTTGACAGGTATTGTAGGTACTCTGAAGTTTGGATCGTTAAACGGATTTCTCTGATACAGCTATAATAATCATCCCTGTTGTTCTCCCATTGCTTGTCTGTAAGCTTTGGGTGGTTGTCCTAAGGAGTGTCATACAAAATCTACAGGGAGATCTAATGTAAAATTTAAACTGTAATTTAACTTACTGCTTTAATTTCCAATTTGAAGGTATAATGGTGGCTCGAGGACTCTTAGCAAATCCGGCGATGTTTGCAGGATATGAAGAGACACCTTTGGAGTGCATCCAGGACTGGGTTGACATTGCTCTTGAGCATGGAACTCCTTTTACATGTTTTCACCACCACTTGATGTACATGATGGAACGCATAACTTCAAAACACGAGAAAAAGGTTTTTAATGTTTTATCAAGTACCTCAGCAGTACTAGATTATCTGAACGACCATTATGGCGTGTGATAACAGAAAGTATTTTAGTTCTATGTAAACTTGGATTTTGCAATTGCCAACACATTGTTAAAGTTTTAATTGGGTTCCTACTTATAAGTCATACTCACATATTGCATATTTTCAACACAGCATAACATTCTGATCAGGATAATATTTTAGTATTTTTATGTCAGCATTTTTCGCTCCAGAAAATATTCCAGATTCCACAAACGTTGGATTCTATTTACAATGCACTACTACACAGAGGATTATTGTAAGATTCCAGTATTTTTTTTTTCACCAGACAATTGCTCACAGCAATATGTTCGCAAAACTAGGGCCTCTCTTATGTGAAACCTCCTAAAATCAGAACAACTACTCATAAATAACACCAAGAATTTGAGACCAAAAGAATATGAAGGGAGAAATTATAGACATTTTTGCCTTAACCGACATAAGCTGTACTTTTGAGTACATTTTTCAAGCTTAAAGACTGCAAGGCCTTGAAGCCCAGCATAGTATCCTCTTTTAAATTAAATGTTTCTTTTGCAGTCTTAAAATTTCTAAACTTACAACTCAGAAAAGTTCCACACTTCATATAGTGAAAGAAACCTGGAACAGAAAAATGACAGAAAGAATGAAAGAGTAAAATGAAGAGATGGTTTAAAGTAAGTACAAGCAGCTGAATCTAAATTAAAAGACTTGAAAGTTCAACCTAACTAAATTCAGTTTTGTTTATCTACTGTATAATAATTCTATAAAAGACTAAATCCCTGTCATATACCAAAACGGAACTTTATAGGTCAAAGAAAAGCTAACAGATTCTCTCAGTGGGGCTCTTGCAGTCCTTTCTGCCTGCTGGCATGTTGCTTATCAAAGCATGACAGCCACTTGGCTTAGAATCTTTGTATAGGAGGAAAATCGTGAAAATTAGAACAAGATAATAACATTACAGACCAGCTGCATTTGTTCTGCAAGGGAAATTTCACAAATCTGTGCAGTACAATTATTTGTAATCAAATAATTTGTTTTCTTTATATGTTTACACATAAATTCATACCAGAAATTGCTTAGTTTTCTGACTCTGATACTTCTGTGAATATACAAGTGAATAGTTCTAAATTTTCTAAATAAATTACTTGGTTTTGTATGCAACTGTAATTTTTTTTTTATTACACTATAAACTGTGACAACCGGGGGGAGGGAAGGTTGCTTTTGATGGTACTCCCCAAATCTTTTAATCATTCAACTATCTACATTCTCACAATTCTTTTAATGCAATGGCATAAAAGACTTGATGATTTTTTTTATAGCTAATATGTTCCAATTTAGGCACACGAACAAAAGTTTGAAAGGCACAACTATCAAGTCCAGGTCACTATTTAAGACACCAAAGTTAGATAACTCTTCTGATGTGGTCGCCTCCCTGATGTGTTAACAAATGGAAAACTACAGACATGCTTCGCTGTCCTAGGCTAATTGAGACAATCTCTACAGCCTTTTTTGGTGTGATAGGTTCTCCATTCCTTCAGACAAATACTTTTTTTCATTCTTCTGGATTGTAATGTTTTCTTCACATTGGATGAGCACAATTATGTATGGCATTTCAGGTAAAACCCCAGCAATGTCTTCTGCAGTTAATACTTCGCTTTTCCTCAACTAATATTCATCATGTAATTTATGAACGCCCAGTTTTACAGCAAAAGTTCTTATTTCCCAACTGCATGACATTGTATTTTGTACTGCTGAATTTCCAGTCTCAAGTTCATCCAGCTGTAGTGCAATGCTCAGTTCTTCTCAGTTTTGGAAATGCCTACAACCCTCTGCATCAAAACTGAAAAGTAAAACTATACAACTGAGTTGTAGAAGAAAGGGATTCTTGAAAGTATTAGCCAAGCCCTGTGTTAGCATTTTCTTAAGATTTTTATGATTTGGCAAGCAACTATTAGTTGCTGTGAACTGTCCCATTAGCCACAAGGAGCAGAACAGAAAAAGTTATTTATTATAATCAAATAACACAAATGCAAGGTGTTTGGGTTTGGGTGGGGTTTTTTTGTATAATAGTGAGGAAACTGAATTTTTGAGGACTTTAAATACCTTGACCTATTTAGGAACTGAATACTTGGTGATTTTGAAGGCAACAGTTGTTGTGCCTGTGTGAGATCAATCAGATTTCTGTCTGAAGTGCAAGACCTAGGTTGCTGTTAATATCACTTGTAATTAAGGAGTGCTTGATCTGGCCAATTATGCATCATAAAAGCCAACAGAAGTTTATCATCCTTTTTTGAGAGTGAAATGAATTGTACTACTTCTTCCTTTATGAATTTTATATGCATCTGAACACACTTCACTGTGTTGACATCGAATAAACTGCAAAATTGGAGTCTTAAAGCCACACTCTTAACAGCCATACTGTTCAAATATACAGAATTTGCTAAAGATGGGAGTTAGTTATTTAACTTCAACTGTTGTTTTACAATATGATCATATTTCTCATTATAAGCCATTTGAATATGGGGAAATTCTCATCTCCTATTTAAAGCCACTAGATATATCCATTCCCTGTATATGTTACTTGTAACATCACCAGGTATCCAGTCTATTTTCAAATTTTTAAAAGTTATTCTGCAAGTAACAAGATACAAAGCTCTGCTTCCTGTTTTAGGTCCTTAGCCTCCTGTAACTGATGCAGCTCTTTATGTTAAGCCACCCCACGCAACAGTGCCATATTTTCATAATACCTGTACTTTCTTGCAACTTCCACCCTGCTGCACTGAAGTAACCCCATCTCCCTCACACAGCCTGCACAATCCCATTTTCCCCATTCCCTACCGTTGTTTCTTAGGTCTCTTCTCTGTCTCAGGTTGATGGATGGGCAAATGGCAGCGTGTGATGACGAGACAACTGTCATACAAGCCGAACTAGAATGGAACAAGTTTGAACTTTCTATTTGCCTTTTGTTCAGCAGAGAATTAGTCATATTTCTGTCCTCTAACCAGCTTCTAATACACAGGCATTTCATACTTCTGCTTGTGAATATTTTGTCACCTTACCGGTGGGAGAGGAAAGTATTCATTTTGACTGTAAAGTTTTAAGGTTCATGAGTATTTTTCCTAAAGCAGCCAGCTATTATTTATATTGTATGGCATCGTACTTATTGCACTGTGGTTCACTGTAAGATATGCAGCCTTAGATCGACAACCCAGACTTGTACGACTTCAGTTAGAAGAACACCCTCCAGGAGTGGCAGGGTGCTCAGCAGAAGGGGGGGCTGACAGATGTTTGCAGGAGGCTTCTCTCTGACCCTCAGGTTGCGTTCCAGGTTGGTGTGGAACACGCGGCAGCTGCAGGGGGAGCGCACAGCAGTCACCACAGAGAGAGTCAGTCTGGGATCTTACGAAGCCACCGAAGTGAAAAAGCAGAATCAGAGTCTCTGGCAGCAGGGATGTGCAAATCCAGTCCTGCCATTGTGCAGCTAGGCTACTGGGAGGGCAGCCTGCAGCGCTAGGAAGAGGTAAGTGAGCAGCTCAGAAGTGGAAACTGCTCTGGAAGTAAAGGAAAGTCTTTAATAACATTTTAACAGCTTCAGTGAAGTATAATGGCTGTAGGCCAATAGCTAAAATGTAATTACTGGGACATACTAAGAGGTTATGTTTTGTCTATGCTTCTGATTAAATATGTTTATGAAAACATGTGAGAAATTCTTCTGAAAACCCGGGCTGTTTGCACTGTGTAGATTGGATTGAAATGGCTGGTTGTGTCGCTCTCCAATGTTTGCTATGCATAAACAATTATTTGGGATGTAACCTTTCATCCAGACATTGCTTGGCAGCAACTAGGAAAATGTTAACACACTGGCTCCATCCCCAGGCCACAGACCTGGGAAATTTTAACTGTAAACAATTTCAGACTGTGAGCAGCTGCAAACAACTCTGCTCAAAACTGCTTATGCAAGAACTCCCTACCCAGTTTCAGTTCTGATGGATTCGAGTAACAAAAGCTACTATTCACAGCATTTCATCTGTCTCAATTTGATGGAAATTAATTGGGACAGAATTCCCAAAAGCAGGTACCTGTGTCAAGAGGGCTGGTGATGCCCAGCTAGACAAGGTAACCTCTTCCACCAGCAGCACCTCAGGATCTGTTAGCACTGCAGGCAAGTCAAGAAGCTGTTGAGTGAGCCCTGGCCTGAGCTCACTGAACAGGGTGCGGAAAACTCCTGGATGTGACATGAAGTTGCTGGTTGTGACAGAGAACAGCGTGAGAAGGTGGCAAAAGCCACAGATAGCACTGGGAGGGACGGCTGGATTTCACTGGTGGTTAAGGGGGAGTTATGTGAAAAACAAGTGAACTATGCAGATAACTGGAGAGCAGTTTGGGGGAGTCCTTTCAGGACTAGAAACTTGCAGGGGCAGGAGTGCCTGATAACTGTATCAGCACCTCAGTAATACCACACAGGGTCAAGGCCGTCCAAATAACAGCATCAAAAATGCTGGATGTGGGTACACATACAGCAAAACTGGGAACAACAGGGAAAAGTGATTATGGTTATGCAGGGGCAAACGAGTTACAAGGGTGATGAAAGAGATGATCGAGAAATGGGAAAATGGGTACCAAGGTATGGAAATAATGTGCTTGGAGCTTCGTTATGCTGATAAAAAGCACCACACAGGACAGCAGGATGGAACAGGATTTTCTGAAGGAATATTGTTTTATTCATGAGGTCCAAACAGACCTGTTTGACAGTGTTTGAGGCTGTTGTTTGGTTGTTATTTGTGGTGTCTTTATGAATAATGGCCCTATTTTCATTGAGAAAACATTTACAGGATCTTAATACATTAAGGCAGTATAACCTGGGGGGGGGCTAGAGGGGGGAACGGTGACACAGACACAACACACAAAGTATTTTAACTGAACTTCAGAAACTAATCAGCGTGCCACAGAGCAGAGTTGAAGTCCCTGATCGAATAAACTCGAGTCATGGAGCAGTGGGATGATCACTGCAAGATCCTGCAGCAAAATGCTTAAAACAATGCCCTAAACGTGAAAAATACACTAATTTTAACCTTTCTCAATGTCTAGATCCCTGCGTTTTCCTACAGAGATGTAGCGTCCCAGTAAATTCCCGCCCACCGCCACCCTCGGCTTTGCAGCTGCCGCACACGAACCCCTCGGCAGCCGTTACTGCACAGCCCGGGACGCCGGGGCGGCAGCCGAGGGTGGGCTCTGAGGAGCGGGCAGGACGGCGGGGCGCCTCCAGCTCCCCCCGCTGAAACCGGAGCGGACGGTCCCACCAGGCCCGCCCGCAGCTCTCCGCCCTGCCCCCGGCGGTCATGTCACTCGGGCCCGGCCCGGCCCACGCCCTGCGGGCGGGGCAGGGCTGACCCACGCCTGCACGGCCGGCCCGCAGCGCCGCCGCCCTTCAGCACCGGCGGGAGGGACCGGCTCGCTCGCTTCCAGCTCCGTTCCCCGCCCCTCCGGGAGCGGCCAGCCGTCATCAGGCTCAGCCGGGCGCCGAGGAGGCTGCGAAGGCCGAGCGGCTGTGAGGGGGGACGGTAGGGGCCCGGGGCGGCCCAGGCTTCCCTGGCTGTGCGGGGGGTGTGGGGGTGGCGGGCAGCGCCTGGGGCGGCAAGGGCCAGCGGCCCAGGCGGCGCTGCGGTCTCCTCACGGCGGTGCCGCCAGCGGGCCCTGCGCTGCCCGCCCCGCCGCGCGGTGGTGAGGGGCCCGGCCCGCAGCTCCCTTCCTCGGCCGACACGCTTTGCCGCCGGGGCCGGTTCGGGAGGGGAAGTCAGTACAGAGGGACACCCCCAACCCCCGCCCCCGCTGCGGTTGAGTTGCTTAGAAATACTTCCCGTCGGAAGTCCGCGGGGAGCCGGGGCCCGCGGCAGCTGCCGCGGCCGGGCCGCCTGAGCCGCGCTCTCCTCCGCAGGTGCGCGGGACCATGACTTTCCAGTGGACCGCGGCGGCCACCTTCCTGTACGGGGAGATCGGAGTGCTGCTGGTGCTCTGCCTGCCGTTCATCTCCCCGCTGAGGTAGGACTTCAGCCCACTGGCCAGCCCCAGCTCCGTCGTCTTGGTTTACATTTTTGTTTTTATAAACGCCAAGTTCTGCAGCGTCTTAAACTCGCAGTGAGCTAAGCTGGAGGAATGCTGTTCGGGACTTGGGCACCAGGAGTTTCTAGAACCATAAGGCTCTTTTAGGGAGCTTCATGTTTGCTTTCCACACGCTGCTGTTTCATCCGGGAGCGGTGGGGGCCTATTGCTTCGCCTCAGCAAGTGGGACGTTGTCTTCTCTTGGGGGTTTTGGAGTAGCCAGAACGTAGGAGAGCATCTGCCTCCCCGTGACATGAGTTCGGTCAGAAAAGCGAGGATGGTGCAGCCTTTTCAGGAGTTGTCACATTGGCGAGGAGCAGCATTACAATGTTTTGGTGTGCACTAGGCATTGTGGGTGCTGGACAGATGAGAGATGTCTGATATTCGGAGCTAACCGCACACAGGATGTGTAAGGGCTGTAAGAAATTTGTGATCGTTTGCTTAAAACTCTCACAAGGCCTCTGTAAACTTATATATAGATTTAAAAAATAATACTTCTGGAAAACAAGCATTAAGAAAAATAATTCATTGCCATAAAATAAATGCCCTTAGTAAGGGAAAGCCACAAAATGTCTTGTATGCAAAGGCCTGGCTTACAGCATTATCTTGTTTCCTGTAAGTAGTTCCTCAAGTTTGGTGATGTTATTTTTATTCTTGTATAGGAAGAAAGCTACCTTCTCTAAAAGAAGCAAGAGAAACAGAGTTGTGATTTTATGATTTCTTTCCAGAATATCAATTATTCCTAAAAAAAAAAAAAAAGTAGGATGAAACCTTAAAGCTTTTCAAAAAAATTGCTGCTCCGTGTTGTCTAAAAACTGTTACATGATTGATTTCCTGCATCTTTAGATATATTTAGAATGAAGAATGCAGCTTTTACTGTAATATCTTTAAGACCAAATCTTAAGTCTGCTTTGTGAAGAGTCAGAATTTAACTACTTAAACCTGTGGGAGAGTCTTGAAAATGGTTGCATCCTTCACAGCTGATATCAATGATTAGTCATGTTGCCTCAGCTTCAGAAGTTGAAGCTGTTCTAAAATCTAATTTAATCTTTCATTTTTACAAACCGGCCTGTTAGGAGTTCAGCATTTCAACATAGATCATTGAGTTCTCATAATTTCTCTTGTTTCCTAATCAAAAGTGCATCTGTATGTAAGAAGGGAGAATTATTATGGGAGCTGTAATTATCAGATTATTAATGGCTTATGTGAAGTAACTTGCTGCAAGAATTTCTGCATGCTGATGACACATGCACAGTACATTGGGAGTGCTGAAAGAGGGTTCACTTACAACATAAATAGGACTTGAAGCCAGGCTTTGTGGCTGAAAAGCAAATTTGTCACCTGCAGTGTTACCAAAATTTATTCAAACTTTAAGCTCAGTGCTTTTAATTATATACAAAGGATAGATTTTTGCCTCTAGTTCGTAGCATTTGGCTATTCCTTTGAACAGTGGTTTCTGAAAGAGTGAAATAGCTTTATCCTTCATGTGACTTGTTCAATTGTCTTGTTGACAAAACTGTCCCAGGAATCTTGTGCTATAAGGAATTTGGATTATACTAAAATATTTAAATGAGGTTTGTGGACATACAGTGGTACAATATTTTAATTCTCGTTGGTGCAGAACAGAAGGAGGTGATGCTACAGTCTAATTTAAATTAGGTTCATAGTAGCTTAGAAACTTCTTTGTTAAAGGACAAATTTGAACAGTCTCCAGAAAATGTAAATACTCTTAACAAAAGTTGGGAATTTTACTTGATGTAATCAGATGGTGACTGTCATGACTCTGTTACATCCCTAATGGCAAAACTTGGTATTACTTCATTTTTGCAGCAGCACTGATTCTAACCTGCAGAAGGGACAAGTAGCTGCTCTGTTGTTGTCTCTTGTGGCTTTCAGTTCATCTGAGCACATCAGATGTTTTTAATTTGTACTGCAAGTGTGAATTCTTGCAGAGCCCTCCATGCACTAATATTGAATAGGCAATTGATTGTTTAAACAAGAAAAGTGGTCTCCAGCACCACTGGGCCTCTGAAGTTGCTTCCTTAGCCAACAAATTTATGCACTTGGAAGAGGTTTTAACACTTGACAAAATATAAACATAAGATTCATCCTTTTGTTGTCATTTGCAATTTAGAATGTAATAACAATCCTTGTACTTTATGCAGACTCATCAACATAAACCTTCTGAAGAAGGCAGGTACAGGCAATCTTAATTTGTGGAGGGTTTTTATTTTGCTTGGCAACAAGGAGTGTAAGTGGATAGAAATAAAAATAATGGAATGTGTTTTTACAGTCTTTACCCCATCCCTGACTTTATCATTGTCAGGGCTGAACCCAAAATAATGCTAGCCAAAGTAAAAGCTAAAAGAAAACACGTCTGGAGAGTACCTGCTATCATGAGAGAAGTTTTCAAGTTGAACCAACTGTCTTTGTCTGTATTGACAAGAAACAAAAGAGATAAGCAAGTCGGATTATTGGAAAAGTTATATATACCCAAGCTATATTGCAATTAAAGCAGCTGTTTAGAGACCTTACATAAGTCTCTTATCAATAACAAGGCTCTCTTCTGTGAGGTTATTATGCTTTTCTTTTAGCGTTTAATTATTTTTGAATAACACATTGCTATTTTACAGATGGCAGAAGATTTTTATGATTCCTCTATGGAGCAAAGTGGCAGTTTTTTGGAACAAGATGTTCCTTACAATAATAGTTTTGCTGATCGTCTTGTTTATTGGTAAGTGTTAAATAATTTCTTAACAAATGGGGGGAAAAACCTGTTATGTGGCATTTGTGGTAGTAGATTAATGGAAAGAATTCAAGCCTAATGTACATCAGCTAATTTGTTTCTAAGTTCTACGGTAGAATGGAAGAAGAGAAGGCTTATACCACATCTGTGTTGGGAATCCACATGCAGTAATGATGTAGTAGAGAATGAGGAGGAAAAACGGAGCTTGGTCAAGGCTGCTGTTTGGTTTCACTTTCTCACACAAGTGAACGAACGGGGCTGAGCTGCTCAATATGCAGCAGATGGCACTCTTTCTCTTGGTTGCTGTTGAAATAGAAGACCAGAAGAATATGTCAAAGCACTGGGCTATTTGAGTACTTTTGCTCAGCACAGATACAAACCAGCTGTTGACCACATTTCTTATGAATAGATCCAAAGGTGTATCAAGTGGGAGTAAAGTTTCAGTGAAACTGGAACTTGAATGGTAACCATATGCCTGATTAATTTAATGTCTGTCCTGACTCCTTTGTGTGGTAAGCATCTCCCATATTTAAGGGATGGAAATAGTTCTTCTGTGTTTCAGTGATAAAGTAGTTCTCCACGGATAGAAGTGTTTCCAGAGCCTTACAGTCAAAATGCTATTTAATTCCAAACTACTTTAAATACAAATAAAAAATGCTTGGTTTTACTGTCTGCTGAGAGAAACATACAGATATACTGCATATAAAACAGTCACACTAGACTGCGATATGATATTCCTGATATTAAAAAGGTACTGGAAATGCAAATTAACTTTTTTAAAAATTATCTTTAGTATTATCCTCAGAAGTAGGTCCTTCAGTAAATGGCTTAAGATTGAGAACTGATAGATTTCATTTACTGTTCTTGAACTCCTATCAAAAACTTTGACCAAAGCTTGCTTTTGAGTTGGTGATGGTCATTGATTTTGCAGAAAGATAGGTTTGGGCTAAAGTAAAGCAGTGATGAGATGCTTGCCGCCTAGCGTAAGATGACAGGTTACTGCAGGACTAGAATCTTCCTGTAGCACAGGGATACAGACTTCTGTTTGGTGTTAGTCTTTGTTGCATTGTTTGAAGTTTCACTTCAAATATTTTTTTTTCCTTCTAAATAAAAGAGATAGTCATAAGTGATGATATTCACACGTGCTTTTCTTTGGAGTTGATTTTGTCTGCTTAGATAAATGCAGCAACAAATTAATAACACATAGGCAAAATATTCTGCAAGAACTGATGATGTGTCTTGAAATGTGTATTTTTATTGATGTGCAGGCGGATGTTTTAGGTGTTGTATTGGCCTTACGTATGTATGGTGACCTTAAGTTTATGGATTATAATATGAACTCTTTAACTGGGTAAGGATTTGGTTTTATGTGGATTTAAGTCCTAATTAATTATTTTGTCCTTTGAAAAGTGTTGCCAGTGTATTGGCCCTTCTGCAGAACTATCAGGAGTATATGATGGATGAAAGGAAGCTGAAAGATGGATGAAAGGCAGATGAAAGCAAGCTGAGGTTCTCTTTATGTTTGACGCTGTTACTAGAGTTTTCCTATTTTGATGGATGTTATAGAAATAATTTTCTCCCTCTGTGACTCAAGCATCAAGTAGACACTTCTCACTTCTGTCATTACTAAAATACATGCTTATCTAACAAACTCCATTGAGGCAAATACTTCAGAAGGCATCTCTTTTTTTTCCTTTGTCTTCCTGTTTTTTCACTGTTTGTCCACTGACTGGATTTTAATTCAGTTGTCAGCAGTGACATTTTGACACCTTCTGTAGGGTCTCTGGTAACATTTGTAGAATGTATTGCTTTGGTGTGATCCCTGGTGGCTGGGTGCAAATGTTGGAAATGACTGTTCAAGCATGTTCTGAGTAATGGTTTGGCGTATCTCTGGAAATGTGCTATTGCTTCAGTGATTTATCAAGACCTATCTCTGAATCATACGGATAACAAAAGTGATGTCACTGTTAGTCGTATGCCTGTTCACAGAGCAGAAATTCCGAATACATATTTCTGTTATTATATCTGGTTTATCATACCTGCATACCCACAGATGTGAACAAGCTTGTTTTCTTTGCAGATGCTGTTAGAGAAGTTAGGAAGTACTCAGCTGTTCATGTGATGGAAAAGGCTGTAAATGTCAATGCCAATGCCTTTGATCATATTCAGATGAAACTCTTCCGATCGCAAAGAAACCTCTATATCTCAGGTTTTTCCTTATTTCTTTGGCTGTAAGTATAACTTTAAAAATTCTGTATATTATGTTTCTTACAGGAACTATCTCACAAGGTAATACAACTGTAGAAAAGAACAGAAGGACGATTTCAGGAGATTAAAGAATTAAGTGTGAACAGATTGGCTATGAGTCAAGTAGGATCAGGGAAAATAATATCTTAACAATGTTTGAAGGTTGGAAGGATATGTGAGCAACATGTGGAAGTAAACATTTTGAATGTTTGAGAAAACATGTCTTTTGCAGGAGAAGTTTCTTCAGGGAATACTCATTTCCTTCCTTAAACTTGCGCCCTATGTTTTGTTTGTTTTGAACATGGAAAACTGGAATTTAAAAAAAACTTCAATAACTAAGGTACTGATAAAATAATGTGTTGCAGGCTGGTATTAATTGCATCCTGCTGTGTTAAGAAGCAAAGCTTGAGTCTGACTTGAAGCGCTTCATCTAAAGCTTGAAGTTAGGAACTGTAGGAAAATGTTCTGGCTTCTGAGAAAGTTTCAGATATTACTTCAGGTCAAGCATTTTGTGGCAACTGGCCTACTATGATATTATGATCTTAAGTGCGGTATCCCTTTCAGGATGTTTAAACACAGCTAATAAAACAGGGTAACATAAAGGACAGTCCTGTACCGCCCAGCAGTAGCAGCCAGGACTACCAGTGAATCTTCACAGTAGCCACACATCATCTCAGTTGGGCGAGGAGCATGTGAACTAATTGGACACAGATAATGTGAATGAGTGGAAACACACATGTTGGTCAGACAATTTTATATCTGGAAAAACATTTGGCAAGGAATGCTGGCCCTCTTCTGAATTCCTTCAGTAAGCTGCTTGACATTGCCTAGATATGCAAGACAGATGCGTGGAATCGGAGATTTCCAACAAACTTCTTCCCCTTAGAGTGATGTATCACCATTTTAGCTGATGATTAATGATCATTGTACATAAAGAAGCATCAAGGAAAAATTCCTACAAAACTTGAGCAGGAAAACCTTGGAAAAAACAAAGGTCGCTGTAGCCCTGCACAATAGTGATAGGAATACATCATGTTCTTTGTCTTCCTTCAGAAAGGTTAAGTAAATATGCAGAAATGTGTGTTTGATCTCTGCTTCAAGAGAGGAAAAGCTGGATTGTGTCCTATGCTAGACTTGAAAGCTGGTCTCCCAGGACCCTACTCCCACTCAGCTTTTAAGGAAGAGAACTTGTCAGGTGGCCCTAATAGATTTTTATTGTGCATAAAAGTTCTGCTCTTGAAGAGGTTTGCTTAAGGCCTTTTTTGGACTACTGGCCTTTCACCAAGATTTAGAAGAAATTCCTATTTCTTCAGTAGTGGCTAGATCGAAGGGCTTTTTGTAGTAGAGCTATTTTGCTTATCCATTAGACAGGCATGATGTCTATCAGAGGAGGAGGAAAAAGTGCTCCTTGAATTGCCTTAACTTGGCTGAGTGACAGTAGTATCAGTGTAGAATAAGACCACATGTAGGCACAAATGGGTATTTGGATGCCCCTAGTTCCTTCTTTGGGTCAGTTTTGGTTCATTTTAGCACATCAGTCAATAGGAGAATTCCAGAAGAATGGTAGATAGAGATTCCCAAAATGGAGGAGGCTGGAAGCTTGTCAGTTCTGGCAACACAACAAAAGCTCATTTCCATCTGCAGTTCAGCAATTGCAGAACACTGGCTACAGGTGAGGAAAATGACCTCTCAGTGGAGGTGTTGATTCCAGCTGAGCCTTCACCCACCAGCTGTCTGCACAGAAAAGAGGAGGGTTGTAGTTACCAGAGGCTGTCCCCTGGGTGGGACAGAGGCATCCATCTGCTAATTTGATGATCTCTTGGGAGACGTGGAGAGCCTGACAAGGCTTGTCTGGCCCTCTGTTATCCCATGCTGAACCAGAGAGGGATGAGAAGGGCTGAAAATGAAAGGAACGCTAAGGAAAATATGGGCCCACTGCTCAGTGGGCAGGGGACCAAATGATAAAGGATATGGAAAAGAATGAGACACTCGTTACCAACCTTGCATTGTGTCTTAGTAAGGACTGCTGTTTGGCCTCCCAATTCTCTGAGCCTGCTAGGAGAGCCAGTGGGAAATGTTAACATTGCCCACAGTAGTGGAAGGTGCTGCTAGGGAGTACTTAAACAGATTGGGCATAGACGAGTCCGTGACATCCTAGGATGGGATGCACCCTTGCGTGCAGAGGGAGTTGGCCAATGTCATTGCAAGGCCCTACTCTGTAATCTTTGAAAGATCATGATGATGAAGGGAGGATCCTGGTGACTGCAAAAAGGCGAACATTGCACCTGTCTTCAAGAAGGACAAAAAGCAGGTTGTAGAGAACTAGAGACTAAGCATCCTCGTCTCAGTCCCTGGAAAGGTTATAGAGCAAATCTTACTCAAAGCCATTTCCAGGGACATGAAGAATACAATGACTTGGACCAGCCAGTGCAGATTTACTGAGGAGAGGTGGTGCTTGATCATCCCTGTTGCCTTCTGCCATGAGATGACTGACTGTGTGGATGAAGGTCAGAGCAGTGGATTTTTTGTGCCTTTAGCAAAGCCTGTGATGTAGTCTGTTGTGGTATCCCGGTAGCCTAACTGTGGAGGGATGTGGGCTGGAGAAGTAGAGAAAGAAGTGGGTGGAAAATTCCCTGGGACTTTGGGCTCAGAGGATAATGGTAACGCAGATTCCAGCTGGTGCCCCTCAGGGACTGGTACAGGGCTCAATAATGTTGAATGTCCTTATTGACAACCTGGGTGATGGGATTGAATGTGCTCTCAGCAAGTTTGCAGGCAGTACCAAGTGGGAGTGGTTGATACCTTGGAGGGCAGAGCTGCTGTACAGAGAGAGCTAGACAGGTTGGAGAAATGTGCTGCCAGAAATCTCATGAAGTTCAACAAAGGCAAATGCAAATTCCAACATCTTGTAGGATAACCCTGCACAGCATCCAGGTTGAGGGCTGGCTGACTGAGTAGAAAACAGTTTTGCAGCACAGGACATGGGGATCTTGGTAGACAGTCAGTAATGTATTGAGCTGTAATAGCAAGAGTGTAGCCAGCAGATCAACAGAAGTGGTTATTCCTTTCTTATCTAGCATGTGTGGTACTGCAGCTGCAGGATGATGTCCAGTTTTGACTCCCCAGAATACTGGAGTACTTCAATGGGGTACCAAGAAGGTTGGGAGCTGAAACATGTGACCTGTGAGGAGGGGATAAGGGAGCTTGGCTTCAGCTAGAAAAAAAGAAGACACTGAAGGGGAAATCCTGTTGCTTTCTACAGCTATGTAGTGGTTGGATGTAGAGAAGATGAAGCCAGCTCTTCTCAGGAAGAACAGGAATGACAGAGGCAATAGGCCAGGAACCTGGGAAATTCTGACTTGTGATAAGAAATGCTTTTTCTGCTATCGAGAACAGTCAAACGCTGGAACAAGGACCCTGAAAGATGGTAGAATCTCCGTCGTTAGAGACAGTGCAAACTCAACTGGGCAAGCCTCTGAGCAATCTGCTCTACCTGTTCTTGCTTTGGGCAGGAGCAGGGACATGATGACCTCTGGAGGCCCCTTTGAACCTACATGATTCTGTGATTCTGTTTCAGTAACAATGTTTTACTGACTCCTGACTGCTGCATCCATAGATTAATAAGCAACACTAAAACATGCTAACCCTTGGAAAAGTAGTGACATGGAGACCTTAACTTTTTTTTTTTTATTAAAACAAAAAAAAGTAAGAAAATGAGCTTTCAATGAAAAAGCAGTGAGGAAGGCTTACCTTGAAAACCAAAAGTTCTATTAATACACTTTAGTTATGAAAAAGCCAATTACTTGCATTTTCAAATTTCTTATGAAGAACAGCTGCATAGTTGTATTACAGGAATTAATTTAATTCAGTGTTGCTTTGGCCTTTCCTTGATTCAGCAACATACTGCTTTGAAAGACTCCAACATGAATAATTAAAGTAGAGTCACACAAGGAGGCAATCACTAGATCAGATCAAGGGAGGTGTTTGCAAGCTTAGATTTGAGGTGCCATATGAGTGCTGACATTTATGCAGGTTCTGATTTATACGGTATTGACAGAGCACTTTGAAGATTAGTATACTCACATTGCTGATTTTGTTCTTGTAAGGCCTTTTATAAAGCTGTGTTGGTTTGGGGTTTTTTTTGCATTGTACTCATTGCCACAACATATTCCTTGGGTGTTGTATTCAGAGATGCATCCTGTTTAAAACACTAGGTCATGTAAGTGTATTCAGGCTTTAAGAAAGCAGGTCTCTGATCCCATAATGGCTGTGGGGTTTTGGGAGGAGGGAGGTTCCGCATCAGGTAAAAATCAGATTTTTGATGGATGAAAATCTTTTCAGTCTCTTAATTAATATTTGTCATCGATGGGCCTGGAAATTTCCTTTCAGGTGCTTACACAGTCCTCTTGTGGTTTTGTCTTCACATATAATGCAGAGAGAGAGAGAAAAGGGTTTGTTTTGGTTTGTGTGTTTTCATTTTGTTTGTTTTAAATTTGTGTTGTGAATTACTCTGCTGTTCACTGTGTTTCTTCACCAGTGTATTGAGGCGTACTGTTACCCTTCTTACTCAGCTGGCAAAAGGAATGGCATCTCATGCAGCTCTGGAAACACAAGTAAACGATGCTACTGAAGCAGCCAAAAAATACATGTCTGAGAATGAAAGGCTGCAAGAGGTATCTTTGAACTTTTTTAGTTATTTTCTTATACAGCAAGTAGTTAGTACAAAGTACTCTGGGATGGTTTACCACTGACTAATGTTTGTTGTTTTTTTTTTTTCTGGTGGAAAAAGGAAGAACAATGTTCTTACAATATGTAATTCAGAATTCTGAATACAAATTTCAGTAGCACTTTATTAACAAAGGAGACTGAAGTAATCCAAATAAATGAATTTCTGTCTTTCCAGTACAAATTTCATGCAATTAGTAATACATTCTTAAAATATCTCTTTGAATTTAATCATAGCAAGAGGGAGACACTGATTTTATTCTTTTTATCCTAAAGAGTTGGCTGTTTAGGTCAGATCTATAGCAGTCCGGTACAGAAAAGCCTACAATATAGCTGTTCTCGTGCTGGCTGTTTCTTCTGCACAAGATTTGCTTCAGTCCTGAAATGTCTTATCTAACTTGCAAAATTGGCCTTTTGTATTTTGTATTCTTGCATCTGTTTTTATGGTGGGTCAGCCAATTTCCTAATACCTTCCTTTCTCAGTAAAACACTGCTGTAGTATTAATGGAAATACTACCAAAATTTTCCTACTTAAAAGAAGTGCCAATGGATCAAAGATGTGTTATTGTTATGAGAAGAATGGAGAAAATTAAGTTACCGTTTGTCTGTTGTGGTTCAATATGCAGTTGTATGCAGAGGGGGAAGTCAGCAAAGATAATGAAGATAAATGTACGAAATCTTTCCTCATAATTGGTTAGTTTGACTTCTATTGGAAGAGACTGAACCGTAAGCTTCGGTCTGGCACATTGTCAAAACAAAACTCACTACAGGTGTGTACAGGTTTTCTTTCAGTTTGTTGAGAGCAGAGTCTATGGTTACCAGCACTGTAATTTTTTTGTAATACATCTTCAGAGAGAACAGACTCTGGACAAAAAATACTGGGAAGGACACACAAAATCCAGTTGTTTGAGAGGTGTCTTAAAACGAGGATCACTAGAGTGCGTATTAGGTATTTCCCAAGTACGAAATTATTCCAAAATTTTGGGATTTGGTATGTTGTCAAAATGATCCAGACTCCCTTCCTCAGTCATGGAATTTGTCTCTTTACTGCATACTGGTACTTTTTTTTTCCTCTCGCTGTCTTGTTGGGATTTGGCCAAAAGTCCTCTTTTTATTCTGCTTTCACATTCTCTTAGCAACACATTCTCTTAGCTGCTTGTAAGCAAAAGCCAGAAACTGGAAACGGCATTGCTGTCTGTTCCTGTTCGTGTTTGATTGCACAATTTGCAAAAACCGTGGTAGCTCCAGGTACAGCCAGCACGCGGTGGCTGGATCTTCATTGTGCTGGAGAGGCAAAGTGTGCAGAATTGGTTCATTTGCACTTTATAGAGGTACTATGACTTAATTTCCTCTGTGGCTTGGCCCTTGCATTTGTGTTCATTTACAAGCTGCTTCCTTCCACCATTGGAGAGAGGCAAGAGCAATTGCACACAGGGCACTGGCTGTGAGTATAAATACTGTAAGTGTACTCCAGTGTGTTAGGTGTGTGCTGTCTCTTGTTCAGCGGCTCCATGGAGCACAGCACTTAAGATAAAAATTGACAGAAATAACTATTTTTGTATTAATAGAGGTGAACACAAAGTAAAGGAGGCAATTCATAGCCGATTTCATGACAAATTGGCTGTGGTTTTGTTACCAGCGGTCAAATATAATTTCTGCTCTTTGGTTAAATTGTTTCTGGAAAATTTTCTTCAACTCCTTTATTCGGGTTGTTTACCAGTGTTTAGAAACAGTTCTTATTGTTCTTCCTAGAGTAATCTTTCCCCTCTGTTCCCACCGGTGCCCAGTAAGCTCTGATATCACAAGTTTGTCTAACACTGTTCATCTCAGTTGTTCAGCTTTTCTTTTTCCCATTAGACATTTATGACTACTTTTGCCATTTTCATGACCGAGATGATGCTAGGTTGGATAACAGAGGCTATATGAGTAAAGGGTCTAATTATGGGGTCTAACCCTTAACATATAATACTTTAAGCCATCAATACTAATTGCCTTAATGATAAGAGTGTGCATTAAGTATAGTAGTGCCAACATTTTTAGAGTACAAGGAGTATACTGCTGTTGTGTCTAGTACTTACAGGGCTCTTCCTGAAACCTTTCCTAGTTTTTTTTCTTAATTTCAGTAGAAGTCGAATCTGAGTATTGAGGTATTCTAAAGACTGAAGAAGTAGCTGCAAACCTACAAGGAGCGATTTGTGATATATTACATGACTTGAATCAGAATAACTTATTAGAAAAAGTTGCACATAAACATGGCAGTGTTCTGTCACTTGCAGTCCTGGTGTTAGTCTTCTGGAAAAGCCATTTATAACCTCACACAAATTGTGGGCTTGATGCAGAGATACAAAGTACTCTTACATGGGAGGTGATGCCATACTATTACAAGTATACCATTACTATCAACTTAAAACATTGAGGGGTTTTGGTTTTGTTTTTTTCCTGGAATGAGTGTCTGCCTGTGTCATGTCGGCATTTGATAAAACGTGTCACCTTGAAAGATCAAGGCTGACGTTCTCTGGAGGTTTGGCGTTAATGTCAGACAAATTTAAACAAAATTATTTGAAGCAACTGTGTTTTATAATAGGCCTTGAGTGAAAAAGGAAGTGGTAAAGAGTCATTGGAAGTAACTGATGAGAAGTTGAAGAAGGAAGTTGAACGTTTGAAAACAGAACTACAGAAGACCTCAAATGGTAAGTATTGGTTAGGACTTCTTTGCAGTTAAGAAGATTATTTCAACACTGGATGTCAAAAGTTTATTCTAGGCATAGCATTAATTAACTTCATCAGAACACTTGGATTGGGGCTTTTTCACATTTGACTAGGAACTGGAAAAACATGCTGTTGGCATTCCCATATTTTAGTAAATGTTTTCATTATAGAAACATATGTGATGTAATTTGAATAACTTGGTTGCACTATAATTATTAACAAATTGAGCTATCTATTTAAGTGGTGTTGGCTCATCTTCATCAATGACATGACCAAGATATGGAACCAATTGCAGGTTGCTTATAGGCCTCAGACTGATCTTCCATGTCATATATATCAGCCGCTCTTCCTGTATAAAATGGGGAAGTATGTTGTTGAGGTTTTTTCTATAAAGTAGGGTTTTGATCAGCTAGCAGGAAAGGCCTTGACTGCTATTCTAAATTTATGTATCTCCTGCAGCAGAGGTGTTGGCTTTTATTACTGTAATATTTCTTTTTTGGTCTACAATGAAACATGCCTTGCGGTTTGTAACATAATACTTTCGTTAGCAGCTTCCGTGTTTAGGTTGTCAAAACTGCTTTCTTGGCAACCCAAATTAAGATAGAAGCAGATTTTACCTGTTTGATTCTGTCTTGCTGGGATCTATCAAGGTGTGTGATGCTTATGAACACACACTCATCTGAAATTAGTGTTTAAGATAACACTGCCTGTGACCTTGCAAGCATTAATCAGATGTTCAGACTGTAACAAAATACAGATTTTCGTGGTACCAGATAGCATGTTGTCATCAAAACATAACCCTGCTTTCATATTGCATGTCACTGCTACAAAGCTCTATAAATAACAACAAATGTTTCATGAATCATTTTTCATTGTCAACTGGGAAGACAAACAAGAACTGTAGAACAGCTGTTTTCAGCTGGACTAGAGGCAACAAGAGTCTTTAAATAGCAGGTCTCATTAGTTCACATTCTCAGGCACGTTTGATTGTGGGTTTTCCCTCTCCTGCTGTTTTCTTAAAGAAAGAGGGGAAAACTGCCTTTGAAGTGACAGGATCAATGAAAAACTAAAATGCATATGTTTTATTTAAACTAACTGGTGGTATGTAACACTAATATAATGTAAGCTTTTCAGTCAGGAATGCTAGAGAAAGCTAAGGAATAAATAGGTTTACCTCATGCTGCTTCAGCTGCATTCTCCCTGTGGGCTGTTGTCCATCCAAAAGATGTATAACAAAAGACTCAAGCATGCCTTAATTTAGGAGGAGAGAAGGGGAGAGGGGCTTTTTAAGGAATGAATAGGAAAATATTTACAACCCTTCCCCTAATGCTGTCCCCCTCATTGCCAAAACATGGTTACCTTAATTTCCATCGTCAGCTAGATGGTCGTAAGGTATGTCTATCTTACTTTTTGTAAATTTTCTTATACATTGTTTTGAGCAAATTGATAGCCAGAAAGCTTAAAGTACTTGATAATAAACACACTGTAGACACAGCTTTCTATGGAGTGTTAGAAATTTAGTGTGAACTGAGTTTACTTTTTTCTTTTGAAACTTTTGCAACTAAGCAGGTGAATGTCGAGTTTCATGCTCACTAGGTATGAGCTATGCATTATACAAAATCAAAATTGAGATTGAAACGCTTGTTTTAACACTCTTAACAATTTGTTGCATGCCACTTATGCATGGTGATAGGGTGATATGGTACTTTATATTAGGCCACGTGGCACCCAGGAGGATTCCTAAATATAAGTCTGCTTCGCATGTAAGTAATGCAGTTTAGTATCAGATTAGTGCTGTGACTTCAGGGGAGATCCACATTTTCTGTAAGTTTGATCCAATATTTACAACTTCTGGCAGAGAAAATACTGTATGTCTCCTCTTTCTGAAATTCTCACTGAAATTATAGTGTAGACTGTGATTATTGCAGACTGACAAGAGACTCATCACTAGTTCTTCAGGTTCCTACCTTTTACAGGAAATGCAGTCTGCCTTATTTGTTTGCCCACTTAACTGTAAGTGAAAACCTAAGTTAAAAAGACATTTTGCCACTTAGTGTGCTCTGGGCAGGTGAAGAGGAAGAATGAAAATACAAGACAGACTGAGTAGTGAAATCACAAAAGTCTGAGGAAAGGTTGGAAATGAGTGACAAAGACTTCAGCCAAATTTTTCTTTTCAGACTTGACTTTTCCATCCCCCTTGATGCCCTTTTTCACTTTATTGTGGAAGTGAAGGAAAGGGGGCTACACTAGCTTATTGCATATTCACATACTGGGGGCTTTATAGGCATCCAGCAGTGGGGCTAGCACTTCCAGGGTCTAAATCCATTTTTAGCATACCTGGACATGTAATAACATGACTGTTTAGAAACCTTCTGAGGTGATATTTTATTGATACACTTGTATATTATGAAAAAGTCTTACTGATACCTAGAAATAAATATACATACTCCTAGCAGCACCCAGCATAGATGTGAGAATGTTTCTCCTGCTACACATTAGATGTATTTCTAACAAAATATTAATTCAGATAATTAAAGACTCTCAGTATGGCTGCCAGTCTCAGACCTAAAGGAATTTTCTGGGGAAAGAAGACATGCCGTGTTATTGTTTCATTTTGATAGTTTTGAAAATTATCCAAAAAGCTACAATAAAGCAAACTATCTGCAACTGGACATGAGGTCAGAGTCTTGGAGAAGTTTCACAGAGCAGCTGTCCTTACAGCAGTCCTTCAGGTGGGGGTAGAAACGGGACTTTTGGTGCGTGAGCTTTCTGTTCTTGCTCACAGATTCTATGTTGTGGAAATGCTGATGTGTGAAATGTCCATTTGTTATTATGGGACCCTTTGGGCAGGAGGGAGACTTCTGCACTACTGTTCTGTTTCGCCTTCTGCCTCGGGTAATTTTTTTTTGTGATACTGTCATAGTGTATAATAAAGACTACAGCTTCATTTACACAACAGAAATTTATACAGAACAACTAGTATTGATCAAGTCTTGCATCAGAACACACTGGTGGCAGACTTCTGTCCAGCTCGTTGACCCCTCACTCTTCTAACAACATTTCATGGCAAATGACAAGCACCTAAAGCTTCTGCCTGCATCTGACAGAGCATGATGGGCATCGCAGTTCCCAGCACTGGTGCGCAGTTACTGAGCTGTGACTTTATGGCATCTTTGAGCTGAGCCTGTAGCACCACATTGAGACAAAACTCAAAGACCACTTCTTTGTCTCTGCCATTAGGATTTTACTTTGCGAAGAAATGACTTGCCATAGTCATTTAGGTGCTTTTGAACTTTAGTTCAGCTTTTTCTGAAAAGACTCTATTTATATATTGTTGTCATAGGCATACAGTAGGGCAGGAGGAAATTCTGATGAAACTTCCATGCATCCTTTAATTAGGTTTGTTTTGTGTACAGAATGTGTCACGAGCACTTTTTGTTTCATGGTTGCATAGTGTTATAGGAGACAGTAAGAGAGGAACAATTCATGTGAGGGGCTGGTTTGGAAATAGTTTTTAATTGTTGACTGTTCTAGAAAGAATGCGTGTACAGATGTAGAACTCTCACTTGAATGCTAAGAATATTACGTGTTAGGAAGACGTGAACAATACGGACATCGGGATACGTTTCATATAATAGAACTGTTGCTTCCAGGGAGAGTTCAGCTCGGCTTGTGTGTGGTGAGGCAGGCTAGGGCCATGTATGAAAATTAGATTTATGTTGAGTTCCACTGAAGCACTCCAGTTCTTAAAAACAAACAATTAAACAAAACAAACAACAACAAAAAACCTTTCAGCTTTCTTTCGTGAACTGGGAATAGGGGATACAAGTTAAGAGTCGGCCACAGTCTTGTGTTATTTAGGCAATGGCAGAGAGAGGTTTAAAAACAAAGTCCATCTTACTTAACCTTACTTTTTAACTGTGAGGTCATAACCTTGGTGTGAGCCGTTGCATAATGTCATATGCCACAAGAGTTGATATTCGTATTTGTTGATTTGAAGGGATGGCACTGCATACAGCAAGCATGGTTTTGTTACACAGGGCCGTTTATGCCATTTGATGCTGTAACATCTCTTTTGTAACAAAATTTAATTTGAGGTTATGAGAGGTACTTGGAACGAATTTGTGTGTGTTTTTCTTTTTTTTTTTTGGCCCTGCGTTCTCTTTTTAAACTTCTTCTGACCATTACACCTTAAGAAGAGAATTCAGAATTAGTATGGAATTACTTGACTGGGGTTGTGTTCCAAGCTTTATAGCGTATTTGTTGGCAAACCTCTTGTCCCGTCAGTGCCTAAATTCTTAAATGTGAATAGCTCTTTCTCAACTTGAAGACTCTTGAAAGAGAAAGATCTTTCTTAGTCTTAAACTAGTCCAAACCATTTGGGTTTTAGACTGGTATTGTGAGCAATGCTAATTTAAGTTCCAGATCGTTTCCTTAGTAGCAAGCACTGTAACTCAAGTGATTTAGTCAGACCAGGACTAGCAGTTGTGCAGGGAAATGCTCAAAGAATCATTGGTTGCTTTTGTTGTTGTTTGGTTTTGTTTTACTGTTCGGTTCTCCATCCATGCTAAAATGAGAAGATAATATAAATGCTACAGCTGCTGGGCTGTGGTAACCTCTTCAGAGCAATTTTATTCCTCATCCTTCTTCAACTTAAGAGAAATCCGAAGTAAACTATCTTTCCTGGAACAGGATACAGAGAATGTGGTAAGGGAAGGACAAGTTCTCTACTTCTCCCAGACTGTACACGTTACATAGGAATAAAGTTTTCCATGTCTTCAGTTGATACATTGCCCTAAGAATATTTTGATTTTTCTTTGAAGAGAGGGAGAAGGAATGAAAAAGGATAGCCCACCTTTCACAGTACTGAAGCTGGATTCCAGTTTGGGGACTTACTGACTATACCTCTCGTTAGTTGCAATAACACAGAAGCAGCATTCTCGCCTCTGCCTGTTCATGCATTTACTTGGTAGGAACAATCAGCTGTTGGGTTTTGCTTGCTGCTTGTCCAGATGTTCTGTCTCCTGGAAAGTAACAGGCCAGATGGAAGCCAGAAATAATTACTGGCTGTATTGTGCACACAAAAGATCTCCTGTTTTTTGCTGGATCACTGTCCATATGACACGATTCATATGACAAACAATATACCTGTACGATCAACTTGACTGCCCTGTGGTGTTCATGCAATGGCAAAATAGTTGAGCAGTGATGTGTGGATGGTGTCTGTTGGACAAGAAGGCATCCAGAGAAGTTGGCACGCTAGGGAATTCATGTTGTCAAAGATATGATGCTTTTTTTTTTTTTTTTAATTATTATTGTGTGACCCCAACAGGAATGAGTCTGGGTTTGGTTGGATGGTGTAGGTTTTGGGTTTTGTGGGGGTTTTTTGTTGTTTGTTTTGGTTTGTGGTTTTTTGTGGTGGTGTGTTTTGGTCTTTTGGGTTTTTTGGGGTTGTTTGGTTTTGGGGTTTTTTTAGGTTGTTTTTTTTTTTGTCCGTAGCCAAAACAGGTGGAGAGGACAATCTGTTCTTTGCTTTTTCTTCTTTTAGGGTTAGGTGAGGTATTCCTGTCACACATCTGTTTTGGTCAAAACATTGTAACAATGCAGCAGCTTGTTTGCTTTCTTGCTTTGCAGATACTTTTAGATATTTGGTCATGTTTTAAAGATACAGTAGTTTTTAGTTGCAACTAAAGTACTGTGCTGCTGCTTGTAAACAGCTAAATAGTATCCGTAAAGTTAAGTTACAACTTCTGCAGAAATAAGATATTGTTAATTTTTACGGTAATTATGTGCAAGAATGTTTAAACAAAGGCTAAATCTAGCTTTCTAATTAGCAGATTCTTGAAGAGGTGAAATGACGTATGCATGTGGTTTTTGCATACAACTTAAAATACAGAAGCTTATAAAATTGTCACAAGTTTATTTTGGAGTGATTTCCAAAGTTTACTGTTGAATGTTTTAAGCAATAGGAAGATCAGAGAAGAGAGTAAGTGCAATGGGTTTTATCTTGTCAGATGTATGGAAATCTTAGTTATTCCAAATACCAAAACCTTTAAAACATTTTTTGCGTTAAAGGATGAAGGATATCTGTGTAAGAGTATGGAAATGAGAGAAAGGATGTGAAGAGGTGGGATGAATTTTTGACCATGTTGGAATCAATAGACATAAGTGAAATTAACTTCTGTACACCAGAATTTCAGACTAGGTAAAAGTCCTGTTATTGGAAAATCACTTGCAGACTTTAAAAATGAGAATCATTAATTTGTATGTACAGATTCAAAATCAATTAAAAATTGTAGAAAAGCTAGGGATGGAGTGTTCCTTTTTGCTTGTAGAAGAGTGGTCAAATCTCTTGTGTCCTGATCTTTTGAGAACAGGCTCTTACAGAGGTGCTGCAATTCTTAGAGGTGTCTTAGAGGTCCCTGGGAAAGAACAGCCTGTCTCAGGCAGCTCCGTGTCGAAGGATAGATCCACATTTTTGGAACAAGGAAAATTGTAAATGTTTCTTTTTTTGTTTGTACTGTTGAGATTTGTTTCTTAAATATGGCTATGTGAGGCAGCCTTATAGGTTGTTAACGTTTCTCTCTTTTAGCATGAATAAATGAAGTTTTAGGGTATGCTTGTGCTGCTACACCAGAAAAATAGATTAAGGTACCTGAGATACCTATAGCAGAGGAATATAAAAATGTCTAAATGACCTTACTTGGATACTTACCTGACAGTTTAGGAGTAATGGCTTTGTGAAACTTTATGCTGATTTGCTCTGCATTGCAAATTAGCCACTACAGAATCCTGGGCAGTTTTGTACTGCAGCATAGACATGCTCTTCATTTATTGCTGTTGAGATTGCAAGTAGAGCAATGATGACTTTTTCTCGTGTAAAAAAAACCCATTCGGAGTTGTCTGTCTTATCACCACCATTTCTGCCTTCTCATCTGTAAAGTGATGCTTCTAATGAATTAACTCATGCATAGTAGAATACATAACAGGGTAAAAAGCAGGGGGGGTCTGTGCTCCCATAATAATATATTATCTCTCTATTTCCCACACACACACACATTTTATAGACTGCTTCAGTTGCTTTGCTAAAATCTTGCCTAGTGTTTGAGTTCCCTCTTTGTTTTAAGGAGGCTGACAGTTCTGGGTTTGGGGTTGCAGAGTTTTGTTTTTTCTACACTGTCTTCTGCAATGTGACAGAACACTGTAGTCATCAGTAACTTGTCACCTTTGTCAACAGTTTACTGATCTTGCCCTTACCTTTCTTACAGCCCCTTCCTGTTCCTTGTGCTGCTCTTCCTGAACACAAGGCATTCTCTTCCCCCTCCCTGTCCTGCACATCTCTTTCTGTGTCCATCCGTGATGCTCAGTTTTAAATTTAAGGGGTTTGTTTTGTTTGGTTTTTTTTTTTTTTTTTTAGAGGAAGGACTGTCTAGTGCAGTGGAGCCCTAATACATAACTAGGGCTCTGAGGAACTGCAGGAATACAAGTAATGATTAAAACACTATTTCTGATATTTTACAGCTCTCCATAAGGCAAATAATGAAGTGATTGCAGTTAAAAAGCAGTCTGAAGGCCTTAAAAGAGAATATGATCATCTGATGAAAGAATATGAACGGCTTCAGGTAGGTGGTTCTGGATCACTGTATGAGCACAATGTTCAGAAATTGTACCAGCGAAATTCTGCTTGCTGGGTATTTATTATGCAAGAGAATTCACCAAAATCTTTTACAGCATAAAGTTACAATGGGCAGCACTCCTTAAACTTAATAAAAACAGTAGAATTTTTTCTTTTTAAGGACTGGGCAGCAAAGCTATTAGCGTTTTCTTTTTTGCACTTCAGGTGACAAAGCTCAGGTCATCGTTAGACTCTATTTTGCTGTCACTTGGGAGATAAGATTCAGATAGTTTTGCATGTGATGACCAAACTGAAATCTTGTAAGAAAATGATAGGAGTAGTGTGTGTGGTATAGACATCATTTGTAAGAGTAATTTTGTTTGCTCTTTAAACATGGTTTTGCAATACTGGATTGTAAGTGTTGCAATACTGTTGATGCGCAAGAAAAAAAAAAAGAAACCAACAACAAACAGCCTAGACTAAAAACAGACTACTATAAAAATTCAAACTGAAGTACAATTTTTTTTAAAAAAGCAAGCAAAAGCTGAATTAGCAATTTGATTTGGTTTGAATATGCACATGGCTATAATACGTACAATATATACAGTAATTATCTCTGGTAGAACTGGAAGCCTTGCCTGTTCTTTAAGTTGTCTGACAGGTGTTTGTATGCTCCATGCCTAACATCTGTGTCAGAATTCAATGAAATTCAATAAAAATGGAAGTTAACCTGTCTTGGGAGAAAATATATGATTGATATGAAAACTATGGTGACGTGCTTTTCAAGAAGAGCTGTTTGCTGGTAGTGTGTTAATAAAATTTAAAAAAAATAAAGGACAAATTTGAGCTGGTTATAATCTTTTTCCTGTACCCTGTGAAGCCACTTACTGCTTCCCAGCCTCACCTTATGCTCTCACAGAGATTGCTCAACTGATCTCTGTGTTCAGATTAAGACCACCATGCATGTCCTGTCTTTGTTGTGGTTCCCTGTGTAATGACCCATAGGAGTCGTGCAGCATTTCTAACAGTCTTGTGGTCTAGAACACACATCCTTACAGTGTTCTGTGTTTATCTCTGAATGGGAAGAACAGAAGGTGCTAAGCACGCAGTAGGTGCTGCTCCAAAGGATAAGTCAGCTGATATCAGGAAATGTTTTCTGATGAGTTTGCTGCGCAGTTCTGCTGTACCATGAGCAGGGAGCAGCAGTGGGCTGCCTGGCTGCTACTGTACTGGGATCAGAAATGCAAATGTTACGTGGGGTGAGATGGATGGGACTGCAACTCTGAAGGGTACAACTGCAAGGGGGCAAAATGTGGCATCTGGAGTCAACAGTTTTCTAATATTGCCAAACATAAAATATTTTTAATCTGTCTCTTTTTCAGGAGAGTTTAAATGAAGCAGAAAACAAGAAAGAACTGTAGGTGCATCTAAGACTGATGGCATTGGTATGATTGCTTCAATGCGAAAAGTCCTGTGCTGTTCAGGTACCTGATGCAGATCTGAAACAGAACTTGATTTTTCTGAAAAATGGTCACTATTCAGATTCCTCTGGTGTATCTTGGTTGCCAAAAATATTCTGTGTTGCAAATAAAAAATTAAGTGGCTTACCCAGTTTACCATGGAGTTTGTCACTGCTCTTGTGAGGAGAAACTTGAAAATCATTCAGTTCCATCTGGAGCAACTTGACTGTTCTCCAAGCTTTTGCTTTCTGGAAGGGTAACAAATCATGCACCATTTGCTTGTAGCACTTCAGCGAGGCCGTATATCATGCTATATCACAAAAACACAATTACCTAAACCCCCTGTGCACCATCTGTTTAGAGTCTTCAAAAATTCAGGTACCAGTGGGTAGAAGACGCTGAAAGCTTTTCATCAGCCATTCCACTTCAGTGGAAAATTGAATGACAATCAAAAAAAAATAAAGAAGAAAAACTATTTCTAAATCCATTTCACTAGCTTGTGACTTTCACTTGGCCACATGGATGAGCGTATTTTAACAACATTTTGCATGCCTCTGGTTTATTTTTCTTTATTGGTTTATTTCAGTTTTCATAACCAAAGTGTGTGATCGGTTGGTATTAACATGCTGTATTTTTTTACATTGTTGACATGTTTACTCTGTATGTGCCACCTAACTTCTTTTGCCTTGCTAAGTAAAAATTCTTTTTAAATGTAGATAGTTGGGTTTGTTTTGTCTTGTTTTCATGGATACGATACCTCGAATAAATGTGCACTGTTTTGCATAAGCCCTTTCTGGCATTCAGAAAGTTGGTTTGAGTTTCTTTTTTGTTAGTTGGTTCCAGTTGATATTAGAAAGTTGGATATGTTTGCTGTATTAAAGGAATTGTTGAAGTTCATGAGTTTCTGGGTTTATTCATGTAAATCTCTCCCAATATGCAATCTCATCAGAGTTAATAGGCATATACATAAGGAACAAAATACACTTCTAACTTGATGTTTAACTTCTCCTGGAAATACAGCTTTCTTCATAGGGATAGTTTTGATTTATCCAGAAATAGAATTTGTTTAGTTTAGAATTTAAACATGGTATATTAAGTACTATACAGCATATTAACATAGCATATTAAATAAGAATGCTTATTTTTTAAAAAATAATTCATCCTTGCTGAAGTAGTACAGAATGTGTTCTTGGAGATTCTGCGGCACTGGAGATTTGTTTATTCATATCAAAACTTTCAGGAAAAGCTACATATTTTAATACCCACATACAGGTTTTGTGATGTAGTTGAATGGTTGAATGCTTTTTTTTTTTTTCTTTTCTTCCTCCTCCCCTTTTCTCCCTACCTCCCTTCTGAAATATGTAAGATTATGGCAGAATATTAACTACAATCTGATCTAAAGACTGTGGTTGGAAGCCTTATAGCAGAGGTGATGTGGCCCCTGGTGAAAATGATTTTGACACCCCTGCTTTAGAGGTATAACAGTAACTGCTGTTTTTAATAATAGAACTAAAAATTCACCTGTTTTTTTTCTTATTTTAAGGCCCAGAACAAAAGCAAATAAGAATTAGTATTTACTGTTGTTATCTACTCACTAAATTTCAAGCATTTCTTCTTATAATGCAAGTGAATAATTATGTAGATAAATTAGCAACTTAGAATGAAAGACGACATGCACTGGACTCTTCATCCCTAAAAACTTATCTTCCAAAAAATAACATGGGATGAAAAATGGATAGTTGTGATTGCACTGATACTATCAACATTTCTCTTTGCGAAGGAAGTCTGAACGCTTTACAGTAACACTTGCTGTGGGGCATGACTGAAGTGTGCAGGAGCGCACAGTGGGATGTCCTGCTCCCCCAGAAGCTGGAATCATGCCTGGTATTTTTACACATACGACATTCATTCAAGATGATGTATTTGCACGCTGTCCTGTGTAATTGCATCAGTCACCTCAGCCTGGCGGTGTCCTGTGGGCTGCGTGGAAGATTGGGATCCACTGGGTGAGAGACCGAGGAGACAACAGCTCCAAACAAAACACGCTGTAGATCAGGCTACAGAGGATGTTTCCTTAATTAAAAATTAGAGATTGCATAAAACTTGCAGACTTCCTACTTTGACTCCAGTCATTTCTTCTGTCATGTCTGCTATTTGTATCACTTACTGGATTTCCCTGTTGGGGTAGAACATGGTCATCAGCATTTTTCTGGTTGTCTGTTGTGGAGGGTCACACACGTTTCACTGAGTTGCATTATCACTTGCTCAGCTCTTTGGAGTCCCAGATGTGTCTACATAAAAATAATCTTTTGTTACTCAGACTGAAAATACTTTGTAATCTGTTTTGTAGAACTGTATTCTTGGAAAGAATGTGGGGGTTTTTTGTAAAATTAGAAGTCTAGTATATCTAGAAATTCCAGTAAATGGCAAGTCTTTCAGAATATTTTGCATTTGCATTGTTTCACAATACTTTATACTTGTTCAGAGCCTGCAGGAGTCTGGGTTCATCAACTTTAAGTACAGTTTTCTCATTAGTAATGCTTTAAGTTATGGTTGATATACAGGGAAAGAGTGAATCAGAATTTTATGTTTTTAACTCCTGATCTTTCAGGCTGTTTGGTCAGATTTTGGTTATATTTGCCCTGGTTTGTAGGAAAGAGCTGAAGAAAAAGTTAAATCTCCACTCATACTGATGGAATCAAAATTACTTCCTGTACTCATGTTTGACAGTTGATTTAATTCTAGTTATGTCTCCAGAAGTAAGAATTTAGAGCTCTTTAAATAATGTCAAAGTAATTGTCTGGTTGTTTGGAGCTTTTTTGCCTGTTTACAAAAGTAGGAATGTGCATTTTCAGTCCTTTGGAGAAGCATAGAAGAGAGCATTAATTCTAAAAATATTTCCACAGGTTTAACCAATAGCTTTCAAAACAATGATATGCATTTTCATGGTTTTTTCATAAACCCCATTTTCTGCTTTCCCTGCTTGTTCTCAAGAGCGAAGGTTCTGGTTTTCACTCAGCATTGAGAATAATATTTAAGTTTGGTTTTCCAATTGTGAAGTTATTGTGGAAGTATTGCATGGCTGCCTCCGTTTTCAAGTGTTTATTGAAATACTGAATTTCCTTTGTAAGCTCTTTGGGACACGAACCCTCATTTTGCCTTGCCTTTGGACAGTGCATATCCCTGTGGCAACTGTAATATGGGTCCCAATGCAACCTGATGTGAATCATTTTACAGACAAAGTTAAGCTGGCAAATGAGATCTCAGTTATGTCTTCCCAGTACTCTGTGTTGAATGTTGCTGTGGATGTTAATTGTGTAAGATCTAAAAACATAGTTCTGGAACTGAGCATCCCCAATTCAGGAATCGTGGAATATTTTATTTTCTATGATAAAACATAATACTTGTGTTTGGCTCTTGAGGCAATGTTCAAGTAGACATGGGTGTTGCAAGGTGTATTTGTGAGGAAAACAATAGAGTCCCTCTAGTTTTGTGTCCATCATTCTGAAATACAGTTGTGGTCCACAGCAAATTCCTGTTATTATCTGCAAGTCTGCCCTAAAATGTTGCCATTCCACCTCCAGCTTTGGGAGAGCTGAGTGGGGAGGGAGAGGCTGCATCCCTGCCGAGCAGCGCTGTACATGCTGGAGGAGTCCCTTCCAAACTCTGCTGAGATCATCTCAGTCTGCACCAACACAGCCAAGCCTGGGATGTCCCAATTGCCAAACACACTTGGGCGCATCAGGGTTTAGCGAGTGGGAGCTTACCCCTGACATGTAGTGCTGAGGGGGAGTTAGATCCTAGCGCTAGCATGTCTGTCGGAAGTGAGGAGGTGCCAAAGCCCGCTACTAGGAAAAATGAAAATGAGAAGCATCTCCCAAAACTCATTTGACTGGAAATGGGATACCAATTGCAGCTGTAATAAACTGCAGGTCTTGCAGAGATACTTTTAAGCCGTGACTCTGTAAGTCATAGCTTAAATTCTTTCCTTTATTCTGCTGCCTGAGATCAGACTGTCTGTGTAGTGTGATTGGGTTTTTACTCTTCTCTTTGAAGGCATAGCCAGAAGAGCAGTAGTTTCAGTGATAATTGTGTTTGTTGAGGTAGCTTAATACTTGCTTTCCTAGAAAGTGAGACAATGTTTTACATCCTACTGAGCCTGAGTTTTAAACCCATATTCCTGTGACAATGGAGGAAGAAACTAACTTGGCTGGGAAGGTGTTAAACTACTCCTTTCCTTATGAGTTTAAGACATGGTGCAGAACAGAGGCAATGTGAGAGGAAGGGAGGGACTGTTATTTTTGGCCAGTAGGGACAAAATTTTAGGCTTTGATTCTTCTCCAGACATGACTTAGGCATTTAGAGTTAAGGACTTGGGAACAGAGCATGCAGTGATATTTTATTCATGGACTTGGAAACAGGTTGTGTGCCCATCCTGGCTTGTTTATCTCGTACCAAGTACAAAATGAACGTGATCTGGGTAACAAATAATAAGGTAAACAAAAGGATTTAGAAGACTGATGTAGATTTCACGCTAACAAAACAAGAACAACAAAACAAAGCCTGCCTTCTAGCTTGAAGGATTTGTGTTCCAGGGGAAGGGAATGCTACATGGGGCAGCATCCTGAATGGGGTCAGCAACATCGCAGGATAGAAACTCGTTTCTGATTTCACATAGGTCTGTCTCTGTGTATAGGATCAATTCAGAGCCAGGGTTTGCATTCTTTATCCTCTTCCTCAAATAATTTTCAAACACTGGGAAGTGCATTGTGTTACACTGATGGAGCTTTTTTCTTGAAACCATTTGTCCTAAAACATGTCTACTTCTGTCCTGCCAATATGCATGGTCCTACAGAGTTCTCATCTGTACATCATCTGCTGATGATCCTACAGCATCTCATCACCTGAGATGCTGAACCTTGGAGTTCCATTCAGGCAGATGCCTGCTGCAGGAAAGGAATCTGCAAGGAGTGCGAGTTACAGCCAATGCAAATTCTTCCGATTGTAGTCTTCTTGTGTTAATTGCCATTTTCAGTATGACCTTATTTCTTCTTGATATCACTCAGTTTTCTTCTTAACTCCCAGTTATATGAATAATAAGATTATCATAGTTTTGTGGGTATTCTAGAAGAAAATAATATGTAATACACATCGAGTCCTAAGAAGTGAGTTTGTTTTAAGTGTAGGATGTCTGTTTGTTTCCTGCAGATGTTTTTGCTGTTATTCTTTGTTTTAATGATTAACCTAGGAACCATTCTTATTTTTAGAGTAATTTCACTTTGTGTTAATTTTATAACCTAAGAAGATGCTACCACAACAGCTTTTCAAAGTTAGATTTCAAAACTGCTTTTCATGCTACTCCATTTTTATCAGAAGTGGAGTCTAACTCAATAGATTACCCAGTTTTGATGCCAGCTCAGTTTTCTGTATGTACTTTAGTGTATGTCTAACTTAATTAAGCTACTCTTCTGTTTTCCAGTATTAATTTCATTTCCCTGTAGTATTATCTGCTAGGAAAAAAAAAAAAAGGCATTCCCACTCTGGAGTAACGTTTACATAAGCGCATTTTCCTTAAAACACAAAGTCGTACCACTAGATACAAACTCTCAGCTTTTACTCCCTCCAGTGCCATGCTCACAAGCCTCTACAAAATTTGGACTCAGTTGAGGAAGCCGGCTGTTTCCTTGCCTGATGTAACACGGCTCAGATCACAGCAGTTCAGCAGTTTACGTGGACATTTCTCACAGTACAGCAGCCAGGGATGCCCGTTGCAGAGTTAGGAAGCCTGAACTGTGTTACACTATGACATGTACTTTGACCAGGTAGCTTCTTTCCAGTTTAGCAATGCTGGCTTCAAAATGCCTAAAGTTAGGACTATACTAAAATGCTTTGAAACTAAGGCCATTGAGAACATCCATGACTGAGTAGTTCCTTCAACAAGTATTTTGCTTGATGCAGCACCCTCAGCACCTCTGGTGTTAGCTGAAACGTTGGCACTGATTCTGATTTCCAAACATCTCCTGGGGTGAGGAGGACACACGCTTCACTCCTGCAAGATCCTTGCTAGGTTGTCCTCCATGCGTAACATGGAAAAGCTGCAACATAGCCAGCAGTGCTCAGCATGAAAGGTTGACTTTTTCAGCCCCAGTCTTACCTCTAATCCTAAATTACAGCAGGGCTACCAAGAAGCTCATTCCCTCTGACCCTGCTTGGACAAACTAGAAGCTGCAACCTATCTTCTGTCATTTCAGGTGTGACACAAAGAGCCCACGGGCTCCAAACCACTTCTTCCGCCAATGTGGCTGGTTGAGCACAGTTTATCTGGCGTTTGTGTTTCCGTGTGAAGCCAGTTCCCAAAGCCAGGATCACGGGATGCAGCCGGGCTTTGGAGGCTGGGAGAAGGTCTCTGTGTGGGCCAGGCTGTGCGCGGGGGCCAGGCCCGTCTTGTGCCCTCAGGCTCGTCCCAACAGCGAGCACGTCCGCAGGCCGCGCTGGGCAGGTGGCTCCTCGGGGCTGGAGGGCGACGGGACCGTCCGTGCCGCGGGGCTGGCGTGCGTGCGGAGAGCCCCGCTCCGCGCCCGGGCTCGTTCCCAGAGCAACGCCCCTCAGCCCGCGCTGTCCGGGCGGCAATTCCCGGCCGCGGAATGCAGCCCCCCGGCCCCGAGGGGACGGGAGGGGACGGGGCGGGGAGTGGCGGCCGCCGCGGGGCTGGGAGGGTCGCTCCGGGGAGCGCCGGCCCGGGGCAGGGCTTGCGAGGGGGCCACCGGGGCCGGAGGGCGGACGGAGGCGTCGCCCGGGCCAGCCCGGAGCCGGCTCTCTCTGTTTCCCCGTAAATAAAGCTGCCGGCCGTATAAATGCCGCCGCGGCGGGGCCGGCTCGCCCTGCCCCACGCCGGAGAGCGGGCGCAGGTAGAGCCGTCGGCGGCCCCGGCGGAGCCGCAGCTTCAGGACGCGGACAGCGCTGCGCCGCGGGCCGGGCCGCGCCCTGCCGGAGGGTTCGCGGCCGGGGCGGGCGGGCCGGGCGGCGGGCCGCCAGGGGGTGCCGCGGGCGCTGCTCCCTGCCCTGCGCCTCAGGCGGGGCCATGGCAGCGGGCGAGCGGCCGGAGGAGCCGCTGGCGGAGCTCAGCCACTACGTGGTGGCGCGGCCCATCTACAGCGAGGCGGGCTTCCAGGAGGAGAACGAGCGGCGGCCGCCGCTGCCCCCCACGCTCCGCGAGCGGGCGCAGGCGGCCTGCAGGTGCGTGGCGGCGCCGGGGGCTGCGCGGGGCGCGGGGGGCGGCGAGGAGAGGCGGCGGGCGGCGGGGGACGCGCTGCCCGGGCGCCGGTGAACTCCACCCGCCGAGGGATGAAGTGGCCCGAGCAACGCCGGTCTGTCGATGGGTCGGTCTTGGCGTCCCTTCGCATCGAAGCGAGTGGACGCGGTCGCCCACGAGGCGCTTCTTTCAGCAGGCGGCACGTTTGTCGCCAGTGCCTGCCCCATCCCTGTCTGGAAGACGCGACCGTGCCAACCTCCGCCTGTCCAAATGTGCATTGCCCCAGCTGCTGTCAGCTGCGGCTTGGAGGGGGCTTTCCAGGTGCTGCCCCGTGGGGTACGTTTATCACTGTTTTCCTCGCAGATGTTCAAGAAAAAGGGCCTTTCAGATCACCAAATCCTTCCTGCCCATCCTGGAGTGGCTGCCCAGCTACCGGGTGAAAGAGTGGCTGATCAGGGACATCATCTCGGGGGTCAGCACCGGCCTCGTCGCCACCTTGCAAGGTAAAGCCGGGCACGTCGATTCTCGGGAGGTTTCTGTGAGGGAGCCCGCTGAACACAGGGGTGTTACGCAGGTGGAATTACAAATCTGAGACTTGTTATTTAATACTAGATATTAGGTATTATTTTTCAATAAATAATTGATGGATTTAATTTATTCTTTTTTTTTCTCTGCTTGGCTAGAAGATTTAAATTTCCTTTGATGTGCTATAAAGATATATTTAACTTTTTTTTTAAGCCTTTTACTCAAACAATATTAATTTTGATATTTAAAATTTTAATTACATTGCAATAGATCAGAAACGTCATGTGGTCTTATTTCTCTTTCTTGGTTATCCAAGCCTATAGCTCTCTTGAAGCTGCCTGCAAAAATCTAGTTATTGCTGCAAAATAATGCAAACTTGATATCTACCCTCCTTTAAAATTTGGCCCCTGAGATTGTTCAGGTATCTGCAGAAAACAACCCGAAGGAGATGGTGGAGCATCCACATTTTAAAAAATGATAAACTTGATAGATACTTTCAGTACATGGCTTGGAATATTAAGTTTTCTTTTTTCCTTATTCCATGTATTAGGAAAGCATTCAGTAGACGAACAAATAGAAAAGTGGCAGAAATAAGCAGAAAATAATTAAAATAAGCTGGTTAAGGAAGACTTAAAGGACAGAACCTTCTGCCCGAGGCAGCTGCTAAGGTCCTCTTTCAAAGACAAGATGAGCTATAACCCTGATGGAATCCAGCACATTCATTTTTTTTCATCTCAATAGTGTTCTCACACTATTTTCAGAAGTTTTCAGGACTGGGGGAGATTAGCTGTGTCAACCCCACTTTTTCTCTCAATGAAAATGAAGTGTTTGCACAAGGGGACAACGATACACACGCGGAATGAAGAAAGCAGTTCATGCATTCCTAATGAGCCACAAGTATTCCCCACTGTCTGTTCCCTTGGAGGTGCTAGGGAGGCTCAGACTGCCCAAAAAAAAAAGCATCACAAATTTCTGCCCCACGCAGAGAGTGGCCTGAGGAATAACGAAGTGATTTGTCCACAGCCCAGCAGAGAGTCTGTGTCAGAGCTGGAGGATCACTGCCGAAGGTAGTGCCACAGTTACAGGACTCGCCTGTCTTTTAAAAATGAACTCAGCTAGATGGGCTTTTCATATAACTTTCAACAGCTCTTGTGCTCTTACTGTAACCCCCTAATTTTTTTTATTTTACAGTGGGACCTGGTTTTCTCACAATTATATTCCACTTGTAAAGTTGATTTCTGAAATATATTGTTTGGTGTCCCACCTATGTATTAAAACAAACAAAGATAAAACAATGAAATTAGTTCAAATCTAAATCTAGGTGTAATTAAAAAAAAATCTGACATTTTAAATCATGTGATGTGGGGAAAATTGACCAAAATGTTTGCCAAAAAAGAGGCTTCTGGGATCTTGAAGTCCCTGCAGCCCCTAACTCCCAGCAACTGTGTGTGTTGCCTGCAGCCCTCCCACCAGTCACAGCAGAATGACCAGGACTTCAATTGTTCTGAGCTCTGAAAGGTTTCTGTGGTATCTTTGAAGATGAGTACTACAGAATACTACACCCTGCAGTGGGAGCTAACTGGGTTATGATACCGAAGACTTCTTGTTTGTTTGTTTGTTTGTTGGATTTGATGGCTTGAACAGGTATACAAGGGAAGATGATGTTAAGAATCAAAACTCTCAAATTTGTGTGATTTACTTTTGGGTTTTGAGTTTATAAGCTGATACTGAAAAAAAAAAAAAAACAACCTAGCCTGATTTTCAGAGGGCTGAACATAACTGAAGCATATTTGTACTTCAATAATTCAGAGTCTGCTTGAAATTTCTGTCTGTGATGGGAACACTTCACATATCCGTCTTTTCTCCAAAGGGGCAGACCAGTCACTCTTCCCCCACTTAAACTTCACATTTGAGCCTGTTTTGTGCTACCTGTAGACATATAGGAACATCTCGGGACTTACTCATCCAGCTACCATTGTGGGATATACAATAATTTACAGCCATTGATATTCACATATGTGCCTGCAACTGATTTATAGACAAAACACATACTAAACTGTATCTGGTCAAATGGAGTAAATCTTTCTGAAAGTCCACTCTAAACAAGAGAGTAGTTTGTCGAGAGATTTTAAATCTGACGTTTTGATGATCTGTCATTTCAGGTTTGGCATATGCTTTGCTGGCTTCAGTGCCTGTTCGATACGGTCTCTACTCTGCTTTTTTTCCCATCCTGACATACTTTTTCCTGGGAACATCAAGGCACATCTCAGTTGGTAACTGCATATGTTCAAGTTACAGTGAATGATCTATTACAAAATGTTAATTCTTACTGTAAACATTAACGTTTCATACAAAATAACTACTTTCTGAACCAAACTGGTTTTGCTGAATATTAATATTCATGGGTTTGGGGGACTTAATGCTTATTTCTTCTCTATACAGGTAGTTGTGCATGATAGCTAACTTCAGTTGTGTGCACGCATGCTTTTTGCTTGCACTTATGCTGAAGTTTAAATCTTGTCTTTGGCTACACTCTTTGCAAGAAATTACTATATCAAGGCCTCAGTAGGCAGTATGAACAGACGTTTTGTCTATCAGCTAAAGCTCAAGATGGCTAAAACAGAGCTCTTAGTCTTCTCTACAAGCCTTCCTTGCTGCATCCTTTTTTGATCACTGTGGATAATATCATCTTCTTGCCTGTCGTGGAGACCCAGAACCTGTGTGTCCGCTCCAGCCTCGCTCTAGGTCCTCACATCAAGGCTATGGGTAAACCTTGTTGTTTCTTTCTGAATACTTTCTTTAAAATATGGGGTTTATCTCCTGTCAGTTCTCACATTTAAAATTCATGTTACAGCTCGATCACTGAAGTTTGTTTTCCTTAATTCTAACAAAATACAGTCTTTCTTTGTTCATATTTAGTAAGAATAGATTGTTTTCCCTTCCAAAAGCTTTTGCATGATATTAAGCTTTTTCATCAGCTTTCTCCTCTGCTGCATTGAATACTTCTGTATGTTCCCTCCACTTTGTTAGCTTCTTCCTACCCTACCTATCAGCTCACATTTGATATCCAGGTCTGAGCTGTCACCTCTACTCATGTTGACATTCGTACTTTCTAGATTATCAAACACTCCTTTTCATGCTTTTTCTAGTACTCTTACTCATTAAATGTCCTCTAAGGTATCTGTAAAATTAACTTACCCTTCTTTAAGACATTTAAGAACATTTTCCTTTTCCGCATAATTTTAGTAAATAACCGCAACAAAGGTGATTACTTTTAGATTGTGTGTTGCTGACATGATGACCACTGACTCTCTCTGTTTCTTGCCCAAAGTATGGTTTCAGTCATCTTTAGCCAATGTAGTAGCACACTACTGCCAAAAGATGTGGTCCTACCCCCTGGTGCATGTTCCTGCCACCACCGTGGTGGTGGGATTCCTGACTGTGCAGCCATGTGGCAATCTGGATCAGCTGAAAACCGTGACCAACCAAACCCAGCCCCGCCCAGAAAAACAAAATAAAACCCCACAAACAAACAAAAAACCCACAAAACCCAAAACCCCACCACAACAACAAAAAAACCCCCACACCACCCCTCCCTGCCCCCCAACCAACCAACAACAACACACAAACCAAACCAAAACCCCACAAATGAAATTTAAATAAATGTGGCTTTCAGCTGGATCAGTGATGTGTTTTGTCTGGTTTTGGTACTGTGGTACTGATACAAGGGAGATGGTTGGAACATGTTGCCCCTTTTGGCCTTGGTACAACCCTAAATTGGCTTAAGCAAAGCGTAAGACTGCACCTGCATGTACAATATTATTTATGGAAGGAATTGTGGTTTTCTGTCATGTTTGCAGTGCCTGTGGCTCCTAGCCCCCTACCACTGTAATACTTATGTACCCCAGTTAAAATACTAAATGGATTTTCTGATTTAGAGTTTGCTTGTCTTGTCTGATAAATGCTTCTTTTCAATGTGTATTAAACTGCAGTGTGTTCTGTTTGTCATTACAGGTCCATTCCCTGTAGTCAGTTTGATGGTGGGATCTGTTGTATTGAGCATGGCCCCTGATGATAATTTTCTCATAGATGGCAGTAATGCTACAGGGACTAATGATACTGAGGCAGTGATAGACACTACAGCCAGAGATGCACAGAGAGTGCTGATTGCTAGTACTCTCACATTTCTGGTTGGAATTTTACAGGTAAAATAGTTGGCTTGAAGACACAAGGTTGATAATGCTTTGATTTTAATGGGAAAACATACAGCATGGAAATACCTACTAGGGCAGTAAGACAATTTCCTGTAGTAAAACACAAAAATGAAGGAAAGTCATCTCAAACTCTGAAGAGCTTTTGGGGGATTACCCTTCTTATCCTGGGCAGAGTCTGCGGCAGCATGACTGGGAGTGCAGACAACTGAAGAATAGCCCTGTGATTGCAGACCAAGAGACCTGCACGAAACCAAGTGCTAATGGTGCATGTCCTGGAGCATCCTATCACACATTTCGTCAGGTCTCCTTTATTTCCTTGGATGGCATGATCTTAAGCTGCCCTAGGCTGCAATGGGGGAAGATGGTCCTAAGACTCTGTATCAACAAAGAGAAAAGAACAAAGCATAAGAAATCACCAAATAAAATTGTACCTTTTTGTTGTTTCGCAAGCTGTTATTCTTCATGACTTTTCCAGGTAGTATTTGGAGTCCTTCAGATTGGTTTCATTGTGAGGTACCTTGCAGATCCACTAATTGGGGGATTCACAACTGCAGCTGCTTTTCAAGTGCTTGTGTCACAACTGAAAATAGTCCTAAATGTTTCAACTAACAACTATAACGGTGTCCTTTCCATAATATATGTAAGTATGCCCTTCTCATCTGTTTTTGTTTTATGCAAGAATTTTTATATAATTGTTTATCTTCTGCTTCCATTTCTTACAGGAACGGTTCATATATATGGTGGTAACTATAGGGCATTCATTTAGTTCTCACTCTCACAGAGATCTGCAGCAGTTCTTTTACAGCTGTGGGGCTCTGAGTAGCTGCTTTCCTAGTTCCCCAGATGCTGAAAGTCTAATTACCATATTGAATTTCAGGCAGAGCAGTTTTTCATATAAAATTTAAACATAATTATCCAGCAAACCAGTTTTTCTTCTCTAGGTTGTCACTTCTGGAGACTACGCTCCATCCCACCCCTTGCTTTTTGGCTTATTGTGAAGGATGTTTCATCATTTCGTAATGCTGTCAGGTCATCTCCCAAAGCTGACCGGTCTCAAGCCTCTTTACTCTTAAACCAGCAGGTTATTCTGGTAAAGGGGGTCGTTCTTCGTTCCACACTGTAGTCATTCTTGTGACTACCTAAAGAAGGATGTGGATTCCCACCCTGCCGCCAGGTACCTACTGGTTAGCTAAGGTGAGGCTACCTGTTGCTGTCACAACTCCATTTGTTGATCTTAGACAAAATGATCAAATGGAGAAATGTCTCGGCTGCATTACAGAAATACTGAATTCCTACAGGTCTCATATTACGGAATAGTCTCCTTCCCCAGGAAAATTATTGAGAGTTTTGTCACTGACTTCAGCAAGAAACCATTCAGGTTCATAGTGTTTTAGATCTTACATAGCACTTCACATTGGAAAAACAGATTTCTAAAAGATGCTGTTCTAGACAAAAAAATGTATTTACAGATTTTACACACCAGTTCAGGCAACCAGGCTAGTGAAAATACATTAGACATCTAAATTAGCAAAAATAGGATGAATATAACTACAAACAGCAAGGTAAATTTTAGGAAAAAAAATCTGGTGAACTATTTGGAAAAAAAAAAAAAGTATTATGAGCCTTTTCAGAATTAATGAAAACTCTTTCCTTCAGAACATGGAAAATTAAATGGGACAAATTACTATGTAATAGACCTTAGAGTAGACCTGGTAGGTCATTAAGGCAGCAGGTTTTTCTATCTCTATTTTTTATGTTTCTTGAAGGGTGATACATTTAGTAGAAAGTATTTTTGAAAAGGAATTACAAGGTTCTTCCAGCTCCTGCAAGCCTGAGTGGAATGCCGACGACTTAGGTTTAAGCTCAAAGCTTCTGTGTTCTTAGAGGTGAGCCAAGTCAATGTGTTTGCAGATGCGTGTAGAGCAAAGAAATTGTGATTTCTGGTCTGCTCAACCAGTGACTTGCTGTGTCAGCTTCAGCAAGTTTTGGACTTGCTTCAGGAGTGGTGTTCAACAAACTGCAACACTAAGCATCCAACATGAGCAGAATCCACCCCCCCGAGTTAGAAAGTTACTGTTCCCCTGTGAAGCGGGGTGGTGGGAGAGATGGTCAGTGAGCACGGGGTCTGGTGTGAGCAGCACGATGGGCAAGGAACGGCTTCAGTCACCCGGAGAAAGGCATCTTGTCCAGACTTTCAGGAAGGCTGCTGCTTTAGCTTAAAAACCATAGCCAATTCAGCACTTAGATGTTTTATTTCAAAACCAGAGTTTTTTCAGAATGATACTAGTGCTGCTGCAACCCTCCCCTTGCCTTTAAACTGACAGCTCGGTGGGAGCTAACCAGGATACAAGAAGTCTCTTTCTAACCTCTTGTCTACTAGATTGTTTTGTTAAAGCTACTTCACTATGTATGGAAAAATTAGATTTTCTTGGAGACAGGAGACAAGTGAGAATTACCATGATGCCTAGGAGGACAGAGGAGTATTTGTAGCTGTTGTGTAATCATCCCTTCATGCTTTCTCTGTACACTTGTTTGCAATAAACAATAGGGCAAGGGCATAGCAAGGGTAGAGAAGGGAGCTGCCTATTGCAGTTGTGAGCCCTCCAGCTGAGGAGGGGACTGACCTCTGCTTGGAGTGTTAATGTACCATAAGGTGAGGTTTAGTGACTGCTTTTCTTAAGCATAAGATTCTCCACAGCCTGGCAGAACTCATTCTCTGGAAATAAGCAAACATAGTCTACAGACAATATGTACTGGGCGTATAGTGAACCAGAGTCTTGCTGATGGGTCTGCTAGCTGTCTTTTGAACAGAAAAATGAGGATGTCTCTTGCTATTCAGACAAAGTGGAACAGCTACAGATCTTCTGTTCTTTGCTCCAAGAATGGGTAGAGGTAATACACAGGTAGAGGTTTATTTCTTCTTAGTGTTAATTCCCTAAAAATCAGGAAGCAGAAGCCCCCTATGTGGACAATTCTTGCAGTTAGGCTTTTTCAGTTAAATTCACTGTTAAATCCATGCACTGATTCTGAAGCACCTTGACAGTACATTATTGTCTTGCTCCTCCAGGTCTGAACAAGGAAGTAACTGAGCCTCCTCCAAAACCCCATGCGTCTGGATCTTCTCATGAGTATTTTCGCATCCTTCAAGTGGACATAGGCATGTTTCATGTTGTCATTTCTATTTTCCAGACCCTTATTGAAACATTTGAAAGGATTGGTACCACCAACATTGCAGATCTTATTGCTGGAGTCATCACTATTGTTGTCTGCATGGTAGTTAAAGAGATAAATGATCGATTCAAACACAAGATACCTATACCTATACCAATAGAAGTTCTTGTGGTAAGCAACAGAGCATAACAAAAACTGATAACAGATAAAATAGATGGGGCTAGCTACAGGAAGACAAGAATGCTTTTTTAGTATTAAAACTGCTGTTTTCTTTATTACAGACAATAGTAGCCACTGGTGTTTCATATGCTGCTGACTTGCAAGGCAAATACAATGCAGGCATTGTTGAAAGTATTCCAAGCGGGTGAGTGCTTTTGTTTTCTGGGAAACAGGTATTTTTTTAATTGGCTAAAAATGACAGTGGTAGGTGAAAAGACATACAAGAGATATTGAGAGCTGTAACCTGAGTTTAGAAGTTAGAGCTGGAGATTTCCTAAGTTTTACTTCTCCGTAACTCTAAGTTTTACTTACTCTGTCCACTATGCCACCTAAATGTGTTGCCTAGCTTTCTTTCATCTGTAAAACGGGCATAGGAACGTCATCCTGATTCATGAAGTTCAACTGAGAATTAATTGCTTCATGCTCATAAAGTAAATATATGACTATGGAAAATCTAAAAAAAAAAAAGAATTTTTAATAATGAAATTATGCATAGATTTAATTCCTGTAGACCTGAATTATCCCGCTGTCCTTCATATTCATGCCATTATTGTTATCCCAATCAATCTTGTCACTTCCACTGTCACAGGAGGAAGGATGTTTGGGATTACACTGGCAGACACTTTCACTTGAAAGATTCAGAGCACTTCACAGTAGTAACCTTCACATTCCATTTGGTATTCAGGGCTTGATTAATTAAAATTTGTGGAAACACAGTAGGGGATAAAATGTTTTTGAGATCTTCTGAAGATGTATGTTAACAATAGTATGAAGTGTGATTAACATATTTATGTAATTCATCATAATATTCAATACATCTTTTATTCAATGCTCCAAAAAATGTACTTTTTCACTTTGCTATCATAAGGCCAAATCTCAGTCATGCTGAGAACAATGGAAGCTTTGTTGCTGACTAATAGCATCAGGATTTGGGCTATGGTGAGCTAGATAAGCGTGTTCTGTATGTCAATGGGCTGTTTCCACCTTTTTATTAACTTGAAACATTACACTTCATATTATAAGCAACCTGTATGCCTCTGCCTCAAACTCCTTGACAGTTCTAGTAAGAACAGAATTTGACCCAAGTTGATAACACGAATATATTTTCTAAATGCTAGATTTTTGCCTCCTGAACCTCCAGATGTCAGCCTGTTTTCCCAGATGATAGCATCCTCCTTTTCCATTGCTATTGTTGCTTATGCTATTGCTGTATCCGTGGGGAAAGTCTATGCAACCAAGTATGACTATGCTATTGATGGAAACCAGGTATGTACAGCTGAAATAGTTTAGAAACATCGTGAATGTAAGTTCTGTTTCATGTTGACTTACGCAGCCAAATGAAAGAAACATTTATACACCTATTTCAGACTAAAGTTGAAGTTTGACAGGAAAAATTACAGAATCACAGAATCACAGAATTCTGTGATTCTGTAATTCTGTAAAGTTGAAGTTTGACAGGAAAAATTCTTTCAACTATTGGAAGAAAACAAAAAGAGCTCAAAAGTCCATATATTACCTGAAAAATTTACCACGTAGAGATGTGCTCTGTCTTCAGCATGGGCTTTTCATACTAGTTAATTCCTTCTGTATTGCTTTAGTGACTGCAGTAGCCCTGAGAAGGTAATTAAAGCTAAGCACTTATAGGGGAATTTTCTGGTGATGTCAAGTTGATGTGGCCAGTTTTAGCAACTTGCTTTCCATTTCTACTTGTGAGGCATATTTGGAGGTGTGTTGCTGGGGTCCCAGGGGGAAGGCAGTGTCAGGCTAAGCAGCTGCTCCAGACAGCTTTATTTAGGCTTAGTCTACATGCAGGATTTGTATCAGCTGAACTTTTCAGTTAAGGCATGATTTTATCCCTACAGAATAAATTATTGTACTTCTCAGCATGATACCAGTTACATCAATATAAATATACTTGCAGCTGTACAGCTACGTCCTGCAGCTTCACAAAAGTGAGTGCCTACCAGCATATCAACATACTTGATTAACTGTCTGCACCAAATAGCTGAATTGTGTTAACTGTTGGTGTCTAAAGGCACAGAGCTAGAATGTTCCATGAGTAGAACATCGACAAGCTCTTAGAGGATTCCTGCTGCTGTTCAGTGCCCTCCCCAGGGGCTATGTGGCTTCCCCATGGGTGTGGGAGGAAAAGGCCAGAAAGATTCCTTGTCCTGCATCTATGCTGATTTTGAATGTCATCCTTTGAACACATGAGAAAATACACTTACTACAATAAATAGATAAGCTGAGTACTTTGTTTAATGAGTCCTCATTTTAGTATTAATTTATTACATAAAGTTTGATTTTGGAAACATTATTTTGCAGTATGTAACAAAACTATACTTCTGAACATGCTTATCACTTTACAATACTCAAAGTTCATATCTGGTAACACTTCGACTTAAAGTTTCGACTTTCAGTATAATAAATCTGAATGAATAACACATATTCCTGGAAGTGCTGTTTATGCCATTCTTCTGTTGAATATGCTGTTCTGCCAGCACTGATATGCTTCAAAGATACTGATTAAATATTGTAGTAGTAGAATTACTGTCTATAAAAGCAAAGTGCCTTCCTTTCAATACTATGCTATGAATTTTACACATAGCAAAGGTTAAATGCAGCCATGAATGATGGGCAAATAGTTTGCTTGAACTGGAGAGGTTAAAACACCATCATAAAAGCAGGTAATTTTGATGGACCTAAGAACACCAGGAACTATTCGTCCAGTATTTCCTTGCAGAGCACAGCTGTTACACAGGAATAGGCATGAATCATCTAGGTCTATTCTGTTAAAGAACATGAAATTAAAATCCTGTTCTTGTAGTTGGAGGTTAATGAAAAGCTTACAGGAAATTCCATTTTGGAGAAAAGACAGGAGGGAGTAAAAATAAAATCTCAAATTATATTTCAAAAAATTTGCAGTGAGTGAAAAGCCCTTGTGACTGTGTCAGCTTGGTGAAAACAATGTTTCTGTCAATTATATGGGGTTGCAGGCAGCTCCCAAATGCCTAATTTCCCAGCAGAGGAATGGCCCGGATCCCAGGACATAAAGCTCCCAGGGTCCTTGTCACTTGAGCAGAACAAGCAGCATCAGTAGGCGCCAGCATCTGTGACCCTGGGGCAAATCTATGAGAACGCTGCCTGGGACTCAGCATGAGTTCATTGGGATGTTGAGAATGAAAAAAATCTGGCTCAACAAACTAGAAGTTTTCAGTGAAACTGTATTTTATTGCAAAGTTCCTGATTAGTTCTACTAATCATACAATGCTTTGCATTAATTAGAGGCTTGTCTAAACTCAGACTGCTGTACTGATTAAAATTTGTTTAGCTGATGATACTTGGGAGTTAAATTTATACTAGTCCCATTTGTTGATGCAGTTATACCAGTGTAATTGTTAGAAATGTTAGGTTTGATAACATTGATGGAAATAAGCTTTAAATGTCTTTATACTAAGATGAGTATGTCCATGTTAGGGAGAGTATACCAACTTCATTGTACTGATTTCCAAACACAGGTAGTCACACTGGCACAAGAGGAACTTTTGTACACATTTAACAGCTACTAGTAATCCCTAATCTTCTCGATATTATTGTGCTACCTACTTTATAAACTACTGTAGAAGCTATTGTCATTCTCCATTGCAAAATTGTCTTCAGGCATCTGTATTTACAGCATCATTCAATTATCTTTCAGGAATTTATTGCCTTCGGGATCAGCAACCTTTTTTCAGGTGCCTTTTCTTGTTTTGTTGCAACTACTGCTCTTTCACGGACAGCCGTCCAAGAAAGTACTGGTGGAAAGACTCAGGTAATGACCTCTCCTTACTAGTAGTGTGCATGAGTAAATTTAATCTTATATAGGGCACAGCTCTCACAATGGGATGAGAATAGCCCAAAAATGATTGCATTGCTGGCACATGGAAAGCCACAGGCGTCTTAGCTAGCAGCTTGTGCTCTGGCAGTGAATCGTTTTTGTAGCTCTGCCAGAAGAGGGCAATCAGGTTTTACATAGCATGAGCTACACCAGGGGTCAGAAATCCTTCAAACCTAATTCCCCAGAATTTCATTCCCAGTTCAGGGACCGAGTTTGTCACAGTAGGAATTCAGGATGAGGGAGGAAATCCTCTCACAGCTGCCGATGAAGCTCCCATGTGCTGGCCTGAGCAGCCCTGCCATATGCCATTCATCGCCTTTCTCATGTTGAGTGTGCTACTCTGTTTTACAGCACTACAGCTTTGCACCTTTCAACAGTGGAAAATTTCAGGTTATCCAGCAGCCCCTTTTCTGGCCAACACACAGACTCTGCTCCTTTCATCTGTCTATGCAGCGTAACCCTACCAAGAGCTACTACCTTGTGTGCAGTAGTTTAGACTATCTGCTTAATTGAATTGCCTCTGTGTTAGCTGAAGTGTGTAATGATTGCCCACGTATGCCTAAGCACAATGGCATTTTGGCAGGTCTCTTTGTTCCTAAAGAAATGTGATGTGCAACTACTTGTACATTTTTCTTTGTAATTCTAGAAACCTAAGACAGAGTCTTAATAAGTTCATTTCCTATAAACATTCTGTTCTTCGCAGGTTGCTGGTATCATCTCAGCTGGGATTGTTTTGATTGCAATTGTTGCCCTGGGGAAATTGCTAGAGCCCTTACAAAAGGTACAGTGCTTGTCCTCTGCAGCACAGCCACCCACAGCAATCCCATCTGAATGCTCAGCTTTGATGGGCAGGATTAATAGTCCTGTTCATATTATGGTGACTGACACCAGGCAAGGCTCTGCTTTATAGTGTATCATGTTGAGCAGTATCTTAATATGCATTTTTGCTTCTGAATAACATGTTTTCATCATTGTTCTTCCCAGTCTGTGTTGGCAGCTGTAGTCATTGCGAACTTGAAAGGGATGTTCATGCAAGTGTTTGATGTTCCCCGTCTGTGGAGACAGAATAAAGTGGATGCTGTAAGTAACCTAATTTTTTATTTTCTACTGAATTTTTTTTCTGTTTTTCTTTTTGCCTTTTAATACCATCCAAGTTTCTCTTAACTACCACATAAACAGAATTTTGTAGAGTTAACGTCAGAAAATTTTTATGTGCATCCTTAAAATGCAAGTGTCCTGAGGTCAGTTAAAAATTCCCCATTTCAGAGTTTTATATGGTATTATGCTCATTTTCTTTATTTTGTATATCCCACAGTAAGGGTGCCAATCAGGGTGTTCCTGTGCAGTGATGACTCCATAGCAATTACCATAGTTTACAGCAATCTTGCTGCGATGGCTTGAAAATCAGAATAAAGATAGCCTGTTGCCACCTTTACCATTCTGCTTTTATCTTTTGCACAGTTTAAATGGGCCAGAAAATCTAACCTTTTCTTAATTCATGTACATACATTTATGTTGTTACCACATTAGCATTTGCCTGAATAATCTCAGGTAGTCCTCAAAAAATGTGTTTTCTTGTTCTAGCAAGATTAATCCAAACTAGAATGTGGATTCATTTGTCATGCTAATGGATATATGAACAGACTTAAGAACCACTATAATCATATGTCACAGTACTTGCTGACATCTCCCACTGTGTTTTCTGTGGAAAAGATAGCATGGAAAGTATTTTCTCCACGCAGTCCTTACTATGCACAGATTTTACAGCGTGTGCCGTTGGGCAGAACCTGCCTTAGGTAGATCTGAAACTTTAGTAGTCAATCATTTACTAATCCTCTTCACAGGTAAAAAAACTTCAGTGACAAGTGCGGGCACTCAGCTTTTTGTGTGATTGGGTCCACTGGGTGTTCTGCCTGGGCAGTGATGTAGAGAGGAGCTGAGGAGCCCACTTCAACTGTTCTGCTTGAATATTCAGTGGAGACTTTAGAGAGTGCCATCAACCTGTTAATATGAAATACCTCCCTGGAACAGTTCTGATTCTCAGATATCACTGAGGAGCCCCCTTCCCTCTCTATATGTCTGTAGGCGGGGCATCTTACAGTATTTTACATCCTGGGAAAATAAATTATTTCCAAATTCTAATGCTGCCATCAGAAATAAGAAAATGCAATGGTTAACTGCATCCCCTTTGCTTTCACTAAATTAACTTGATCCTTGAAAAATGTTGTTATGTTAAAAAACTTATTTCCTAAAAAGCTAACTATGCCTGAGAAGATAGTGATTGGTAGAATTATTTTGGAGGAAGGCTTTTGTATGGAAGCCAGCTAATTGTCAATGTGCTATGATCATCTCCAAAGTTAAATTCTTCTGCTACTCATAGTGTCTGGTCCAGTGGTTCTTTAGCATGACCAGGAGTTTTATATTACAATTAAGAGACTTTACACTTGTTATTTCTTCTCCAGATGATCTGGGTTTTCACATGTGTAGCATCAATCATTCTGGGACTTGATTTGGGATTACTTGCTGGCCTTTTGTTTGGATTGCTGACGGTTGTGCTGAGAGTTCAGTTGTAAGTAACACAGGATTAGAAATAATTGTTAGTGTTATACCATGAAAAAGGAAGACAATATGCTGAAAAGCAAGATGATCTGTGGCAGAAAATCTGCTTGGGTTTACAAAAATTTTGAAGTGGATAAAATCTATTATTTAGAACAAAACACTGTGTGCTATCATTTAATGACACTGATAAAAGAGAAGCTGCATTATTTTATCAGTATTTATTCTATATCATGTTGGATACTCTGGTGGTACTTCACTTTATGTTATTTATGCACTCACATAGCTGAGTTCTGGAAAGGGACAGGAACACTGCAGATCAAATGTAAAAAATGTATGAATGGTTTCTGTAATTAGTTGATCATTATAGTGACTCTTAGCATGTAATACTACTATAGCATGTGACACATGCCGATAACTTTTTCACTTTGCTTATACAAGACTGAGTGTACGCCTTTGAAAGAAGAGGAAGAGTACACATGAGGATAAGACAAAATTTTGTGCTTGTGGCTGATTTGTTGCTGCTCAATGAACAAATGGTAGTGGAATTGTGAGAAAAGGTGGCTTTGCAGAATCTTCTTTGGCAATCTTGTTACTTTTAATTGATTTTATTTTTTTCTCTGAAAATCCAACATAACTCCTTTCCTTCAGCCTGGAGGCCAGAGAGTATAGTTACTAACAATGCCAAAAGATAGTTGCGCGGTCAGCAGATGCCTAAAAATAAAGCTTTGCAAAGGTTCCTACAGAATAGTAGATTATAAAAAATGGAATTTGAAGAGCCTCAAAAAACATTTCTGAATTCAACTCAGATTTGTGAAATCAAAATATAAAAGGGAGGCGAGGCTTTACAAACTTTAAATAATTTCCTTCAATTGTTAAAAATATATCTGGAGACTGCAAAATATTTTGGTTTTGTTATTGACTGAAATCAAAATTAAAAGGGTTGGACAAAAAGTTTTAAGTAATCTGAAAAGAATGTAAATGTATTGTTTCAGTTGAGTTGAAATGAAAAAACATTATTTTTTTGAGTCAAAAAATAGTTTTTTTCATTCAAACCAAACTGACCTGCTCTTAAAACATTTTTGTGGTTTGGGAAACAAATGCAACAAGTTATTCATTCAGCTCTACATAAAAATGGTGCGGCAAGTAGGCTGAGACCAAAATACCTTGTCTTTAAAAAGCATAATTCACTACAAGTCGGAAAAAGACCGTTGCACAGTGACACAAAGCAAAGATACAATGCTCTTCCAATGAGACCATCAGTTTGGCAGAAGACAGCAGACTACAAGAGTATATGACAGTTTGTATGCAGCAATCCTTTACATTCTGTGAATACCTAAATATGATGTTTACCTTCACTGTCTTTTCTTTTTGTTTCTGTTAGTCCTTCATGGGGTGGCTTTGGAAACATTCCTGGCACAGACATCTACAAGAAAGTCAAGGACTACAAAAATGTAAGTCATTGCTGAGTTGTTTCCCAGTCTACAAGCCAGTGTAAGACAAAGTTGTGCCTTGCATGTTGTGGACAACTTGAATTCGGAAGTGGAGTGCTCAAAGATAAGAAGTTTCAGCATTAAATTCTTCATCTTGATCAAGATGGGTGGTCCATCTTGCATGCTTGGGCTCTAAGCTTCTAAAATCTGAATGACCAATTCTCCACAAAGACGCATCATTTTTTGTGAATTAGATGTGCAGCTGAACTGTTGAAGTAGTTAAACTGCTTCTTATTAGCCAAAATATGCTTGCTGCTGCTTAACCTTATATTTTTTGGCAACAGGTTATAGAACCAGAAGGTGTGAAGATCCTCAGGTTTTCAAGTCCAATTTTTTATGCTAATATCGATGGACTGAAAAGCAGCCTCAAATCCACAGTAAGTGATATGTGACAGCTTTGGACGCTTCTTAATTGTCTTTGAGATTCCCTCAGAATTAAATCTAGCTAAAATTAAATAATTTTGATCCTTTTTCTGTAGGTGGGGTTTGATGCAGTCAAGGTATATAACAAGAGGCTCAAAGCACTGAGGAAGATACAAAAGCTAATAAAGAAGGGGAAATTAAAAGCTACTAAGGTAAATTAATTTTTTTTCTTTCTGTTGTTTCTTGAAGGATTACTGTTACAGCTTATTACTTTACCCTTAATTATGAGTTCCTCTATACTCATCTTTAAAATAAAGATGGAAAAGTGTGACTTATTACTGGAAGTCTGAGACCTGCAGGAGACTTAGCAGAGCACTACACCTATTGCCAGAGACCCCATAGATTCAGGCAGCTGTGACAGGCATAGTGTTAACAAGAGTGGAAGCAAGAGATTCCCTGATCCTACCTCTACGCCTCACCACCTCACATTGTGCAGTAGAAGTGCTGGCTCTTTCGCGTGTACATACTTTTACTCTCCAGCTTCCTATGCACACACTCCAGCCCCTCAATGTCTTTCTTGTAGTGAAGGGCCCCAAACTGAACACAGGATTCGAGGTGGGGCCTCACCAGCGCTGAGTACAAGGAGATGAGCGCTGCCCTGGTCCTGCTGGCCACAGTATTGCTGACACAAGGAAGGGAGTAACCAGCCTGGCACCCAGGAATCTTGGGGCTGCTAGGGAGGGGAAGAAGAAATCTGTTTGGTTTGTCTACTTGATCCACAGGACCTTCAAGGCCTGAGAATGAGGGGAAAGGGAACAAATACGTGACCTGCTTGGTCACAGAGAATGGCTGCTTGCCTTATGTCATTAGTTATGCTAATGATGTTACCAGGGCTTGGGAGCAGGGGGTACAGGTCACAGGTATCAGTCTCATTCATTCCTGAAACAGATGTTATCATAGGGAAGTATTTCCTGTAACTCAAAAACCTTCTTCATGATTAAAGGATATATTTCATATATTATCTGCACATTAGAATGGCATCATCAGTGAGCCTGGTATTAATAATGAAGCTTTCACGACTGATGAGGAACCTGAAGACAATGAAGATCTTCAAGTTCCCACCAAAGAAGTAGAGATCCAAGTCGACTGGAATTCAGAACTCCCAGTCAAAGTAAACATTCCCAAGGTGCCCATCCACAGTCTCATTTTTGATTTTGGAGCAGTAACCTTCTTGGATATTGTAGCTGTGAGATCAATAAAAACGGTAAGGGCATTTTTTTCTGGTGTTCCATGAAAATGAAACTAGTCAGTAGTATGGAAACCAAGAGCTGTCAGCTGAAGTTCATTTCTGAGTTTTTAAAAGTCTGCTGTAGAAAAATACCTTCAAAACTAATACAGCAAGAGGTAGAATATTGGTGTATGCATATTTTATGTGGGAAAAAAAAATGCATTAAAAGAACAATATGAAGGTTACATAGTCAAGTACTCTAAAATTAGAACTGTAAAATGTGGTCACCTTGTATGCATATGTTATGAAATATTTGGCTATATATTTTCTTTCCACATGCCTCCTGCTTTAATCCAGGCACAGGATAATGCTCACTCAACACAGAGGTAGTAAAAATTTCACCTTCCATCACTTTTGAGTCTTTAACCACGGTATTTATTTATTAATTCCACATTATTTACATTATGAAGGAAGAACAATTCATTTCTTTGTAGGTTTTTCTGTGGCTAATATCAGAGCACATCATCAACATTCATTAATTCATCCTCAAACATCACACTACTAAATAAGGAGCTAATATTCCTAGTTTAGTGGGAGGGAAATGAGGTGAAGAGATTAAAGCCAAGTATTTCCATTATTTTTTGGTACCCAGTTACAAAGACTGTTCAGTCTTTAGTCTTTCATGATACTTTTTGTGTTCAGATTGCTGCTTTCACTAACTTTATTTCGCAGCTGGGACTGCTTAGCCTATCTATAAACCAGATCTTAGATTACCAAGACTCTAGTTTCTCAATGAACAGAAGAGGATGGAATTATCAATCACCTCTGAAAATACTATTCTAAAAGACTTGCCTGTCACCAGAGAGCCAGGGGTAGAATCCAGCCTTCCCCCTTTTAACTAACTGAAATACAAGAATGCTGGATGCCTCACTTCAGCCTTCTGACTGCTTTTGATTCAGTTCCGGCTTCTGAGACAAAAGAGATACGGGGTCCATAGACAGAACTCTTTCCATATGCAGCTTTTTCATCCAAGAGCAAGTCCATCTGCCGCACCACAGGAGGGAAAAATCCGTGTAAAAAAATTTGCATGTGCCAGTGAAAGAATGTATCATATCACACATACATGGGGGGAAATAAAGGTTGCTCAGGCCCACGTGGTTCTCACTTGAAGGGATACGATTATTCATGTTATGAGAACAGAATGAGAACCTTGTGTGTATGTATGTGTAAAATTACATAGCTGAAGACAGGCCACTTCAGCAACCAGGTACCTACCTACTGAATCTTTACATATAGCAGTTCCTTATTTATGATGAATAAATAAAACATAACATTTGGAATGAAGATACTCAGAAACAAATGAAGTGTGTGTGTGCCTATACATTACATATGTAGACATATATACATATATGTATTTTCTCCTTACAGACTTTATTTATTTATGTCCTTGTTGCAAACTTTTATTTTTTTAGATAATTAGAGAGTTTGAGAGAATTGATGTGAGAGTATACTTTGCTTCATATCAAGGTAAACATCCAAATATTTCTAATACCACTCATGCAAAGAATAAAATGAAGATGAAAAGGGATCTCTAGATGTGTCTGTGGGAGCATTTGTTCTTATAAAAGTGTGAATTGTCACACTGATAAACGTGGTGAGCTGCAGTGGGACACAAAGAATGGTGGGGTTGAAAGGAAATATGGAAAGTAAAAGTCAGGACAAAGTTATGATTGACTGATTGATTTGGCTGTACATTTGATTTTTTGATAGTTGCAACCATGTATTTTGACATTTATTTCTTAAATTACTTCAATTTGTATTAACCTGTTATGACTTTCTTTTATTCAGACAACCTTATATCTCAACTGGAACGGAGTGCCTTCTTTGATGATACTGTCAGAAAAGACATGTTCTTCCTGACTGTCCATGATGCTGTGCTCTACATAAGGAATCGAATGACATACAGTGACAAGCAGGATCCCATATTTGAGAAGGTAAGGATATCCAGTAGTACGTTTCCCTTCCTTCTATCATCTAGTATTCATTCTTGGAATTTCCATTACAGCATGGCATGTTTGGAAACTAGACACAGAGCCGTAGTACAAAAAAGTGAGAGTCTAGTAAACTGGGCAGCTTCTGTAGTACACGAATATTTTGCTAGATCAAAGGAAGGGTCTGTCGACCCCAGGATCTTAATAGTGAAAGGAACACAAGAAACAGAACACACAGAGAACACTTTATCCTAAGACACATTTTCTAGTTTCTGACAACTGGCAGGTTAAGAACTTCCTCAGCTGGAGGTTGCATTTGAACCATTATATTTAATCATCACAGATGGAGTTTTCCTCAATGTGTCTGTCATACAGCTTCTAGAACCCCTTTATACATTTTAGCTTGACACTATCCTGTGGAGATGGGTTCTGTGATTTTTTGATGTGTTCTATGACAAATATTTCCCCTTTGTTTTAAGCCTGTTGGATTCGGGGATTGCTAGTTGCAATGAATAACCATTCCCTGCTCCTTTTCCCAACACTATCAGCAATTTCATGTATCTCTGGTCAAAGCTGAAGAGTCCCATCCTACTTGGTGTGAGTGTGTATGGAAGCTTTTCCACACTAGTGTTCATTCCCACTGCCCTTCTCTGCGTTTCCTAGTTGTATTCTTTGGTTTTTGAGATAACCAGCACACTCTGTAGCATATAAAGATGTGGGCCCACATTAGGAAGATGGCTTTATAATGGTCTCCTGTCTTTTCACCACAATTCCTTCCCTAGCAATCACTATTACAGTACTATGAATAAATAGTAATTAAAACTAATATTACTGATAACTAGGATGGGACCCTTATTTTTTTATAATTTTTGCATACTACTGTCTTACAGTAGAGATTGACGTTTTGACAAAGCTATACAGCAGTTTAGAGATAGATTCTGCTTTTATTATTTTTACAAAGTCATAACTAGTCATATGAGGAGAGGCAGGATCAAAAGCTTTTCAGCACTTAAGTTCCTCTCAGCTGAAATAAATCAACGGCTTTGTCAAGGAGTAAACAACAGACTCCTGTAAGCTGTGGAAGCTGTCTTAAGGTATTTCACAGTAATAAATCAGTTTCAATTATACAGATAACATGTAACTCATCATGTTTCTTAATTTCCTTCTGCCAAGATTTCACTCATGCAGGAGTCTAAAGAACCCATAGAATTCACAGAAACAAGCCAGCCTGATGATCAACTGGATGTTCAGGAAGAGGTACGCACTTTGGAACTGAATGTGTCTCTTACTTATGCAATACTGCTGGCTTTATTCCTTTGCCTGTAGCGTTAAGTCATGCCGTGAGAGTATGGCGGATCAACTGAGCCCTCAACAGTTTCCTTCTCTATAAATAAATACACTCCCTGGGTACCTGAATGTCAGTGCTTAGTGGAGGAAGTCAAGTTTTTCTTGAGATATAGTAGATGATACGTGCACAAGCATCTCCTGATTTCTGTCTCTTTAGGGCCACTTTTGCCTTACACAGGCTTATAAACAGATCTAAACATGAGTTAGGTGCCTGGAAGAAGACTTCATAAGGCTTGAGGCACCTGAGTCCAAAAGTATGGTCAACCTCACCTCTTCATTCCTCCTTTTCAACACAGCAGACACCTACTTGCACAATCCAAACATTTTCGAGGAGTCTGCAGTAAAACAGTATACTGAACATAACTAACACACAACAGCACAAGTCCATTAAAGCAATACCATGATATTTTGCGTTTACAGAATACTGCCAGAAAATAAAGTAGCACTTACTGCTAAAATAATGGGGCAGCACACATTTATTCAGAAATTGGGAGATTAAGCTAAATGCCCTTTTATAGTCTGAGATGGATTAAAGTACTGATGTATCAATACCTTGGAAGTTTTATAACACTCCGTGTAGGTAAAGGCACAATTATTATGTTTCCCTCCTATTGTGGTACTAGTCAGAACTCTGTTCTTAATTCCTGATTTAAAACGGTGTAGTGCCCTGTGCTTGGCCTCTCTGCTCCAGCAGCAGGAATGGAAAGGGGCTGGAGCCACACTGTCACCCTTCTCTCCATCATGTTCTAGCAAAATGTGGCAGCAAGGTTGCTGTGCATGTGGGACACAGAGGTCCCTGGAGGGAAGTCGCTAAGAGGGGGTTGTGCTGGACAGAGGTTCTCAGCATCACCGCACATTGTAAATTTTACCATAGCGTGAAGTCCTATAGGAAAAAGTCTGGTCAGCTTGGAAGACAGATCGGTGAGAGGAGAAACCAAGACCCTGAGCAAATGCCTCTCAAACTTCATCAGGGCTTGGTCAGTACCTGACACTTGGTACTCCTGATTCACCCCCTCCTTTTTTGGTTGGTATGAATATTGCGAGATACCCAAATATTATTCTTTGTAACTAAAATGGGCAGATACACTTTCCACTCCTCTGTAAATCACAGTGCAGAAAGGAATGAAGGATTTAAAAAGCTAGAAAAACACCATAATTCTGTAACAGAGTGTTTGGGAATTGCAAGCCAAAAAGAGTTGAATTCTCATTTCTGTTCACAGGATTGCTTAGATATTTATATAATTGTCATTAAGTAAGAGAAGAAGCCAGACACAAAAATACCAACCCAAGGTCAAAGAGTGTTTTGAGAGGTTTCTGTCCTCCACCTTTATAGCCACATTTTGAAGGTGAGCACTGGTAACCTTCAGACCTGCAGGTTCCTGACTGAATTGCCCAGTGCACAAGTCAGAGGGCAGCTACCTCAGAACAGTTACTTTATCTGTGCTTTCATTGTGACCAGGTTGAACTTGGTACTTTTTAGTTGACACGTACACAAAAATTTTATTTTTCCAAACTGTGTGTACTGAGAACTAACCACGGCCTATTTCTCTCCACCTTTTGAAAACCATCTCACTAGGCTATGCGCAGACTTGCTTCGTGAGGATGGACTGTTGGAACGGTCTTACCTGTGGACTCACAGCAATCTTTATGCACCTGTACTATATAAGCATTTTCTGCAATGAAACCAATCTTTGCACTTGAAGAAAACCTTGATTGTTTGTCTGAATGATACAGATCTCTAGAAATCTCCACATCTTAGCTAACGCTATCCCGGAAATATTCTGGACCTTGATTCTGCAAGCACTTTCTGATATGTTATATTGATAAAAAAAAAATCAGAAGACTATTACTAAAGACATACTTGGTTTTGGGACTAATGAGGCAGAAGGTGCATTACAGCATTTTATCAGTGTGTACAGGATGAAAAGCTGTTTTGTGGTCTGCCCAGGAGAGTTGAAGAGACCAAAATCTTTGGATGGCAAGCTTTTTGTTCTGTATTTGTACAATGTCTAGCAAGAGAGCAGGAGTTCTAGCTGGCCAAGGCTTTGCAATTGTAGAACATTACTGTGAGCATATGTGCTGACAAGGCTTGAAAAATGTATCATTGTGATTGTTTTTTCCAAGCAATTCCTTAAATTGCTGCAGGTTGTTAGGTAACTGAAACAGGTGACAGGTGAAACAGTCACATGAACAGAAAATGGCACTGAACTCTTATAAAACTTTAAATAGGAAAAGTTTCAATAGAAAAGACCCTTGAGTATGGGCTCATTAGTTCTTTACTAACCCCATTGTAGCAAATCATGCACTACTATTAACGATTGTCCCTACAGTGAAGTATACACAGAAGATTATATTGGCTAGGTTACGTATCCTTGATCAAGAGGCAGATTGTGACATAGATTAGATTAAGGAAAACCTTAGTCCCCAAGTACTTAATGGAATCTGTAGAACAGGCTGCTACTGAGTGCAAGTAAGAAATTCAGAATGCGACCTAGTATAGAGGTTTTTCTTTTTAATTAAATGGAATATAGGAGGTTTTTTAGTTTAATAGTTATATTTTTATATAGCATATTTTTCTTTTAATATTCTACATCAAGCTGCTGCTGTTCTTTTACGTTCGACAGTCCATAATGCACAAGTGCAATAATTTACAAAAGATAAATAATCTGACCTGCAAAACTTTAATCCTTACTTTAGGACTATATAAAAGAGATATGCAGGAAAGCAATGTTCTTATTTTTCATGAAGAAGAAATGTGTTTTGGTGGAAAACAGACTGCTACCTTAAATTTTTTAGCACTACATTATTTTTTTAAATGGAAAAAAAACCTGAATGGTGAGGGAACAGATAATAACAAAAGTGTGAGAAGTGTTCCGGTATAAAACTCCTTTAAGTTCCGCAATGTCGGCTAATTAGCTTCAGTACGTTCACGTATTTAAGTCTCCTTCTTTGATTTCATTGGAGAAATGTTCCTATATCACACTGCACAGAGATTTTTTTCTGCAAGTAATGTTAGTGGAAAATCTCAGGTGAAAAGCTAAGCACTAAATAAATTATTCTGTCCTAAGGACCTGAGTGAACTCCATCAAAATCAGTGAAAAAAATCCTATAACTTTCTGTCAGCTGGACAGTACCTTACACAGTAGGTAACAACACCAGACTGGCATCTTCATGCTCTAATTAAGGCAAAAACTTCAGCCTTCGTGACACTTGGTGAAGTTTCCCATTTCAAATGCAATACAAATAGACATATGCTGTTGGGATGTGGGCCTGGCATCTCCACAAGCTGAGAATTAGGCCCATGTTTAATTGGCAAATCAGGCTGATCCACACCTCCTTAGACGAAAGCAGTAATTGCCATTTACACTAAGGCTTAGGCTCAGGCTGGGATTTGACAATTCGGGCTTTTAGCGCTACCTCTCTTCATTCTCCCTCCTTCCCTTCACCAGCCTGACACAGGAGGTTGGCGCTTCTGCCCAATTCCTGACAAAACTTTCCTGTCAGGCCATGGCCCCAACTTCCATTAACCTGCATCTCAGGCACAGCTGCCAGTGCACACAGCGCACAGGACAAAGCCAGTGACATGTTTCTCAGAAGGTCTATTGCTTTTCTAAAGTGCACCTGCATTTTATGTAAAAAGGAAAATATTCTACCTGGGACTGACAAGTGAGCTTTCAGCTGATTTTTATGCAGGGCACATACTATGAAAAAGATGGTATTAAAAAAATTATAGCAGTGGATTTATCTTCCTCAAGAGGACATCTGCACTGTGAAGGTTGAGTATGCATTCTTACCTGACAGAAATGTGGGCTTCTGTTATTTGTTGAACCTTCTCCAGTTCTTATCCATACAGGTATTTAGAAAAAGCAATTAAATATCCAACAGTCTTCCAGTTTCCTTTCCAAATATGACATTTCAGATGGAACTAATTGTGATAAAATATGATGCAATGCAGTTATTCTTGGCCTGCATATTTCTTCAACACATGGTGGTATTTGTTCTTAACTGGCACAAAATATTCAACTTTTCCTGAAAAACAGCATTGCACACAAAGCCTACAGTTCCACAGAGGTAACATGCAGATGGCAAATGCTTTCTCAGTGGGTTGGGGGCATGTACTTCTTAATTTTCTTTCTATGTATCCTTCAAAATGAAGGATACCAAAATAACAGATTTTTCAATGAAGCCAGAATTCCATACAATTTTGTACTAATTCAAACATCCATAAGTAATGCATCTAGGTGTGCTTATCTTTTTCCAGTAGAATGAAGAAGCGATATTTTTGTATGTATTTTGAGTATTACTATTCTGTCTTTGCATGTCAGGTATTATATTTGGAGAGATATTTAAAGTTTTTTTAAAAGCTGCATTTTAAAAGTAATTGTACCCATTAACTATAAAATAAAGTTGTGCATACTGAAGACACGCTCCATGCATCTGCATGATTTTTTTAACTCTTAGAGAATTCTTGTTACGGGGAAATAAAACATTATGGAGTGATTGGTGTCAGGCTTCCCTTGGGTCTGTCTTTTGAGGAACAAAGAAAACCTGTTCTCTCTGCCTTGTTGGGGTAAGGCAAGAAACATTAGGCTTAAATGGCAGCTTTAAATGGTAAGGCTATAAAGATAACGAGAGATATTATAGGGACACAAGATCCCAATCCCAGAGACTTCAGAGGGACAGTCACCCATGCCAAGTGTTTGGAGCAGAGCTCTCCCTGCGTTCGGATTGTGGCAGGGCTGCTTGAGGCCACTTTGTACCCTATAACCTACGATTCAATTGTATTTATACTCCTTTCCTTTCTTTAGTCCTGTAAGGGCAGTATCCCACTGAATTACAGAGCATTTACAAAACGCAGAGTTTACGGACATTAAACAAAGTGCTTTCTCGAGGCTGTGAGCTCCATTGCTGTGAAGCTTTGGGGTGCGCCGGAGGCCCCTTGTCCCATCAAGCCATCGGCACTTCTGCAGCCCCGGCGTTCAGCAACCTGCCGTTTCCAAGGCGAACCCGCAGTCTGACCAGCAGCGGCTCAGACAGCCCGACGTGGTCTCGCATTTGGCCGATTTTTCGGCAACTCACAGCACATGAGCCACCCTCCCCCCGAGCGCGCAGGCGGGGCCGTCCCGGCTCCCGAGCAGGAGGGTCCCTCTCGATGTCCCCCGTCTCCAAGAAGCCTCAGGGTCCTTTCCCACAACGGCTCCTACTTCAACTGCGGCTCTCAGGCCTTTCGTGCCCGGCATCGCCTCCGCCCCCAAGGCGACAGCACGTCCGGATTCCGCCCGAAGCGGCTGGAAGGGGTTCCCAGCGGGCCCGACGGGAGCACAGCGAGCCCGGCCCGCCGCCCCGCAGGACCTGGCCCCGCCGCCATGGCCGCACCCGCCGCCGGCTCCCGCCGCAGCGCGCATGCGCGGCGCAGGCGGCACTACAACCCCCACGGGGCAGCGGTCCGCCAGCCGCCGTCCCGGCAGGCACTGCGGCACCGCCGCGCCTTCCTCCCTGGCCTGGCCGCAGAGCCTGTCGGGAGCGAGGGTCCCGTTGACGACGCGGCGGCACCGCCCAGCCGAGCTGCCCCGCGGGCCCGCCCGTCCCTGCGCTGTCCCCGCGCTCTCCCGCGGCCGCTCCGCAGGGGCGCAGCGAGTGCGGTGCCACAGACACTTCCCCACGGTGCACGTTGTCACGTCTCCCTCGCCTGCCATCCAGTCACTTCCGCTTCCGGCCGCACCCTTCCGCTCCCACACTGCCCCGCGCCGAATCATGGACCACAATGGTGAGGAGGGGAGAGGCCGGGAGACCCATTTACACGCGTCCCCACCCGGGCTCGCTCCGCGCTACCGGGCGGCGAGAGGCCGCGCGCGGGGCCGCCGGCTGCGGGGCGGCGCCAGGGTAGCGGCAGGATGCGGCCCAGCGCCCGGTAACGCCGGCGGGGCCCGGGTTCGCCGCGGTTCCCCGCGCGGCGGGGCCTGGTCGCTCCCCTCAGCGCCGGGCTCGCGATCGACCCTTTCCCTCCGCCTGCCGCGCGCCCGCCAACGTTCGCGCCCGGCGGCCCCGCCCCCTTCCCCCCGGCGCGGCGGCTCGGCCCTGCCCCCACCCGGCGGGGCCGCTCGGCGGCGGGAGGGCCCAGCGCCGGTCGGGCCGGGCTGCGGAGCGGGGATTGACACGGCGGGAGGGCCCAGCGCCGGCCCGGCCGGGCTGCGGAGCGCGGAGCGGGGGTTGACACGGCGGGAGGGCCCAGCGCCGGCCCGGCCGCGCTGCGGAGCGGGGGTTGACGCAGCGTCAGGCGCGGCCGCTGCCGCTGGGGGCTGCGCGCTCTCGGCCTGGCTCAGCAGCGCGGTGTGTGCGGAGCCCCACGGCCCGCAGCAGGTGGATGCGGCCGGGAGCGTCCCGGGGGCGGCGGCGACGCGCTGGTGTTCCCGCGGCGTTTCCCCAGACCGAGGCCCATACTGTGTCGTGTGGTTGGGTCGTTGTGCTCTGGGGAGGAAACTTTCTCATGTTCCTGGATTTGGCTTCGTAGCTTTGATGCTTCACTGGTCAGCGCGCCAATGTAGTCCTGGGAACAGATGGGTGGACGTGGGTTTTTAGCTAGGTTTGGGGGGATTTTTTCCTTCCCCGTAGCAAATATTGCATTATAAATTGGTATGAATAAGGTCTAGTATTAGAGCAGTATTTATGAATTAAAAACAAACAAACATGACATGCAAAAATAAAACTGAAGTTGGTGAAGGTGACAGTTCAAGAGGATGTATCACCTCTAATTAAAGCTTCTCTAAGTAGTTGTAATAAATTTGATATGTTTTACGTATTTTTTTCTAGACTTAATCCTGATAGTTCTGTTTACACATTATTCATGAAATGAAAATTCATTATCCATGGAGTGAAGCATGAATGACTAGTAAACTTCCTAGTTTGGATTAGTTGAGTAGCTGACTCATGTGAATATTCCTAGCTTGCGAAGCTACGTGGAAGAAAAGCATCAGAACATAATTGTTTTCTATTGACAGTTCAGTGGACTAAATAATATACAGGTGGTTGTTGTTGTTGTTTGGGTTGTGTGTTGTTGTTGGTTTTTTTCCAACTTGTTTTAGTCATCCCTGTTTGCAAATGGATTGAGATCCTGCAGAGACTTTTTTCTGGTCTATGGTGTTGCATTTTTGTGTGTACTGGTAGAAAACAGAATTTCCCAGTAAGTGGAAAACCGCTTTAGTTTTATTATCCTGGGTATTCTAGTCCAGCAGTCTGTGGAGAAGCCTGGTGTCCTATGTTTGCTGGGCCATCTGTTTAGCCAACAGGACAGCTTAAACAAAAGCAACAAATGAACAAAAGTAAAACCAGGCTTTTTTGGTTTTGCCTTTTTCTATATTACCTTTTAGAGTGAAACGCATCAGCCACAGTGCCAAGAGGAATAAAAACATTTGATCTATCACAGGAAATTGAGGGCTCTTGATTCTGAGGTGAAGTGACTGTCAGGGCACAGTCCCAATTTGAAGCTTTGTCGCAGTTCCTAGTTTTGGTGGCTTGTGGCACACCCCTTCGAGGCTGAGCACATCCCGCTTTGAAACGCCTGTCAGAATGGCAATTTCAATTAAAATGAAAGTGAGCTGGGTAGATTCATGAAGGATATAACTTTATTTTTGTATGAAGACTTGCTGGAAGTGTAGGGAGTTGTACCCCTTCATGGATGTTGCTTGTCACAATATCCCCTCCAGGTTATCTCTTGGAGCCTGGATCTACTGAGGCGTGTGTCAGGCCATTTATTGCTTCATTCGCCCTGTTGCTCGGATTTAAATCTGGTCATAGAGAATTCTGTATGTAATGTGGAACAGTAATTTTCAGTTTAGCTAGGATACTACTACATATTCTTATGTTGTCAAGGTTGTACAAAGAATGAACTCTTCAATACTATTCATGCTGTGAGACGAGCTATACGATTCATTTTTTTTCTGTTTTCATTTTTTTTCTGGAGAAATGACAGACTAACTTTTTACAGTAGCTTTATTTTTAGAACTAGATTTCCTAAAATCTTGGTTGTTTCCAATACAATTTTATTACTTGATTTCTAGAAGGAATTGTATGTGAATATATTTATTTTCTAGTGGTTAAGCTTTGATATGTCATAAGAGTCTTAAACAAGTTTAAAAAAAAATTTTCTTGAAACTCTTCTGTTAATATTTAGTCTCTTTAGAAACTATTAGATAAGTGAAAAACTACATAAACCTTTTTTTTTCTTTCATAGACAATGATTTGCAAGGAACAAATAGTTCAGGATCATTGGGTGGTCTTGATGTTCGTAGAAGAATCCCTATAAAGCTTATCTCAAAACAAACGAATAAAGCCAAACCGGCACCTCGAACTCCAAGAAATATGAACAGGATGCCTTCAAAGACACAAGCTGGTGATGAAGGTAAATTAATATAAATACTAGGCCTGTGGCAGCATTGTTCAGGACTTTATTCAGCGTTAGAAACATAGGGGTCCAAGGTTCTGCCCAAGTGCAAAATAAGTTTCAAGTTTCCAAGTACTGCCACACGTTAAGGATTAAATGATGTACATTCCCTAAGCAAACTGTCTCACTGTGCCTTTCTGTAGGATGGGCCCAGCAGATTAGAAGTACTGTGGCATCTCTGGATTATTTCAGTGTTGAATGACACATACTCTTAATAGGAGCCAGTGCCAGTTAGGAAAGCATTGTGTTTGGCTCGTGTCTTTCTTCTCTTTCTTTTTTCCACAGAAGAATTTGATTATAATGAAGAGGAGCGATATGAATGTAAAGGAGGCGAAATGTTTGGCAATCAAAGGAGATTTCCTGGACCCATCTTTTGGGACTATAAGGTAAAGTCATGGATGGGAAGTTGTGAATCTTCGTCTGTGAATCTTAGCAAACTGTAGGTAGTCCTGGGAGATACCTTCTTAAATAAAGTGCTCCCTTTACTTTTGACTGAAAATACGTTCTCCGCTGTCTCAGGTTTGTGGTATTGTTTCCTTCTCAACTAATTCAGAAATAATGGGCATATTGGCGATAATAGAAATGAGAAGCTTTAGTGATGGATTTTTTTCTCTCCCACTCTATTCTCCATCCTATCAGATAAACTTGCTGGGGGAAAAGGATGATACACCGGTCCATTTCTGTGATAAGTGTGGATTACCCATCAAAATGTATGGACGCATGGTGAGTGAAATGATGAGTGGAAGGTGCAGCCATGATTTTCCTTTAGGTAAAATTAGGCTTTACTGTGTCTCTATGAGGCCACTAGAGGTTACTGATTTCAGCAGGCCTCTGAATAAACAGCAGAAAGAGTATCAGGATGGAACCAGGGGCTTTCCTTGCTGAAATGTTTTTGTTCCGTCTGTCTTGCTGGTTTCTCTTTACCCTCTGATTTAATAAACTGAGCGTGAAAATGTTAAACAAAAAGTCAAAACACCATCACCAACCAAAAAACCTTAATGTCTAGTGGGTTTTGACCTTACATAACTTAGCTTTTATAGTAACCTCTTTACCTCAATTAAAGACTTGCATTGAAGTTAGAAAACACTTTTTGCTTTTATGTCCCTTTAAAATTAGAGTAACAAAATCCCTGAGATTAATTTAGATTTAGACGTGTGATGTAACAGGCTTCAGGATTGGACTTAATGACAGTTAATGCTTTTAAAACTTTCCTTTCTTGCCAGCAAGACAAGTATAATTAGATTGCATATACAGCTTCTGTGAATGTTAAGTGTTGATATTACTGCAAGACTTAAACTTTTGCCTATACGTTTTTGCCAACTCTTATAAAACCAAACAAACCTACTCCCAAAACCCCAAACTCAACACAAACTGTTTTAGAAAGTTTCTATGCGAACATGCTGTAAACTGCTAACTGCCACTGTGCCTGTTCACCTTATACGTCACTTCTATTATTAGAAATTGTGTGCTGGAGGGAGGAACTGTACTCTGCAAAATGACATAGACATTTATATATGATGTCTTAACAGAATCATGTTTTGTCTCTAGATACCTTGCAAGCATGTTTTCTGCTATGACTGTGCTATACTACATGAGAAAAAGGGAGACAAGATGTGTCCAGGGTAAGTTATCTCAAGATTTATTATTAAAGGAAATGTAGGAAAGTAACTTCAATATCTTATTTCAGATACTGTATTAACATGGTTCTTATTTGTGTACATTTAGCAGAGGCAGTAGAGTACTCTCTACTATACAACTTGATTATAGTTTCATATCCTGTATTTTGGGATTGTAAGAAATCAATGTTTACTTTGCTGTTTAAGTATTTGCGTAGATAACCTCTTATTGCTCCAATTTGAAAAGGAATAAATGACAGTTTAATTTACTTAGTGAGAGTGACTTTTGGTAAGTCTTAAAGTGCAGAAGAGAGAGAGAGTGATGCTATTTATAAATTTCCACCTCATAAAATTTTTATGTTATTTCATAGTTGTGTTTGGAGACTTAAAAACTGGATAAGCTTCAAAATCAATGAATTGTTTCTTTAATTGCCACAGTGGAGAAAAACTCGCAGTTCGAATTTGGGTAATTATGTTAAACCAGTTGACTTTCGGAAAAAAAAAAATTGCAGATTGAGCTCTCTGTGATGACAATAAACCAATATTCTCTCCTGATGTAGCTGTAATGAACCTGTGCAGCGAATCGAGCAGTGTGTCCGAGGGTCTCTCTTCATGTGTAGCATTGTTCAAGGGTGCAAGAGAACTTACCTGTCACAGAGGGACTTACAAGCTCACATTAACCACCGTCATATGAGAGCTGGAAAGCCTGTTACTCGTCCTCCAATTGAACCTGTGCATCCTCCCATTGCCCCACCGCCTGCTGAAATTCCTGAGCGCTTCATAATGCCACCTGAGAAACATCATATGACCCACATTCCGCCAAAGCAGCACATCATGATGCCACCGCCTCCTTTACAGCATGTGCCACATGAGCATTATAACCAGCCACATGAAGACATTCGCGCACCTCCTGCAGAGATGGCAATGGCTCCCCCGCCTCCTCGCCCTGTCAGTCAGGACACCTTCCGCATTTCAACGAGAAAACACAGCAACTTAATAACTGTCCCTATTCAGGATGATTCGAATTCGGGTGCTCGAGAACCACCTCCACCAGCCCCTGCACCTGCTCACCATCATCCTGAGTACCAGGGTCAACCGGTGGTATCGCACCCTCACCATATAATGCCTCCACAGCAACATTACGCACCGCCCCCCCCACCACCTCCACCGATCAGCCATCCGCTGCAGCACCCTCCCCAGGCAGCAGGTACTCCTCACATGGTGTATAGCCAAGCTCCTCCGCCACCAATGACCTCTGCTCCTCCTCCAATAACCCCACCACCTGGACATATCATTGCCCAGATGCCACCATATATGAATCATCCTCCTCCAGGACCTCCCCCTCCTCAGCACGGAGGCCCCCCAGTAAATGTCAATGCGCCCCCTCCCCACCACTATAATCCTAACTCTTTGCCACAGTTCAGTGAAGATCAAGGAACTCTTAGTCCCCCTTTCACACAGCCCGGGGGGATGAGCCCAGGGATCTGGCCAGCTCCAAGGGGGCCACCTCCACCCCCACGAATGCAGGGGCCTCCTGCCCAGGCCCCGCTTCCCGGACCGCACCACCCCGACCAAGCCAGATACAGACCCTATTACCAATGATATGAGCAGTTACATGCATAGAGAGTACTATGAAGAGGATACAACTACATACAACAGCCTTTTAATTAATTGTTTGGGGGTTATTTTGTTGTGGTTTTTTTTAAGATACTGTCATTTTGACTGTAAGACGTTTTTGGGTTTGAATCTTAAATGATTTTTAAGCCTTGGCGCTAGGACTCTGACTTCAAATAGTCTGTAGTGCTAAAATAAGTGGCTTAGTAGACCACGGTTGCATTTTAACAGAACTTCTGTCTCTAGTGTGGCTAAATTGTCCTAAGATGCACACTTGTAACATTATTTACTGGAGAAAATGAACACGTGTTGTACCATTCTGAATATTGTTTTTGTTAAATCCAGTGTTTAGTTTCACTTGTGATACATTTTTGTTAACCTGTGTACAATAATTAAATTGAAATATGGTTGTAAAAGTGGTGAGTTTTTATATTAAGTTAACACAGACATATTTCTGGGACACCATTTCGGCACTAATACTTTCCAAATGGGCAGTGTAATGTAATATTAAGGGAACTTTAATATTTCTCCTACTGACAGTTACCATTACTTGTAATGAATTCAGGCTATGGTGAATTCATGGCACTAGAAATGGAACATGCAGAATACTGCATTTCAGCTTTTTCTTTATTTTTTTTCTTTAAATTTATGCAGCCAGATAAATTTATGAGGAATACAGCTTTGGGTGAGTCATGGGAGCACGTAATGATGTATTGTGGGTTTCAGTGGGGGGGTTTGTTTGGGTTTTCAGGATTGGGTTTTTGGGTTGGTTGGTTTGTTTCAAAGCTAGTTTTGGTTCAGAAGGCTCTGTTTATGTGTGCACTGCTCACTGGAGTTGAGTTCAAGCTATTGTGTTTACCTGTGGCTATTTTTGGGTGGAAGTGGCTGTGAACTGGCTTGCACTGTCTGTGAGAAGCAGGTTATTTTAGGTAGGGAAGTGGTGTTTGCCTCCATCACTTTATATAATGTGCTGAGTAGGAAAACTTCCCATACGGAGAACCTGAAAGAAGTGGTCTGAAATCCCATATGTAGATATAAAGAAATAAAAAGCTACACATCTTTTATCTGTTTCAGTTTTGTGATACAGGTTTAGTTGAACAGTCAACAGTTAGGTGTTTCGCCTTTTTTTTTAAAAGTAGCAATGTAAGTGGGTGCTGTGGTCTGTTTTGGTCCAAAATTTATATTTTACAAGCATACCTTTAAAGAGAAATACAATATAAAATGAGAATGTTCTTTTTTTAGTGCAGCTGATAGCAGAACAGGATGGTGACAGTACTGTCTGTCATTTGGAGTGCTTATCTTAGCATTTCTACTCAATGTTAGTGCTGAACCTTTGTTTTTTTCAAAATTCCGCATTAGTGGTGCTTGTAGATGAAGAAATCTTGTGGGGGTTTTTTAGAAGGTTTGTAATTTCCCACTGTTCTCAAATGATCCAAACCATCTTAATGCCTCAGTGTTACTATTTATTTTGTAAACCTTCTTGCCTGACTCATATGTTCAATATATGAAAGAGCTTTGGCAGCACAACATTCCAAATTTTGTAATTTTAAGTATAAACGACGTTTTTTTTAAATTACCAGAGCAACGGCTCTTAAGATTTATTCTCTGTCCTTGACCACTGTTGATTTCCTTGTGACCACAGGCAAACCTTTTAGAATACTTTTCAGATAAATACTTCCTTAGTGATGTGCAGATAAATTCTGAGATACACAAATTCCGTGCTATACAAATGGCCAGTAAGTGTCAACCGCTCAAAAGTCTGCTTAGCTGTAACCTGCTGCTTTCTAACACAGGCTTCTTTGTTTTGGTTTCTCTGAAAAATAAGTCATTTTAAGCAAAACACGCTGGCAAAGAAAAAGAGGCTGATTGTGATAGTGTGCTATGGTACAGGGTTGGTTGAAAATTTACTTTTTTGGTGTGTATGAAGGGGAAAATCACTCTGCCAGTGTTATTTCAGTAACTGACAATAAACACAAGGAACTTTACAGGACTCCCTTTTGTCGCTGTCAAATTGCTTGGTAGGAGGAAGGTTTAGGCACCTTTAGGTTACAGCTGGAAGGACTGATGTTCTTTGGCTCTGCAAAGCCAAACTTAGGTGAGATGTACCTGTTTTACACAGACTTCCTGATGGTTCTTGGTACCATTTGGATTAGGCTGAGAAGGTAACACATGTGGGTTTACCGCGTGTCAGGCTTTTCTGCAGGGAGATGCATCAGCCTCACCCCTACACTCTTGGTTTGGAAAACAAGACATTCTGAAATCAGCTATTGCCCATCACTTGCAGGTGATGAGGAAATACGGCAACTCCATCGTACTTGTTTTTAGAAGTAAGGCAGGTTGTGTACTTTTATGTTACACTGTTGTGAAACAGATGAAGGGTTCAAAAGGAATAATTCTGGGTCCACTGCTGTTCTTGAATTTACTGATTAAAGTGCTTTTCCGTAAATGCAGAGGTAGTTGAATTGATTAAGGGAAAGCAGCAGCCTTTGGTCTATCAAAAAGCACAAAATATAAATGTATGTCACTGCAGAGAATGTGTGAGAATTTTTTGCTGGTAATATTTGAGGCAAAGGTGACGTATGTCTTATGGACCATGACATATTACACAAAAAATCAGTGGGATCGCTTGAATTGTTTAAACACCATAGACCAAAAGTCTGTGTGATAGAGAACTTAATGAAAAGTCATCTTATGTAGGCAGGACTTGGACTGGGTCAAATTCCTGTGCCCTGCCTGTACAGGAAGACTTAAATCAGTTTGTTTATTTATTAAGTTTTAAGTATACCTATGAACCTAAGGGTACTGGTGATACTTTCATATTTACAAAGTTTTAAAATGTCTGCATTGGTAGAAACCTTGCATTAACAGGCTTCTCAATTTGTTTATGTGAGTTTGGGCATATTTTTTTGTTTGTTTTGTTTAATTGGTTGGGGTTTTTTTTTTGCAAAATACCTGATCATTTCAGTGGGAAGTTCAGAAATGCCATATATTGTATTTAATTGTATTATTGATGGTCTTAGAAATGTTGAGATGTATTTGCAAATTCTTTGGATTTCTACTTACATCTTCTTGTAAAGACAAACATTTGAATTGAATTATGTTTATTTTGAATAAACATCCCTGTCTGTGGCAGTGATCTCCCTCCTGAGGCATTGCTGAGCAGATCTCAAGTTTCAAAGAGAACTCTGGCGACATTTAAATTTGTCAGCCATTGCAGGTTCTTCTAATAATGTCATGTAAGGGAATGAAAAGAGGTTTGATGATGGTTCGTGTCCACCATGGAATGAATGAAAGGACATCAGCAGATGGCCTGAAATCATCTGGAGTTTAGATGCTTGTCTCCTTGCGCTTTATCTTCAATTCCATCGATAACTTCACTTAAAGGGTTGCCTGCAACTATGCATACTTTACAACAAGCAGGCTAATTACCCAAACACGTACTTTATGTTTGGTGGTTTTTTTATAAATGCTATTAACATAAAGATTGGATACCTACGTGTGTTAAATGATATTCTTCATTCATTAAAAAAAAAGTGGATTATTTTTTAAAAACCTGCTCCAAGAGAATTAGAAAACCTTATTGAATGGATTTCCACTTCTTTTCATTTACTGCTCTCAAAGGAGTGTCTAATTCTGTTTGTAAAAAAATTAAGTGGAAGTAACTCACGTTCATGCCATGTTCAAGTTTACAGACATAGCACAGGAGAAAAACTGTCTCCTGTGTTATGTGAAGTCAAGTGTTCTCAACAGCACATCTGGGGTGTGCGTTCCCTGTGGACTGAGTCTGAACACACCCCTCTGTTCTGAACATGTTTTCTGCTCTGTAAAACTTGTGTCTGGTTTTGTGCTGTTTCTCTCCGCATGCACAGAGTCACATCAGAAGGTCCTGCCGAGCCTGGGAGGCTGGAGGAATGCAGCAGGTTGCAGTTGCAACGTAATATGGAATGTATGGGAAATAAGTTTGAACTTCCGTTCATAGATATGGCACTACAGGGTCCAACGCAGCAGACAAATGTACATGGTTCATTTTCATCCCGACTACATTTCTAAAGGAAATGTCAGTATTACACAACTTGTATTTCCCCTGTTTTTTATTTTATGGTGTTAAAAGCAATTATTAGCAATTGTTAAATCATCTCTATATAGTAATGGTGCCTTCACAACTGCGAGGTTCTTCACTGTGTTCAGGTATGTTATATTCATAGTAACGGTTCATACTGACCAGTTTGTAAACCGAACTAGTTGCGTTTGTTTGGGCAATATGAGTGAGAATAATGAAGTTTGAAACTACTTTTAGTCTTACTTAGCCATAAAACAGAGTGACGTTAGAAACTTTTCATACTCTGAATTGTATCTCCTTGTTGGGTAGATACGGGACATGAATTTTAGGTTGGGATTATTTTTAAAATGTTTTTGGTTTTGACTCAGTTCATGAGTACAGGAGATTAAAAGATTTTAAAAAAACAGCATACATCCAGAAAGGTGTGGGTGGGATAGCAGCAGGACCTGGTGAATTAGCTCAGTCGTCTTTAAACTTTTATCACTCATTTTGATAATAGTAGAATGCAAGTGATTCTTGAGTTCTAGTAGGGCTGATTGTAATACACTTCTTCTGTTAATAGAAAGAGTGATAATGTATGCAAGCAGGCAGGAATGTTTCCATTTTTATGTAGTAATGTTTCACAAAAGAACTTCAGCTGAACTGCTTAAAAAAGAAAAACAACAAAACCACAAAAAAAAAAAAAAACAACAAAAAAAACCCCACCAAAATGAGTAATTTTAAATAAATGTGGATATGTGTCAGTTGACAGAAGTTTTCTTCGGTTTTGTTTGTGAAAGCAAATGCTTGAACACAGCTCCAAGATAATTTATGGTGAATTAATTCCTACACTGAACAAAATCACACATGTATCAATGAGAGTTCCTGCACTTGTTCTTTGCCGTCTCTGGATCAGGTAAACTTTCAGGCATTTTATTTGGAAGCAGAAGGGAGCAGATGTTTTTTTAAGAGTGAGAAAAGAAAGCTGCCTACATGCAACACAGGGATGAGGAACAGGAAAATCTAAGTGACATTTCTTTTCCGTAAAGAAGTGCCTAAAGATAGTTTTTCCTCAATAGAAACTTGGGTTTAAATTCAAAAAAATACGGATTTGCATCTTAAAATGCTCTCTCCACTGGGCCCAAACCTTGAATAACTTAATAATTTTGAATTTTTTGCCTCCCTATTTTACACAAGCCATCTCTTCTCCACTGCGAAGTGAAAACTGGGCGGCTGTGCAATTGGGTTGTGCAGACTAGAGGTTCAGCATCGAGTCTTTTTGAGCTGCAGTCTTCCGCGCATCTGTTTGAGAGACCTGGGCAATTCAGCCTCCCCCCGGCAGCTCGGCACCCACAGCTCCTCCAGAGCCGAGTCTGGGGCCAGCACTCTCTCTGCTGCTGGGGGACGTGCTCAGGGGTTGTGAGCTGCCTCCTCGGTGGTACATTGACAAATGCGGCAAGCAATGCAGAGTTAACAAAATCAGTATTTAATAGTTCACTATAAAAGCATCCTCTCTTGTGCACTTTATATCAGCCCAAGCCAAGTCAATGAATCATGTTTGGATCTGAAAATGCCGTGTCTTTCCTGAACCATCTTCATGTTTTACATGGTCACTGGTCACTGATACATTGGTCACTGTGTGCACGAGCTGAAGACATGTTCAATAACTTTGTGTACTAGGTATCTTACAAACCATAAGGAAAACTTTATACAAGTTATATACAAGCTGAAGATAAAATATCACTCCCAACTATTAATTTGTGTAATAAATTACAAGATTTCAAATATTTATATATTCTCTAGTAACTGTACAGGTTGTCTACAAACTGTCAGAATAATATAGATACATGTGCAAGTGTATGCAAATATAGTTACACCTGCTTCTTCAACTCTGTGGGTAGGCTGTCGACAAAGTATGAAATAAGAAGATCCATGTGATTTTAGCCTCCATGTATGTACATAAATATATTTCTATATATACAGAGACATATAAAGACTAACAAGCCCATTCCATATGTCGTAAATCCTGTTCAAGGTATTTAAAATTATCCTCTGTCTTCACACTCATCGTTGCATCTGCATTCGTCTTCTGAAAGTGACTCTGTGTTGCTGGAGGATATTATGTTTAGGAAATTAATTCTAAAGTTTTGTTTCTGTTGGAATCTGTAGGAAATAAAAGGAAATAAATGTCACTCTCTGTAAGGAATAGCCAGGGTAGGTGTCCTCTTGTGAGTGATGTGTAAGAATTTGCTCCTCTGAAGCATTTGGGTGTGAAGACCATGGTCTGACATTTTTTCCTAACGGGTTTGCTGTGTGCTGGATGTGGCCCTTCTCTTCAAGTCCGTGACAAAAGGCTGCGCCTGTCCCTTTCTTATCCCTGTCTAGAAGACCCCCCTTCGGCCCCAGACATTTAGATAAATGGGACTAATGGTGATGTCTCTGCCACATGGGCATTCTACTAGTGAGCTCATCATGGGAGAACTGTGGTGGACAGGCGAAGACGCCCTCTTGCCCTGTAAGGCTTTGCCTAAAGTCAAATCCCATCAATAAGCTGTCTGGATGCTGACAGCTGGGCTGATATAAGAGCTCGGGGGTGAAGATGCTTTTGTTATCTGACCTTGCAGGTCCCATGAGCAGCTTCTGGGGTGGCGTTCCCTATGGCTGGAGTGCTGCTACCTGGGACAGGAGCCTTACCGTGCACTCCCGGCTGCGCAGCCCGTTGCTGATGGTGATGATATAGTCATCGTTGCTGTTCTTCTCCTGCAATGAACACAAGAAGTTGTGGGTTAGGAAATGGATTGCTGCTTTTTTTTCCTTTTTCACTCTGAAGGAGGCCTTGCTTTTTAAGTCTCTGGAATGCGCCTGCAAAGTTGACCTGGGAGGAAGGATGCTCTCACTTGTCAGCCCTTTATGTCCCCTGCCGGGGGAGTGCAGAAAAGCTGGGCCAGTTCGGCTAAGTGAGATCAGTTTCCAGGTGGGCAGCATTCCGGGTTAGGTACTTTTAAACAGATTTAACATAAGCGAGATCCTTTCTTGCTCTTGACTTAAGAACACTCCCAGAAAGGCCAGCGCCACATATGGCTGTACTGATTTATCTGGAATACTTCAGCACTCCTTTTGAAGGCGGACAGGCCTGGGAAGCCCACGTGCAAGCAGCATCAAGTCTGCCTTGCGAGAGCTGCTGCAGCGTCTGCAGCAGTCCCCGCCGGCTGGCGGACCACAGAGGGTGCCCATGGATGGGCCAGGACTCCACCCTGCTCTATGCTCTTCCCAAGGAGGTGGCTTCAAGTGAAGTCCATGGCCAGGCCATGTTTCCAGTGGGAATTATTCACTCCTTTCGCTAGAGGTTTGCCAGGCACCTGGATCAGGGTCCACTTTTATTTTCCAAATTTATTGAACACCAACTGAGTTTTAATCATTAACTTTTTAAATAGAGGCATGCTAGAGAGCACATGGCTAGCTATGCAGAGCATGCTGGGGTGCCTGTGAGTGATATAAAGGCACTACAGTAGTGAAAGATGAAAACTATAGTGTTACCTTAGTGAGCTTTAATTTGGGGGAGCTGGCTATGTCCTTCTTCAGCAAAATGTGTAAAACCGCATCGTGAATGGTGAGGAAGAACATGGATGGCTTAATCTCCTCATCAAAAAATGCACATCTCTCCAGTTTGTCCAGGAAACCCTCTGTGGGGGAACAAAATCAAAGCACAAAGTGACCTGCGGGCCTTGAAAAATGAAGAAGTAGCATCTCCGCTGAGTGAACACAGGAATTTCTGGTATACGGCACTGTTTTATTTATTAGAGCAGGTGGGTTCCTCTTCACTGATGTGGAGGGGATGGGATATAAACACCTATCAGTACTGCCCTGCTCGATGCCAAGCAGAAGGGAACTTGAGCTAGGTTTCTTGTTTAATGGCTAAGCCAGGCTGACCGATAGCACGTCTTGCAGTCCAGGGCTGTACAGCACAGTGGTGGCCATAGGCAGAACAAGCTGTTGTGTGTGGTCCTAGCCTGCTGGGGACAACATGGGCAAGATGACACCTCTGCTCAGCTGGATCTGTTGGTTACCAAAGGCTGGAAGGTAAAACTGGGGAGAGCCCCCCGAGCTGTGCTCGGTGGTGGACAGGGAAGGCAGTGGGGCAAGGCATCTGCGGTGATGCTGGTGGAAAAACAGGTACTCACCATGTGCCCCTGCAATGTAAATGTCAATGTTGATCCGGACGAATTCTTTCAAAGTCTGTTAAACCAGAAACAGGCACTATTTAGATACTGCTATTTTTGCTGATAACAGCCATTATGGTGATTAGCCACAGCAAATGTACAAACCACTTCAAGATATTGACTGTATTTTGAATGATGGCAAACAGTTCTAAACTCAAACTCTGCTGCACCTCGGGGCAGGATGATCTCTTCACATGGCAGCAGATTGGGATGACTGATCTTTTTGAAAAGGGGCAGTATTAAATACATTTAGCCCACAGTGAAAAAGATGATATTTCATAAATTTTATGGCTTAATTGTACCTACTTGACACATGATGAAACTAAGACTCAAAAAGCTTCTATGGAGATTTTTATAACCGGGGATTCAAGCAGAACTGCAGTTCCCACTGTATATGGTAGGTGTTTAGTACCTATGGAAATAGATTTACACACTCTACGTGGATCTAGCTAGTTAACTTTAGCTATTGCTGTTTGAAAATGTTGTTCTCATTCCTTTGTTCAAGGTTATCCAGGGAAGCAAGACCAGGAGCAGAACTGAAACTTTAGTGTTCCAACTCCCAGCCTGATATTTAAAGCCATATTTCATATAAACATTTCTGTAAAGCTTCCCAAAATATTACCAGGTGAATAAAGGTTGCCACAGCCAACACTCTAATTCAAATAAAATTTAGATTGATTACTTAATCTGTTTCCGAAACTTTTTCTATGCAAAATGTACATTAAATTTCACATAAATTCAAAGGTTGCCACTGTCTTTCCAGTTCATATAGAAATGCCTTTAAGAAGCAGGCTAGACTCGCAGAATAGAATTGTTTTGGGTTGGAAGGGACCTTTAAAGGAAGATCCTTTAGTTCAACCCCCCTGGGCAGGGACATCCTCCACCAGAACAGGTTACTCAAAGCTTCGTCCAACTTGACCTTGAACACCCATCCACAACTTCTCTGGGCAGCCTGTTCCAGTGCCTCACCACCCCCATTGTAAAAAAAACTTGCTTGTGTCTAATCTAAGTCTACCCTCTTTTAGTTTAAAATTATTGCCCCTTCTCCTGTCACTACAGGCCCTGGTAAAAAGTCTGTCTCTGTCTTTCTTATAGGCCCCCTTTAAGTACTGAAAGGCCACAACAAAATCTCCCTGGAACCTTCTCTTGCCCAGGCTGAACAGCCCCAACTCTCTCAGTCTGTCTTCACAGCAGAGCTGTTCCATCCCTCTGACCATCTTGGTGTCCCTCCTCTGGCCCCTCTCCAGCAGGTCCATGCGTGTCCTGTGCTGGGGGCTCCAGAGCTGGACACAGCACTGCAGGTGGGGTCTCACCAGAGCGGAGCAGAGGGGCAGAATCACCTCCCTGACCTGCTGGCCACGCTCCTTTTGCTGCAGCCCCGGGTATGATTTGCCTTCTGGGCTGCAAGTACTCACTGCCCGGTCATGTCCACCTTTTCATCAAACACTATCTCCAGGCCCTTCTCCACAGAGCTGTTCTCAATCCCTTCATTCCCCAGCCTGTGTTGCTACTGGGGTTTGCCCTGATCCATGTGCAGGACCTTACACTTGGCCTTGTTGGACTTCATGAGGTTCACATGGGCCCACTCATCAAGTCTATCAAAGTCCCTCTGGGTGCCATCCCTTCCCTCAAGAGTATCCTTCAAGTGTAACTACGTTCATATGTTTTTCTTTCATATGATCACTGTCTGTCTTGTGAATTAGAGTTACCTTTTGGAGGATTCTCATGGCAGAAAAGTCAAGAAAGGACACTGATGAGAAATCCAGAATGATGCTGTGGATGTTGACCTGGGGCACAGTGATGCCGAGGGGGAGGTCAGCACCCCAGTTGATCTGAATGGGCAAGTCTGCCACGTTGATGGGCTGGTCCAGCTCCTCTATCCTGTTGTTGTCCAATTCTTCATCTGACTCGTGGGTATGGTTAGCTGTGCAAATCAAGCCTTTCTGTGTTGTCAGAGAAAAAAAGTAATAATTAATATATCTCTTAAAGACGCAGTCTGGGTAGTAGTGCATCTTACACAAGGGCAAAAGTGGTGGCAGCACAAAGCCGATGTACCCATGAGATGGAGCAAGACCCACCTGTGCTTTACACTAGGAAAAGTTATGCCTATCCTGCAGTTGGAGGAAATTGAAAATGTTTGCTTTCCTCTCATCAATCATTTAATCATGATCAGCAGAACTAGTTAATGATGGCTTTTTATTGTTCCCTGAAGTCAATGGTCAGATATGTTTTTCACTCAGTAGTTTTGGAAAGGTCAACAAAAAGCACGTGGGATTTGGGCTGAGAGAAAACCAGCTTTATCCTGCCATTAACGCAGTATGAGCATCACCTCTGTGGGACCAAATCCTGCCATTAACGCAGTATGAGCATCACCTCTGTGGGACCTAATCCTGCCATCTGAGGGCAGTGGTCACATACAAGCTCTGCCCATGGTAAAGCTCTAGGTCTCTTACTGTGAGAGCCATTTAAAATCTTATTTTTGAATCATGTTTATGTCATGAAGTGGCAACTTGGGGAGCAGCATATCTAATTATGACAGGAGGCTGTGAGGCAGTTCTCTGCCACTTCAAGCCAGGGAGAGGGTTGCTTAACCGCCCCAGGTGCAGTTGCCTTACATACGGGCGTCACTTGCAGCTCCCCTTTCTTCAGCATCTTTCTGATCTTCCTTAAAGCTTTATTGCGTTTCCTCAGGACTCTCAGTGGGTTGAAGCCGACCTGCAGAAACAATACTTTGAATTATTAAAAAAAACCCCACACACCCAGTGACACCAGGGGAAGGACACAGCATCTCATGCAGCTTTTCTTTATAGTCATGATGAGCATGGTTTGCACCTGATATTGCCTACCACTTTTCACCAATTCAAACAACGGCCTTTTTTCTTGGTTGGAAAGATGTCTACAGGTATGACTGCAAACAGGCAGGCCCATCTGTGCCAGCTTTAGGACACTGGCATGGACAGCAACAAGGCAGTGACGATGCTGCAGCAGAGGCCAGTAGCTCCAGCAGGCTGGTACAGTGCTGCCCAGCCCAGAGCTTGCCCTGCTTGTCTTCGTTATGAGGTGGCCACCCAGGTGACCGAGGTCAGAGAGCTCACAGGTTGTCTCTGCCCTGTACCACCTGACTGCAGTGTGGGTCCTCTACACATCGTTTTGTTTTCTTGAAGAAGAAAACCAAAGCCATTCATGCTGATTGCATATGTCTCTTGAACCTCTTAGCTGGTTTCAGCAAAATTAGACAGCAGGCAAATTAGTCCAATAAAGGTTACAAAAATACTAAATTCCTGCAAGTGTTCTGCCTCATCTATCTAGTGGGTAGAGGAGAGAGGTGTTAGAAATGCCTGTATTTGTAAAGAAAGAGAGTGGTATAAGCATCTGCACTCCTAAAAAAAACCCTTGCGGCTCTTCTGAGGTGAAAGCCAAGCACGTGGAGACCCAAACATGCCAGATCTCCTGGTTGTTCTGCCACTTTCCGTTCCTCATGTGAACAATGAACTGCTCATTAACAATGTTCATGGCAGCCACTCCTTATTGATTCTCCCCTAAAGGCAGCAGGAAGGGGAAGTTATGGGTGCAAGTTTGATTCAGTCGGTGTTTGGTTGGCCTTTCTGGCATGCTGAGGGCTCAGGGGTCCTGGGTCTCTGTGCTGCTTATGGAAAGACCAGCTGCCTTCTCCCAGTTGGTCATGGAAGACATTAAGGTCTCTTTGATAGTATGATTTCTTTCTGCTTTTCTTCTGACTGTTGTGGTTATATTCCTTGGGGCGAGATGTGTAAACTAGAATTGACTGGTGTAAAGGATATAAACGCTAATAAAATAAAGTCCCTTTATATATTCTCTGTGTTCATACAGCTTTCTTACAAAAGGCCATTGTTATGGTATAAGTTCCACATGAGTCAGGTTGTTCTCTTTCTCAGAAGTGTGTACATACATGTGAGATTACAGTAGTGGCGACAATATTTGAATAATTCGTGAAAAACTCATTTTTGAACTGTTGACTGACTGCATATATAGTAACTATTGGGAAATTGTATTCACCTTAATGCATCATGCGATTCATATGTTCAGAATGACAGCCTCAGACACTTACAGCAGTGATGAGTTTCTCTCTGAAGAATTCAATGTTGGCGAAGAAGATCGGAGATGCGCATCTGAAAATCTTCACTCCCTCTGGCTCATAGATCTGTACAATGAAGGAAAAGTATCAGTAATGATATCTGCTATGGAAACACAAATGCAGTAGATAGTAAAAGAAACAAGATATTTCTTACATCAGTGTAATCCTTCCTGTTTCTGTAGATGTTACTTCTCCCAACATTAGCCAAAACGGTGCAGCTTGGACTGTGAACAAACACACACAATTATTTGTACTCTGTACTGAAACCTGGCAGAAGGGAAGGATCAGAGAAAGCTACATCAGCTGTGGTGGTAGACTGAAGTCGGAACCCACATCCAGTGGTTCACACCTGTAAGTGACTTTTCCATATATGGTTTCCGGACAGACCAAGGCATGGGGCTGTTGGCCGTCTCTGTACAGGGAGAGTTAATTTATAGCAGGAGGCCCTGACGTAATTGTGTCAACCAAGTACTCACATCTGGGAGCGGATCACCACGGTCAGCAGCTGGAACGCCACGGCGGTTGCTAGTCCAATATCCAGGCCAAGAAAAACGGCAGCTAAGAAAGTCACCACCCATATAACCTGTAACAAGGAGGTGGATGGCAGCGGTTACGAGTGTGTCAAGGACCTGGGTTATGAGCTCAGGGTGGGAGCAGCAACAGATCTCAGAGCTGGTCCAGCCTGTCCATCTGCCTTTGGTGAGGGGTTTCATGTTTCCTAGCTTTTGTTCTTGTAAAACAGGGCCAGACTCACTGACTGGCACCACAGAGTGTTTCTAGGCGTAATAATTTGTAGACAATAAAGGCTCAGAATAATAGGAGTGTGGATCTTCTATAGGCAATTCACTAAATGTTCAATAAAAACCCAGCAGAAAGGCACGGTTACAAGTAAACCAGGATCCTGGGAAAGCTGAGAGTTGTAAATGTGCTCTGGGTATCAAAACAGGCAAATGTAGGTGCCGTGAATGTACTTGACTCATAAGCACAAATGACTAGATAATACTGAGCATTTTTCGCCACAGATCTCAAAGCTTTTTCACATGGTAAATAACAGTTTGGAAGCTGGGAAAACTGAGGTCTGGAACCATTTGGGAACAGAAAAAATTGGCCAATGAGGAAGCCAAGAGCCTACATTTTCTGAGTATTAGTCCTGCCCTCCAGCCATGAGCTTTACTATTCGTACTAAATCTTTCAAGCCATGGTCTCCCACAGAGGGGATCTCATCAATGTTTATAAATATCTCAAGGGTGGGTGTCAAGAGGATGGGACCAGACTCCTTTCAGTGGTGCCCAATGATAGGATGAGGGGCAACGGGCACAGGCTGAAGCACAGGAGGTTCCATCTGAACATGACCAGAAACTTCTTCACAGTGAGGGTGCCAGAGCCCTGGAGCAGGCTGCCCAGAGAGGTTGTGGAGTCTCCTTCTCTGGAGACATTCAAACCCACCTGGACACATTCCTGTGTGATCTGCTCTGGGTGAACCTGCTTTAGCAGGGGGGTTGGACTAGATGATCTCCAGAGGTCCCTTCCAACCCCAACCATTCTGTGATTCTGTAACGTGCCATGTGAGTGTGATAAAGTGTCCCTGAATGTGCAAGTATTTAGATGTTTTCTGTAACTTCTTTCTATATTTGAATTTACATAATGAGTTGTATTTTAATAGATTTTTGATGACATAAATGAAAATTAACATCAACAAAGAGAAGTTAGGAGAGAGAATTGACTCAAAGCAGGTGGGACAAAATGGAGAACATGAGCAAGGGATATAAGAGTAAAAAAGGCATGCCACAATTGTACTTCCCATTAGTGAAGTAAGGCAAGTATAAAGATTGCCTGTAAGCAAATTTTCATCATAGATTTATTTCCCAGAGTGCTTCATTCCTGAATGCTCACAGGACTCAACTTACACAGTCATACTTGTCCTTCCTCCACAGGACGCCTACTTCCTTGAACTGCATGAGCATTCCTTTCAAGTTGCCGAGAGCCAAAGATGCAAGGACTGACTGTGAAAAAAGACCAAAATACATGCTGAATTTTAAAGCAAGCAAAGCAAATGTTGAACAGTGAGGCTTAGAAGATCATACAAATAGGGCCAAAATGCAGCTGTAAGACCAGGCAGCTCCTTGCATTGTGTCACTGGAGTGCGAGACAGGATGCCCCGTCCATCGCACTGGAACCTCCCTAGCCATGGTGAAGAGCAGGTGCCTGACCTGAGGCTGCAAATCCCTCTTATTTTTTGGCACCTAAAAACTGGTGCTGTGATGTTTCATGTTTGGACACTTGCATTCCCTTTGAGGGACCAAATGTAGTGGTCCTCCCTGTCATGATCTGGGAAGAAGAACCAAGCTTTGCAAAACCCTGTTTGGCTCCCACCAAAGCCTATGAACACTTCCAGTGATTCCTGGAGCAGCCCAGTCTTTGGCAAGCGGAGGAAGTGCAAGGTGAAATTCATGAATACCTTCTGTAATGGCGCCAGCAGAAACCCGATGGCCAAGATCACAATCAAGACGATGACAGCTGAGATAATACCAGCAATCTGCATGAGAATACAATTCCACCATGAATAAGTGCCCACAGGCATTATGGTCAGTTAGGAAAAAAGAGAGCTTTCTCACATTAAACACCTTCATGATTTGGTGTCTTTTATACCTGTGTTTTGCCTCCTGTGCTCTCCTGCACACCTGATCTCGATAGGGCTGTGCTGGAGGCAAACCCTTTGAATGATCCACCAACTATATTACCCAGCCCAAAAGCAATCAGTTCCTGAAATAAAAACAAAAGAGGTTGTTCTTAAAAGCTAGTTCGTGTCAGTTATTCACAAGGCAAAGCATTCCTAAAATTACTTATTTCCTGTTGACAAATGCCCTGTATTGACTTCTGCATTATTCACCTACCTGGTTGCCATCTAGTGGGTAGTCATGCTTGATGGAATACACTTTAGCCACAGAAAAGGCTACTGCAAACCCAACGATTGCAATGGAAATGCTGTCTCCAATACACTTTTGGAGGATACCTACATCAGGTGCAACAGGGGATTGAAACCTGAAAGACAAAAACTCTACACACTAAGGACATGCCTAAGGAGACAAGTTGTCAAGCAAGCGAGCAAGGCAGTGGTCTAGCCCATACCGAGCATTTTGGAGAGATCTGACACAGAATTGCGGCTCTGAACTCTGAAAAACTTTGGAACAGGGACTCTGTTTATCCACACTCAGCTCAACTTGTATCTCAGCAGGTTTTAATTTACTTGGCCAGGACCAGTGACAGCTTGTCTGAGGTGCATGTACAGTTCTGCCTTCTAGTTATGCATGGATGTAAGATCTGACCCAGCGCTGGGCCCCTTGCACAGGCAATTTGCACATGAAGAATTTCACTTAATTGCAACCAAAAAATATCCCTGTGTGATTCATTGAAGGACTTTAGACAGCTAGACAAATATTTACCAAGTCAGGTAATACTGACCAGTCTCTCAGGCTGCTAGATGCTTTAGCTTCAACATTTCCTGCTTTTGATCAGAGGCTTTTGCAGATCTGCAGATCTGCAGATCTGAAGAATGGAGACATTTGAGCAGAAATAGCTGTTCCTCTGCCAGCTTCATTCACTAACAACCCCAGGGCTACAAGAGGCAATCAAGACTGTCTCAGTGGGCAAATGGTTGTCCTAGTAAATGTCTTCCTCCCTCTTTTCAGCTTAATGTGTGCCTGTTAATACTTTATGCCAAAATTCCGGCACAGCTGGATATAGTCCCCATTCGGATATACACTCTATATATCCATATATGGACATATTTCTCTGTATGGATATACTCCTGAAGAGCAGTTGTTGAGGCCTCCTGAGGACAATGGTGCCTGGGGAGATGCTGGTGGCAGGGGAGCAGGCAGGAGAACTGCATGATGTGGTGGGTTCCCAGGGCTTGTGGTGGCTGCTGAACCACACGTGTACTTCGAGAGAGATGGAGGGGTTCAGGAGTGAGTAGTTCGGTAAAAGGGACAAATATCAACCTCCTGCTCCACAGCTGTCTTGGCAAATGAAACAAGCAGTTACTTCATGTCTAGTGAGTAACTTTTATCTATTGAAAGTGTCCTCATACTGTTGAGAGCAAAATGTTTATTTACCTACTGAAAGAAGACGAAGCAGATTATTTTAAAGAAAAACAGAGCTGAACTGATTTAGCACTGACAAAATGGAGAGAGCTTTTTGCTTCACTGGTGAATTTTGAGTAAATTACTTACCCTTCCTCTAGATTTCCAACGACAGCTACATTATATTTCTCTTCAAAGTTAAGAAAATGGGAAAGCAGTGCTGCTAAGACTGTCTGAAAGATAATAAAACCCATGTCCATTAGGCACATTCTCCCACATGCCCTCCAGTCTCATCACTAGAGGCAGAATTGTGCCCCAAGTCTGCACATCCCTTTACTGTTCAGATGTCATTCCTGAATGACCTTACAGGTAAGGTTTCACATTCACAAATCACACAGAGGATATATAAGAATATCTCACTAACAACAGAGAACATCCCATCCAGGTGTTTTCTAACAAAGCACTGTGCTAGCCCTGGGGAAAGGCAGCCACCACCTGCATCTATAACAACATCTTCCATGGCTTTAGGAGCTCACTGCTCATGCGAGGCTTCCCTCGCCCCACTGCTGCTCGGAGGGGCAAAACCATCTGTTGGTGGAGGGCAAAACTGTTTATTGCTTGGCCATGGATGGCCAAGACTTCCGTGGCCGCTTGCAGGGTTGGTGCAGAGGGGGTCCAGCTGTGTGACTGCAGCCAGCTAATCTCAGACCCAATTTTGTCCAAGAAAGAAAATAATATTTTATAACCTTTTACTCAGTTCAGTTAAGAACAGCTAAGTAGAACTAAAACACCTTGTGGTAGCTCATGAACGCCGTCAATTTTTCCTTACAAGTAAAATGACAACCCATCATTTAATACAGAACAGGAGAAGAAAATGTTAAAAGACTGCTTCCCATATCACTATAGTGATGGAGCAATTGCAAAATCAAAGAGAAGTGATCATTACCACCAGGAGTTCGATCGGGATGGGAGTTGGTAACTTTGCTTTGTATCGATCGTTCATTTCTTTCACCACGAACACAATAAGCAAGACAACAAGGGATGTGACCAGGTCAGCAATGTTTGTTTTTGTGATTTGGCTGAAAACACTCTCCAGAGTCTGCAAAACCAGGGAAAAAAAAAAAAATGTAGTGCTTTAGAAATAGTAGTGTTGTGCCACAGTAGTACTATCCTTTCCAGAAGGATATCTGTATCTGAATTGCTCTGAGGGTTATGGCAGTTGGGATTTATTCCCTGTGGCATGATGTGGTGTGCAAGCCCCAATGAATGTGCACGTGCATCATCCAAATAACAAAAAACCTGCAAAAAGCCCTTTCCACTGGCTCTTGACCCTCTCCTCCTGTCCTCTCCAAGAGGCAGGGCCAGAGTAACAGGCACGTGTGCGATGGGAAATGAGAGCAATGGAATTACCGAGCAGGTGCCTCTCTTTGCTGCTTCTTCCTGCCCTTCCACCTTTCTCACCCAACAGCCCTTACGGAGTCATTTCCAAATTAAATATATATAATATCAGTGCAGTAAAAATGAATAACTAAATGCTTGAGGCAAAGTTGAGTGCTTCATTAAAGTATGCCAGCACACAATAGAAAATATTATCTAATTAGCCCAACAGGTTGTAACTTGGTGTTTCGTAATAAATTTAAAGATTGGTCATATACTAATAACACATCTCTTACGTTTTCCTGTTGTGTTTCATCCTGCTTGGCTGTTCTTATGCCCAGTTCTGTTATTACTGCCTTGTGATATACAGTCAGATATACATCACAGGTTTCAATAGCGTTATCAAATAATGAACACTTAGCACTTACATAGATAATGCCAAATGGTTTGTTAAATCCAGGGACAGATAGTTGAAGCATGAATTTCAGCTGAGATACCACAACATGGATAGCTGCAGCAGTTGTGAAACCACTGATTAATGATTGTGATAGATAAATAACAATGAATCCAAACTGGAAAATTCCCAGAAGCAACTGAAATGCAAAATGACCATACGTCAGTGTGATTTATTCATGCTTTTAAGCAATCTCTGCAACAAAAAGTACTGTATTTAATGGGAATAAAGATTTTAACCTAATCCCATATATCCAGAGATTAAGGAAAACACTGTCACCAGAATTGCAATAAAAGTTCATTTAGCAACAGAGCACAAGACTAGTAAAATTGCTAGAGCAGTTAAAAATTATTATTTTTATTTTATAGCTAAAATAAACCTCCTTAGCCTTAGGGTTTTCAGTATCCATATTTTTATATGGTACCAGTGTTTCATGAAGCACAGACATATTAATATGTTAGGAAGGAAAGAACTGCAGGAATTCTATGTTAGGAAGGAAGGAGAAATCGCTTTGTTTTTAAAAGACAAATCCAAATACTTTAGTATTATGAGATAAAGCTTTTACTCCCCGTGCTGTGACTGCATCATTCACGTTCCTCTCACAACTACTTTTTCCTACCCAGCAGATTGGCTTTTGCTGCAGGTGGATGGACCTGTGCGGGCTGTAGGCTCAGGTCTGGGCAAACCCAGGGATTTCACAGCACGAGTCAGTGGCTGGTCACTGGAGCAGGGCGGGTGTCTCCTAATCAGTGAGCCAAGGTCAGTTGTGTGGGAAGGGGAAGAGAATTACTTTGGTCACTGCGCCAGCAGATAAGGAAAGGGAAGGCCAATACTCCATTCGTCTGTTAATATACATGCATACAGACGCATGTGGACACACACACACATATGTTTACCAACCTGGAAAACCCCAGAAAGGAAGGTTACAGATGCAGCCACCATCACCCTCTCTTCATCTATTGCTGAGGTATTCGTGGAAGTGCCGTTTTCAGCAAAATCATCGGGGACCAGCCTGACGACAACTCCTCCCACCATCAGGCTCAGGACGGGGAAGGGACCTGAGCACCACAAGACATTTGTTAGAGACCCCAAGTGCCACCATGTCCTTCTTTACCAGTGAGGAGGGCGGTCGGTGCGCCTGAACTTACCCACTGAGATATGCCTGGATGTGCCAAAGATAAAATAGACCAGGACAGGGAAAAACGCCGCATAGAGTCCATAACCGGGGGGGATGTTCACCAGCAAAGCAAAGGCGAGACCTGTGAGGACAGAGGTCCGGGAAAGGTGACACATGTGTCACATGCTGACGCCAGCAGTCCCTTTGTGCCTGGCACAGCTGGCCGTGCCAGAGCACACGTTTCACGGAGGTACCTTGCAGGACAGCCACGAGCCCCGTGTTGATGCCGGAGACGATGTCGCTCAGGATCCACTCCCTGAAGCGGTATGCTGGCAGCCACGAGGCGATGGGAAACAAACCCAAGGCGATTTTTTTGACCCTTTGTGGAGAGCAGCTGTAAAGACACAAGAGGACACAGGTCTGTAGGTGAACAGCTCAGCTGGGTGACAGCCTGTCTTTGGAGTAGAAATGAAGGAGGGAGGATCCAGGTTCAGGCTGCCAGAGGTCAAAATCTCACCCAGCTACAGCGCTGGTCAACCTACTCTGCCAGCTGGGCTTCAAGGAGGACCTGGTGGCCTTCGGAGGTCTCTTCCAACCAAAGTTTTCATAGAATCATGGAATGCTTTGGGTTGGAAGGGACTGTCAAAGGTCATCTAGTCCAACCCCCCTGCCATGACCAGGGACATCCTCAACTAGATCAGGTTGCTCAGAGCCCCATCCAGCCTGGCCTTGGATGTCTCCAGGGATGGGGCATCAACCACCTCTCTGGGCAACCTGGGCCAGTGTTTCACCACTCTCATTGTAAAAAATTTTCTTCCTTCTATAAAATCTGAGTCTACCCACTTTTAGTTTAAAACCATTACCCCTTGTCCTATTGCAACAGGCCCTGCTGAAAAGTCTGTCTCATCTTTCTTATAAGCCCCCTTTAAGTACTGAAAGGCTAGAATAAGGTCTCCCCAGAGTCTGTGCTGCCAAGCGCTCAGGGAAAGAGATGCTGCCTGGGATACAACTGTAGGAAGACTTTTAAGAGTAATAGCAGCTAAAATCCTTTAGAAAAATCTGACATTGCATTTGTTTAACGAGTTTTTGTCTGTTCCGTTGGAGTCTGAGATGGAAGTTGTCAGGATGGGGTTCATGCTGTCACAGAGTGGCAGTTCAGGCTGTTCTCAGAAACATATTAAAAAAAAAAAAACTCCTTACCGAAAATATAGTTTCAGGTGATCCCAAAAGGTTTTATGGTATCTGTGCAATTTCTCATGCTCTTCATTGAATAAATTCTCCGAGTACACAGGTCTGGCTACAACATAGTGGTTGCCCACAGGTTCAACCATTTCTCCTGAAATGTCAGGCGAGGATGGCAACTTGTGCGTATTCCCTGGCTTTAGTCGCTTAAAAAACCTGAAATGAAGAATGTGGTTAGATCCTTATGTACCACAGGGTGGGTATTTGTAGCATAGATGAGTGAACTCCAAACTGAGCGTTACCACCTTTGAAGATCAAAAGAGAGATGGTTGAGACACCCACTTGGCTTTGCCAAGGTGATCTCCTGCCCTCCTCCTCCCACTGCAGGGTAGTGTTTCGCTGGAGCATGAAGTATTTCTTTCTAAACATGCAGCCAAAAGGCGGACAAGATGGATTTTGAGTTAATTTATCTCCAAGTCAGCTGCCTACAAACAAAATCTGCCTCCCTCGTGGGAGGCTAAATTCTTACAGAACAAACAAGGAGATCCCAAGCGGTTTCTCTTTGTGACACCACCGGGAGGGCTGGGAGCTCCCCGAAACCCACCGACATGGGGGGAAAGGCGGAGCCAAGGCTGGGCTCAGCCATTCTCTCTTGCACTCAGAGACTGGGCTGAATCTTTTGGCTTGGGTCTGCGTGACGAGGAGGTTAGGCTCGGTACTGAAAAAGCACGTTTTTGATGCTTGTTATTTGTAAGATTTATTTCCACAGGTTGTCTGGACTGCTTCTCCTCTGTTTCATACTCACAAGCAGTTGTTGCAATGTCTGACCTATATATTGTTTTCTGCCTTGTCCCAACCCACATTTGCATATTTGTGCTGAAGAGAAACTATCCTTGGTCACTCCAGAAATGACCCCTAAAGTCCACATTACACACAAGAAGACTCAAGATTCTTTTCAGTCTATACCACTGGGTATTTTGTAGCAATTAATTGAAGGCATCACTGAGCTGCCCACTGCACTGTTATGTTTCTCTCTGTGCCTCACATTCTTCCCACATTAATTTCATCTAAATAAATGTACTAGCTAAAAAAATTTCTCTCTGTTGCAGCCACCATCAAATATTTAATAGAGCACTAGTCCTAGACAGGAGCTGTGGAACTTGCTTTTGGTAGCACAGTTGGACTAAATGATCATTGTGGGATCCTTTCAACTGGAACTAATCTATTCTCTCTCGTTCTGTTTTCTTTTGACTCAGAGACAAAGATGTACTGTAGAAAGCAAAAAGTCTTGTGACACTGATAATAGAGCATTTTTCTTAGAATCATAAAATGACCTGAGTTGGAAGGGACCCACAAAGATCGTCGAGTCCAACTCCTGTCCCTACATATGACAGCCCCACAGTTCACACCATGTGTCTGAGGGCCTTGTCCAGTCTCTCCTTGAACACTGTCAGGCTTGGGGCCGGGACACCTCCCTGGGGAGCCTGTTCCCGTGTTCCACCACTGAATTCTTCATTTTCTCTCCCCTAGTGCAAATGCTCCTTGGCACCTTGCCGCTTGCTGATGGTCTCATGACAGATGCTCGACCAACACTAGTTCCTTTCCTGGGCATTTCTAATTCAAACTTGTGTGTACTCAATATCTGGAGATATCACAGGACAGGTTTCCAAGTGGCACAAAGAAGTTTGCATAGTTATGAAGAAAGGTAAAGCTTTTTATCTATGACAATTTTGGCATTAAAATGTAAATCCCATTCTGAAACTCCACTGCAGCTCAGGGCCCATTATTGACCTATTTCAAGTGATTTTGGTTTAGTTTGTTCCTAGTTCATTCTGGGTAAATTCATGGATGGGTAGAAGTACAAATAGTGTCAGATGAACCTCTTAGATATGGTGGGAGTTTTTTGTTAATACACTAATTTCCCACAAAGGATTTACTATTTTGGCAGTGGGTTAAACATTTTTACTATGTGTTTTAACATTGAAAAATGGTATTTGTAGTAATTTCCAAAAACTGCAGACTAATACTTGAAATCTAAGCTCATTCAAGACTCTGATCCAAAGTCAGTTAAAATCGTACTACAATCCTATAATTGTACACTACTGTCCTTCCCTCTGTTGGAATCAGAGCTCCAAACCTGAGGCTGATGAAATTTCAGTGAAATAAATGGTTAATTTAGTTCTTTCTCTGAAAAATCTTGGTGTACATAGATTTGCAGGGTGAAGTCTTAACTATCAAAGATTTGTAGAATTGCTCTGTTTCCTAATCTGCCTATCAGTCTTTTAGACTTCACATTGCCAAGAGGAGTATTGCTGAAAGCCCTGTTGAATCGTTTTGTTCATTACATTGTAGGGCACAAGATGTACTCTTTGTACCCTTTGAAATGTTCCTAAGGCACAAAAATAGAAGAAGTGTATGGGTTACTCTTTCATTTCAGATTTTCCCCTGTGTTGCAGCTGCTGTAGCTTTTCCGAGTACTTTAGTTGTCACTCCTGGCCCTTGTCCGGCCTTTACTCTTTCCACCGGCCAAATTTAATGCCCCAATCTCAGGGAACATACACTGTGCTTCTTTACAACCTCCTGAATTGACTCTGGTTTATTAGTGCTGGGCTTGTTGAAGGCGTAAGTATTTTGCGTGTGCTTTTTCCTTCCTGACAGGAGCCCCGCTTTACTGACTCTCCTCCTGGTTTGGGTCAATGACTTAGAGCTGCCGAAGGAGCCCTGGAGCCTCACCCCGAGAGGTTCATTGAGCTGAACCATGTGAGCATGACTCTGTTCTAAAGAATATGGTGCCACGTGGCATTACTCAAGTTAAGTTTAACCAAGCCAGCCTGAGCACCTCAAGTGCAGTGTAAACTGCCTTCAACCTGTTTTCTGACAGCTAAATGAGACCACATGGTGCAGCACATTACTGCAGCCAGATGACCACTGCTGCAAGTCACCTGCTAGTTGAGCTCTTCTCATCTACTTCCCTCTTCCACATCCTCTATTGGCAGCTATCAGGTACCATGACTTCAGTCGGAACTGATTTCCTCTTGCTCACTCTTGTTTTCTTCCCATACATGTTTAGAAAGATGGATGTCCTCTGCATAGGGACATTTTTTTCAGCTGTCAGCACCATTAATTATTTTGGGAGTTTTACAGAAAATTGTGACAAATGCCAGCATAGTGGAGGCCAACATTATCTGCAAATCCCCTAAAAGAGAGGTCTGTACTCCAGTAACCCACGCTGCTTTTCCAGAGTGCTCCCATCATTCAGTCCTTGGGCTCCTTGTGGGACACAACCAATTAGCAAAATTCTTCAGATGACTTCTATAGTATGTCCATCCACACATGGACAACAGAAACAGAGACCAAGCTTACACCACACAGCTATTGAGTGGTAACAACTTTTACTTGCGATTGAACAAGACTAGATCTGAACTGAAACCCCAGAGATAACATTCTGATTCAGTTTTATTCCATATAGCCTCTGATCCTGTTCTCATGGCCAGCAACTAACAGTATTACCATCTCCCACATGTAAAACACTCCAACTCTGCTGCTAATACTAATGCATATTTTGATGTGTGCCATTTTGTTGAGGGGATATTTTTTCCCTTTGTTAATTTATGCTAAATATTGACCAAGTAGTACAAAAAAATCTGGTAAATTCAACTGAATAATTAAAATATAATTAAATACTAACATGCTTCATCCCACAAACTCTACTTCTCTGCAACGTAAACATTTGAAAAATACAAACAAGGGAAACTTTTACATTTTACAAGAAACCCGACACATGACTAGAAGCATTTCGTTTATAACCATTACTTCACATATTCCACATCCAGACCGAAAACCTCAAAATTGTACCTGATGTGTCTTCCAGGAAGCTCTTCAGAAGAAACCACACCAAGATTTTAGGGAAAAAAAATATCCTTGAAATTGTCAGAGGCAACGCAGGTATCTTGTGCTGTTCTTCATTTCAGAACCTCCCTAAATACTGGCAGCACTTTAATAACTAACTTCAGTTAACTTTTACAAGAAAAGGAAGATTTCACTGTGGCCTTGACCATTGAGCCTATCCTCAGGAGGGATGATAAGAGTAATTTCTTAAAGTTCTCTGTGATATTGCTTAACTTTGTTTGGCAATCTGTTTGTGATTGGTCTGCAGAGACTAATATGGGAAAACAGAGATGAATAAGAAGGACTGTCTGTTGCAATCCTGTGCTGTACATCTGCCAGGTTTCTGTCGAGCATGGTGGGAAGTGGAGACCAGAGTTCAGCTGTGTCACCCTCCATTTCTGAAGGAGCGTGAGCCAGTGGTAAGGGAGATGGGGCTGCTCGGCGTGCCAGCTCTGGACAACGTGTGCCTCTGTGAACCTTCATCCAAAGCACCTTGAAGGAACCCTAAATTGTCCTTCCAGAAGCAACTCCTGAGTGCTCAAATCATTGCTAAAAATAGCCTTTGCAGGGATTTCCAAAGGCCACCTGTGACTTGGTGGAGCTGACAGCTGTGACATCCAGTTACAGACACCGGAAAGGTGCAGAAAGTCTGTGCAGCGGAGTGTTGGGGCACAAACATGGTGTAGACAGGTTGGACTGTCCTGCAGGATCCTGCTCCCCTCCACAGCCTATAGAGGAACTGAGGGAAATCATCCTCCCCAGGCCAAAGTGAGCCTTTGTAAACATTTCCCCAAGATACTTAAAACCACCTAAGGAGATAGCTCAAATAGTATTTTGATGCCTCAGGCTGCAAATTCAGCTGCAGATGCCTGTGTTCAGGTGTTCTGTGTTCAGGAGAGCAGTGAACCTTCAGTGCTGAGAACACCATAGCATCAAAGTTTCCTGATGAAAACTGTCTTAACAACCCTTTCCATAGGTGACACTGCCATGAACACCTAGAAACTCTTCAGCTGTTGATACCATGGTATCAGGAAGACTGTGGGGTGCCTGACTCCTTAGGGCACTCCTCCCCTCTGGAATCCAGAGCTTGCCTTAGCCTTTGGGGGTTGGAAATCACAGACCCTGCCCCTGAAGAAAGTTTTCTCCAGCTGGAGAAAGGACACAGCATGAGGGAGGACAGCCTGCGTGCTCCAGAGGGACAGTCACAGGCATGGGTCTAGGAGAAGAGGCAGGAGGAGCCTGAGGTTCTGCTCTCAGATGACTTACCCATATTTCAGTCAATGATTAGACCAAGAAAAAATGAAGCAAGCAGGACCCCAACATCCATCCCCACAAGGTGAGAGCTGTATTAGACCATTCAATCAGTATTTCTTTCTTGTGCTTTAACCCATGGCTCTGAGTTCCCTGAGAGTCTTTATGGACCTCAGGTGCTTTTGAAAGTTGTAGTTACACTTCTAAGACTATAAGCTCCCCTAGTCAGTAAAGATACCAGGTCACTTCCTAAACTGTTGAGAGTACCTTCTCTGTGACAGTAACCCCTGTTTTTGGTAACTGTTGTTAGGCTTAAGAGATTTGCTGCAGTTTGTAAAACTGACACAGAAATTACTTTTACCATTAAAATAACAAACATTTAAAAAGATGTAGAACATATGAAACTATAAAACAAGTAAACAGCTTTTGGCCTCCCCACTCAAAGTGCAGGCATGGTGCAGTCGTAGTGGTATTTTAAAACCCCTTTGAAGTCTTGAATGTATTCTTAATTCTTTGTATTCAGGATACGTCACGAGAAGTTGCAGCGTAAAACAGTAGGACAGCTTTTCTAGGACTAGGTTTAAATGCAGGAGGCACCTTGGCTTTAATGAAGTCAGCAGAGTCTTGTCTTTGGCTTGATCACATCCACCTGTAAGTGCTCTACTCTTGGATTATTTCCACTAATTTGCTGAAGCAATAAGGTGCTACATGGAGTGACGAAGGCAATAAACACTTTGGCCCTTCTGTTTGCAGCAGTAATGTTAAAAACACGATTTTCTCCTGATGGTGCAGAAGAGGTTTGCTACATGAGGGCCGTACAGAGGACGGGTTGCCTCTGTCCCACACTGCAGAAGTTCAGCTGTGCAAACCCATGATGTCTTTACATTGGGTGCTTAAACATCAGCAAAACTCCATAACCAATTGGGAAGGTGTGGCCTTTTCTGCCAAGGCAGAGCAGAGGAAAAGGAAAAGAAAATTTCTCAGTGCTGTCTCTCGGGCAGCCCCAGAAATGCAGAGAGTTCAGTGCCATAAATAAGTCACAGCCTGATCCTTTGACAAGTCTCAAGTACCCTCAGCTTCCTCTTGTTTTCGTGGGAGCTGAAAACCACCCACAGCTCTTAAAAGCCACTTGGTGAGCTGAGCTCTGAAGCGTTTCATCTGCGCTGCCTCCTGCCCCAGCCAGGATGGGGAGTGAAGAACAAGTGGAGGGAGATAAAGCAGTAACGAATTACCTAAGCAGCTTACAACTGCAGAAAGAAGCTATTTTTCACAGAGAAAGAAGAAAACAGTTCTGCCAGAGATGCGTTTTACTTGTTTTGTGAAGAGATCCACGTCTTTCTTTAGTGTTAAATAAACACTGGTATCGATACTGGGAGATCAGCTGATTGAGAATGCAGATAACAGCATCAGCCTGTGAAGATTTCTAGTGTTTCCCAATGTTTTCCTTCATCGTGTATAAAGCTTCTGTTCTCGTGTGTAGCTTTCTGGCCATGACCTGTCTTCTGCTGCCCAGTTGGTCACCCTGCTGCCTGGTTCTGCCTAAAATATTGCTCACAATACCACCTGCTGTGATGTTTCTAGTGCAAAACACTGTAAATTCAAGTTCTTCCAACCTTTTCAAATATGATACTCAGCTCTACTTGGGAAGCTCAGTGCATGAAATACACGCATTTTGTTCAGCAGTAAGCGCAGTAGTCAGTTTGGGCATGCACCACTGGCAGGTGCCAGATCCTCGCTCCCGTTTTGGAGGAAGGACAGCGGCTGCAGCCTGTGGATGGCAGCCTCAGGAAGATTTTAAGCCCATGCTGGGGACCTCCAAGAAAGAAAAAGAAAACTGGATGGCCCTGAATGGATAGAAAGCAGAGTCGTCACCTGTACTCACAGACTCAGGACATTGTGCCAAAAAGAAACATTGTGTCATTTCACTTCCAGCTTCTTATACTCTCTAGTACCTTGGGTTTTTCACAGCAAGTTTCTCTTTCCAGGACCCTGAGGCACAAATCAAATCAGCTGTGCTACTGGGTCAAATTCAGTGGTGATGCATAAAATGGGAGTGAGGATGAGTAAGTTTAGTTAAGAAGTAAGTGTCAGGCAGTCCGTGTAAGATTGGGAAGGGCAGTGACGTTGGGCAGGAAGAGAAGGTCAGTTCCACCACTAGTGGTTTTTCTGGATTGCTCAGATTTATCAAGACTTGCAGAAAAAGAGGGTCTGAATTTTGCTTAATGACTCAGGAAGAGAGAACACTCTGCCAGGGTATGGGTCAGTGAAGGTTATTGCTCTTTTGTATAAAGCACACAATGAGCAGGAGCACCCAGCGCAGCATATTGTGCAGAGGAGCTGGAAATTTCCAATAAAAGGGTTGGTGCTATATCCACACTCCTCTCATTTTTTATTCTCACTTCTTTTATTACACTTATGTATTTTAATTCCCTTTTATTATGGACTTAAGAGTCCCTGAAAGCCAGCAATCCTGGCCTGGATGATGGGTGCTTATATGACGGCATTACACCATAAAGAGCACAAACACAAAACCCTGCACATTGCCTTTCACAGTAGGGCCAGTTTTGTTGTCCTCCTCTGCCAACATTAAAAATTAAGCTTCATTCTTCAAGACAAAGTGTCATATTTAACCCAATGTTAATGTTATTTTCTCTCTTATGAACTTTCCAGATTTTGCTTAAGGCATAAGTGGTTTATTTGTTTTTATTTAAAGCCATCTCTCTCTTTTGATTTTGTGAAGCAAATTAATTTCTTAAGGAAGCTCTCGCACTAGAGACAACCAGCTAGATTAGACTTGTTGATTCAGCATTTAACCGTATTTTTACACTGTGGCTGAATATAGCAACACATTATTTGAGACTCAACCAGGCTGGGTGTCACAGCAATGGGAGGATGCATGATCACAGAGCCCTGCCGAGCTTCTCCTGCTGGCGATGGGTGAGTCAGGGAATCTGCAGCGTCACAGCCCAACATGCTCTGTCCTTCGGTACAGATACTGCTACATGCACATGGAGTTATGTTTAACACAAAGGGCAATGAGTGTTCAGATATCTGAGAATAAAGCAGAGGCGTAGATAGCCTTGCTTGTGCCATGCTGGAGTGGGAGGCTCAGCCCTGCCTCTCCACCCTGAGCTCATTCTCACTGGCTCCAAGGATACCTGCTCCAACAGATGCTTGTGGGACACCTATTTGCGAAGGGTTTCCAGCCCTGTGAGAGTCTAAACACATCCTACCTTCCTCCAGGCTAAAGGAGAAGCATTGTGGGGCATCCTGTCCACCTCAGGCTTGCATACAGCAACTGTGGATATCCCTTCTGTAGGTACATCCCAGCTGCAGGAAGCCGTGGTACCAGCTGCCTGTGGCCTCCCACCACAGCCCTTTCCTGCGAGACTGTCCAGGGCTGTTGTGTGAATACCGTGGTGATGTGGTGCCAGCCCTGGGGAAAGCTGTGGTGTCCCCACTGCATCTCCTTAGAGGTCATTCCCTCCTGGCAAGCAGGAGCACATGGTAGAGGGAGAAATAGTTTATTCTTCTCTTGGTGGAAGTTGGTCAACTCGAGCCCACGAGCTGTTGGATGGGGCCTGACACTCGTGTCTGTTTTCCCACCTCTCAGCACTGCTGGACCATTTTTCCACAACTCCATCACCAGGCCATGACTGTGGTCCGGTTTGTGCCTCTCCAGAGGTCAGCCAAGATAATGACTCTTGAAGACCACAACAACAGTCGCCTGAATTTCCTTTCGTAAGCCCAAAACATTTACGTTAAATAGGAACAAAATCAAACTGACATGAAAGCAAAACCAAAACTAAACAGTAATTATAAATGGCCAAAAGGCTGCCTGGCAGAATATTACAAGCAGCTTCTCCAAATTAGTGCCAGCACCGTATTTCCCAGACAAGCCCTGGACACTGTTCCAAATTTCCTCTTTAAAGTCCAGCTGAGCACACTTTTAGTTGCTTATCCATTTTGAAACAACCTTAAGGGTACTGTTACAAATAACCTAAATAAATAAATATGCAGCAGATATTTCTGTGTAGCTGGTGGAACATTCGAATGTATTCAAACACTAAGTCGGAGCCAGCTCCTTGTAATCATGTATGTTTGTGCTCTAGGTCTCCCTGTGTGGTGTACCTTTGCAGATAGCAGTGCAATAAAATACTCCATTATCTCCAGATACTTTAGACTGTGCCATTTCTTAAACAGTGTGAATTATGCCTGAGGTTTCCCTCAGGTAACAGCTACATGGAAAAACGTATTTCCCAATATTTCACCAGGTCTCTTATCAGTTCTTGGGTTCCTATCAGCTTCAGCTTGGTTTGCAAGAATGTGCAAAATGAAATGATCTGGGGTTTTGCTCATGGAACAAATTGCTGTGTTCATCTAGCAGGGTGGTTCACCCAGCAGCAGGCTCCATGGCTCGACAGGTCTGACGTTTACGCTTCCCCACACCATCTCCAAGTGTTTGTTCCAGAACTATTCAGCTTTATAATCCTTTGAAATCACAGCTGGATTTGGGAATTTTAAACCTGAACTCACTTTTATTACCAGCCCGCTCTTCTCCTGGGATTGCACAAACCAGATAGTCGTGGGACATGAAGTATTTTGTGTTTTGATCTTATGGTGGGATAGTTTCAGATCATTTAAGCAGCCTGATTTTATTGAATATTTTTGTAATTTTTAAGAGAAGAATTTCCAGTTTCTGTATTGCAATGAGCTGTCACTGAAATGCTTTTTAAAAAATTTTCGATTTACTGTTGACATACTTAACTTTTTCCATTTGTGGGCTGATAAACATTTCCATACAGCACATAAACATTGCCACCTACCACAGAAAATCCATTTTCCTTACTTGTTTTGGAGACAGCCTTAGAAGTAAAGCAGTCGGTTCAAAGATCAGTAGTTTAGATTAATTTTTTAGATTAGTGCTAGAAAACTTTCACTTCTTTAAAGTTTGCTACTCTGTATCATACAGAGATCACATACTTTAAAAATATTAATATATATCAAACACTAAATAAAATATTAAATATTTTTTAAAAGTAATGATTATCATAGATATGAATAGGACAAATTAAAGGAAAAATTGAAAAGCTGAGTTGAGTTAGTTGTAAGCCAAAGTTAAACATCATTTTTTTCATCCCTCTCATTCTCAATCTACAAATGAGATTTTTTTCACATTGTTAAAACACCTTTCAATACACTCTGTTGCATTCACACCCTCGAATATGTTTCCTGTCTGCTTGTTCGCAGACCAACACAGAGAAATTATAAAATATCTTCATGCAGATCAGCAGGTGGCTTGACCTGGTACACTGCCTGCTCGGGAAAAGGCAGGAGTAGGAAAGTGGTAATTCCAGACTATTGGATAATCCCAGTGGTAGCACTTCTTGTTAGCACTACTGAATTGAGAAGGTTTACAAGAATAGCAGCTGAGAGATCCAGCAAATCAAACCCCAGCCATAAATGGAACATTTGGATTAATTTTGATTTGTCTCTTGTTGAAACACAGAGCAGGTAGCAACGTCTATATTCCTGAGCTCACAGTCCCAGACCTGCCAGTGCTGGGACTCCTGGGCTCATCCACAGCATCTCTGAGTCAATCAAGCCAGGAGTCTTATTTTTTTTTTTCTTTCCCCTGCATGATACTTGTGGCTGATATTTTGGCCTCTGCTTGTACAAGTGGAAGCCTTGCAGTTCACATAGTTTGTTGTGACTTTCCTACAGCCTATGGTTTCAGCCCCCTTTTTTTTTTTAGCTGTTTTTATCACTCTTAGAACAGGCTTATTTGTCCCCTGTGCCAAACCTGAAGGAAAAGTTTGGCCACGCAGGGCTGTAATCAGGCCCATAGTTACCTTTGTATCCCAAACTGGCCATTATTGCAATTCCCATCTGCAGCATTATTGATAAAAAGAGTTGTACTTCTTCCAGCTGGGACAGAAATATGCAAAGCCATGTGTGCCAGCAATTTTGCAGCCAGCAAGCAGTAACAGCAATGGCAAAATCGTCCAGTCCAGAATGGTGGCACCTTCTTCTGCAGCAGCCTCTGGGGAAGGGACCGTGGGCACAGCACCTGCTGATGAAGCTGGTGTTCCCCTTCGCTCCTTGCCAGACTGCTTCAGCTTGTAATCGTGCCAGATCAGCAATCTAAAGTTCTAAAATCTAAAAATATTGCAGTCCAGTCAGTTTAGGATAAAGGCTGCCTTGGAAAAAGATAGTCACTCCAGGAAATGAGCTTCTTTCTCAACAGCTGGCATCATTCCCACTGAGTCATCGATGGGGCTCGAAGAGCTGAGCTGCGGGACTGAAATGAAAAAGTCTTTTGGGTGAAACTAAAAGCGAATCTCCCTCACATCAAGCTTCATGCAAAAGCACCCGAAGATAAGGCAGTAAGGAACTGGACTGCCTGAGGGGCAGCTTTGGGCTGGAAAAAACAGTTGTAATCTCAGACACAAGTCACTTAAAAACAAACATTTTGAGGACTGGTGAATGACAGGGGAGAGGGGAGCTGCCCATATTTACCGTCCGGTGGTCAAAGTCTATGAAGCAGGGAATTTAGAGAGAACAAAAGGAGGTTAAAATAAGAGCAGGATTTCCAGCAGGGCTCTCCCCTGAAGGGTGAGGAGGCAAATGCTCCTTGAGATGGGGCCAACAGTACCTGGGAGCCTCTGCAAACACAACCGGGTGGTTGTCCAGGCTGGGCAAAGGGAGACAGGGAAAACCTGCAGCTGGAGCTCTGGGGAGGTGATCTTCCAAAAAAAGGTCAGAAAATGAGTTAGTCCTTATCAGACTTTCCTTCATATCTCCAGAGTGCCTTCTCTCTCATTTCTCAAGATGTTTGCATGAAAAAATGGTCACGCAGGTGGTGTGCTTGGAGTGAGTATGTTTGGGCAATCCAATGCGGGTTTCAATGGAAATTAAAAGCTTGATCTTTGTAATGCCATAAACACATGTGTTTCTGGGGCTTAAAGTTCAGTCCTGAAACTATACTGCAAAGTGCCACATGGTCTGAGGAAATTCCTCACCTGTGTCATATCCCTTATTCTTTTCAGCCATATCCCTTACAAAGGCATTAACCATAACTAACTTTTTACAATTATTGTGAGTACAGTAGTACCTTTTCAAATGATAGCGACTTCCATGAAAAATGCATCCAAATATCTGTATTCTTTTTATTAGCTGCATTTATGAACAAAAGTTGGTTACATTTTACCTACTGGCTGTACTTGTATGATGTAATATTTTTCAAGGTCTTCTGGAAAGATTTTTTTATTTATGATGGGCCTAAAATAAAAACATTGTATCTAAGTACATCTGATAAATATGAGTTGGTTGTAGTCTAATGTCATTATCAGTACAAGCCCTGATTAAACATCTTCTGTCCTGCGATGTGCCTGTGGAAAAACAACCACACAGTCATGTGTGTATTCCTTCATTTTGTTAAATCATTCTGTTTTTCTAGCCAATGCAGTCGTTTATTTCTTGAACTACCTACTCAGGGCCCGATTTAAACAACACTGGGGAGTCTGATTGCAGATCTGGTGCAGTGCTGTTGTTCCCATTGGTCCCAGCTCCTAATTAGCGATCACAATAAATAATGATATACACAAAATTTTGTGTGACTTGTGATGTCCCAAGGAGTGCTGAGTTGCTGCAGTTTGGGTTAGAGAGGCTGCATTGCCCAGACTAGGCTGGGTCCTGACAGGCTCCCTATGTGGGAAAAGAGACCTTCTGCTGTCAGTGGTGGCAAGTCCAAAAACCTTTCTGCCTCATCTTTTGGGTGTAAAGTGAGGCTTTGCCAAAAGCATATCCATCTCCACAAGAACCCGTCTGCCTTTCCGTCAAACTTTAAGATGTTCCTGAAGTTTCTAAGATTACTTTCTTCTTCCTGAAGCTATGTCTCCTTTACTCTTAAGCAACTGGGTTTTGTTTGCCCTTATAACAACTGATTAAAACACAACTCTCTATAGCAAGACATAACAAAAATTGACCCAAGTTATCTGGGTGAAGCAAAAGGAGAAAGTCAGCACACTTTTAGGAAAGCACAGGTAGAAATGCTGAGCTGTGGACAGGTGAGACAGCAGAAGTCACAGGGAAACCCAGCTTGCTGGGGAAGCCGATATGAGGTGAGTAAATACAAAATTAACCTATGAAGGATCTCGGGCCTTGTTCTCCTGGAGGGTTTTCTGTGCCTATGGTCTGGAACGTATGTGGGTGCAGAGCCCCAACACAGCACCAGCGCCTGCGTGGTCCTGTCACACCTCCATGTGCACAAATGGCATGGGGGTGCAGGGACAGGGTGGTCTGACCAGTTTCCTTGTATCCCCAGCTGAGGTCTCCTCCTTGCACAGAGGGCTGCTCGCATGCTCTCTCCACTGGGTGACCCTGCTGCGGGGCCCCTTTGGAAGGCTCAGGAATCAGCCCACCAGGGAGAAGGATCAGGGAGATGTCCCCATCACCCTGCTCCCAGCCCTTCCCCTCCTCCTGTCCACCCACAGGTGACCAGAAATGGCTGAGCACTCATTCTAGGCTGAAAAGAGACAATTCTGGGCTTGATTTAGCCACATGAGGTAAAAAAGAGAATTTCTTAAGGACAACAGATCATGTCTTCTCTTGTCAACTGCCTACATGCTGGAAAATGAAACTTTATTGTGTATACATGAAGCAATTGAAAGCTTTTTCCAAACTGGCACAACCCAATTGCAGAACATTGTGCTCAGCCTTGACTGCCTCGTGCACCGCAGAGCATTCTGTTAATATTTAAGCTCAGTCTTTTGACTCTTATCCCAGAAGCCCAGAAGGGTTTGCGGTTTAAGCAGGGTTGTGTAAGCAGGACAGCCCTGGTGGGTCTGAGCTGCTGAGCGGCACAGATGACATGTGCTCCTACAGACTGGGAGTTACAGGCTGCATGGGCTGGAAGTCACAGCAGATGAATCGGGCTTGTCCTGGAGAGCTGCAAGCAGTATTTCTGGTGAAGCTATCACACCTGAGAGCTGACCTGCACAGTGTCCTGGGAAAGTGAAGAGTCATGCTAGGAAGGAATCCTGGTGTGCAAACAGGAGCCCAGCACATGCCGGACCATTGCTGTAACCTCTCTGCCTCCCTCCCCGTGATCTAGGGAGCAGTGGGAGTAGCGTAGGGGACCAGAGACACAGCTGCAGGTGCAGAGAGCAACTTTGATGGAGCACTAGGATTATATGTGGTTGTGGAACATGGTCTCTGCTGTCCTAGGACCGCACATGCCTTGTGCTCATGGAAGGCAGGAAAAACTTGGATGGTTTTAGCATTCTGAAGGCAGAGTGGAGAGGATGAAAGAGTATCACGTCTGTGGCAGAGAAACAAGGTGCCAGCAAAATGTGTGGAAGGAATAAAAGTAACGTGCAGAGTAATGGATGTCTCCTTAAGGTACCAACGACTTAGTGTCTGAATCTCCAGGAGAAAAGAGTGAAGATGAATATCCCAGGCATCCTGCTCCTGATTGATACAGCTATGAAAACCTGTTTCCTTTTTTTTTTTTTTTAAGATTCAATGTGTAAAGCTCTCTCCTCACTTCCTAGACATCTACCTGTCTATGTCTGTCCATGCCAGATTCCTCACATACATTTACAAAACCACAAATGAATACTGACAACAATTCCGACACAACTATTGATCAATATTAACAACAATGCAAACACAGCAATTAGACTGGCCTGATCATGCACAAAAATTAGTTGGGGCTCTTGTGGTCGCCATAAAACATCCTTTTTATATATATGGATATTTTATTATATATATATTTATATATACATATATAAATATTTTACCTTGACGGTCTAAAAATACAGCATATGAAATGCCAGTGAACTCTTTTATTCCCAGTTAGCATTTGAGAACCAATCAAAAATACAATTCTTACTCAAGCATAATTTATTAACGTAAACCTATGTTGATAACCTTTACACTCTGTCTGGAGATAAAGTGTTTGTAAATATGCCTCTTATTAAATCACTCCAATTTTTCGGAAGATAATAGTTCAATTAGAGCAACAGTACCTTGATTAGAAGAACAATTAATGCTTGTTTAAGTGTCATTTTTATTAGTACTGTCTCATGTTACAGTTAAACATTACCTGAGATATCTCACCATCGATTTATTAATGATATAACAGCACTTCTCACTTTTTAGGACCTTCTACTCAAGATTCTTGAATTGCTTTATGACTATTAGTGTGACTTTACAACAGCATTCAGTAGTAGATAAATATATTATATCATATTTGCTTTACTTAAAAAAAATTGAGGCATGTAAAATTCCTTGGTGCCGTACCAAAGGATGTTTTATTGATAAGTATTTTGGAAACTTCCTTTGCAAGGACATCTCCTATGACAGCCAAGACAGCCCTGTGCAGCTCTTGTTAGAGGCAGATATTAGCTCATAGCAATCAATAGTCTTAATTGTTCTGGAATTAAAATAGCCTTGACTGAAGAAAGGCTTTTGAGAGCCTCACCAAGCTTTGAATTATTTCAATGGGAAAAAATTTACCATCCTCACATTCTCTCTTACTCGTGCTTCAAGTCAGTGGCAAGTCCTTGAGACTGTTCCAGGTCTTAAGATTCCTGGGTTGAAAACCCCTCCCCTAGAAATCTGCTCCCTCCTTCAGGCAGGGAAGCAGGCTGTGAAAAGCAGAACAAGGATTTTGCTGGTAGAGCTATTGCTCTCATGTCACAATCAGAGTGGAGCTGGATTACTGATGTGGTTTTTCATCTCCCTCGCTACCAACCAGCTGAAAATCACCGCTGTGTCTCATGAGTCTGCACTGATTTGCTCCATGACTAACTGGCTCGTACAGGGCAGGCAGCCACGTCCTTGTGTGGGTTGTTGTGCCTCAACTATGTGACCTGGGTGTTCAGATCCTATTGTTTGTGTGCTGCCATCCACGAGGATGTGTCACCAAATGTCTTCCTTAATTGTTTCCCAACAATGTATCTTTAATCCATTTTAGTTATTGATTATGCCACCAGCAAGAATTCCTGAATTGCAATAACTGAGGTTGAGGTTAAGGTTGTTTGGGAGGTCTGTGAGGGGCATTGCAGGTATGTGACATTAGTCTGTTAGACATTAATATGACTGTGCTCCACAAATATGTTAAAAATGCAGCTCTGCAAAAGGCACATGTACCTCTGTGCAAAGGATGCTGAGTTGGAGTTCCTGATCTCCCTAGCTCTCAATATTAGAAAAAATGTCAATGAAACTAGATTCAAAACCGATAAAGGAAATCCTTTTTCTCTAAGTGCCCAGCTCAGGGTGAAATTCCTGCCTGTCATTTAGGCCAGTAGCACACCAGGAATTTAGCAAGCGAATATTGACTGCCCCCCTTTGCAGGTGCAGTACTCTGTGCTGAGTTGCAGGACTTTGCAATAAGCTGTTATGAATAGAATATGCTTCAGGATGAATTCTGGGGTGGTTTCAGTTCAGATGGTTCAGGCATTTCTAAGAATATGACTTAGGGAGACTGCATTCCTTTTATCCATGAAATGTCCCCCTCCGCCCACTGTCACTCCAGCTTATCCTCCTGCAGTGGGCCTCAAGGCTGCAGACCTGCTGAGAGGGAACCAAAACAAGCCAGGTATTTGGTCTTCTGATTTCTTGCTATCACTTTTTAAAGAAGCCCAGAAATAAACACTAATTAAAGAAAACTAATAAGATGGACAAGTAAAGCATTCCAGATTAGGACGTGGTGGAATTCAAGTTGCTTATGTGCATCTATATTGGATATAGATATTAACTTCGGGATCTCATGGCTGTGTCCCGCAGGACCCTTGCCTCTTTCAGATTAAAGGAAGTCTTTGCTGGAGATGGACAGGATACCTCATGGAAGAAGGCCGATGTGAATGCCCATACCTGAGCTTGTCACACTCAGCCGTCTTTATGAAAAGATGGGCACTTCCAGGGTGTGATCAGCCCATCTTCCTACGGTGGCTGTCTACACGAGGTCATCTGAATTGTGTCATGTGAGTATCTGTCACTCTTACCAGCTGTAGAGGCACTCCACAGGAGTCTCCCAGATGCAGGTGTCAACTTTGCAAATGTTTGAAGTCCAGTGATTTGACTCCTATCCTTGGCGTGTAATGGAAGGTGCCACTAAATGGAGGTTGGACAAAGTTGGAGGGCTTCAGGAACACAACATGAATTTCCACCATCTCTCTGCTTTGGGTCATGACAGAGCAGTGTAGATTCTGGCCGGGTGCAGTAAGACAACTCCTGTGTTTGCTTGCTGAGCTGACAGTGCCCTCCTGGATGAACATCGGATCTAAGGGGCCATGGGTGCTAACAGGGAGGTTCTGCTCCCCTCCCCTGACACCTCTGTTGTGCGTTGCTGATGTGTTGTCTGCCCCGCAGCAAAGGTGCTAATGCGCAGCTTGACTGAGGAACAGATAGAAGAGGAACAGTAAGGAGAAGAGGGCAAAGATGAGTGAAAACTTGTCAACTACTAGTGAAGACGGACACTGTGAGTCTGCTCTTCAAGTTTCCAAGTAAACCTGCCAGATCTCCCCTTGGCATAGTCAGATCACAGGTTTGCAGCATAAATCAGGGTGGAGGAGCAACAGCAAAGCAAAAGCTTTGAAGTGAATCTCTGCTACTAGACTTTCCCCAAAAATAGTCTTTGTGGTGGCAACACAATGCACAGCCCATAGTTCCAGCCCCATATCTTTTGGAGTTTTCAAGCTCCCTCAGCTCTCTCTGGAGGGGGTGAAGTTGTTTTAGAGTGAGGCAGAATAAATATGCTTGAACCATGGCCATATGGAATCTGGAGTTGAGCTACAGCATAGTCACTGTAAATGTAGTTCTAAATGCACAGAGAAGTCAGTCACCTCAAATGGCTGCTGCTGCAAGAGAAATGGATGTAGTAATATCTCTGGTGAGCCATGAAAATAATCTTCTAGAACAAACTGATAGAGAAAATAGATAGATTTTAACTGGTGTTACCAAATCAATGTCTAAATATGCCCAAGTTAATTAGGGCATTAGAAGGAATGAAAATATCTGAAATAAAGATTCCTTAGTCCTGTGGAAGGAGCAGGTCTGGAGTCCTCACAGGTGCTGATAATGTACTTTAGGCTACTGCTTGGTGACTTTGGGATGCTGGAGCATCTAATGACCCAGGAGTGCAGTAGGGACAAATCTGCCCAGCAGTTGGCACAGGAGCATTAACTTTCTGGGTGCTTCTTCTGTATTCTACTTGAAACCAGTCTTAAAGATCCATAGATATCCTTTTCGCAAAGAAGCTCAGCCTTTCAGAGATTATCAGGGCACTTCTATCACCCTGAAGCTATGTTTAGGAGTATGGCTGCATTTCACTCCCACTGACGTAGGCATTCCTGAACTTGCTAAAACTGGTTAATTTAGATGCTGATAACAGAAAACACTACAGTCTGACTTGCACCTAGTTGCATATAAACTTCTCCATATCCTCTTTTCTGCTCTGCAGCAGCTGGATTCTTCTATCCAATATTTTTTTGTGTTTTTTTTTTCATCTTATTGGCTCCCTGGCTCACTTCTGACTATGCTTTAGCCTTCCTCCAGCACTGAAATTTGCCTGCAAGTCCATGAACCTGGATGCAGGGAGACTTCCCCTATGGAAGAAGTCACAGGGGTGGCACAGAAGGTCCGTTTGGACTCCTGCACATCTGGATCTGGGAGTGTCAGCAGTAGAAGCACATTTGTGCTGGTGTCCAGTTCAGGATTAGGAAAAGTGACTGAACTTAAGCACCTTAAGTCCTTTCCAGGACACAAGTTAAAGTGAAAGACACAAAGCACGACATGTTGGGCTGGAGCGGGGCAAAGGAAGCTGCCAGAAGGGAGTGCAGCCCTGCTGCAGGTAGGCATATGCAGTACCCCAAACTGCGGTACCCGAAACTGCATCGCCAGGGCCTTCCCCTGCTGTCGGGCTGGGACCTGCCTCCTCCTCCTCACTCCTGCCATCCCAGCACTGGCTGCTCTCGTGCACTGAAAGCCAGAGCCCCCAAACAGAGGGAAAACCAAACTTTCCAGACAGCTCGCAGCCCATCTCCATGTTAATGTGTTAATGACAATGAGACGTTGTATTAAGATGTAGAATGGAAGAGAAGGTGAAGTTCACATTTTTGGGTTCAATGTTTAGTAAGGCTCTCTGTGGAGGAATACTAATCAACATTAGCTATCTACTAAACCTCTAAAGATAGCCCTGCAGCCATTTTACAAGAATTATATGATTATTGCTGCTCTTTCCTTTTGTGGCATCAGTTTGAGTAATCCATCAGGATTACCTTCTCTGCCATGTGTCCACTTTTCAAAAGTGGAGGTTGTAAACTAATACACGATTTTGAGTCTCTCTCTGAATTTTCTCTTCTCCTTCGCTGTGATTTCCAAACTTTCTGCCATAGATTTATTTTATTTGAGCACCTGCAGCCTCTTCCTGCAGTCTCAGTGGGAGCATCTACGTCAGCGTGGTGTGTTGATTCAGAACACGTCCGTAGCAAATCTTTTGATCATCTCACATTCTTGTGCCTTGGGTCACGTGGTGGAGCAGCCTCAAACTACATGAACCAGATTCCTGGGGATGGGATCGAATGGGAAAATGTGCTCCAGGAGCAGCCGCAAAGGGGAGTTCAACAGAGCCAGGCTACAGCTCATCCAAAAGAAAGAAAAACACTGAAATGGGGATTTAAGATCCTCAGCACCAACCACTTTGCCACAAATCCACCCTGTTTGTACGCATGTTGTGATTTAAACCCAGCCAGCAGCTCAGACCCACACAGCTGCTTGCTCACTCCTCCATCCAGTGGGATGAGGGAGAGAGTCAGAAGGGTGAAAGTCTGAGAACCTGTGGGTTGAGACAGACAGTTTAATAGGTAAAGCAAAAGCCATACACACAAGCAAAGCAAAACAAGGGATTCATTCACTACTTCCCATGGGCAGGCAGGTGTTCAGCCATCTCCAGGACAGCAGGGCTTTATCACGTGTAACGACTACTTGGGAAGACAAACGCTGTCACTCCGAATGTCCCCCTTTTCTCCTTCTTCCCCCAGCTTTTATTGCTGAGCCAAACATCATATAGTATGGAATATCCTTTTAGTGAGTTGAGGTCAGCTGTCCCGGCTGTGTCCCCTCCCAACTCCTTGTGCACCCCCAGCCTAGTCACTAGGAGGGCAGTAAGAGGAGCAGGAAAAGCCTTGATGCTGTGCAAGCACTGCTCAGCAACAACTAAAACATCTCTGTGTTATCAGCACGGTTTCCAGCAGAAATCCAAAACATAGCACCATATGAGCTACTATGAAGAAATTTAACTCTATTCCAGTCAAAACCAGTACAATGTACTACATGTTAATCTAAAGGTAGCTCTTGTCTCTGTGCTTAGTCACTTTGTAATGCAAGTCATGCTGATTTTATTAATTTTAACCTTCATTTTTTCTGTATACTTCTTTTTCTCTCCTTTTCTTTATGCTTATGTACGAGTAGTTTCAGGCAACACTTGACTTGGTATTATCTTACTACCTGCAAAATTACATTTCTTCATTGCTGAAACACCAACCCCTAGTGTAAAGTTGAGTTGTACATCATTCTACATTTTCTAAGTGTTATTTGACCTCTTTTTTCTCTATTCCGTACCCTAACAGTAAACAAAAAATGTATATAAAAATTTTTTGCTTATAGACTTTTGCTTACAGACTGCAAGTAAAGGCTTCCAGGTTGTCAGGACTTGGTGAAATTCACCCTGGACTACTCAAGGAGTCAGAGAAGTAACCTGTGACTATCTTCAGACACCTGGAGAAGGATAGGATGGTGTAGGAGTCTTGATGAGTACAAAAGGATTTACTTTAACTGAAGAAGAAAGGAGAACCAAAGGAATCTGAGACTGCTTCAACACTTTTATAAAAGTTTTAGCACCTTGAAGACAATAAAGAGACAAACCAGACACTTTTCAAGAACAAATTGTATCAAACAGATACAATACTTTGATAGAGCAACCAGCCCAAGGTAGAGTTAAGGTAGATGTGAAACTTTCTAATGATAATGATACTAGAACTGAGGAAGAGCTAGCCAACAGCACTGTAAAATCTCCGTGGAGCTCCTAACAGGCAGGTTAGATAGCCACAGGCGTGGCCAGGCAGGTGCCAAGAACAAGGGCACAGGACCCATGCTCCAGCTTCCTCTGTCACCATGTTTTCTTGCATCAGGCAGCCAAAATTGGATGCAGACCTTTAGACGTAGTCCCACAAGCACTTCTCGACCTGCTGGCTACGCCTTTGCTCACGCAGCCCAGGAGGCTGTTGGCCTTTGCGGCCAGGGCACACTGCTTGCTCATGGTCAGCTCGGTGTCCACCAGGACCACCAGACCCTGTTCTCCAGAGCTGCTTTCTTGCCAGCTGGAACTCAGCCTACATGGGGTTAGTGCCTCCCAGGTGCATGACTTTGTCATAATGTACTATATTAAGAGACTGGCACACATCGCGAGCAAACAGTAATGTTAATATAACTAAACTATATCAATTACAGTTCTTAAAGGGCAAACTGCGTGCACCTTGATTTTCATGGTGTCAGTTGATTTGCTCTGACAGATCAGGACATTCTACTGTCCGTGTACTGTACAGTGCTCGCCACGTTAACACCAGAGCAATCTCAGATGCAGGAAATACGATGTTTATCACTCTTATCACTGAGAAAGCTCCAATCTGCATGATAACATTGTGCTTCAGGGAGAACTTTGACTTTCATAAAGCCAAGATGATTTAACAATGGAAATTTATTACTTGGAGGATTTTCTATCTGAACACTGAAAATGACCCTGACTACTGGTGCAAAATTTCCTGTTAGCCACAAAACCCCTTTGCTCAGGGGATTTAAAGGCCAGATCCTGGATTAAGAGAGCAGGGTATGAGAAAATCCATCCCCTGAGTAGAAGTTTGCAATTTCCTTGATGTAATCCATATCTCTTGAAGGGCATCTGCAAGTTAATTGCCTTCTTTTCTTTTCTTTTCTTTTCTTTTCTTTTCTTTTCTTTTCTTTTCTTTTCTTTTCTTTTCTTTTCTTTTCTTTTCTTTTCTTTTCTTTTCCTTTCCTTTCCTTTCCTTTCCTTTCCTTTCCTTTCCTTTCTTTTATTTTCTTTATTACCTTGCTTGCCAGAGCTTTTGGAATCAAAGAAAATTAAATACTGCATAGTCACTGCATTTTAAATGGCCTTGTTTGGGGTTAAAAGCAAGATTTTCGTTAACGTGAAAACTTGTGTGGAAACTTTCCACATCAGTTTAGATTTACATGTTTTCCACCAACAATAAAGCCAATTAATATTACAGGTGCTTAAGAAGTACAAAATATTTTTAATTTTGGTTTTGATTTTTATTAAAAACCTGGAATTTTAACTGGAAGCTTAAAGCAAATGAAAGTGCTGGGGCTTTTTGTTTGTTTATTTGTTTTGGTTCTGGTTTGGTTTGGTTTGGTTTGGGGGTTTTTTGTGTGGGTTTTTTTTGGTGGTGGTGGGTTTTTTTGTGTGTGTGTGTGGTTTTGTTTGTTTGATTGGTTGGGTGGTTTTTTAAGTGAAAATTAACTGGCACATTCTGAACAGCTCTGGTATGAATGTTTATTATGAAGTTTAAATGGGCAATGACAAATTGAGCACAGCAGAACGAAAACATCCCTAATACATAATCCATCCTAATTCACATTGCAAAGACTCCAAATTATGGGCACTGCATAATTTTATCCTGCAGTGAATAATTTTTTTCTTCTGCATAACCTACTAGAAATAACTTGGACTTTTCCCCACGTCCAAACCAGGCTTTCATATACCACATCATCCTTATCTATAATCTCCTCTCCAGATAGAAGGTCACAAATTTTCAGAAATTATTAATGTGCAGGGAACAGAATTTTACAAGGTACACCAAGTTACTGATACGGAAAGCCACTCACTGTTATTGTGAAATAATTAATACCCAGGAGGAAGTCAGATGGAAGGAAATCAGAGGGAAGGACATCAGGCATAGAGCTCCCACTTTCTGCAGCACAGCCTTGAAAAGTTGAGCAACTGATGACTAAAGGGTGATTCACTTCTGCTTCCTTTGAGGGGCAGCAGCACAGCTGCATCCCTGGGAGACCCAGGGCAGGTCCCAGTTGAACTGCCCGAGATGTTCAACTAGCACCCAAGTTCTCCATGCCTATGGAGGCACTCCTTCGTAAATGAAGCGAGTTTTTATCCCACCAGCTTTGACTATCTCAAAGTTAGGTGTTTAATGTAGGTCACTGGGGTTCCCTCTCTGTTCAGCGGATGGTAGCACTGCAGCCAGCCATTGGAGGGCGATCCTTGACATCACCTTGGAATAGGGTGAAGAACCCTCCCAATTTGCCTGTTCTGCATCTCCCATAGGAGCCCAGAAGACTAGCTTTCTACTAGACCTGCTAAACTAGATGTCCAGCCTTGACAGCTGCAGTGAGGTTAGACAAGTCTTGCCTTGATTGCTTGCTTTCTCTGTATAATAAAAGCAGAGGTAGGAATCCTTGAAGGCCCCAAGGAAGATTTTGTTGGCCTTGGTGCATGCGTATAAGATAGGCAGACGGGATCTCCTGGGTCCTTATTTTCAAACGCACCTGCTGACCACCCAGGGAATTTAGATTCTTGCTTTAGGAGGATGCCTTTACTAGGTGCCTAACATTTAAATGCAAAGAATAATCAGTCCCTCAGATGAGGCAGCTGCATTGCACCTGACTCACAAGCCAGAGGCGGCGTGCTGGGTGTTTAACCATGGTATGTGACGAGGCCTTAGGCATATCATGGTTACAGCTTGGCCCAATGTCCTTTTCTGTGATCACCATGTGGTGTGAGAGAACCCAAATGGGTGCTGTCAGTAGAGTCAGCTTTGGTGCCCTTTCTAGCATCCAGAACTCCTGTCTAACTTTGGCTTGAAAATGCAGCACTTCAGCCTCCCTGACCCCGTGTTTGCCCATGTGGGCTCCTTCAGAAGTCCAGCTAGCAGAGGAATGTCCCAATCACTTAACTCTTCTGCAAGCATTTGGGAGCCACAGATCATTGTAAAATACCTGCAGAACAGAGTACATACCAGGAGTCCTGATATGGTCTCAAGACAGTTGTCCTGCCTCTTTGGTGAATCTGAGGTATGCTGCTGTTCTGCTTCTGGCCCTGTCCCACTTGCTTTCCTCCTTGTTTATCCCATATTGCCCACATATTGGTGCAGAACCTCAAACAGAGCCCATGGACTTGCTGTAGTTTTCTCTCCTCTACTAATCTTTAATATCTGAGTGATGGGAAACTTTTCTAAGCAGAGCACTAAGCCGAGCAGTCTGGAAAGCAGTACAGTACCCTGCTTTGGACAAGAATGCAAAACAAAATGCCACCCCTGTCTCTTTCTTGGATGTACCTTACCCTACCACGGTGCTCACTCTCACCAAAGAGATGAGTTTAGCAAAAGCATTTACCAAACATAAGAGGAATCATCTGAAAATTTGTTTTATAATATATGGCTTTTCAAGGTACAAGACACTGGTGGCCACCATCCAGTCCTTGGATGCAGTGTGGTAGGTCTTTCAGTTCTGTTTTCCTGAGTCAGAGCCAGTGTAGCAGTCTGTCTAGACTGATAATTTTATAATCTCGATGTGTACAAATAAATGTGTGCATAGACATATGTGTAAAAATACCATTTGTGATGCAAGAAAACATTCAATATTTCAAAGAAAGGTAATGCTTTAGGTTTTACACGTACTTCTTTCAAAAACATTCTTGCAGACGTCCCTGTTAGTACATGAAGTCATGTTGCCCTCTGTTGACTTCAGCATGCGCCTGCAGCTTTCCTCTAGCTCCAAGTCAGAGCTCACTCTTGTTCTCAGGGCAGCTCACCAGAAAACTTCCTGGTGCCTTTTATTTTCCTGACACAGAATCACAGAATGGTTGAGGTTGGAAGGGACCTCTGGAGGTCATCTGGTCCAACCCCCTGTTCAAGCAGAGTCACCTAGAAACAGTTGCCCAGGACTGTGTCCAGATGGCTTTTGAGTATCTACAAGGATGAAGACACCACAACCTCCCTGGGCAACCTGTGCCAGTGCTCGGTCACCCTCACAGTGAAAAGGAGTTTCTTGATGCTCAGAGGGAACCTCGTGTTTCAGTTTGTGCCCATGGCCTCTGGTCCTGTCACTGGGCACTGCTGAGAAGAGCCGGGCTCCAGCTTCTCTGCACCCTCCCTTCAGGTATTTATGTACATTGATGAGATCCCCCTGAGCCGCTTTCTCTCCAGGCTGAACAGTCCCAGGTCTCTCAGTTTTTCCTCACAGGAGAGGTGCTCCAGTGCCTTCATCACTTCTGTGGCCCTTCGTTGGATTTTCTCCAGATGTTGATGTCTCTCTTGTACTGGGGAGCCCAGAACTGGACTCAGCACTCCAGCTGTGGCCTCCCCAGTGCTGAGCAGAGGGGAAGGATCATTTCCCTCTGCCTGCTGGCAACACTCCTCCTCACGCAGCCCGGGATCCTGGAGGCCAGCTTTGCTGCAAGGGGACATTTCATGCATGCTAATGAATGCAATAAAAAGCAGGAGTGTACCCAGGTAAGGTAAGCTCAGCATTCAGGGAAGGAGTGCCACAACCAAAGAAGGGTGAGGCAGAGTCATACCAGGAGCAATAGAACAAAAAACACTTGGGCGATCCTGGTTTACAACTACCACGGTCCTAAAGGCAATCCACTGGGATTCTGATCTTTGTGGTCTTTATTACCCAGAGATGTAAAACCTCAAGAAAATATTTTAACAACATTCAAATTCCAGCAAAGTCCCCCAGAAGCTTCAGAAAGGCAGTCCCAGCCACCATGACCCCAAGTGACACACAGTTAATGGGCAAGGCTGTTCCCCCATCCACTAAGACTGGCTTTGATGCTTTCTGCATTCCTCCAGGTCCCTTACAACCCTCTTGCTCCTCCTGGGTCCTGAGGCAATGGCCACACAACCCCCGTTCCCTTCAGTGGCCCCAGTAATCATCAACATCTCTAGTTTGAGAAAACTTCACGGTGCAGCACAAACTCATGTCTGAGCTCTCCAGCTGGGACATGGGGAGTGCAAAGAGATGCTGCATCTCTGTGGGCTTTCTAGCAGCTCTGCTGGGGCCTTGGCTTCCCCCTTGGAGAGGGATGGAGATGGGCAGCCACTTAATCTGCCCCGTCCTGTTGTTGCACTTGCCACCCTGCCATTTCTCTCTTAGCAAGATATGACGTCCCCAAAGCTTGTCCTTCAGATACTCAAGTCATTTCTTGTTGCAGAAGATGGTCTTACTCATTGCCAGCAAAAACAACGTGCTCATGGCATTCAGATCTACGTCTGAAAAAATTTCATTTTCCCAGAAATGCTCACAGGCTGCCTGTGCCAAGAGGAGGGGTCTGGTACCTTGCTGAGCACCAGGGCTGGGAGACTACAGAGAATTAAAACATGCTGACTGCATACTTTCAGTTAGCACAACTGAAGGATTTTTACTTTTAATTATTTTTGGTCTGCTCATTAGCAAGGGTGGAGGAGGAAACGATGGAGCCATGATACTTTTGTTGCAAGCACTGAGGATGCTGGGATGCTAAGCCTAAGATTTAGGGATTTAGATATAAAAATATCAGGCACATCCAGTCTCTCGTGTCACTGGAGGTGCAAGAGGAGAAATTGTTATGTAAAAAGATAGAAGAGGAATTCTGCCCACTGAATATGGTCTTTTGTTTTGAACCCAGGTGCATTCACACAGTGTTTTTCGGTGCCAATGCCTTCATTAGCTAATGACAGCTAATGATCTGACTATATTTTTTTAGTGGGTGAATTGCTCTTCTCCTGGGTGGTTCCTCTAAATAATTTAAGTCTGCTCTAATCAAAAGCATGGCATTTATTAATATTATGCCTCTCCGTTAAGGAATCTCTAAAATCTGTCCTTAATGATATGCTTCTCTGTATGGGAAACCGCAGAACACTGCCACCTCATGGAAATCTTCATTTCATAGAAGAAATGAGTAAGTCTAGAAAACTTGAGAACTCTTTTTCACAGAAAGCATTTTCATTTTTGGGCAAGATGGGCAAGCAATATTACAAACTATGCTGCATATTATTTACCTAAAGGCACGTTTAGATGTTTTTAGCATAAATTAAACAGGGTGTTGCACATGTTCTACAATAGGTGGAATTCGGTATAGAAGGAAAATGGTCTTGCCTTGCTGCCATTCCCCCACAGGCAAGGGAGGATTTACATTTCGAATACTGATGTGCTGAAGTGCAAATAACAGAGGACTGAGGGGCATGCCTGGAAGAATATAAATACCATGAAATTGAGCTGTGTGAATTATAAAAATGTCTCAATAATCTAGTTCAGTTTTTCCTGATTAAATAAATTGAAATCAATTATTCCTAGTTACTTGAAATTCTTTCAAAAATGAAATCTCTTAGCTCATATATTTTTGAGTATTTTAAAAATAGAATTTATGTACATTTCACTGTCATTTAGAAGAAAGAGGTTTCGTTCTGAAAAATGAAATATTTTTACTTCCTCTAGTGGTTCCCAAATTTTATTTTGATTCATTAGATGTGGGTCTGTGCCTGCTTTGTTTGACCTGAGCATTCATTTTGGTGCCAGGTAAGGTTACAACCAGCTGTGCAGATCGAGTGAAATAAATTGTACTGCCACCTGTTGCTCCCCCAGTATTATTCCTAGCTGCCAAGACAGACTAAATCTTTGCAACTTCTAATCAATAAATAACATGTTCTGCTTGAGCCATTATCTAGCAAGATCTTGATGTAATAAATTTGGATGAGTTATGATACCCTTTGCCTTAGTAGTAACTAAATCAGTACCAGTCATTTTATATGTTATGGAAAAGTACACTGATCTTGCCTCAGAAATGTTAAATCCAGAAGAGTCTCTAGGGTTTACCTAATATAACCTTTTGGGTAAAAAGCCATGTAACTTCTGTTAGCATATGTTGAGCCACAGTTATTTTGGAAGTCATCAGTTAACCAAATTTATAAGGTCTTGCCCAACAACAGAAGCAGCTCTTTGCTCACAACTAGAACTTGCAATGACAGGGGGTTTTAAAATTATTTTTATTTGCAAACAGATTGCTGCAAACTACCAGCAAGTTTGCAATGCCTTTATAGTTGCTATAAATTTACCTCTGCATCCTTGTGGCCAAGAAGGCCAATGGCATCCTGGGGTGGATTAGAAGGGGGGTGGTTAGTAGGTCGAGAGAGGTTCTCCTTCCCCTCTACTCTGCCCTGGTGAGACCTCATCTGGAATATTGTGTCCAGTTCTGGGCCCCTCAGTTCCAGAAGGACAGGGAACTGCTGGAGAGAGTCCAGCGCAGGGCAATGAAGATGGTTAAGGGAGTGGAGCATCTCCCTTATGAGGAAAGGCTGAGGGAGCTGGGTCTCTTTAGCTTGGAGAAGAGGAGACTGAGGGGTGACCTCATTAATGTTTATAAATATATAAAGGGTGGGTGTCACGAGGATGGAGCCAGGCTCTTCTCGGTGACAACCAATGATAGGACAAGGGGCAATGGGTGCAAACTGGAACACAGGAGATTCCACTTAAATTTGAGAAGAAACTTCTTCTCAGTGAGGGTGACGGAACACTGGAACAGGCTGCCCAGGGAGGTTGTGGAGTCTCCTTCTCTGGAGACATTCAAAACCCGCCTGGACGCCTTCCTGTGTAACCTCACCTGGGTGTTCCTGCTCTGGCAGAGGATTGGACTGGACGATCTTTCGAGGTCCCTTCCAATCCCTGACATTCTGTGATTCTGTGATTCTGTAACAGATGGGGAACTAGTCCACGCTCTGAGTGCTCTGCATCTTGTGGCGGTGGATTTTGCTATCGACAAATGACTTGTCGGCAAATAAAAGCCAGCGGCAGCGTGCTCACACTGCTACCAGGCGCTTGGGGGAAGGAAATCCTGTAGGGGTCACTTGTGTACAGCGGGGACAGGTGAGGTACAGAGTTTGTCTGGGGCCGCGGTGAGTTACGGCAGCGCGCCAGTGGCACCTGCCGCTTTAAGAGCCTCATCTGCATGGCCCCGCCCCGGCCCCTCAGGCCCCGCCCCCGCGCGGCTCCCAGCGCTGCACCGGGCGGCCGCCCCCGCCAGGGGGCCCCGCCGCGCGGCGGTGCGCGCTCCTCCCGCCGCTCCCCGCCCCCGCCCGGCCCACCGCGCCTGCGCGAGTCCGGAGTCCTTGCGGCGGCGGTGAGGGGCGCGGGCCGCGGACATGCAGCGCTGGGGGCGCGTTTCCTGCGCGCTTGCTCGGGTACGGCGGCGGCAGGGACGGCACTGCCGCGGGGCGGGCGGGGGACCTGAGCCGCGCCGCGCTTGGGAGTTCGGGCCTGCGGCTCTCCACACGCGCCCCCGGCCCTGCGCCGGGAGCGGGCGTAAGGGCGGGCGCAGCCGGAGCAGGCGCCCTGCGGCGGCCGCGGGCCTTGGCTGCGTTCCCGCCCTTCTCCGCTTTCGCCTCCGTCGCAGGGAACGGGAGCCGCTCCTGGCCCGGCGCCGCCTCGGCCCGGCTGCGGTGACCCGGGGCCCGCGGTGCGGCCGGGCCCTGGGCGGGGGGTGCGTGGGCCCGGGGCCGCGTCCCTGCCGCCGGGCAGTCTGGGGGCTGCCGGTCCTCCCGAGAGCCGAGGCGGCGTGTCCCGGCGGCAGGAGGGAGCGGGGGCGGAGACCCGTGGGGCTGTGGAGGCCGCGGCGGTCAGGGGCCCTTCCCGCCTTTGGGCAGCGCCGGCGGCTTCGTCCTCTACTCCAGTTACGGGGCGGTCGGCCCGTGAGGTGCTGGTAGTAACTGTGCTGTCCCATTACAATAAAAAAACCCTTGTCCTCCAGAGCCACCTCTGAGATGTGGCCTGTTCACAGGAAGCAGCCAAAGGGGATGGTTATGGAACAATAAGACTTCATAAACTCCTGTGGCTGTCTAATTTGTGTCATTAAGTTGTTTGTGGCCCCGTGTGCAGGGCTGAAAGTTTGTGCGGTTGGAGGCAGCCTGAGGTGAGGCCGATGTGCACACAGGTGTAACCATCAGCCCAGGCTGCAGAGCGACTCCACCTCTCGTTCCAGCCACTGCCCGCCGCGGCCACTTCACTCGTGTCGCTCCTGTTTTGGTTACCTGTTGACTGTAACCGTTCATCTGTATGTGGCCAAATGCTTATTTTTCTTCAGGAGTAGACCTAAACTTTTAAAAGTAAGGGTTTTTTTCCACTTTCTAGAGGAGCCATTTTGATCGAATTCATCATGGTCCCCAGGGAATTTGTGCAGTGCCACAAAGGACCTATGCTGATCAAGGTAATTAATTGTGAAGAATTTCTTTGAACAAAAAAAACCAACCTCCCCCCCCCAAAAAAAAAAAAAGCTACAAAAAACCAAAGCTGTGCTTCAAACTTAGAATAAATCTTCCAGGTGACAGTGGAATCCATGTCAGCATGGAGATTGAGATGAAAAATAGTGGCTTGTTTGCTTTACTTGATATCAAGCTAAAGCTATACATAGAAGTTGAACTTTATATAACATATAAACAGTGATGGTAATTGATATCCCAAAGGATATAGCAGTTACAAGATATGAATTATTTTCTCCTTTATAAACTACTGATTTTATGATATTCAGCAAGTGTTTATTTTTGCACTAAACATCAATAGAAGCTGTGTTGAAAAAATATTATAATAAGTTATCCAGACATCATCAGTTAAGTTCTTAAAAGATTTATAAGAGGCATGGGTCAGACAGAATTAAATGTCTTCATTTCATTTTACATTATTTGCCCTGTAGAATTTAAGACTGGCTGTTTTTATTGCACAGTGAACTCCTCCATGCAACCTTTCCCTTTGTCCAAAAAGCTACTTCCAGATGTGAGGTGTAATTTACTTATCTAAACCTAGTTTATTAAGTTGCATCAATTTTAATGGCTATTTTGCTTTTAAAAACGTATTTTCAAACATGAATTATTTCAGAAACGTTAACCTGGTATTCCTGCAGTAAAATTTTAATTGCTGAAACAAAAATAACTCAAACATTCTGTGTTCCAGTTGATGCTGATGTCACAGTTATTGGCTCTGGTCCTGGAGGGTATGTTGCTGCTATCAAAGCAGCTCAGCTTGGATTTAAGGTAAGATGAGACCTTGCTCAGGTGGCGGAGTATTTATCCAGATGAACTTGAAAGGTGTTTGTGTGATACTGAAAAACTGAAATTCTTCTGTCACGTCCTGGGCCACCAGATGCTGTTGACCTGTTGGTAATCTTTACCTTGCTTACCCAGATTATTGAGATGTTGAAATGGAGATGTGAAGGTTTGCTGTCTGTAGTCCTGCTGCTGACAAAGCTGCTCAGGACAGCTTGCTTTTGACTGGAAGTGGTTACTGTGGTGGGCTTGTGCTCTTGTGGAAGAGGAGGTGAAAAAGAATGCTAGGGAGGAATTTTTCTCCAAAGGAAGAGAAGGGGTGGGGGAGTGGGTTGGTGAAAGAGACAGTGACAAAAAGTCCGCTGAAAAGCTGTCCTGAAGAACAGAATGAGGGAATTCAAAAGTGGAAAAAATAATGTTCAACCGATGTGGTTTTTGAATGTGAATAGAGGAATTCCATTGCCGTGTGAGAATTTTAGAGGCGAAAATAAGTCTATAGAAATATTATGGTATCTAATTTACATTGATTTATGTTTGGCTCTGTTGTTTTTGTCTTTAAATGCCTTTTGAAAGAGGCAGCTTTGATGTGTACTAATGATGTGTCGTTTAGTTGAGTGTATGAGAGTTATATGTGTATAATGTATTTCAGATTTTCTAAACTTATGAAAATACGGAGTGTGACTTTTGCAGGATGATTTACCTTCACTCTTTAATATGAGATGAACTTAATCTCTTGGCATTGTGTTATTCTTATCTTAATTATGTTGAAGTCTGAGAAGGTGGTGCTAGCTGTCTTGAGCATATTCCTGCTGGCTGGTATGTCTCAGTGCTTCTGAATTGTGGCACCTGGACTTCAAGACAAAAATGAGTTGATCAGACCGCCTGATAAGGACAGGAACTCCTGTTGATGAATGGATTTTCAGTGAAACACTGGAACGGGGGCCCAGAGAGTGTGTAGTTTTCACCCTTGGATATTTTCAGAGCTTGGCTGTGCAAGGCCCTGAGCCACATCTTTGATGTTGACTGCGTTTGGAGCAGGAGATTTGACTAGATGGCTTCCGGAGGAGCTCCCTTCAACCTAAGCTTTTATGTAATTCTGAGTGTTGTCCTTCACGGGTCATTACTCCCACAACTGCGTTTCTGTCTGGGTTTTTCTCTTTGGGTATCTTTCAGACTTCTAATGTGTACCTGTACCAAAATGTAAATGTTTGAAATTCCATTGAGAAGTTTTACATCTGCCTGTGACCTAGTGCAGATAATTGAGTTGTCTTTATCCACTTTTTTTTTTAATTCATAAATACTCTTGCTTTTAGATGTATGTTGTTACTGAGCTATTAGTGTCTGAGAAGAAAGGTGCTCAGTGCCACAGGTTTTAATTGAGACTGAGGCCTTCTGCCATGTAGGTTTGTCATCGTGCTGAAAACAGGAGGAAAGGTAGATAGGGGATCAGCATGTCTCAGTGTGTTTCTGTGATTTGATAGGGTGAATCCTGCTCTTCATGTTACCACCATCTCTATTTTAGCACAAAAGCAGCAATTTAAAAGAAATTATGAAAGGCTTTCACCTGGGTAGTCATTTCTGTCAGCAGGTTGCAGATCTTAGTGTGTAAACTGAAGAACTATTACTTTGAACGTGTATGCACTTTGCAAAGAAGGAGATGCCAATTCTTTTGCTTCTATATAAAAGGTTTATGAATTCTTCCTCTCCTCCAGTGACCTGTTTTTACTTGAAATTTTTTCAGTTGTTTGTGCGGTGTTTTTGTTTTTGCACAGTTTGACATTGGTAAGTTGATCACAAGGAGGTGAAATGTTTTTCTATCCTTGTTGGTATTGACCTGATTTTTGCTTGGCGTTGCTTTACTTGATTTTTATCCTTTATTTCTAGATAATTGGCACAACCTTATAACAATGAGTCTTGCAGGATAGTATGTTTAGAGAGGGAAATGTCATTTGTGGTTTGGGGGTTTTATTTTCTTTAAAGAATAGATTCCTTCATGTGATTTTTAACATGTATTGGTTCATTTGTCTGTTGTTTGTTTGTGATTACTTGTTTTTAGGAATCTTTTGTATTATTTACATTTTTGCAGGTTTTTGTTTTTTGGGTTTTTTTAATTTGTAAGGGTAACTTCCTTCACAGAACTGAATGTCATATTTGAGGCAACTTAGTGGATTTTTGAAGAAGAACAACAGCATTTAAACTTGTATGAAAGTATAAATAGTGCAGTGGGGAGTGTGGCACTCTTCTGGTAGAGAATTTTGTTGCAAAGAGCCATTTTGTGTTTTTTAATTAAGAAAAAAATGAGGGAGGGGAAATCTGAGACACAAAGTAAATCTAGGAATGAAATTAATTACATACTTGTAGAGGAAGGGTTATTGGATAAGTGCCTGGTCTTTGTCATCAATTCTAATTTGTAAGATAGTCTGTAATAAAATTGTAGCGTACTATTGCTAAAACATTCTTTTTTTTCCCCTTTTCTTCCTCAGACTGTCTGTGTGGAAAAAAATCAAACCTTAGGTGGAACCTGTTTGAATGTTGGGTGTATTCCGTCCAAGGTAAGCGTACACAGTTTGTTGTAACTTTATTAAAACAACAGATATTATATGTATCACTTCTGAAACACCTCCTTAATCTTTTTCCAAGATCGACGTACTTTCTTTAAAAATTGAAATTGCGATCCAAATGAGCTGAGGATCCAAATAAATAATGCAGAGGGTTAAAATTTTATTTGGTCAACATAAATGTTTTGTTTGCCAACTCTGTTTTGTGGGAACAGTGCTATTGCTGGAGAGCCTTATTAGTCTGATCTAGTCTATCTAGCTGGGTGCTAATGAGTCTGTCTCATTAGCACCGAGCAGTTGAAGGAAGACACTGGTGATGACAGGTTTGTAATGCTGTAGTAACAGACATAATTTTCTTACCAAGATCCCTGCTAACTACATTGCTGTTTCTGATCTGTTTGCTCAGAGTGGTTCCATTAGGGTGGTAGGAGAAAATATAGTATAAATACAAAGTTTTTAAAAGAATATATTAATTTTCCTAAACATTGTATTAATAGTTCTAATGAAGTTCAGAATCTCTTAATATACTGAGGAAAATCTCACTAATGAAGTATCAATCAACACAGTGTTACTTTGAAAGTTGGGAACTTTGCTAGGATCTATTTAACTAATTTTTTTTTCTTGAGTCCTTTTTTTTAATAATTGAATTTCTTAAGAAAATACCTCTTAACCCATGGCTAAACTTAGATGCTATCCAGAATTTTTTTGAGTGACAATAACTTTCTTGAGAAGCGGGTACTTAGGCTGCACACGCTGAGGCAATAACAAACTATTCAAAAACTCCGTTCCAAAAAGCCACCCAAAAGAATACATTGGCATGGAATTTTTTTTTTTTTAATTGCTGAAGTCTTAAGTGGTGGCTGTGTCTTGACAATATTGGAGGTTACAGATTCAGGGTTGTGACACGATGTGCAATGGTCAAATGAAATTATCTTATTGTGACAGTATTAGTTTTACTCAAGTGTGTGCGTATAAGGCAGTTATCTCAAAATGTGCTTTGAATGTTTTACTGTACCTGCTTTCAATCTGTGCAGGCTTGCACTGGTGTCCTTGAAAAGATACTGATCATTTCATGTTCAGGATGGCTATAGTGAAAGACATAATTTTTCTTACCAAGATCCCTCCCTCACTATATTGCTATTTCTAATCAAAATCCAGTTCTAGAGGTTCTGCATTTCAAGCCGCTGATTTATAAACATTATAAAAACTATTCAAACTTTCATTTTTAATTTTGAATGCCCAGTGACCTGAGCTAGCTCTAAGCCATCGAGCTTCAGCTCGACTAGCTGTGCAGTTATAGTAACTTTAGCACAATGCCTCAAGTACAAAATTTAACTCACATATGTCTACATAGGCTAAAATAGGGATTTCAGTATAGATTTTCCTCATCCAGTTTTTCTGTATCCTCTTTTTGACAAGTAACCTCTTGTCTGGGGTAATAAGGAAATTCTCCCATGAGTCAGTCAGAATCATCTTTCTTTCCTCTCCTTAAAGTCTGTTCCTTTTTTTTTTTTTTTTTTTCATCCTTGTGGAGTTGTTCCCAATTTCTCTGGTGAAATGAGCAAAAACGATAGGTGTGAATTTCATTATTTTCTACTTCTATGTTAAAGACATACCTTTATAAAACACTTTAAGAGATATGGTGTACAATTTCTGTGTTTGAAATACACCTTTTTAAATACATATGTCAGACTTCTTTATAATGAGAATGTTTTGCAAATACTACCAGTTTTTTTTTTCCTGCTAATATAAAAAATAATTAATTCAATTGCAAAAGTATGTCCCAATTCACATTTCTCTGTGTCTCTTTTAGGCCTTGCTGAACAACTCGCATCTGTATCACTTGGCCCATGGAAAAGATTTCGCTAGTAGAGGAATCGAAAGTGAGTGTGAAGAGCTACGTGTCAGTGCCTGTTGGCATAAATGGTTTCCATCAACAAGCAAGTTTAATCATTCAAATCTGACTGCTATAGTTTTCTGGTCAGAAAACTTTTTAGGCTTATAAATAATGTCCTTTATCTGTCTGTTGGAGAGTTACGGACATGTGTCTGTTCCTTGAACCCTGAATCCTGGATACATAACTTTTATTTGAAAAGTGCTGTACTACTTTTTAATGTAGCAGTTGTTGAATGTAGCCTTGAGCATTTAGTAGGGCTGTTCAACACATCTTACTGTGTCAGAGCTGTTAATTGTGTTTAGGTTAGCTCTTTTAAATAAAAACACTGCAATACTTATAGAAGATTTTTTCTAACCTTAGTTTCAGGAATCCGTTTGAATCTAGAGAAGATGATGGAACAGAAGAGTGGTGCAGTGAAGGCCTTAACAGGTGGAATTGCTCATTTATTTAAACAAAACAAGGTTAGTTTGGATTATATACTGAGGTATATCCATTATTTTTTCTGATCTGAATTTCTTGCTTCTTATGTTTTCACATTCTTGCCACATAAATTAATTGGGGTGACTGACTCAGTAAGGGCAGAATTGTAATGCTTCTCTTGTAGGAAATTTTTAAATGAACAGTTCCTTCATTCTTAATCTACTTAACAGAATAGTATACAATTACTCTCTGATTTGTACCAGATGGTGATACAAAGGTACGTGTTAGCAGCTTCTCTAAAGCATTAGTGAGATTCAGATTAATGTAGCATAATGTATGTAAGTAATTTGAATTTACTGTGTTCTGATTACTAAAGGTTGTACATGTATCTGGGTTTGGAAAAATAACTGGCAAAAACCAAGTCACTGCAACCAAAGAAGATGGCAGCACACAAGTTATCAATACAAAGAACATACTTATAGCCACAGGCTCAGAAGTTGCTCCCTTCCCTGGAATTACTGTACGTATTTGAAATCCTCATGGTACTTTTTTTCAGTGTGTTATATCCACATAATTTAATGTGTAATACTTTTTTGCGTATGACTGCACTTCACCTTCTTTGTACTTCATATGTGATGTCTAAAAGAGATTGTAAACATCCCTTTGTGGGTTTCTTTGTTACTAGATCGATGAAGATAATATTGTGTCATCCACTGGTGCGCTCTCACTGAAAAAAGTTCCTGAAAAAATGGTTGTCATTGGTGCAGGAGTCATTGGCGTGGAACTGGTGAGGGGATGTTTAAACCACTTGGCCTTTAATTTATAAAGGAACAGGGTGTTTTTTGTGTGATATTTGATTGTGTTGCTGTGGTTTAACAGATGTTTGAGTGAAAAAGCTGGGGACCATTGGTCTTGTTTTATTCTACACTGTAACATTTGTAAAAACTGATCAGTTTGCTGTTATGTGTTGTCTTGCTTTTGAAAAGTTTACGGTCTGTGGTAAATATTAAAGAAATCTGAAGTTTGCTCTTCAAAATCTCTTTTCACCTATAGGGTTCAGTTTGGCAGCGCCTCGGTGCAGATGTGACAGCTGTTGAGTTCATGGGCCATGTTGGTGGAATGGGAATTGACATGGAGATCTCTAAAAACTTCCAGCGTATTCTTCAGAAACAGGGACTTAAATTTAAACTAAACACCAAAGTTACTGGTGCTACCAAGAAACCAGATGGAAAAATTGATGTAGCGTAAGTGTTTAACATAAAACTAACGGAATGCCATATATATTCTTCCTCCCAATCCATCAAACCTATTTAAAAACACATTCTGGTACTATTTTTTAAAACAGTCCATTGACTTGAGTTGCTGTGCTAGTATAAAACCAGTGTTGTTATAGTGAGATCAGTAACAAAACCAGAACCATTCTTTTCATGGAAGATCTTTGCTTCTGGTATAATTAACATAAATATAATTGTCCATACTGTCATTTTCAAGCCATTAATTTTTGGCTGCTTACTGGAAGGGTTATTTTGTCTGTACCTCCTCTTGTCTCAAAATAAGCATGGCAGATTTCTTTGCTTTTGAGCAGAAATAAATGAAACTATCCCAGAGTGTCTTTTAATGGCCACACTCAAACCCTTTGAATATTTGTGGATGAACAGCTAACATAAAAAGATGTAAAGCAAATTTGCTTTTAAAAAAGTCCATACGTATACACTACTTCTGTTATTTTTCTTGTCAATCTCTATTCAGAAACTGTAGTGTTGAGTTTTAAGAAAATTATTTGTTACTTAACAAAAGTAAGCTTAAATGTTTTTTCACTGGAATCTTAATATGGTGACTTGTATTGGCTGTGTCGCCATACCTCGGGATAGTCTGTCCTCCACCATTGTAAAGCTCCTGCATTTGGGCTTCTTTTTGTACCACGCTGATGCTGGCTGGATCTCTCATGTAGTCTGTTTCTGCATTTAGAGTTTCATTTGGGTTCAGGAGTATGCTTCTGAAACACACTTCCTACTCATCCTCGCTTACCATGCTTTGGTTCTTGCACTCTCGGAGCACGTGACCCACACTTGTTCTGGGTGCAGTTAAACACAAAGATGCACTTGAGGGATGCACCTGATGCAGGGCAGCTTCTAACAGGTGTTTGGTTCTTGCGCCAGAAGCAAGCTTGCTCAGGATACATGACCATACCCCAACCCAAAATATATGTAGTGTGGATGTCAAGTACTCAACACCAATTATTTTGCTGTACAGATTTATCTTATCAGGTCATGCTACTTGCTAGTGGATGTATACCCTGAATTTCTGTATCTGAGAGCTGTTAACAAATGTAGTTAAGAGGTATTGTCCCTTCCTCCCTCTTCTTTTCCTCAGCTCCTGCAAGGCAGAAGCATGACGCAGGCTGAATACAAGTGTTTTGGATGCCAGATCCAGACAGGAGGTCACCATCTGGATCATACGAGTTACTAGTTAGAGAAATACAATGCTGAAAGTTTACAGCTTAGCATTTTTGCTACTTATTTTTCTATAGTGTTGAAGCTGCTGCTGGTGGCAAAGCAGAAGTAATAACGTGTGACGTGCTCCTAGTTTGCATCGGCAGACGTCCTTTCACAAAAAATCTAGGTCTTGAGGAACTTGGAATTGAACTTGATAAGAGGGGGAGAATCCCAGTCAATAACAGATTCCAAACGAAAATTCCAAAGTAAGTAAGACTAACTATTGTTTTTACTTAAGCATAACACTTATTTTAAAAAGTTTTGCCTGCCAAAGCACTCTTTTTTTGTTTGTTTTTAAATGCAGAATGGAGCTTTCTTTTCTGAAAGCAAAACTTAAGATTTCTGTTTATTTCAGGAACTAAAGATTTTTAGTCAACCTTTGAAGTTTTGTAATTCAAAAGTCACTGTTTATATTTCATATCGCTCATACTTCTTGAAGTGTGATCATTCTGTGGAAACTGCTCTTTTAAAATTTGTATTTCTTTTGAAATTTAGTATTTTAATCTGTTTTGATTAGAGTTTTCAGTAACATGTTTCAAACTGACAATTATATAAGGTAGCCTAGGTGTGCTAGGATGTTTTTAAACAGTGTCTCATTCTGTTTCATTGATCTGATAGCATCTATGCTATTGGTGATGTAGTTGCTGGACCTATGCTGGCCCACAAAGCCGAGGATGAAGGCATTATTTGTGTAGAAGGGATGGCTGGGGGAGCGGTTCACATCGACTATAACTGCGTACCCTCTGTGATATACACCCACCCTGAAGTGGCCTGGGTCGGCAAATCAGAAGAACAGCTGAAAGAAGAGGTACTGTTCGTTTTCTTCTTGGGCAAAACTGTTTTCCCATCTTGGGTGTGGTTTCACTGCTTAGTAGTTTAGCTACTTTTTCCAGGAGAATTTCTGCATCTGAATTTATTGCTTAGGGGATGTACGATTGAATGATTCTCCTCTGCACACCACTCTCTCAAGGATCACGATTCTCTTTAATGACTTTTATTCTATGAAGTTAATATTGTTCATTTGTTAATTAATCTTTTTTAATACCATCTTATACCCCTTTTGGTGGTTGTTCTTATGCATTGCTCTGTGTGTCTTATGTGTCTTATTTTTGTATTGGGCTGTTCTTGTACTTACCAAATTGTGTGTATGGTTACGTTGTTCTTGTTGGTCATTAACTCAGTAACATGTATCTGTTTTGTAGGGTGTAGAATACAAAGTTGGGAAATTTCCATTTGCTGCAAACAGTAGAGCAAAGACAAATGCTGACACAGATGGCATGGTGAAGATACTTAGTCAAAAATCAACAGACAAGATGCTGGGTGCTCACATTTTAGGCGCAGTAAGTATTGTAAATTTTGCTGCTGTCTTGACCTTGTAAAGGTCTTTTATTTAGTGTTGCACAGTTGCAAAGTAGTTGTCAAGTTAGGAGAAGTGGTGCTTGTAAAAAGAAGGAAGGTTTGAGTCCACCATAGGCAGTTTTATTTACTGTTCTCTAGCCTTGCCCTCCTTCCCACTTTTCTGTTACTTTGGTGTTAGACCCAGCATTTTTTTTTCCCTAGAACTGCAAGGGTTGATTGTTTTCTGTGACCAGTAATTTTTTTTTTTTTTAAATGAATACTGCCAAATACTTAGAAGTTGAGGGAGCTGAGCAGACTGTGGCTTTTTCATCGGTATTTTCTTTTTTCCCCTCTCTGAACTTCAGACTTCAGCAAAGCTCGTAACCTTATGCTGCAGTCACCAAATCTGGAGTCAGTAACTTATGGAACTTTGATTAAAAATCCTTTGTAAAGATGAGAGATCAGAAAACTTTATTTGGGAAAAGTATAATTTTCCAATGTGCCACACATTACGAAGTTAAACTCTAATCTCTCTCTGTTTTGTTTCTTAGCTTTAAATATTTTTTTTTCCCTAGAAAACACTTCCATTCATTTTTGTATACAGCTTTCATTAAGAGCAACACTAAAACTGCTTTTCATTTTCATGGAAAGGAATTCCTATGAATTGATATATCATCAACACTAGTGGATAGGCTTTTTCTTTATGAATCAGATTCTCATAATTTCCCATAGGAATACATACTAAGATATTATGCTAGTTATTTTCTCTTACAACGCCAGTGATTTAAAAATCAGCATGCCTTAAAGGAAACACAACTTTGGTTTATTGGTGTTTACTTCATTGGGAAATGGCTGGGAGAAGATTTTAAGATTGTGGGTCTGAATGCTAAAAACGTAACAAGAGATTTCACTGGTTTTGACTCCTCAAATAAATGTTCTCTGAGCAAATACACATAAATATAACAAATAAAAATAAAGATGCAGATGTAGTGTGCGCTTTTGCTTATCTAATTACCTGACTTTCCAGGAGCTAGTATACATTGTATTAAGAGCTTTCAGAGTGCAGGTATTATCTGACCAGTATCTTGTAGTGGAAAAATGCTGGGATGTTGCACAACTCTCAGTAATGAGAGAACAAATACTCTTAATAGGGAATATGTTTAGATTTATGGTAGACTTGAGCACAGTCACCAAATTGATTAAGTACTTACAACTTAGAAAACATCTGAAGTGCTAGTTATAATACAGCTTTTCTAGCAGAAGATGCTTATTTACAAGTTGTTAGTGATTCAAGAGAACCTGGCCAGCTGCATGAAGATTTATGCTAGCTACAAATACCATTAAATTACAGGGTGCTGGTGAAATGGTTAATGAAGCTGCACTTGCTATGGAATATGGAGCATCATGTGAAGACATAGCCAGAGTTTGCCATGCCCATCCAGTAAGTTTTTTCTAAACAGATTGTTGAACACCGGGATTACACAGACATGCTATAATTACACGTTAACTATTAATGACTTGTACCTTTTTGTGTTTGCTCTCTACAGACAGTGTCAGAAGCCTTCAGGGAAGCAAACCTAGCAGCATCTTTTGGCAAAGCTATCAACTTCTAAAAGGAAAGTGCAGATCTTCGTATGTGTACAGTACATCTCTGTAAACAGACTGTGGGCCCTTATGGAAGGCTGAGTCTGAGGATTTTAGGACTGAATTAAGTGAATCTCTTCATTTTAAACATCAAATATTTAAACAAGTAGAGTTTGGAACAAGTGGACTTATCCAGTCTTGTGAATTAAATACTTATAATTACATGTTTATTTACATTATGAATGTTGCAGAAAAACAGCCTGACAGAGATTGTTCTCTTTTTCAAAACCAAACATTTTGCTGCTGCATGGGATTATCAGGTATGCTGGTCAAAGCTCTGAGGAGATGTCCAGCATACCTGGTGTTTTCTTATTTGAAGTAGTGATAGACTAAACCAGTTGAATGCTGGCACTTAAAATGCCGTTGGCACTTAAAATGCCACTGTCACTTCCGCACAAAAAACGTGTTTCCTTCCAAAAGGATTAACTTTAGTATTAAAACGACTGCTTACATACAAGTACCAAAAGTTGTTTTGGCCTAGTAGTGTTAGGATGTTGGGAGAAGAGGGGCTTGTATAGATCAATTAAAACTATATTGACTTTTTAAAGAGAAAATTACTCTGGGTGTGATTCTCCACACTCGTGTTTTCATATTGAAAACTCATTGGGAAAAATCGAGTGCTGATAGAGAAATTAAAGATTGAAGAAAAATTAATCTTACTGCTACTTAATCTTTTTTGTTTTTAAAGGTTCCACTTGAAATGCTAAAACTGGGTAGTGAAGCAGCACTTGCTATTAAGTGCTGTGCCATGAGGGTTACTCTGCACCTTCCACACATAAGGGCTGCAGCGTCAGCTCTCCACACAATTAAGACATACTTCCTTCTCTTGTTCTTCTGTTTTCTATTTTGTGCTCTCTTTCTGTTGCTTCTGTAGCAAGAGAGCTTAATAAATATTTAACATGGCTGGAGTGTCTTCTTGGGTTTTGTTTGCTCATCATTCTTGTTACTGCTTTTCATGTCTGGTTTGTCAAATACGTGAAGAAACTCACAAACAGATGGCATCTTTGGAAGATCCCTAATGTGCATATGGAGTGTGCCCAATTGCAGTAGCTCATTTTAAGTTTTGTTTTGCAGGGTGCCATTTCTTCTTTTTGTTAGGCTCTTCTGCCTTGAAGGAAACCTTAATATCTGCTGGTATTGCACGTGCCCTTTTTTCATTTTGCCATTGGAATAATAGATGAGAAATGTGCATTCAGAAAATGGTACAAAAGCTACGTGGTTTTGTGTGGTTAGAGATGGTCATACCCTTCTGCCTTTCTTTAGAGCATCTTATTCAAGTATTGATCCATTATCCATACTGAGTGATGGAAATAAATGCCAACATTAATATTTTATTAGGATATCAGTTAATCAACAAACACCATTATACTGTTCTTAATTTTTTTTAACTCCTGTTTTAACTGTAGATGGAGTTCAACCATGACAGCTCATTAAGCTTATCGCCAGGATATGAGCTAATCCGACTCATGGATCTGGTGGGTTAAGTGAATTAATGTGGATCTGCTTTCAGGTGTTAGTAGGAAGTTTCTGAAGGGAAAACAAAGGTCAGACAATAGCCAGGGAAAGAAAACTCGATTCTTTTGATAGATCTTGGCATTTCTGAATCACTTCTACCCACTGCAGGGCTATTAAGTGTTAAGATTGTGCTTTGCAAGTTCTTCCTAGAAGCTGCTCTTTCAGGAACAGCTTTGTGTCCATTGCCTCCACCTGCCTCAATACTTGTGGCAGTCTTACTGCAGTTCAGCCTTGAGATCCATCAGTTACAAATTCTTGTCTCTCATTTTGTACATGTTAAATGAAATTAGAAAGTCGGGAAACTTTCATCAAGAATACTACTAAAACTATACTGGAGAGTATAGTTTCCTAGACACTTGACAATAAAATTCAAGGTCTTAAAATTGTTAACTGTATTGTTACTTCTCTTGCTGTCATTCCTGTTCTAGTTTAGTTTACAAAGAGTGTTTGTAAAGTTAAGATGAGCTACTGAACCACCTGTCCATGATGTGATGGCAGTTAAGTCTGAATGTTGCAAAGCTTGCAAATGGTATTTTTAACAGCTGCGAAAGTATACTGGCAGTGAAATGGTGTGTGATGCTGGTGTGGTAACCAGTCCCTGTGATAGATTGTTCATTTGCTGCAGCATTTGTAACCTATGGGCCTTAGAGGTAGTTATTTATTTAAACATACTGCTCTTCAGCTTGCTTAGGTGGTGGTATGTTCTGCCATAGTTGCCCTGACTTCGTTAAGGGTAGGTGAGGTGCAGATGTATTCCTCATGTCAGAGTTAGCAGTCAGGATGTGTAAATGCACATTGCAGTTTTGGATGCTGATTTGTGCAGCTGATGGATGTTGCAAATCGATTTGTGCAGTACCATACAATTGTCTGCAGGTGCACTGTTCTAAACATAATTTGATTTTAACTGTGGTGAACTGGATGTTACTCTTGCACTTTGGAAAAAAAAAGTCTTGTTTGTGTTTGTTAAGTGCAGGCTATTCTCAGAGACCTGTCTGTGTACAGCTCCTTACCTGATTTACATTCAGTTCCTGGTGAACTTCTGTAGTTCCTTTTGCAGAGAGGCTTGATCCTCCAAGCTTGGTTTGTCACATAAAATCGGTGCTTGAAATGTAAACCATGTTCACCCCTTCAGGGCCGACCTCTGTTTCTACTTCATCTGTCAAGTGTTTCATAATCAGTGACATGAAACTAGTGTTAAGCCTAAACAGATATCATGTAGAGGGTAAATAATCCTTTTTGAGTCCTGTGGCATAAATGCTGGCTAACCACACAAGGATGGTATTCCTTCATTCCCCTGTAATTTTGTTCTGAGCAACCATCCTGTATTTTGTAGTAATTGGAGCCCTTATTTAGAATTACGTAGTTGAAGCCAAGATTTTATTAGATCTCTAACCAGTTTAAAAACAAGACTTGCTAAAGGATTAATTGATGGTCCATTTCAGCTACTGAAAACAGGAAGGAACTTAATGAGTCATGCTAGGTACATACATCGATACAAAAGTACTGTTTATTTTCAACATCAAAAAGTTACTTGTCTTTGGTTCTGTGACTTTGAAAGTCAATATAAAACTTGTTCACTTTATCAGGTCTTAGTGTAATGTCAAAAAGAACTAGTGTAATACTTGTAAAACACATCCTGAACACAAGTGTTCCCTGCTCCTGTTTATAAGCAAGTGCTATAAACAGCAACCTTCTGGCTGATTGTCTGTAAGAGGGAGCGAACTGTCTCTTCCAGCTCCACCAACTGCTTGGCTTTGTCTTCCAGAACTTTCTGATTGTTTTCATATGTATTTTCCAAGTCTGTCAGCAAATGAAAGGGAAAAACAGCTTAATTAGGGGTGGTTTAATGCAGTAAATTGTAAATCATTATTGTAATGGATAAACTACTACTCAGGTTTTTTTTTCTAATCAGATTCTCTTCCACAATAAAAATAAAGGCTGCAATGGCACCTTTTTGTTTCCTTAACACTGGGGCATAAAATAACAAGGAAGTTTCTGTAAGTGGAAATGCAGAAGTATACTTTGATCCATGATGATGATAACTGCCATTCTCTGTTGTATGGTGGCTTTAACAAAACACTGAAATGTTTTGGCTTGTTATGGTTAAGACCATTTGGTGAGTCATTGTAACTGTGCAGGAGCAGCTGAGAGGAAGAATGAGACCCTGGACTGGCCAAACCAGAAGGAAAACTTTGCTCCGTCCCTGGTGGCTATAGGCAGATTGGCCCTTCCTGTTCCAGTCAACTTTATCTGGCAATGGGAAATGTTAAATTAATCTGTAAACTAGGACTGACATACCCTGATTTCATTTAACAGCTTTCTAGGGTGGGGGAGCACTGTTTGAGGATGGGGATCTTGCTTGAAGGGGTTAGTCCTCGTTTTAAGTGTGGTAGCTGTGTTCCCTCCCCGAGGTGGTTCTGGGAGCAGCGATAGGTGCCACACCAGAAGTTTGTGTCTCATTGTACACTTCAGCTTTTTTATGGAAATCTTTGATTCAGAAGACTGTGTTGTGTCCGTAAGAATAAGGAAAGCAGATCAAACCCCAGTAACAAAGAATTAACTTCCATTTTTTTCCCTACTGCTGATGAGTAGCCAGTTTAACAGCATGACATGGTGTCATATTCCAAGATGAAAAGTTACCTCCTCAGAACAGCCTTACCTTTGAGTAGCTGGAGTTTGCTGTTTGCTTGAGCCAACAAGGCTTTAGCTTCATCTTGCAACATGCTGGCTTTCCTCCTAGCATCCGCTGACTCTTCTGTCTTCTTGGCGATGAGATCTTCCACTGTTTTATACTTGTCGTTCAACTCGCTGTTGAGGACCTGTTGTTCCAGATTGAAGCACAAGATGGAGCTCATTCAAAAGGCAACGAACCAGGAGTTTGCATTTCCTCCCTCTCTCCTTACTGACCTGGGTGTAAGGGAGAATCTGCAGACTGTTAGCTCAGTTAATGAAAACAGAGTTTTGGGCTATTTCCTACTTAATATCCAAGACTGTAAGAGTTGGGGTGAAGACTCATCAGTTGCCCTTGTGCAGATCTGTGGCTGTTTTTATGGCTTTAATACCAGCACTTGGCAAGGATTTATGGGATTCAGTTACACAATTCTGTCACTAATGGAAGCCACGGCTCCTAGTGCAGCTGGAAAACTGCATATGGTAAGGACCTGGCACTGCCTTTGGTTCAGTGCTTGCATGCAGGGAGGAATACCCTTGTTACCTGTTCAGTAACGAGAAAAGCTGATGAGTTTGTGTAGGTGAAGGTGCTGGAGAAGTCATGAGGTTGGGTTCTCAGCTGTGCTTTTCTCTGAGAGGTTAAGTCCTGTGACCCAACTGAGTTCAAGCAATAAGTTAACAAGCTGCAGCAATGCTGCAAGTCTCTTGTGTTTACTTGACAGCCACCTGAAATATTACTTAGCATTAAGAAATAATTGATTTGATGGATAATACATCTTTCCTGGCAGAAAATGCCTCTCTGGAGACTGGTGGGCTAACTTGAGACAACAGATTGGAGCAATGAAACTTCCTTTGGCAGACTTGTCAATTGTTAATGAGCATTCTTTTGCTATTACGAAGGTGTGTAGCAGACATTGGGAGCAATGCCATATGGTCACAGAGCAAATTTTGCATCTCTGATATTTAGAAATTATGTGGTTTTATGTCGAGCTAATAATTTTCGTCACTTGATTCGGTATATGCCAAATTCCAGATTGTTTGTCCTGAACCTGTCATTGTCATGGAACCATAAATACTCTGTACAAGGGGAAAAAAAATTACCAGTTATCCTGTGGCAGATAGTGAAGCTGAGGGACAGAAACAAAGCTGTGAAAGGCTGACAGTGGGACAGCATGACAGGTTTCCTGCAGCTATTTTAGAGCCTGAAAACTTCCCGGTACTACTTTCTCTCTGTATCTGGTAACAAAGTAAGTAAAAAGCAGTTTATCTTTTGTAACTGCATTAACTGCTTGCGTTTTTTAGGTGTTTTGTTTTGGTTGTGTCCCCCCAATACCTGATCAATAAATGAAATTGCAAGTATTCACTAGTGTTCCTTTAGCCAAACCTGGGTGAGCGTTTTGTTGGCTTTCCCTTAGCATCTTTCTTGAGCTTCTCACCTTTTTAACTACTTCAGCATTTTGTTTTGCAGTAGCAATTGTTTCTTCTATACTGTCCACGTTCTCTGAATTTGTAGCAGCCTTTTGCTTAAGGTCTTCAACACTCCTCTCTAGCTCGAACAGACGTAAGGTAGCATTGTTCAGTGTTTCTTCAGATGCTGCATTTTCAGATTCAATCTAAGAAAGAGGGACAACAGTTACAAAAGATACTGACTATAATAGTAAGTAAGCTCTCTGGATAAGCCCTGATCAACTAATTAGTTCATGTCCACGGGTCTGATATGAAACCCAGTGTTTTAGTTTTGTTACAAATGGCCAATTGCAGTCAGGATGAACGAGCCCACTGCTTGAAGATGGGGTACGTATGGGGCTGCCAAAGTGTTAAGGAACATAGTTAAAAATACCTGACTGTATTACACAGGCAAGAGTTGCCTAATCCACAAGCAAAACTGAAGTTTGACATTTGACCCCATCATTTAATAATGGACTTGTGAAGCTGCGTATCTTCTAAGCTGGCCGAGCTCCATGGGTATAGAGAGCATGATGCTCTTGTGAGGCCTACGAGAGGAAGTCTGAAAATGCATAATCTGACAAGACTACAGTAATTACTACCTTAATCCAGCATTCGTTTATTTTAGTCTCATGCCACAGTGGTGTATGACCCAGAGCACGGCTGTGCCAAGACACTACCAGTGTGGTGACAGGTACGACTTTCTGGGGATCCCAGCAAACCTGCTGCGTGAGAGGGCTACGATCCTGCTCCTTCAGCTTCACTGGTGCAGGACGTGGGATGAGAAAATTAAAAGCAAATGGTCCCCTAGCATCTGGCATACCAACTTAAAAGTTTGTGTGAAGGCAAGACTGGTTTAGATTCATTTTAAGTGCAGTCTTTGATTTGCAGTACTCAAAAGCCTTCCCTAGACAGGCTTACATCAGCTTCTAAATACCAAACTTCATGCTCTTTCTATATCTGAAGAAATACTTATAAAGAACTCACAGAGGTCAGGAGGTCTTGAGTTCCTTTAATATCTTCATCAGCTTGTTTGATGGCTTTTTCAGCTGCATTTTGAGCTTTTTCAGCTTCTTCCAGTGCTGCTTTCACCATGTCTGCGGTGACTTTAACATCCGTTGCACCTTTGCTGTGGAGCAAAACTACGTTAACGCTAAAAATGCTTTTACTTGGAACCAGATAAAAACCTAGTCATACACTGCAAAGGGCCCATTTTACCCCTTAGTGAAGGAATGAGAATCTGCATTGGAAAAAGTTAAACTCTGCATTTTCTGATATAATGAGATGGAAGTCTCATTCAAGCTACTGGTGATGGAAAACAGCTAATACAGACCAGGGTGGCATACCTTGCTTTTTTAGCTTCTTCCAGTAGCATTTCAGCTCTGGCAATGTCTCCAGCGCTCTGCTGCAGAATGACCTCAACATCAGAAAGGCTTTCTACCCGCTCACGAATATCTTCTGTCAGGGCTTGCAGCTGCTGGGGAGTGCTGGGCATCTCCATGTTCAGCACTTCATTAGCCACGGCCTCGATGCTATCCAGGTCAGCGCTGTCTTCTAGTAGATGGACACAAATGATAAAGATGTAAAGTAAAAGCTTCCCCCATCAAGTCTCAGTACTCAAATTCTTGTCCAACTGCTGCCTTCAGAAGGAAAGTCATGGGGCAAACCTCTTCCCCAGACTTACAGAAAACCAAGGTGTTAAAAGTGCTTCCATAGGGTGAAGCTCCCCTCTCTGGAGAAGCCCAGCAGGCACGTAGGCCCTGCTGGCATGGCTCTCTTGGAAGTCATTTGAAGATCCCGGTGATTAGCTACACCACGCTGGGGCCGTGGCGGGGAGACCTGAAGCCAACAGCTGCACGTAAATGTATTTGTGCTAACAGTGTGCTCAGCCTTGTGCAAACAGGGGAGGGATGGGTTTGCCATGCTGCTGCTCGCCGGCGAACAGGGCCCTCATTTAACCTCTCCCGCTTTCTTACAGAGAGATAAACTCAGTTTCTGACTTCCCTTTAATAATACTTAGTCTTTATAGTCAGAACTTAGGAACACACTTGGCAAACTACAGCAGTACAACAGCCCCAGCTGAAACGAACACAAGAATGTGCTACAGTTTGCTCTCACTCTCCTATTGTTTCTTGGTCTCACTCCCTCTATTTTCTCTTGTTTCCAGATTTCATCATGCACACTAAGTCCAGCTGAAAGCGGAGGGATGACATACAGCTATTGCATTAGCCCTTAGAAGATGATTCAGAGCTAAAGATAGTTTTCACAAACCCAGAATTAAAATGTAATTTAAATGTAAGGTTTTTACGCATTAGGAAGTCTCTGATCTGTTTAATAAGAGCTCTCAGATCTTCATTGCTTCTGTCCACTTGTTCTTTTGTAGCATTGGTTTTGAGCAAAACTTCTTGTGCATTTTGTTTTGCCTCATCAGCTCTCTGTTTTGCCTCAGAAACCTGAAGAGGAAAATAGAAGGCTTGATTGCATATTTGCTTACGATTTAAGGCCCGGTTTAAAACAAAAATTCAGTTAGAGTCAGAGGTAATAGTAATGAGAAATGGTTTTTCTCATAAAACTCAGAGAACACTTCTAAGAGCTGGCCATGATCCATACCAGCAATGCTAGTTTAAACAACTCAGGCTAATGTTTAGAGCTTCACTCTAGCATGCTCCTTTCTGAGGAGCTTTACAAGCACGATGAAGTTACACAACTGAAAAGAAGTATTTTGAAATAAGCCAGGCACACACTTCGCCAGTTAGTGTCTAAACTTGTGTTACAACTAAAAGATTTTTTTTTTTTTTTTAAAAATATATCTAACAATTGATTTGGCACATTACCATTCTGGAGAGTTGCTCAACTTCTGCTAACGCACTGAGGATGTCTCTGTCAAAATCCATGGCTTTCTGCCAGGCATTGTGAGCTACGGTCACCAGCCCATCGCAGCCAGGTCCTCCGCACTTCTTCTTCCCATCGTCTGTTCGACAGTTCAAACCGCCACACTCGGACTCGGCACAAGAGGCTCCTGGGGGGGTGCCACATGTCTGCAGAGGCACATTTGACAAAGGGAAACAAGCAAAACTTTATTTCCGTGGCTGAGCTGCAAGGGAACGGAGTCAGACACTGTTCCAGCATGACAGAAACACAGTGTGTTCCCCGGGGAAGGAAGCTGAAGCAGAGCTGCAAGCGGGAGGTGGTTCCTGCAGCAGGTCTGTACCAGCACAACTTTAATTTTCTTCTGCGCCCCCCACACCTTCCTGCCTGTAACTTGGTTACAAATATGAAGCTCCCTGATGGTGAAGTAGCTGGAGGTTATGAGGGAAGCCCTGCCTCTCTTTCATCACCTACTTTTCCCATACATCATCTTTCACTGGAAAGCTGCCCTTAAGCTTTGGTTCAAGCTGGAAGCTACTCCTGCCTGTACGGCTCTTGTTTGCAATCAGTCTTCACAACCATTGGAAGAAAAACTGGCCATTCCAATAAGCTACTTCATACGGAAGAACATGTTTGGTGCAGAGTAGTATCTCTTCCTTTGCACTAATGCCCTAGAAATGAAATATGAGCTGAACTGCTCCAAGTTGAACAGGAAACTTTTTTTTTACCTCCCTTAGAAAGCTGTCCCATTCCCTTCCACCAAATGTTTGCTCTGATTTAATCTTTCCAAAACATTTCCCAATTTGTGAATTGTTGTCAAGGATGTGTTCCCGTATAAAATTTCAGGGTAGACTCTTTTTTTTTTTTTAAAGCAAAATTATTTTAATCAGCAACATTGTACTGAGAATCATCCACTTTGTCAATTGTTTGGACAATGAAATCACTCAGGAGTTGTTTCAGCCAGAAAGAAAATTGGAAAATTCCTCATTCCTGTGAGGTTCTTTTCCCTTTCCACCCCAGTGCTTTTGCCAAATGATAGTCACTAACGACTTACTTTGCAGCCAAAAAAACCACTCTGGGAAAACCTGGGGGCTGTGCCAAGTTAGCTGCAGCTGCCTCCTGTGAAGTGTAAATGAGTCCCTCTTACCTGTTTGGCATGCAACCCAGAGGTAGCTAGAAAGCAAGAAGATTTTGTGTGTGTGTGTCCCGTGATTACACCTCCAAGCAACTCAGTGTTTATGGCCTAGATAAACATCTACCCGGGATCTTCAGTCCTCAAGAACAGTGAGGCAGGAATGCAGGGGAAGGGAAGCTAAACAAAAAAGATGCCTCTGTCTTCCCTGCTGAGAAAAGAGGAGGGCTGGGGGAGTCGAGAGGGATGACTGCAGTTGTAAAGGACGCGACAATTCAGCGTGTGAAGAACTCATCCTCCAGCAGAGACCTGGGCTGCCCAGGGGAGTTAACGAGCAGCCCCTGGCCGCTGGCCCTGCGCCGGGTTGTTCTCTGAAAGCAGCTGCCCGACTTCAAAGCAAAACCGAGGGAACACCCAGCCTCTCCCAAGAAAAAGCCACCCTTGATCGTATTTACAGATGAGCGGGCAGCTCCAACAGAGAAAATGCCCTTTTGACTCCAGCTCCCTGTACGTTCTGCTGTGTCTCAAGCAGGGGGACGGGAGCGCGGTGATGCCGTGGAGGGCGGCGTGTCAGCGCGAGCAGAAGCGCTGCCTGGCTGGGTGCTGCACAGCCATAGCCTGTACCCCACGCATAGCCTGTACCCATGGAACTGCAAAAAGGAGAGAGGAGCCTGGAGAAAACAAGCACATGGATGGAGGACAGGCCTAAGAGGACGGATCTCGGTCCAACAGACTCACTACAGCTTTTGACCCATGGGAGCTCTGTCCACAGTGAAGAGCTTTGGGTTAGAGCCGGGGTGAGGAAAAGTCGGGTGCTCTGTCAGGGCTAGGGAGAGGTAGGAGGGAGCTCAACGTGAATTGCTGGTGCCTGAAAGCCAGTAGGTCTGAGAGCCCACTGATCAAACAGCCCGGGTCTAGCCCACAAAATACCCCATCAGTCAAGAAACGTGCACTTTTCACGAACAAACTGCATCTCACGCTGTCAAGCTCTAAACAGTTCCTCCCCGCCAGCACTTCTTAGCAAACCCCACTTTATTTTTGCTACAGGTTTTACAATACCAGTGATTCTCAGCCGCATACCTTCTCAGCCACTTCGGAGAGGTCCAGGCTCTGCAGCTTGCCGGCCAGTTCATCCAGAAGGCGGGACTGCTCCTCTTGTTTAGCCTTGAACTGGGCCTTCCTCTCACTGATTAAGTCTTCCACTTCTTGCCGCGTTTGTGCTGACAGCTCCACGGCGCTGTCGGGGTGCACGGTGGAGGCATTGACCCTCTCCTCTGCCTCCAGGGACATCTGGAAATACTTGGTGATACTGTCCAAGGCCCCTGCAGAAATCAGATGGAGCTGCTCAGAAATCTGTTAAGTAACGCTAAGTCCTTTACTTTATGGAGGCTGGCAGGTGCCACATCAGGGTCAGCGATATGAATATCAAGTTAAAGCAAACACTAGCTTCTGCAGCTGTATTCGGTGCCATTGCAAAGATGACAGAATTTGGCCTCTTGTGAAAAAAAAAAAGTTCCTTTTTTGCTTGGTTGACAGTGTGTCAAGTTTGCTAGATTTTAAAGTTAAACCTTTCTGTGACCCCAGTGATTGAATTCTGCATGCCCTGAGGGCAAAAGGAGATCCATAGGGCAACACACTGTTTTCTAAGGATTAACTTATCCCACCCGTTCTTGTTGCTTGCCCTGGGATGGCTGGCTTGTGTAGTCACTGCTTGGAAACTGGTCAGAGCTTTCCCAAGAAACAACTGCTTGATGAAAGATGCTGATTTATGGAACTGTTAGTTTTGGACAACTCCGGGAGAGGCCCTGAGTGGGTGTGAGTGACTGTGTGGGGGTGGCCACACTCTGCAGAATGCCACAAGCTGGGGACTCCTCCGTTCTACATCCTACTTGTTTTACTCTGCAAAATCCCACGTTTGTTGAAAACAATCTCAGACTTCCTGCAAAGCAGGAAATCTTAAAAAAAAAATATTCCTTTGTTTCAAGTTGGAATTAAGTCAGTTTTCAAAATTTCCAGAGAATCTGGTAGCATTCCCCTTTCTCCAGCAAATTTAGATTCTTGGGCCCTTTCAAGGTGCCAATGGCTATGAAAGACGGATGGCTCAGAAGAACTCAGCCCTTACAGTGTGCTCTTAGTCACCAAGACCCAGGTAGTTTTTCCAACCAGAAACAGCAATTTAACGGACTGGGGAGAGACAGGGAGATGTCCAGGTGTATTTTGGATTCTGCTGCACTTTCAGCTGTTGTGTCGTGTCTAAAATGTATTAATCAAGAGCTTTTGAGATAACTCTGTGCCTCAAGAACTTCAGCCGGCTTTGCAACGTGCAGAGGGAGAGAGAAAGGGTGAGGGGGGCAGAACAAAACTCCTGCTTGCACCAGCAACCCTGCTCATGCACAGAAAGAAGCTACCCTCCTAGGAACTGTGTTTTATTATAAGTTAGAAGATTAACCTGGTGTTTAAAACCATGCACTAATTAAATCCTTGGCTACCCCAATGCTTTCTCCCCCTCCCTGCGACACTTACCCCGAACATCAGAGATCTTGATGAACTCTAGCTGTTCTGCAAGCTCTTTCACGACACGGTCTAGGCTTTTGGCATCTGTCTCCAGCATGCTCAGGTCAGTGTCTGTGCTATTGCTCTTCACCGCTAAGGCTGACAGGTTTTCTTCGATATTGGCTATCTTAACTGTAACATCTGCTGTCAGCTTTCTGTAAAACAGAGGCACAGGACAAGGGGAGAAGGAAGGGCTGTAAGCCTCAGTGCTTCATTTCACAGCGGTGGTTAGACCGGTGCCGAACTTCTCCCACAGCAGGACCTGTCCTCCCTCGGTGGAGCTGTGATGTGTAACAACACGCCTACCTAGAATACTGGTTTGTTTCCTTTATCATACAAAACCACTTCTTAATCTACAGCACGTTTATAAACTCAAAGCACCAAATTGCTCAGAAAACAGCTGCTTTGTGTAAGATTAACTGGAGGCAGATTCCAGAGGACTGGTGTAATGCTCTTGTGTCATGGCAACTGCATAGGTCAGGGTTGACTACTATGATCCATACATAATTTGCTTCCCATCCCACCCCACACAGCTACAAATGCAGTTTTGATTACTACGAGCTCATGGGACAGATCTGAACTTCAGGAAGCAGGGCGGGGGGAAGCCTTAGTTTTAACACAATGGATTCTTTTAACTCATCTGTAAAGATCCCTCCTCATCAGCCATTTCTCTACGTCTATGAAGGAAAATCTCCCAGCCTCAGCATTCAGTACGGTCTCAGTGAGCCACAGAGCAGGCTTCAGCTCGTGGGATAACCCTGAAAGGCGAACCAAGTGTATGTGACACATCAGCGCTGCTGCGGAACTCAAGCGGGCATAGGAAGCTATTCCCATCCATGGTGATCCCACCAATCCGGGTGTTTCCACTGTCTGAAAGAATCAGGCGGTATTGAAGCTCTGTGAGCAATTTACAGCTCTCAATGGCCCAACAGCCTGCTGTTTTCCAGGAGTCCTTCCAAGCCCAGTACTACTTCTATACAGCCAGAGAGGAGCAAGAACAGATACATGTATAAATATGTACATATATAGTTAGGGAAAAGCAGCCCCTGCGCTGCTCTGACCTCCCTCAGTACACACAGAGCCCAAATGCAGCAGCAATCCCCAGCTCTCCAGCTGGAGACGGAGAGCTGCAGGGCACAAGTGTATCCCTAATTGAGACATTTGTGCTTTAATTCTCGCCCCTCGGCTTTGTGCAGTCCCCTTTACAATGCCCAACCAAGCTCAAGCAGTTGCACACACAGCTAGAAAGCATCTGTTATCCTACTTGACGTTAAACTGCCCCATCTGCAAAAGCACAAACTACCGTCTTTTGTATGCTTAGCCCTGAAACAAAATAGAAGGCTCCTACTTTGAGAAAAATGGAAACAATCCTTGTTATGAAGCTGGTGCTTCCCCCCACACACTCAGAGTTCAGAAAGGATCCCAAGTTTCCAACTCATCAGTTACACACGGAAATCCAGGAATTTAATCTCTCCCCTCTTCATTCTCTCACATAATAGCAGTGTTTGTCCTTTGCCCCGGGGGAGCGCAAGGCAAGCGTGAGAGGCTCTGCAGTAATTAGCTGCCTGGTGTGCAGTGGGAGCAGGACAATCCCTGCCCAGAGAACGGCAGCCGTGCTGCTCCTGCCTTCCCTGGCCGGGATTCGGCTGGTGGGAGGGATGCTCAGTGCTGTGCTGAGCACCGCGAGGTGCTCCACCAGCACTGGAGCCCCAGCGCACCGCACCCAGCTGGGGTCACTCCAGTAAACCCCAGCTCACTGGCTCTCCCACTCCTTCCCACGCTAGACTTATCCACGTCACTGCGACTGTACTCACTCCGCTTCCTCAAAGAGATTCCCAATATTCTTCAGGGGCTCGGCAGCTGGATTTTGAGCAATGATGGTTTTAATTTCACTGAGCTTCTCCTCCAGGGTGCTGAGCGTCTGCTGGTATGGGCCAGTGACTCCAGTGACTTTGAGGGCATTAGCCCTATCCAGGAACTGCTGGGTCCTGTTAGCCAGCTCGCTGATGATCACGTCCCAGAGGGCGAAGCACTGGTGGCATGGCACGCAGTCAGGGAAGAAGCCCGAGTAGCCCCGGGAGCACTTGTCACAGCGTGGCCCTTCCACCCCTTCATTGCAGATGCACTGCCCGGTGGCACGGTCACACTGCGGGGTCTGGATGCCACGAGGGTTGCAGTCACAAGCTGGAAGGAGAAAAAGGCTACGGTGAGGGAAATGATGTTGACATTGGCAGGGAGAAAAAAAAAAATAACCAGTTATAAAGAAGTAGGGACGTATCGAAGTGTTAATTACGGATGTGTCTGCTTGGCTATGGGGGAACCAGAGTGGAGTGTGAAAGGGGAGAGAGACAAGGCAATAACTCTAGTGGAGACCAGGATTTGCACATCTCAGAAACAAGCACAATAATGGTGCAAGGATGGACACTTCTTGCAACGTTTGGATGTCAGCTGGATTGCAATTGAAGACAAAGATGCCAGTTTCACTCCTACAATGAAGAGTAAGTAGGGTAAGGCTTTCCAGCTGGGAAAAGAAACAACAGGCAGACACATAGCAGAGGGGTTTAAGAGCAAAACATGAGTGAAATAGAAAAAGTGAACAAGGAACAACCATGTGCTGTCTCCTCCAGCACAGGAGTAGGGGTCAACTGAGGAACCCTGCAGACCAAAAATCAACCACCCTCCCATGCACCTCCCACAAACAGCACAATAAAAGGAGATAGTTGATTTCACAGCACTTAGTTAAGTGGTGGAGCTCCCTACCACAAGACACACCTTCCTGAAATGGACTTTCTTATTTTTGTAACTGTGAACACCTTCCTATCCTTATATGCCAGTCAGGTAAGACCAGAGCCTCCAGGTGGTTGCCGAATCGGAGTGATCAGGTTTGGGCAACATGTTTTTTGAATAAGCTTTCAGAATAAAGATGCACCTCTTCAGCACCAACCCACCACGAAGAGAAGTTACTCAATTAACTTACTGATATGCGGTCAGTTGCAGAAGCACAGACACACACTTTGTGTGCAATAACGCTATCAGGAGAAGCGTTTCCATGCAGCTGGGCTGCCACTTGACCTCTCCTCCTCCTTAATTACACAGGCACCAGCAGCAGCAGAGGAAATTACCAACCCGCAAAGCTTTTCATAAAGGGATGATAGCAAAGAACAGAAAGAGGGACCTTGAAAATAGGCAGGTCATCTACCTACCATTGCGGCAAAATACAGCCAAAGCAGGTCAAGCACACATTCCTTGAATAGGAAAAGGACCTCCATACCTGATAAAAGCCTTCACTTACACATCCATTTACCAGGCATCCTTGAAAGAGGTTAATGGCTCAAAAAGGTCCATAAATCAATTCACGCACCCCAAGCACATGCCCCCTTGAAAAAAGGGCAAAACACAAAGCCGTTTTCAAGATTGCACATTGTTTGCTTCAATGGCAAAACACAGTGGTGGTCTTCAGTTCAAAAATTACACAAAGAGCCTCAGCAGAACAAATCGCTCCTCAACAAAACGACTTTCTTGTACAATGTGAATATGAGAGGCAAGAGACAAAAATAACTTCTGCTGCCTGCACAATTGAGCAAAATGGTCCTTTGTTCTTTGAATTATACCCTGACACAAGAGATTGTTTTTACTTTACATCGAAAGTGCTTAAGTAGTCAGCTCACCATGGAATATGTTCCCTGCAGGCAAACTGTCAGAGTTCCTGTTTGAAGGAGGTCACTTAACCCCTCTGTCAACTAATAAGGCCCTCGGTATAATGATGAATTGTTCAAATTCCTCTGCATAGAAAGAGGCTAAATAGCATATGGTTCTTCTCAAAGATCCCAAGATTTGATCAAGTTACATGAATACCTTTTGCTGGCAAATCAGATCACTATATTTACTTGAGGATTTTAAAAGCTTAAAGCAAAAAAAACCCCACAACATGTTGGTAATTCTACTCCTGAATACCTACATGTTCAGGAAAGCCAGACAACATGGCTTTAGTAGCATTTACACGGTAATGTGGGTGCCAAAAATCTGTGGTGCCGGAAAATGCTGGGGAAGGGGAGAGGAGAATTTAAGTACTGACTTGTTTGCAAAGTGAAAACCCAAACTCCACAGCTGCTTGTTGGGAGATGATAAAGAGCAAAGAACTAAATCATTCTAAATACAGCACAACAGTCGGAAGAATCATCACATTTCTAGAATTCTACAAAACTTCTAAACTGAGCTTTGTGGGATCCACAAGAAAATCGTACAAGGCAGCCAGAAACATTACTGGTTTGGGTTTTTTTTTTCCAGTTGAGGATTCTCTATCAAGGCCAGAAACAGGCAATGCTGGCTCTGCATTACTTCTGTAGTATGAATAAAACATATCTAAAATGGCTTTCAAAAGGGCTGGCTTCACACTTGCTCTTTCTTTTCTTTGTGATCTTCAAAAGTCATTGACTGTGCATGGGACCACACCAGCTTTCAATCCAAAAGGTAAAACTGAAGATAATTTTACCTCTATTTTTAGGTAAAATCACATAGCGTAAAGGAAAACAAGAAAAAGCCTTCCTCAGAACTGGAGTAAGAAGATTCCAGTAGATTTTATTTTCTTTCCATTTTGAAAATTTCAGAGGCATTTCTACATATTGGTGGTACGGTCTTTCTAGCTACAGCCCTTGGACAATTCCTTCCTGTGGCACGGACTGAAACATTTTTAAAATTCTCACAAAAGCATCACTGCTCCCCTTGCAACTCACATCCTCTGAGCAAACCTTTCATCTCACAAATGACACATGCATGCCAGTGTTTGGTTACATGCGATCTCCTTTTTAAGAGTCTAGATGACCTTAGCCAAGCACTTCAGCCACAGTTGAAACCATTTCTGTTCCTTGCCGGAGTCAGTCTCCAAGTGCTTCTATGAGATGCTGGGTCCAAATTCCCAACAAGGCATTAATAACTAAATTTGGCCAGCCAGAAACCCACAGAAACTGTTCTTCTGCCCTCCGATGCCATGTGGAACAGGACTCCTCCGTTAAAGATACTGGAGATAGTGGGAGTCTTCTACCCCGTGCCCTGGCCACCACCACCAGGATATTTTACACCCTGGAATGGAGCACATCCAAAGCCCTTGCAGAGAGCATCTTCCCTTTACAGGATGGTGGGAATCAAACCCTCAACTGACTTCAGCTGTGGTGACTTCCCAAGAGGAGGTAAGCAAGCCTGAGACAAGATCATACAAAGGCTTCTAAGTAGTGACGAGCACCTTGAACACCATGGGCCACCAAGTGCACAGGTGTCACTTCTTTGCCTCATGCAATGCATGGTTACCAAGCACCCGCTGGCTTCGGTCTCTGTGAGATTTCAAGGCAGAACTTTGTCCTAAAGGGACAAAAGCACAGAGACAGTGGCAGAATCTGTGTGAAAGCAAAGGAAGACCTCCTAGCTGATGTGGAGCGGAAAAGGCTGGCACGGGATTGGCAAATGGCTCAAGGAAGAATAACCATGTGCCAAGTTACACACCCATCATTTATGACAGTGGGTGCACACCCACCAAAAGGATTCATGTGACATTTGATAATCACTGCCAACGAACCGGGATGTGAACACAGGAGATGCCTTGATTCCCATCACCTGCTAGAAACAGCAAACACTGTGCCGGAATAACCAGCATGCCATGCCCAGTATAATTTTTGGCCAAAGCACCCCAGCATCACACCTAGCTACAGCAGAGTTCTTGCTCTTCTGCCACCTCCTTGTTAATGTCCAACTATTCCTATGGCCACCACGTGAGCCGACTCCTGCGCAGTCCTGTACTAGTGGTGCTCTCTATTACAGCAGTTTGGCTTCTGATGTACTCAAACAGGCTAACGCAAACGTGACCTTCAAAGTATAGCTTGGCTCTGGAGATTTTGGCTCTACCCAGCACACGCGTAAGTCTGATGTAACACTTGAGTAGCTACACCACATCTAATTTTAGTATATGCCCGGTTTATCTAATTTTCCCCAAGGAAAAGAAGCATGCAGGCACACCTAGGGATGCAGAAGTGTTTCGGTTATTATCCAGTAGCTGGCAAGGGCTTTATACTCCATCTAACACTATCTGTGGAATAAGGAAAGACAAAGTCCTGTAAGTTCTTTCTAAATGCCTTAACTATGTTTATGTGATTAGCCACTGGGAACAGTGGTTCATTTTGCACCGTAAAACCACACAGATGCTGAATTTACTGCAAGGTATTTAGATGCCTTAAGCAGTTTGGGTTGGAAGCTGCCTTCAAGACAAATGGCTGATTATTCTCCCTTCATCCAGAGGAGGGGATGAAGGCCAGGGTGAGGGGCTGCAGGTTAACACAGACTGGGCTGCTTGCTTTGAAGATCAGCTAGACAGGGATCAAATCCGTCCCCAGGTAAGCAGAGCAGGACACTGCAGTTCCTCCCACAGAAAGTATACTGGATGAAAAGAAGTTTTTTGAAACCACTGGTCAAAGATCTGAGGGTTTTCAAAGGAGCATTTACTAAGTTAAACAATAGGTTTCTGTTTCAACATGTCATTTTGGAACTGGGTGTATTGTTTTCTTTAATTGGGTGTTTAACTCAATCAGACATTCTTCTATGGCATACTCCGACTTAAATGAAATCACATTTTTGACAGGAAAATCTTCTAGCCAAATTCTTCAGTCAGGATCTGCTGATTAGCAGCTTACGACTACAAAAGATTGGAGCTGCAGCTGTTCACAAACACATGTGCACACATGTCCACGGACACACAGAGTATCCATGAGTGATTTTAATACCACCTTGATCAATACATTTTGCTTTCAGTAATATTTTTTTCCTGATCTTAAAAGATTAGAGTAACACGCACACATGTAGTCTTGTAGAAACCTAAGGGGAGAAATCCCAAAGCAGTAAATTACTAGCTCGAGTGGTTTGCTTCAAGCTCACAAGGATCTATGAAACACTTTATGTTTCACTTACTCTGACAGCACTGCTACCTTTCCCTCTGATTTTAAATATTTACAACTCACTTCCATCTGAGCTTCTGTAATTTACTATGGGCATATTTGCATATCACTTAATTTAAACTAAGGTGTGTCAGAGCAGTTGATAATACAGCCAAGATGATAAAATGGATACTAAAAGGGCTGTACGGAGATCAGTCTCAGTGTTTAATGCCTTATCGCAGGATGCTAGGAACAAGTGAGTGTCATACACCATCCTACACAGAACAGAAATCATTTTTGCAGAAATATTTACTTTACTGCTTGAGACTGGGGACAGAGAGCATCAAATGTTTAACTCCTCCGCAGCAAAAAAAACAAAGGGTTTGTTCAAACATGATTTCCTGGCATCATTTCCCGGTGGTAGTGAGGCACTATGATGATAAAACCATTCAGCAATTTGTAAGGTTGAAAGTTTTGCAGAGCTAGCAAATTTCTTCTGAATAATCAGCTATTGATTTAAATTACCCTGTAAGCATATTGCTAACTCCTCCGCGTTACCATTTCCAGTATGAGTGTTAAGATAAGATCCCAGCCTACAATTACTAGAGTTATGCTGCATTTTAACATGCTAGCAGACCTTGCCAAAAGGGCAATTTTCTGGAAACAATCAATATTATAAGACCACAAGTCAATTGAAATTATGAAATGCAAAGTGAAAATTATAATTCCTTTAGTGTAGGATGTCTGACTTCCTTTAGACACTTATAACAGAAGGAAAAGAAACATCTGCTAATCTTTCTCTCTGCACTATAAACACCTCCTATAAAACAGCCGACATGACTAGTATAAGAACCAGGTGTTGAATTAAGATTACAAAGCCTATTCTTAAATGACAACGGAGTAATTTTCAGTGAACAGATGTTTTGGCACCAGGTACGTAACGAAGACTAAAAATTGAGAAAAACAACTTTCTGCCAATGTCTGCAATGAGTATTTGATAAAAACATTACTTTTTGTCATCTTAGTTCAATTCAATTCTGTTTCTAACAGTAGGGTTTGACAGTCAAGGCCAACACAGAAAAAGATTGACAAAGGTATGCTTCTTGTAAAGAGGAGATACAACCTAACTTGCGATCTCATACAGTGCCTTTTTACTAACTGCACTCTGTTCTGTTTTGTTCAATTAAAACAGTAATGATAGTAAAATTGTCATCTTTATATTCTATGAAACATAAACTTCAACTATATACTGTGCAAGGGTATTGTTCAAGCTGCCTCTGCAGCCACACCGTATCTCAGAGGCTTCTCGGGAGCAGGAGCCTCCTGCCAGAAACGTGCTCCGCGGGCTGAGGTCGGCGCAGGGCTCAGCACGCTGGGTCCTGCACTGTGCTTGCCAGGCTTTGGAAAAGCTCCAGCAGAAATGCCTGGGAGACTCGGAGTCTGATGAAAATTGTAGTCCTGCTATTTACAACCTTAGCAAGGATTATGCACACGCACATGTTCACCTGTGGGCTCGCGCAGAACTGCGTGTAGCTCGTAGCTGAAGCAATGGCCAGAGTCGTGCCAAGGGGCTGCTGCTGGCCCCGAGCAGACAACGCTCACTGCACAGCTCCTGCTCGCTGTAACCCTCATGGGGACCCGCGCCAGGCCGAGAGAGAGACGCTGGGTTTTTCCCCATCCTCTGTGCCTCTCCTGTGCTTGTTCCAGGCATTACATTACATAAAACGACTGTTTCGCTTTTTTAAAGCATGGAGTCAGCAGTCTCCAAAGACACAGTCCTACAGACTGGCTGCAGTGTCTAATCCCCAACAGACATCTGTGGGTGGCGGGACTGTACCCAGTACTGAGGGGTCAAGATGCTGCCCAAATGTAGGCACCCACCTCAGCTTGTCCCAGAGGTCTGGTTCCAGTGTGATCACTGGGGACGTGCAGAGAGGACACATCAGATGACGCTTTCTCTCCACCACAGAGAGCACAGACCGCAAATCAAAGCACCCAGATGAGGTGCAAAAACCTGCCTCCCCCAGCTTCTGCTTCACTGTCTCCCATCTTACCAAGATTTCCACAAAGCAGGCCGCAGGCAGCAGCTGGCAATTGTCACTGCCACTGATGGGAATGGCGGTGAAGCGTGCCCTGGAGCCTGGTTTCCAGTGGAGTGTGCTGGGACTCTGGTGCCACAGCCACAGCTCGGTGCTGCTGCTGGGAACCCACGGGGGGCTGCGGCCCCTGGCCTGTCTTGGGTGGGCAATTTTGTACATCTCCACAGAGCCCTGTCCAGAGGCTGTTTGCAGGCACTTGTGTTCACGTGAGCCCACTTTTTTTAACTATTTAAAATATTTGTAAAGGGTGTCACAGCAGTGTGGGCAGTACAGTCCTCATTTCTCAGCGGGAGCTTGTGTCTCTTGGTGCCAACAACCTGAAGACCTCTTGTGAAGAGATCACACATTTCTGTCCCTTGAGTGAGGCACCCTGCGATTTCCAACCTTGGGCAGAAGTCACTTGCCCCAGCTGGTGGAGGATCCATCCCTGGAGTCATTGGGACTGATGTCCACACCTCTGCATCAGCTCGGTGCCCGCAGTGAGGACCACCCATCTATATTCACATGGTTCAGAGCTCTTTCACCATCCACACCCAGGTCAGTTTGTGTTTTCTTCCCAAAAGCAGCACAGAACACGGCCACTTTGGCTGCTCAGGCCAGCACAAGCATGTCACTGAGGGCAGGTGGCAAATGCTACAGCCAGGGGTCTGCGTCCCCCACTGCAGCTGAAGCTGATGTCTTTGTGACAAAGCCTCTTCTCAGTTCCAGCTTCACCTTGGCCACAGGCCGTATTTAAGTTATTTTCCAGGGGCATTGCTCTGCAACTCCTTAAATGGAGCATTTTCCCAGTTCGCCTGCACACGGCTTGCTGCCGAGAGCTGCTCCCTGCCCATGGGGCGGCTGCGCGGCTGTCAGCCTGAACATCACCCCTCCGCTCACGGGACCACGTGAAGGCTGAGAAGCTGCTTCTCTCCCTGCCGAGGAAGGATGGGAGACAGGGCGGCAGCACCGTGGGGCTGGATTCGCTCCACGGGTGAGCACATGCTTCGAGCCCATCCAGGGCATTGCACCCCAGGCTGCTGTGGCTCAGACCCGGGCACCAGCTCTCCCCACCTGCCACAGAGACCTCCCGTCGGATGCAATCCTGAAGGAAAATCCGCATCTTCACCCAAGCAAGTCTCATGTGTCACTTAGAGGCAGAAGGGGCAGTGGGTTGGAAAGAGAGCGTAGAGGTTGCGTGGTATAAACAGGCTCCGAAGAATATATCCTCTATTTCAGAGATGTTAAAAAGCAGGTTTTCACATGCTCAAAAGGCAGCAGAAACTCCATGAGAGGCCAGAAATGCTGCTACATGGCAAAATCCTGCCGATAAGGTATGCAGATGGGCTCCATCAATAAACCCTGATGGAGACTGCTGATACCAAGAGACAATCCCTGCCCCAGAGCCAGCAGGGTCAGCGCCCCTCACCATGCCAGAACACACACAGCCTTCCTGAGAAACCCAATATGTACTCAGGAACCAGGACAATTCCCCAGTCCTTTCATCTGCTGCATTAACCAAGTAGCTGTGACCTGCCTATCTGGTTAGATAATGGGCTCTAAGGTATCTCTATTGTAAGGGATTTATTAAAGACCACAGCAAGCACATTCCTCCCTGCAGGAAAAAAATACCTTAATCTACTGCAAACCCTCCCTGGCAAAGGCTCCTATTTGAACAGATCAGAGATACAAGTTTGTTCTGGTCTGGACAGTGTTTGAAGTTTCTTTTCCAGCTAAAGAACAGACTTGTTTATATGAAAGGACAGAGAGCATCCAGTTTTCTAAACAAGAGACTTCACGGCGCTCTGTTTTGTGGCATGTAGCTATGACTAACCCACTGCAAGATCTCTGCTTGCTCCTTTATTCTCATCTGAAGTATAAGGAAAGTCTCCTACTAAATCAAAAACCTTATTTCTTCAGCCCCAGCCTCTCTAGCAAGACAGAAGAGGAGACAGGAGTCTTCCACTACATACAAACGAAGGGCAAAAGAAATTAATTTCCAGACCAATTCTCCAACCCAAACACTTGGGATACATTTTCTTGCCACACTGGCTTACCTGGCAGCACTGTACCCTAATGGTTAAAGAAGAGTTGGTTACTACACAGAGACAACTGTTCCTAAATAAGGGTTCAACAAGAAATAAAATAAACCAGGCAAGCATCAAGCTGGGCTCCTGCTGTGCCTCCTGTTCCTGGAGGCACCAAAACCCCAGAGACAGATCCCACCATGCCATTCCTCCCTCATTTCCAAGGCTCATGCGGGCGCAGGCGGGGGTCACACCAGAGGGGCTGCTCCTAGCAGTGGTGTCCCAGTGCACTGGGAGGTGACAGTGTGCCTGGCCATCGTCCAACAGGTCATTTCCAAAAGGAGCAGGTAGGGTGCATTGAAGCGGGTGCAGGACTCACCTTGGCACTCCACGCTTGGGTCACCCCAGAAGAGCTCCTGGCACTCCCGGCAGGTCCGGCCTCCAAAGCCCGGCATGCACTGGCACTGCCCTGTGAACTGCCAAAGAATAACAGGAGACATGACCACCTGGCACTGGAGCAGAGGCCGAGTCACCGCAGGGCGCCCCGAGCCCCCTCACCTCGTTGCAGGCAGGTCCCAGGGAGCGCGCAGGGTCGCAACCGCACTGCTCGCAGCCGGAGCCGCTGGCCAGGCGCCACGTGTGTGGGGCACAGCGGTCGCAGGTCTGCCCCACCACGTTGGGGAGGCACCGGCACTGCCCCGTGGCCGCCTCGCACTGGCAGCTCTCCGAGTCCTCGCAGTCCTCCCGGACAGTGCCCAGGTAGTTGCAGACGCACTCTGTGTGGGAAAGAGCATGGTGCCTCCACGTTAGCCTGCCCTCTCGTTATCAAACCGCCCAGAGTTTGCATTTAGTTTATTCTCTGAGTCCCCAGAGCTGTGGGCAGATGCCGGCATGTCCCAATGCCCATGGCCAGGCCTGGCTGACTCAACGCTGAATGACACCCAGCACCACACAGGAGCCCTCCTCATGTCCCAGGCTGGCCGCCTCTACGGCTTCTGCCCCAGCACAAAGGAGGTAACAGGAGCCCCTCATTCAAGCAGCCCAGTCTTCCTCCTCCTCTTCTTTCCTCCCTCTGTACATAACCAAAGCCCAAGCCTGCCTGGCTCCAGTCAGCTGGCTACGGGGATGGATCTGCTTGGAGCAGCCGATGGCGCGCCCAGCACAGCAGGGCTCTGCTCGCCTGCCCAGCGACCCTCTGCCCTGCCGGGCTGTGTCCAGCACTGAGGCAAAGGAGGGTCTGCCAGCCCACCGCCTGGGTCAGCTCACTGGGCAGGACCCAGTCCCACTGCCCGGCCACATCTGCAGGAACCCTGCTGTTAACAAACCCCAGACCCTCACCTCGCCACCAGCCAGCCGCCTCTGGAGAAGAGGGAAACTAAGACCGCTAACAAGAGGGCAAGAGACCCTCCTCCTACAAAAGCCTCCTCCTTTCAGCACATGTAAATGCTGTCCCTGCTCTCCCTGTCAAATGTAAAGGACTCCCCTCCCAGCCAGGAGCCCCGCTGAGCAGCAGAGCAGCTGCACACAACTCCAGCTGGAGGTAATTAGGTTTCCCTTCCACCCCAAATGCTCCCAGGTAAATTCAAAAGAGCTCAGGCAGCCGCTGCCACCCCATGACATGGCTGGCAGGGGGGACACAGCCACGTCTCCCCACTCACTTCTGCAGTCCTGCTGCAGGGCACTCCCATAGTAGCCCTGTCTGCAGAGGTGGCAGTTTTCCCCCTCCGTGTGATACAGACACTTCATGCATGTTCCCGTCTTCTTGTCGCAGGCCTCCGGGTCAGTGGTGTCGATGTTGTTGTTGCACTGGCATGGCTGGCAGGCGCCGCCAACCTCGTCGGGGCTCCCAAAGAAGCCAGACGCACATTCATCACATCGACTGCCTGTTTGAACAAACAGACACGGTGGGAATTACCATCACGGCTTGCTAGCAAGCAGCCCCATAAATGGCAAGACTGAGGCAAGACAATAAAGGTCATTAATGGAGGGGTGTTAATTGGATCATGCTCAAAGCAACAGAGGCAGTGCCTGGTGAGACTGCAGCAGCTTGGTGCAGGATGGATGGTACTGTCTGGGGCACCAAGGCACGGTGCCAGCACTGCCAGCACACTCGTCCCTTCGGCTCCCCTGCTGACCACCAGTCACCCCTCGCCACACTGACAGGGAAGAGGTTTACAGTGGTGCTGGCATTGCCTGCACAAACCACTCTGCTCCAGCACCTTCCAAGAGCTGCCAACCTCCAGCAGCAACACACTGCTACTGGTGCCACGGTCTATTGCAACAACCCAATATGAACATACCCCTTCCCACCAGGAGCTTCAACCCAACCAGCACCCCTCTATACGCCCATGACATACCTATGTATCCCACGCTGCACACACACACGACTTGCAGCGTGACCGGATCCTGGTAACAGCCGCTGGAAAATTGGCGTCCGCTCTCGGGGCCGTCAGGGCAAGGGCAGGGGCGGCAGTGGTCGCCGGATCCCAGGACAGGGTCTCCGTAGTAGCCAGCCTGGCACCTGTGCAATGGGGTACACGGCATATACGGGACTGCAGGCAAATGGACTGAAGCCTTGCCAATAACTACACTTAGGTTTTCAAACACTGGAAAGAACAAAAGGGCAGAAACATCTTTACAGCTCTCCTGTGCCACTTATGCTCTGAGCAGCCACAGAGGCAAATTTGTCTGGCTTATGCCAGCATAAGAGCAGGAGACCAAAGGCTGATGTCTCTCAAGAGGCTTTCAGTGGAGAAAGCCTCTCTGAAGCCCCAGGGTACCACAGCATGCTCTCTGGCATCTGGGCAGGCACTGCTGGGAGGTGCAAGGCCATGGGCTGGGAAGATGGGGTCCCTGCTCCCATCCTCCTCCGGGACCACCAGCACTGCTCTGGCTCCCAGGGTGCAGGGACTTATCCCCTGGATTCACACCCACCCGAGCGCCAGCACCAGAGGGGAACAGCTGTGTTCCCATCCTGCCGGGGGAAGGAGAGTGGCCAGGGAGGGGACACACGTGCCGTACCTCTCGCAGTTGTGCCCCGCCGTGTGGTCCCGGCAGCTCAGGCACTCCCCGGTGTAGGGGCTGCAGTCGTCAGCGTGGCCATTGCAGTGGCAGGGCTGGCAGCTGGGGAAGCCCCAGAAGCCCGGCAGGCAGCGGTCGCACTGCCGCCCGTACACGCCGGGGAAGCAGTGGCACTGGCCCGTCTCCGCGTCGCAGAAGGCGTTGTAAGAGCCTCGGACGTGGCACTCGCATGCTGCAAGGAAAGGGAGAGAGGGGCTGTGTTTCCACGGCAAGCCCTAAACGGAGGGCCCCGATGGCCGCACAGCCCAGAGCCAAGGTTTGAACATACATCGGCATCCACTCGGCCCGAACCCAAAGGTGCCAGGGACGCATCTGTCGCACTGTCTTCCGACGACGTTGGGACGACATTGGCACTGTCCTCCACTGGGGTCACACACCGAACTCAGGGAGCCCTGGGGGTCACACTGGCACGCTGAGTGGAGAAAAGCATTGGGGGGAGTGAGTATCACAGCACAGGTGGTACTCACGCCTGCCTCATCCCATACACATGCCTTCCCTGTGCAAACCATCTGCCTGCAAGCACCATCCAGCTTCCGGGTGCAGTTTGCCCCACAAGTAGGTGGTTACGTACATAACGCAGTCTCGTGTAACAGAGCTGAAATGCTGAATATGATGTTCTTGCAGACGTCTGTCATCGGGGTTTTCACAACACTCCTGCTGTTTTCCAGACACCGGTATCTTTGGAAAGTTTCCCAAGCGCTGTTCGTGACCACGTCTTCTCCTGAGCCTCCCACTGTGAATATGTCCAGTGATTTGCAGTATGGCATGAGAACAAGCTACAAAACAATTTTACAGTGACAAAATGTCAGTATTTATAAACAGCCTCCACCAAAATTATGGAAATTCACTATTATCCTACTTCCTATTACCCATTTTTAGCCAAAAAGCAAACAGCCAGACAGAATTTGGAAGGGAAATGACAAGAATTCTGTAGTTTTTGGTGTAGTTCTGGTAATCTGCTAAATTCTATCAATTCAAAAGAAAAAGGTAGACATTCATGACATACACGGCACACATTAACCTTTCCAAAGAAAAAACTGTGAAAGTTGAGGTCTGTAGAACCAGCTATGAAATTGTAAAATACAGCGAAAGCCTCTTAGCAGAAAAACAACTTGCATACTTTGAGACTGAAGAAACCTATGCTGCTTTACATTGTTCACTTAAAATCTCGCTTCGGCTGTAAGCAACAACGTTGTAAAACATTACTTTGGATTTACACAGATACATCCCAGAGGAGATGCAAACTTTCAAGTGTTCAAATACACTCTTCCCCCAGAGCATCCCCAAAATAATTTCTACTTACAGAGTCAATAAGCGTGTATGGGCTCTCTGTCTCTGTATCCACCGAGGAGTACTGGGACAGTTCCAGGCGGATGGTGTAATTCAGCCCCTTCTCAAAGCAGACGGGTCGCGGGAGAACGACATATCTGCATTAGGAACAGGACACAATTCTTAATTCAAACGTCCAGCAACATAAAATGTTTCAGGTGGCCCTATAAAGCAATTGAGATAGTGGAAAGTAGCCAAGACCAGGCAGAACCAAAGCTACAATGTGAAGTAGGTGGTTTGGAGGTTTGTGCGAGTGAGAGCCGGAAAAGCTTATCGGCCAGTAAAGAGTCACACTGATGTTCACTCGCAGGCTGTGCAAACACTTCCCCCCCTCTTTAGTCAGTGAAGAAAACAAATCAGACAATGAGAATAACTTAAAAGCTTTGAGTCTACAGACATAATACTAAATATGTTTTTATAACCCATTGGAAAATAAATTCCATTACTTTTCCAACCGAAAACTGACATTTCTGTTTCAATTTAAAAAATTTTTTTTTCTCCTTTTGGCCTGCCCAGTTATACTGACCTGGAGCCGGGTGACAGCGAGACAACCTGATTGTCATCATCAGGAACTGTGTTGCCACACCGGCTACCCGTGGGAATCTTGCCTGGGCGCGACACGCTGATCACAGCTTTTTCCCACTGATCCGGCAACTAGGAGGGAAAAAAAGGCTGATCAGCATCAAGCAATGGCTGTAAGCGCCTGGGAGCATCCAGAGCTTGGGTCACGAAGAGCCTACACACAGATGGGGTGGTCACTGAGCTTTGGGGAGGAAAGGGAGGCAGTTCCAGCATCAATGGGGCATCTGGTGGCTGCAGGTCTGGGCTGAGACAGGAAAAAGAAAGTGCCCCTGGGCATCCTCCAGCCTCTCTCCATCGCAAAAAATATGACTAGGTGCAGGTGGTCAGCACTTATTATCTGCAGCAGGTTTGGCAACCTCCTCCCCACCCACCTCTGGTTCCCACACCTGAGCATTTCACTGCAGTTGACTGCTACCTAGTTCTAAGTAGCTGGGGGAATTTTCTTCTTTCCCTCCACCCTGTGAATTATCCACAGTCAAAAACAACCGCTTGCAAACTCTTGGCTGCAGGCATTCACCATCCAAGACTGAAAATCTGTCTCCTAAGGCATGTAGCATTGTTTCCACCCATTAGAAGCCCATCTGGCTGATGCCCAATTTATACTCTCATCTGTCCTGATGGGACTTGTCACTTTTTAATTTGCTCATTAAACAGGTGCTGAAACCATCCAACAATAAACAAAACTGTAAAGCAAATAATACTAGTGATAATCAAAACCTTCCTGGATTTTCATGCATCTCAGACACTTAAGTGAGCTTCCATCCTTGTTTTTGAGTCCCGATGACTTCCACAAGCGCCAGGCTCCTGTCAGTCGTGCACCGGGACATACGGCCCCTGCCTGGAGGCAGCAATGCCCCTACTCACAGACCTACCTGTGGCTCATAGCGGACCAGAATATCGTACTCCATGGAGTAGGGGATGTTGTTGATGTAGAACTCCAGGTACGCCCCCTCAGGGACCCTTACAAATCCTATGCCCGTCCATGATGGTGTGCGGTCCGGTGTGTACTGGCGCTCTATTATGTTTACTCCCTACAGGAACAGGGAACAGAGATTTTAATACCAATACACTAAATTTGCGAGCCCCATGGTAACACATGAAATGGTGAGTTCTGATGATAGATCACTTCTGGATCGCAGCATCCATTGTTTGCATCCCAGAGAACAGAAATTCTCTTTTAAACCCATGGACATGCACACTATTGCCCTTCTGCTTAACCACTTGCAAAAAGCAAGAAAGATAAAACAACATTGCACAACTCTTCATCAATTTCTCTGTTATAATGGGGAATTATATTTAAAAACTTGCTGTGAGTAACTAATCCACCAGCTATGACATCTCGTTCACTGTAAGGACTTTCACATCATACTTGTAGCAGTAGGATTTACTGCGGTGGTACATAACTGCTCTATGAACCGCCCAAGCTGAGTGCTGATTACTTCCTGACTACACCACGCTGCTCCAAACCAAACCACTGCTCCTAGTAACATTTGAAAAGCGGATCATGGCCATAATGAATCGGGTGTCACTAAATAACAGAGATCCTAATCATCGATAGATATTTAATAACTAAATAAATACATGTTCACTCCTTTCAGTCTGAGATGCCAAGTTTGTATCTGCTACTCTTTATATAAAGCAAAAAAGAGGAAAAAGGCAACAGAAAAGGGAAATGTGTTGTGTTCAAACTTCCCATTTCAAATATATCTGCATCCATGAATAGTTCTCTGCACAGAACAACATCCCGTGCATTCCTAAGGAAGTTGCTTCAGAAAAAAGGGATAAAATGTAAGGAAATGACTATATGTATACGTATCGCTTCAGGATGTCCCCTCATGTATTCTCACACGCTTTGAAGAGAGTCTGTCTGTAAGTCATTACCATTTGACTTTGCACAAAGGGTCAGAGCTCCCCAGGAAGGATGGCAGGCAGGACTTGAGCAGGGGTGTGCAGCTGCGGGGAGCACAGGGGCTTGGCATCGCCTGAAAATCCCTGCAACTCTGTGCCACTTCATTTTGGCTTGTGCTGGGCCTCTACCTGGGAATTCAGAGTTTTATTCTGCCACCAGACTTGTGAGAAAGCTTTTCCATATTGGCGTTTTTTAAAGCGGTTTGTTTTGAAGGTTTCAAAAGGCACATCCTCTTGCTCTGCTCGGCAAGGTGGGTTTTCACGGCAAGCTCCCCCATCCCTGAGCCCCGGTGAGGCCTTGGGTACCACCTCTCCAACCAGGCAGACACGAGCGCACCAAAACCCCTGTGCCAGCTCACACACCCTCTGCTGCGGTCCAACCTCTGCTCTGCACTGCCTTCCCTCTCCGCAGCTGCCTAACAGCAAAAATCCGCTGCCTGGGCTGAAACTGTGGAGTGGCTGCATTTTGACTGAAAAAAATAAATTAGGACCAAGTGCCCCAATTACAAGCAGACAAGGATCTGCTGCTGTAGAGAAACCATTATCTCATCTCCCTGACTCCTTGCTGGAGGCAAAAATAATTGATGTAATCACCTAGCTGCTGTTAATGAATTAAAAGCAAGGCTGTGGGGTGATGAATGGAAAAAGCCAGAGACCCTGATGTACCATGCCAGCGGGCTAAACAAGTTAGAGGGAACCTCACTTACAAAAGCAGCTTTCTGCACAACCAACCATGGTTTTAGTCATTATTAAAAGAAATGCTGCTGATGTACAGAAACTCTAAAAGCTGTGGCATTGTGCTTAAATGAGCGCTTTGTTCCCTCTCAGTTTCAGTGGCACCAAAGAGCCAGTCTCGGTGTCCCACTGCTCTTGAGATAAGATGGGAACAAGTGGGTGCAGTGGGCATGTACGTAGAGGGGTACAGAGAGGGACACTGACAGGAAACAAACTGTGCAGTCATGACCAAAGAAACAGGTTTAAAAAGAAAAAGAGCAGTTCCCCCCCCTAAATTACTAAGTTATTTATCGATACGAAGATTGAAGGGCTACAGGTTAATGGTTTTCTGATACAATTCAGTTTTATGTTTTTCACACATTAATTGCAAAACACTTAGGGTATAAAGCTGATTGTTCCAAGAACTGAATGGTGAAACAACCTTCCCACAGCTGTCCAGACACGCCAGCCCACTGGAACTGCTACTCACGGGACCCAAGCTGGCTTCCTCTGCCTCGTAGATGTAATGATCGAGCGAAATGAAGTAATAGCCAGGCTCCACCTGGTTGCACTGACGTCCAAACATGTGGGGCCGGCATTCGCATTGGCCGGTTTCACTCGAGCAGCTAGAATGGAAGAGCGATGAGTTTACAACACCTCTTGGCTACACCGAGACAGTGCTAGAGCCATCTCCCGCTTCGGCGTTTTAAGTGACGCAGGAGGAGGAGCGCTTCCGGACAAGGCTGCACCCAGACACGAGATGTTCTCGGGCTCTGCAGCCGGACCACCTGCACTGCTACCATGGCAGCACAGTGCTGGGTGCAGTCTAAGCTCAACCCAGCTATTCTTCTCCCAAACAACTGCTAGGCTCAGGCTGGGAGCGAGCATAGCCAGGGACCATTGCCAGAGGTGCTTTGCCTGCGGCTTCCTCTGTCTGGATGGCAGAGGATCTCACGCTATGGATGCAGGAGGTTCCCTGGGGCCCCACAGCAGTCCTGGGAGAGCTTCACTTGCTACCACAGACACAGCCAAGAGGCATGTCTGTCCTGCAAGCTGAGGGCAGCCTTCAGCTACAGGCTTGTGGGCCGCGCAAGCAGCATATCTGTACAGGCTCAGGTAAAGCAAGAACATGCATAACCCTGCATGCCCCAGGACGTCAAGGTGCTCTCGTATACTGCAAAGCACGTCCTGAGAGGTCACCCACCAGCAGCTATACACGGGGAAAAAACACACCCAGCTGCTTTAAAGTGGGACAGACACAGCCGTCGCTGGGGAATGGAGGTCTGTCCAGGGTGACATACAGGTTTTTTGGTCCACCAAAAGACGCCCCTTTCTTTAAATTCGAGTCGAATTTAGAAACATTTTCTTAAGTCACCCCCCCGTTTTCCACGGAAAATCTCCAGCTTTTTCAGGCCCACATTTGAAGCACAATTTTTAACTGAAACCATTTTTGAAGTTGCAGAGATTCACTTAAACGCTCACTTTGAGATGCCAGAAGTGCCCCAGCTGCCCCAGAAGGGGAGCTGGGAAGTTTCCCCTCCAGGGACAGCAATGACTCCACCACCTGGGTTACAGAGCAGGGATGAATTTTGGGCAAGGTGAGGCTGCCCCAGGTGCTGCATCCCACACCCTGAACAGCAGCCAGGAGGCAGCAGTTTGGCAGCTGGGGAGAGGAGCCCTGGCCAGGATGATGCTCCACTTCCCAGCTGATGTTAGAGGTGGAAGCGGGGAGCTGAGCCGGGCTTTGCAGCTCTCCTGCAGCCAGAGGAAAGCGCAGCTGCTCCCTGCCCACACCAGGACACTGCACGTCCCCTCTCGGCCTGGTTTTGCAATCGCTGGGCTCGGCACACGGGAAACAGGCTGCAAAGCCTTGCTGAGCCACGGCCAAGCCAGGCCCCAGACCCCTGGCAGTGGCTGCACCAGGGGAGCTGTTAAAAGCTGTGCGGCATAACCGATCTGCATGCAGGGAGCCAGCACGGAAGAGTAAATAATCACTAATGACCACGCAGCTGTCTGCCAAGGGGTAATAATTCACTTGGGAGTGGAGGGGAGAGACAGCCCACAGGACATTCCCACAGCGATCGCTGACAGTGATGGGTTGTCCGCAGGCTGTGATGACCTACAGGACTCACACCGGGACCAGTCCCAAACTCCCCTGCTCTGGTCCTGTGGGCTCCAGTGGAAACAGTTTGTTCACCCCGTTGGGAAACTTCTGTGGCTTCAGACAAAAGCAGGACTTTTCAAAGGGTTTGTGGAGGGAAGGAAAAAAAAAAGAGCAAAGGAACGTGCTGTTATTGGAAAGCCTGGGGTCAGGCACGCACCTAATGGACAAAAAACTGCTCTGGTCGGAAGAGCAGTCTGGCTACCCAGCACCCCTCTGACCAGGAATTTAAGCCAGGACCTTCCATGCTCTTACTGATGGATGCATCTTCAAAAGCTATGCTTTTCTCTGAAAAATCTCTGTCTCTCCAAGGGGCAGTTCCAGGCCCACATCCCACCCCACGCAGTACCTCCTGGGCAATGCAGCAGTATCGTGCAGCTGGCGCGCTTCCTCCAGTGCTGGTGGACAGACTGACAGACTGGCTAAAGGGACAGTTTGTGAGGAAACCAAAAGCCAGCCTGACAGCCCATGTTACGGCCTGATTCCTGCTTTGATCCTGTGACAGCAAAGCTTTGACATGGGCCATAGCCCAGGTTACAGCCAGGGCAGAGCTGAAGCCATGGCTGGCTCCTACCCTGGCTGACCAAAGGAAGAGCTGTCCTAAAAACAGTTTTACATGTTCAACTGCGCTGGTGGCACTAATGGAGGCTGCTCAGCATGGAAAAGACAAGCATGCCTCTGCCACCCCTTGCTGCAATCAAGACTTGCCACTTTCTGCACACCAGAGCAGAAAGACAGTCCCAAACATCCCCCTCCAGCCCTGGATGTTGTGGTTGGAAACGAAGCGAAACTCGCTGGGGTGAATGATTACAGGACAGTAACCAGGCTGAGACTCACTTGTTGTTCAGTGCTCCTCCCAGGTCGCAGTCGCACGGCCGACATCCATCCATGTCATTGCTCAGGCCCCAGTGCTCAGGCTGCAGGAGGCAACATCACCGGTGCTGTAACCTGGTGCCAGTTTGGTGCCAGTTTAACCCCATCTACCCCAAAGGCCCAGTTGGAAATACTCGGCATAAGCTACCCTAGACTGCCCCCCAACCCACGAATCCTGCTCCCCTGGTTGTGGGTCTACTCCAGCAACCACCAGCACAACCACCCCACCTGGTTTCCTCCACTTTGCTGACCATCTCAAGGGCTTGAGAAAAAAACCACATCTTTCTGTCTAGCTTTGAAAACAAGATTCAGGAGAACTCAAGCTCAGAGACCTTACTCCTGCTGCACCATTTACACCATTCTGGGCTCCTGACCCATGAAGGGCTTGGAAAATCACAGCCCAGTATAACACACCACAGCAGAGACCCATGCATGGGGTGGTGGAGTTTTGTGTGGGGCACTGCCCTTGCAGGGCTGCTACTCTGCAACTTGCTCGTTGGACAGGCAGACAGACTTATTTAGTTTTTCTATGCAGTTCACTGTTAGGTAAGACAGCCTGTCAGTGTTTATACAAACACATCCAGCTGTCTGACAGTGTGTTTCTGTAACACTCCAGCACACATAAACACTATATGGAAATGTATGTGTATGAAATAATCCCTGCCTAAAATAATAGCCGGTATAGAAAGCAATTTTTTTCGTAACACTGCGTCTCTGACCATTGTGTCTTTCACCACGGCGAGGGCTTCAGCAGAACTGCCCCAGATCCCTCATTTTCACAGAGTTACCGCAACAGGTATCCTTACATCTCACTCCTTACTGTCCCGGGAATTAATTTTTGCATGCTCTTGTGTGCCCTGACGTGCCTCCCAGCTCCCATAACACAGGGTGCTTCACGGCCTCTGACATGTCTGCTCCAGCCCGAACGCCAGGTGCCCACTCACAGGCAGAAACGGTGGCCGGCACCTCGCTCCACGCTTTCCACACGCCAGCCTCCCTCACACCAGCATCTGCTAATTTATTTTATGGTAAACTACTTACCAGGCAGCGATCGCACTGCCTTCCTGTCACCAGGCGCTTACAATAGCAGTTTCCTGTCTCTGAATCACAAGGATTCCCCCCGGGATGGGTACCCAGCGGATTACACGCACAAGCTAGATGGGGAAATACAAACAGGCAGGTCAAAACACAGGAATGGAGTTACATTTTAGACAGCATCCAACTTAAATATTTACATTAAGGCTTCCCCTAAATTCCCCAGGACAGAGATTAATTGCACACTTTGCCCACCACCCATCACAGTAAAACTTCCTTGGCTTAGAGCCTTATAATTAAAAACAAATAAGGATGATTCTGCTATTTCCACTGAAACCACCCCACAAACCAACTTCTCTCACCTCTAGCAGCTCCTCAAAGAGCTTTTGATCGCACATGAAGGAACATATGTTTTTACTCACACTGACAACCTGCTGGGTCATCGGCACTCAGGCCATAGAAACCTTCTTTGCAGAGGTCACAACGCTCTCCTTCCACAAATAGTTTACAACGGCATTGTCCGGCAATGAGGCCAGTGGAGAAATCAGTGTAGCGATCGCAGACGCCACCATTTTGGGAGCCAGCTGGGTCACAGTTGCAAGCTAAGAAGGAAGCATCGCATGTGTTTTATTAACTGCTATGAAAGAAGAGGCCAAGTCTCACACTGAATTATTTAAACTCAGTTGCTGTGTAGAGACTGTATCACTCCTGCAAATATTAGACATGACATGGGTTGAACACATAATGACCATATTAATTTCCAGATTCTCGAAAAAAAAACCCAGCCAGGCTCCCTCACAACCTCCAAGACAACCACCTTCTCTCAAGGAGAGACACTGAGACAACCATGTGCCCTTGATCTCCAAGAAGGCCAATGGTATCCGGGGGTGCATTAGGAAAAGTGTGACCAGCAGGTCGAGGGAGGTTCTCCTCCCCCTCTACTCTGCCCTGGTGAGGCCGCATCTGGAGTTCTGCATCCAGCTCTGGGCTCCCCAGGTTAAGAAGGACAAGGATCTACTGGAGGGAGTCCAGCGGTGGGCTATAAATATAATCAGGGGTCTGAAGCATCTTTCTTATGAGGAGAGATTGAGAGAGCTGCATCTGTTCAGCCCAGAGAAGAGAAGGCTAAGAGAAGATCTTATCAATGTTTATAAATATCTCAAGGGTGGGTGTCAAGAGGATGGGACCGGACTCCTTTCAGTGGTGCCCAACGACAGGATGAGAGGCAACAGGCACAGGCTGAAGCACAGGAGGTTCCATCTCAACATGAGGAGAAGCTTCTTCACTTTGAGGGTGCCAGAGCCCTGGAACAGGCTGCCCAGAGAGGTTGTGGAGTCTCCTTCTCTGGAGACATTCAAAACCCGTCTGGACACATTCCTGTGTGATCTGCTCTGGTGAACCTGCTTTAGCAGGGGGGTTGGACTGGATGATCTCCAGAGGTCCCTGCCAACCCCAACCATTCTGTGATTCTGTGATCTTTGCCTGGGAGCACAGCACTGGCCAAAAGAAGACGGGGTAAATCCTAAGTTCCCCAGGGAAAGCCCTGGGGGGCCACAGCTGGAATCACCACAGCCATTCCCAGCCCAAGGAGCGGGGCTGCACTTACGCTCACAGACATCAGGGTCCCGCAGATCTCTCTCTGGGTGCTGGAAGTAGAAGGGCTTGCACTGCTCGCAGTTGCGTCCTATGGTGTTGTGCTGGCAGTCGTCACACACTCCCCCACTGGTGTTCCCCGTTGTCATGTACACGGCCATGTCGAAGTGGCACTGGCTGGAGTGGCCATTGCAGTTGCACTCTGTGAGAAAGACAGAAAGCAAAATAAGAGTCTGGTCCCAGGGGAGATGCAAGTCTGCAGAAAAGACACACCAAAGTAAGCCAAAGAACAGGCAGGACTTTATATATTGCCACAAGTTCCCAAGAAATAGCACATCACGCTCACACCAGACTCCAGATCTGTGTTTTACTCAAACTCACTTTTGCATGCATTACTATTGCGGCCTTCAGCAGGTCGCCAGGGTAAGTCATGGTAGAAATCCAAACACTGTTCACAGTTTAACCCTTTGGTATTATGTCTGCACATGCAGTGCCCATGGACCTGTCATTAAAAAAAAAAAGAAAAGAAAAAGAAAAAGAAAAAGAAAAAGAAAAAGAAAAAGAAAAAAGATAAATATAGTTAGTTATAAAAGAGGAAGGGAAAATAAACAAACGTGCTCTAACTAATGCAAAATATAGCTAGTACATAATCAATATACTTTTGGAGACTTTAATGCACATAACTGCATGTTGAAGACATAAAGGGCCACAGGAGTGTCCTTTACCTGTCAAGGTAAGAATGTCCTCACACAAATTTGTTTGGTTTTTTTACTGGAACTAATGCCTGAATAAACGCTTTCAGGCATGAACAAGGGGAGCACAGTTCCAGCTCAATAATCACTAAAGCCTCTTGGACCTAGAAGTCAGCTGTTTATTAGCTGTTAATTAGCTATTAACATGCACCTAGTTATATCTGCATGTCACTAGCCCAGCACCTTCTTTCCAGTCCTGCCTTTGTTTTCAAACCAAAGATAACAGATTGTTTGGATGGGGCTTATCCACCAGCCTCAGACTTTGCTTCAACATGCACATAACAAGTGCTGAGCAGACGAACAGTGACTGTGTGACGGCGCTGCCTTAGAGGATGGGGACTACCACACTGGAACCTTGATTTTAAAGGCGAAGCCAGTCATGCTGCTGCTCAGATGGAAAGCGCAGGGCACCGGAATCACAGAATCACAGAATCACAGAATGTTAGGGATTGGAAGGGACCTCAAAAGATCATCTAGTCCAATCCCCCTGCCAGAGCAGGAACACCTAGGTGAGGTTACACAGGAAGGCGTCCAGGCGGGTTTTGAATGTCTCCAGAGAAGGAGAATCCACAACCCCCCTGGGCAGCCTGTTCCAGTGTTCGGTCACCACCGGAGCGTAGCCGCTTGTCGGCATCCCGTGGCCCCGGGGGCAACCCTCGCAACCTCCCCGTGTGCCTCTACGTTTTCATCCAGTTAATAACTCACTCATTAACAGGTGACCTATTACTGCTTGTCAGGCAAAAATCATGGGGGAAACCAGAAGGGATGTGGCACCGGTGCAGCGGTGTGCAGCGCAAGCTGCAGGATTCTCCTTCGGAGCCTGCTGTTAGCTAGGGTTACAGCCTCCGCTTCTCAGCTGACAACAACCCCTACAAATGTAGGTTATATTTGATTCATGAAGGTGTTTCATCCTTTGGTGCCTCTATTCACTTAACTTTTAGGGCAACCTAAACCACACACCCATCTCTGGCTCCATATGGTTACACTCCCTTTCTGCATTCCTGCCTTTTAATTTCGTCAGCCCTTTAACATAATTAGAAAAGGAATGCTAAAACACTTTTCACCCAATCTAGGCTCTCTGTGCTTGATTAGCACCAATAATGACAGATATGTTTGCTGAGAACTAGTTTTAATGGTTTTCTTTTTTGAAAATTAACGGTGGTGAGTCAGGGGGGCACAGTGCCATTTTAAATTTGTGTTTGAATCACAAAGAGGCACAGACAGGAACAGCTTTATGCAGAAAAGTGTGGATATTTACCATTCCTTCCACTTCTTCATTAAAGCCATCCACTGGTGCACACTCGCTGGCATGTCCGTAGCAGAAACAGTTCCCACGAACCACCATGTCGTAGATGGCATAGTAGTACTTCTCTCTGATCTCCATCCTCGAGTCCAAGAGATTATCCCCCAGCGTGTGCAGCTTGACAAATTTGACTCTCAGATTCGTGATCTTTAATAGGTCTGCAGGGCACACGAAAAAAAAACAACGAACACCATTTTGGAATTATTTACCAGATATTGTATTGAATGAGAGGAAGCCAGGAGTGACTTCCCAAGCACACTTCCTACGGGCAGATTAGATCACATTTAATTTCAGCACTTACATACTACACATCACTTCATACTCCCAAATTTTTTTTAAAAATACATTATTTTACTACAGGTTGATCACTGTATAAGTCAGTTTAAGCTTAATTAAAAATACCAATCTATTTTATTGTAGGCATAGACAGGCACAAAGACAAACATTAAAGGTACATGCAACAGTACCACTAAGGAAACACTGGTTCCTTGGGGGTTTAAAACATAAGAGCAGAGACCTGATATTGAGGAACCGCTGACAAGTGGACCAGGAACTTTAAGAGTTTTGAGCTTTTTGGAAAAAATCTTAGTTGGAAACAAGACACGAATATATTCTTCTTTCTTATATGGCCAACTTTACTAGCAAATGTAATTGGTTACGTTTTGCTGAAAGAAGCAACACCCATCGCTGACCAAATACAAAGAAGTTCTCAAGGGATAATCCACAGGAAGACAATTTGCAGTGATTAATTCAATCCACATGTTCACTTTGATATTATGAATCCTGTGTAATTTTTTACAGCCTTGAAACTAAGCTTGAGAAAGCACTCCAAGCCCATGAAAGCAGAGTTTGTCCTTTAAAACGTCGGTTAAAAAACATTCAACTCAAACAGCAACTAGCAGACACTCTTCTACTTCAGATTTTTTTCTTCTGCTCCAGTTAGTTTTACACTAAAGGATGCAAGCTGAAACTGAGAATGAATATTAAATTGGAGGTCAAGTTTAAGGCCAAGCACCGTTTCCTACTCAGGCCAAATGCCCCACAAGGTTTCTGTTTGAGCCACGCTCAGCAGCAGATCTCTCTACCTTTGCATTCCTGGATTGTCATGACCGTACACGAATGCTGCAGTCATTTGTGGTTTATGACTGCAGCTGTGTGGTCCAGCCACTCAGTGCTATCAAGGCCAACCATTCCGAAGTCCCAACTCAGATGTTCTAAAAAATAAAACACAACCCCCTTGATTTTAGCTAGAAATTCAAAATTATGTAAGTACCTCTGTAGTTCTGTTTCTTTGCTTTCTGAATACTGTACAGTTACAGGATCACATTCCAACGTTTCTCTTGTCGACTGGATGTATTTGGGGGAGAGGGGTTCTTTAATGAAAATAAATCCCTTATCAATTAAGAAAAGGACCGACTACAATGATGTGTGTAAGAGCAATCACTTGAGTTGACAACAGCAATTGTTATTTCCCAGCACGTCAATGTCTAAGTCAGGACAAGAAGCCATAAAACAAACACATTCATATGACTTCGAAACTGTTATCAGGGCTAATGTATGGCTTTATTTGTGGCTTACTGTGGTTTTGGGAGCAAGTAAGTACAGAAATGCTTTCAAATGAGCCTGGAAGGTAACTGCATACATACTTTGAATCCTTGGACTGTATGGATCTTCAATTCGAAAAGCGGGATCTAAAACACGATATATAACCTGGAGGAAAAGTGGTACAACAAAAGATTCAGCTTCAAAAATAAGAGAATCTAAATCTGTATGGAAAAAGGTCTATACAATAAACATATTGGCAAAAAAAACCCTCTGACCTCTCCCTCTGTTGAAGGTTCAATGTCAGAGTATCGCGAGTCACAAATGATATCATCCACTTTCTTCATGGGTCCAGTCGAAATCCCAGGAAATGAGCTCTCACAGTCATATGCAAAATACCTATATACTTGCCACGTTTTTCCAAAATCAGATGATCTTTCTATCAACATTGCAGCAGGACGGAATGTCTAATAGTAAGAAAACGAAAAGAGATTTTATTCAGGTAATTATTACTTGCATTTACATTAAGTGTGAACAATCCACATATCTGGATTTGAATCTCTCTCCCTGCACTGACTATTTCCAATAAATTGAAAGATTGGAAATATTTTTTGGCCAATATCCTACTTTCTCCTCAGAGGTAGATCTTTGAAATAACACACATCAAACCACAGACTGAACATCTTTAAAAAGATGGCACTCAGTGACCAAGCGCTCAAACATGCTTACAATAAATAGGCAAATGTATGCTTTTTGGATTCCAAATCCTTTCTCAAACCTGGGAGGTTCAGCTTCACCCACTCTTGCTGCACACGAGTCCGCCAGTCCCGTACTCACCTCCAGAACAACTAGCTAATGAGATTTTTAAAAGATTTTTAATCCCTCTGACCTAAAAATCTCATGCTGCAATTTAGGCACTGCATTTCAAAAAGCAGATATTAACTTAAGATCTGGTTTGCACCTACCAAGAAACACCAAACAGTCTCTTCGTTAGTTTCCTGTATTCAGAGGCCCTCCAAGAGCCAAGCACAAAAGCATTCAGTCACAGCTGGAAAGAAATTTTCTTTCAGCTTCCTGGCTGAAAATATCACCCAACTTACAAACTGGTATCTCACCCAACAAAAAATGTAGCAACCCAGAGGTAAGGCAGCTCGAGTGTCTACCACACAAAGTCAACACATCATCATTAAACTATCTTCCCCCTGCAGTCTTCCTCCTAACAGCAGACCAAGCCACAATGGCCACAGCACCTGCATCGGGTCAGGGATCTCTCGGGAGTCCCTTGCTGCTGGGGGCCAGCAGAGAAGACCACATTCCACCTCAGCCACCACCTTGGGGCGGGGGGAGAAACCCAAGCCAGCACCACAGGTAAGAGGAAGCAGCTCTTCTAGAATCATAGAATCATTTAGGCTGGAAAAGACCTAACACTGCCAAATCCACCGCTAAACCATGTCCCCAAGCACCACATCTACATGTCTTTTAAACACCTCCAGGGATGGTGACTCAACCACTTCCCTGGGCAGCCTGTTCCAATGCCTGACAACCCTTTCCAGGAAGAAATTTTTTCTAATATCCAATCTAAATGTCCCCTGGTGCAATTTCAGGCCATTTCCTCTTATCGCTTGTTACCTGGAAAAAGAGACCAACACCCTCCATGCTACAACCTCCTTTCAGCTAGTTCTAGACAGCAGTAAGTTCTCCCCTCAGCCTCCTGTTCTCCAGGCTAAACAGCCCCAGTTCCCTCAGCCGCTCCTCACAGGACTTGTGCTCCAGACACTTCATCAGCTTCGTTGCTCTTCTTTGAACGTACAAAAGCTGACAGTTAGAAATTAAGAGATTAATTTGTCTACATGTAAAGAACAGGGATTTAGCTCTTCAGTAACTGCAGCCCCTGAAACCTCAGCTGAACGTTCCCACTAGTGCTTGCCTGCGATTTAGGGTGTACAGGACATAATCTGCCATTCCAAGACATCTGTTCGTAAAGAAACAAAGACACTTTGTGTACAGATGTTCCTTCTTCCTTAAGACCTTTCCATTTGCCAAATGAAAACGGATACCATGGCCAAGTTTTTTTTTTTTTTAAGGAGAAAAATCCTTGCTAACATATGATTTAGCTAATTATCTTCTAGAACACAACCACCACAGAGAGAGAGACAAGCAACACAAACCCCAGCTTCGGTGTAGCTCCTTCAGCAGCCTCACTGGAATTCAAACACAACTCACGCCGCAAGTCACAACTCAGCCTTCCTGTGCTACTTCAGCAGGAGCTGATGCCTAACAGCGCTAAAAAATCAGGCAGAACAGCTCAGACAAATACCAAATATCAAAAAGACATGAAGGACTAAGAGACCTCTCATTTCCTTGTGTTTTGAGGTTTGGCGTAAGGCTATGGCTTTCTTACCTTGAAGGTCATAATGAGATGAGTGAAATGAAACTCAGCCTCCAGGTTCAGCTGGATAGTCACGTTTTCCAAACCTGCAGGGGCAGAGAAAAGAAGCCATGCAGCAAACAAGGACACCCACGAGCTTCTACATCTAAATTTTACCAAAGCTCTTTGCTCCAGTGACGCAGAGACTCTTTGCCACTTGGCTCTGTTATCAAAAAGTGACATGAGAGTTAGTGCATTAATGGGGTATGGAGGAGACACCAAGGACCTTCTGAAGACTATCACACATGGGATTCCCGTGCGTTATCTCACCGAACATGTTACACCCAAAGCACAAGCCTGCCCTGCCATAATTTCAGACCCTGTAACACGGCTGGGAGCACTAGATGTGGGGTAAGGAGGGGGACCGCTTTGGGCTGGGTTCTGGCACCGAAACACCTGGTGGCCAATACGAGGGAGGATGCTGAGCCCAGACCTGCGTGGTGACCCCACGCTGTCCTCACACCCTGCAGCCTGCCTGGCAGCAACAGAGGCGCGAGTGTCTGCAGCCCTAACACCCCACATCTCCCCGATGGCTGGTGGGGGTGGTTTCCCACCTTTCTTCACTCGCTCTGTCCATCCGGACACAGGAACAGTTCCTTTACAACCTGGTTTGAAATACCACTAAAGAAACTATCACAGCTGTCCTTTGCAACCGTGAAGGCTAGGAAACCAGTCACAGGCAAAAGGTTTTGCAAACACTGCTGTATGACTACCTACGGTCAAGGACTACACAGAAAGGAAGAAAAGCAGTTAGAAGTACTATTTTCTCATGTGAAAAGACCTCTCAAAACAGCTGGATACTAAGTATACTGTAGTTAGAAATGTAAAAAAAAAAAGAGTAAGATTTATGGAGAGGAGAAAGGGTAAAAAATGAAAACAATGAACCAATAAAGCACTTAAATTTTTGACCATCTGCAATTTTATGTGGAGCATGCAGCAACAGTCCCTTCTGCTGTATGCCTGAATAAAAGAAAACATGAATTGGATAGAAAGAATCATTTGGTTTTTATTGTTGAAGGACATTTTCATGACCTTATGAGCCAAGAACTCTTCTGTGTGAATGCTGCCAAGCCTGTTGCAAAAAACATGAATTATTTGGAACACTAGAAGAGAGACACTGAAGACAAGCGGCTTGCTAGGCTGATCTAAATGGCTAAAAAGGATTTAGTGAAAATCTTTCTGTTTTGGGCAGCAGCAATGTTACAAATATTACCGTTTTATTTTAATATACAGTAAAACAGCTACTATTAATGCATTTGCAGAAGTCCCATCCCGTCCAGCTGGCTTTATGACTTCAGGGCAGGACTGCTGTTTGAGAAACCCCAATGCCTTGTTTTGTGTATGAAGGCATGCCAAAAGCATAACCATAAAAGCAGAAGGGTGGAGGAAGGATTCAAAAAAAAAAAAAGCCATCAAATTAACATGCAATATTTTTTTTAACTAGCTGGTTTGCTTCCAATGTTCATTTTACTGTCTGGCATATGGATACAGGAATTCAGGGAGCCCAGGAGGGGGAAGGCAGTTTGCAGGGTCAGAGATACCTCTGGCTTTGCTCTCCCGGGGCAGCAGAGGGGAGCAGGAGGGCTGCGGGCAGGACAGCAGCCCCGGCTCTGCGCCCAAACCTCCTCCTTCCACCTCCTCCACCCAGCCCAGCAGCGCGGGGAAGCCCCGGGTGCTCCCTTGGCAGCGCCGCCCCGCAGGGCTGACTCCTGGAAGGCTGCTCCGCTCCCACTGCCCAGACAGGAGGGACAGCTGGAGTCAGTGTGGGAAACTTTTCTCTTTAGGAAAGGAGTCTTGCAAAGTGATGGGATGGCTCTTTCTGACACTCCCTGAGGGCTGATGTGGCTTAGTTATGGATTAAGGACCGCTCCAGGGCACACAAAAGCAGCCGGTTTTACTCAGCCCTCCTCGAACAGCATGATCCTTCGCTCAGCAGTAACCACCAAGCCAGAGATAAGGAGCAAACCCGCAGGTACCCTTAAACAAAAGGAGGGAAAGCGGCTCCCAGCCCTGGATATGGCTCCCAGACAAACCCCCTACCATTTTCCGACTGCCACCAGAGCTTCAGGCGATTTGGATCAAATGTGGTGACCACGTTTTCAATGCGATGACTGTCAGGATTGAGAGTATCGTGGAAGGGATCCTCGGAGTCACATATGAAACATTTTTTGTCCTCCTGAAACAATAAAATAATCAGCATTACTGATTTTATCCGTGGGGCAATAGTTGTTTCCTGCAGATAAGAGTATTTTCCATCCATATCACATTCCACTCATTTTGCCTGCAGGAGTCATCAAAGGTATTTTTTTTGTTGAGATTATAAGTGTGTTTACCTTTACGAATTAATGCAAATTGTCAAATGGAAAATATGCCAGGAATTCCATAAACTTTATTTTTAGGAGAAGTATGTTTTCTGTTGAAATTGTAGTTCCAGGAAATCTCTTCCAGCGCATGTATTCTCCAACAGAAGTCAGAACCAAAGGCAGCATCTACAGAAAATCGCTGAATTGCTTCTGTACAAATGCAAAACTGCCTCTTCAACAGCTTGCATGAAGTAAAACTGGCTTTTGGGAGTTAACCTGGAGATGTATGTTCTCTGCATTAGGGATACCTCCAGTGAGGGTCAGTACGTGTCAAGGGGCCATCAGTGGTTTAGTGACCAAGACCTTTCAGTGTGAGGTTAACTTTACTCTGAATCCAGCTTGTCAAGCTCCTACCTAAACCTCGCATCTTCACCTGTGATTGCAATCCCAAGCTATGCACATAAAGACAGTTTGCACACACTACAAGGTGTGTCCATAAAATAAACGGTTGGGTGCAAGTCTGGCATGTGCTGCTTGGGAAAGCTGGATGCTTCTTCACCAGGAGGACAAAAAAAACCCCATCATGACTACTACCATGAATAACACTATTTTTTACATTGTCCTGGTGACTTAAACCACCACCTTCCAATTTTGCAAGGTAGGTTGCAACCAGAAGAGAGGGTTCCTGCTCAAGCCAACTTGCGAGGGAGCCCCAGCACACCAGCAACTCATCACTGTCAAAGCTACACAGGCATCATTCCTCCAGTGGGTTTATGGAGACAAATGCGGTGCTTTATCAGCCAAGAATGTGAGAGCTGGCAGGTCTCTGCCTCACACGCTTTCCATTTCACCAATTTCGGCTTCAGCAGCTTCTCCCAAGCCTGGCACTTCGCCCCCACAGACTCCTCCAGCAGAGAGCACAGCAAGTTCAGGGTCCGCAGGGAAGATGTCCCCTCCTGCCTGCTCCAGGCTCCTCTCCCCTGGGGGCCACAGCCCCTGCCTCATGGAACAACTTGCTCCTTCTCCCACCAAAACTGAATCCTAGGAAGCACAATCCTGCAAAGCACTCAGCATGGCCAAGCATCATGTTATAAAGAGGATACTTGGCATCTTCCTGAGATTTCTTCAATACCATCTTATGGTTCAGAAGTAACCAGAGACATCCCAAATGCTGAACTGGGGCTGTGAGATCAGAAATAAGGGCACGTGAACTTCTCAAGTGATGCTTTTTACTATGGCACTTCAGCATTTTCTGAGACAAGAAAATGTAACAAAGTTCCTTTGTTACTTTGTTCCAGCAGAGAAGCTAATGTTGTCAAAGACAATCCTGACATATTACAGAAATGTTCCAGCAAAGCTAAACCCCATGTTAAATCAAGTATTAACTCCAGTAGACTGAGCAGTACAGTAAAACTAAAGGCAGAGGGAAAGATTTGGTAACTTCATGGGCCAAGTGCTGTAGCCCCTCAGGCAGGGCTCCTCCTGCTTTCCCTGGGTTTTCTTCCAAGTGCCAGAATCTGGCCCTATTGTCTCCACAGCAAATTCGGCCAGAGATTATCCCCTTACTTTCGGTTCAACAGAGTTCCACTTATAACTGATATTTTATTCTTCCCCACCATCCCTTCTGTCTCAGAGATTTTAAGTCTGATGAGCTGCTTCTGGCTCAAGTAGGAAAGCGCTCTGTGTTTTCCACCAGATGTGCAGGACAATTTTATTTGCACCCTTTCACTTGGAGACCATACAAATGTAATTACATTACAGGAACAGGGCCAAAACGCTAGCCGGGTCCTACAGACCACTCTCAATCAGGAAGCTGTCTAGACCGCTCTGGCTAAGTCTGAAAATAAAGCATAATTGAACTTAACTGCGGCACATTCTTCTTTATAACCTCTCTGAGGAAAAGGGGGTCGGGAGCCGACAGCAGAGAGGGGTTCTCTGGACCCGCGTTGCTTTCACGGGGCGTGGGGTCCCGCACCGGGGCTCGACGCAGCCCCGCAGGCAGCGGCTCAGCCCCCGGCCCAGCCCCGCCGCTGCCCGCGGCCGTGCGCTCCCAACGCCGCCTCACCCGGGCCGCTACCGGGCGCGATGCCCGGACCCGCCAGCGGGGACCGAGCTCTGCGGCCGGGCGGGGTGCCCCGGGGTGCTGCCCCCACGTCAAGGCGCTCACCTGGAGGTGGCTGACGATGCAGTAGGGCTCGGGCTGGCGGAGGCCGCAGGTGGAGGAGGCGGAGAGGCGGGCGGCGCGCCCGATGAGTAGGTCGCCGGTGGCGGGGTAGCAGCTGCCCTCGGCGCATCCGTAGCTGTACTCGGGCTCTTGCGCCGCCGCGGACCACAGCGCTGCGCGGCCGCGGAGGGAGGAAGAGAGGGATGAGAAAGAAAAGCGGGAGCGCGGTCAGGCTGGGAGCCCCGAGCCGCCCCGGCGGGCGTTGCAGGGGTTCGCCCAGCCCGCCGTGCCCCGACGGCGGCGGGAGCGGGGCGGGAGTTACCGAGGCAGCAGCAGAGGTAGAGCTGGAGGCGGCCCATGGCGGGCGGCGAGCACCGGCGGGACGGGACGGGACGGGACGGGACAGGACAGGGCTCCCCCTCCACGCTGCCGCCGAAAGCTGTTGCGCCGGCTGCTCCACGCAGGCGCCGCAACTCCCCGCGGCTCTCGGGGAGCGGCTCCGCACCGCCGGGCGCCCCCCGGCCCGGCCCTCCCCTCCTCCTCCGCCCCGCCACCCCCGCGGGGCCGGGCCGGGCCGCCCCACACGGCCCCTCCCGCCCCGGCCCCCCGCCCCCGGAGCTGCCCGCCCCGCCGCAGCGCCAGGCTCGGGGGAGGGAGCCCAGAAGCGGCTGCTGTCGGGGAAGGCAGGGTAGCCCAGGCGGCGTGAGAGGCTCGGGGAGAGCGGCCTGGCAGCGGGCCGGGGCCGGGGAACGACTGCCCTGCAGCAACCGGGCCGTCCCGAAGGGGAGCAGGGGGACTTCAGCCCCGCCTCACCCCAGGTTATGCCCCCACCCCGTACCGCTGCCCAGCTTTGGGAGAGGTCTCTGGGAAGGGTGCAACAACCGGGGGGGATCACCGATTGGGCGACCCTTCTCTCTGCCCCTGTCTGTGGGGAGACAATGGAGGAATGGAGGTTTGGACCCAATCCTGATGTCGGCCGAGACAGGGGCAGGCCGGGGGTGCTGGCTGGGCCGGGGTCACTGTCGCGGCATCCCCGTGTGCCAAGGCCCGTGACCCAGCAAAGGGTCGGGGGTTCGGCAGCCACCACGTGTGACGCTTGACGGTCTCAAATCGCCCGGTGCCTTGGTGCTAACGCACGTGGCTCAGGAGTGCGATTCCTGGGGACACGGCAGCCGCGGCTGGGGCTGGCCCTGGTGCGGGCAGAGGAGCCCGTTGAGCCCGGTCCAGCCGCCGCCGGGCTGGTTTCTCGTTAACCGGGAGCATGCGGTGCCGCTGCCTTGCCCAGGGCTGCTGGGGCGGCTGTGAGAGGCAAACGGCGCTTCATTTGGGTTCCCTGGGCTCCACCAGGGGACACGGGGCTTTTGTCAGATGGCGGCAAAGTCCCCTTGGCACCCAAGGGAAAGGTTTACAGGTAAATAAGCAGCAGGGAGCGGATATGAAGGATAGAAGCGTTTGAACAGCACAGCCCTGGCTGGGTGCAGGCTCGGACAGATGCCTGGGTTTATACGCCCAAGTTTTGCTTGCACACGTGCAACACGTAAACTCGTGTAAATCTTTACCAGGTACAGGTGTCCCTCAAGAACACTTTGCCCTCGCTCTTTTTGGTGCCGGAGTAAAAACACGCTGTGGTCTGTCCGTCCCAGCAAACCCTGCCGAGGTAGGTAAATATGTTCATTCTCATTTTACAGATGGATAAGCAGAAACAGAGAGATACCAAGTGACTTGCCCTAAAGGTTAAACACCAGGTCTGAAACATAACCCGGGACTCCCGACTGAAGAACTTGTGCGGCTGTTTCATTAAAGATATCCAGGAAATTAAACCATTTTAAGCTAATAGGGCGGGTATTGTAATTTTAAACCACTTTGGCAATGTGGTCTTCTAAATTCACAAAACTAATTCAGTTTCACAATCCTGTCACGTAATTCACAGCACGGCTTTGTTTTTAAGCTTCAATACAACAAACATTTTTGTGCCAATAACAGAAAACGTTTTCTTCCGCTGTAGTTAGAAACTCCTCTGGTCCAAGGCAGACAGGCAGTGGCGTTCTGCAGCATTGCTCTGTGTGTGAGTGTGCAAGGACAGAGTGTTTCATTGCCACTGGATTTTTTTCTGTTCCATATTTCTGCAATTTCTATTGAAGTTTTCTCCAGTTTTTTTGGTTGGTTAGTTGTTTTTTTGTTTGGGTTTTTTTTTTTTTGGGGGGGGGGGGGCTTTTTTGTTCGCTTGTGGGTGGTTTATTTGTTTGGTTTTTCCTATTTCATAGCCTTGTAGAAATCAATCCTCCCTTAGACCCACAAAGGGCTGAAGCTGCCCTCTGGAGCTCCCTGCCACTGTGCTCAGGCTCCTTTGCGCCTTGCTGCAGACAGGGTGACAACACAGTGCATTCCAGCCTGGGGGTGAACTTGCTGCATGACATCAGGGATTGAGTTGGCGTCACAGCGGTGACCACGCACCCGTGTGGGGAGCACAGCCATGGACCGGGGTGGCCACTGTCACCTGGCACCATAGTCACCCTTTGGAGGTGGCTGAAACCTAGGTGAGACTACCAGCGTTCACCATGCGGGAAATAGATGCCATGAACTTGCTCGTGTCCATCCCTTTCTCCAGTGCTTATGAGCAATAGCCAGTGAGAGTATTTTAATTTGATTGATTCTTCAAATAAAAAAAATTCAGTTCTGTGTCATATCCTGTCCCTGTGGTTGGTGAAGTGTCTTTACAGTCTTAGGGTGTCTGTGCTGGGTTGGAAGTCTTCTTGAAGAACCAACGTTCAGAATTTGACCTCAGTGGGACCCACTTGATGACCTGCTTTCTTATGACATGGCAGTGGTTGAATGCCTAGCAAATACAGCTGATGAGATCATTTGATCATTGATTAAATATATCTTTGATTATATGTGATTTTGGTTAAATGGTTGCATTTTGATTATTTTCATTGAAGTCAAAATGCTCTACAGCAAGATAGTGATTTCAATGATGTTTTCAATAAACACTTTTCTGAAGCCATTTCCACCAGACGGAGAGCCGGGGGAACTAAAAATACGTATTTTTGATCAAGATACAGCATTTTCCCACACATTAACTTCGCAAAAACACTACAGGTTTTTTGCACCACTTCCGATGGTGAATGTTGCACAGTTATAAACCTCAGAAGCTGCCACAGAATGGGTTTGGTGTCCTGCAGCCGCTGGTCCTGCCAGGTCTGCTTGTTTTGTGTGTCTGAGCATTCCTGGAGGAAGGCAGGGCAGGTCGGACTCCACGCTGACTTTCTTCTTCCTGTTTCCGCTTTTCTTCCAGTGATTTCTGTTTCCCCTCATGGATACATCTCCCCTCCATGCCACAGCCACAACTGCTGTGTGTTTACAGACTTATCCTCGCGGCTTGTTGAAAGCCATATGGCAGTTCTCACAGCCAACAGTCCATTTTAGGAGGAAGTTATTTTTCAACTTTCTGCTTGTGAATTCTGAGTTTTGGAGCCATGAATGAAATAATTTTGGTTTATATGGGAATTCTTTCTAAAAGCTCCAGTTTGCCCGTTTCGGGTGCAGTGCAGGTACATCAGGGCCACATTGAAACCTGCAGGAAATCCTTGATTACCTGCGTGTGAGCAGCTTGGTGAGCTGTGTGCTCCGAATAAAACAGAGATACTCAAGCTCATTATGGCAAAATCAATCTAAATATATTCTGATTACAGTCTAGTAACTTGTAAATAAGCCTCACACCTCACAGATGATTTTTAAAAGTGTTAAAATTCAGAAAAATCTAAACCACAAATTATGTGCATACCTGCATTCAGGTGTCTTTGTTAAATTATATCGAAGTTATAATTTGATTCCTTTCATTTTCATAATATATGCTATGATATGAGTAATGCATGTTGGACATGGCCCTGGAGCACAGCTGGTTTGAGTTAGAGGAAAATCTCTGAAATCTCATCCATGCCAGCAATTCCCACCCAAGCCCTGTAGCACATACGAGTGCTAATTCAGCTTTCCTAAACACAGAGTGATAACTAGGGAGGGTTTATCTCCAAGGGATGGAAACAATGCTTGCTTTTAGATAAGGATTGTTTATGTGTGCTCCTGGCATGAGGACGGGTAGTTGCTCCTGCAGAGCATTTCTCCTTTTCCAGATGCAGTCTGGGCTAGATCTGAGCACTCTGGGCTTCTCACCCCAGCTGGATGAAGCCCATGAGGGATGCTTGCTGTGGGATGGTCCAGCTGGCAATGACATGATTGGTTTTAACTGAGGAAAAGCCATCTTTAGTCTGTTCAGCATCCTGCAGGAATACGTATACCAAGGGTGGGATTTTGAAACTGAAGCATTGCTCCCTTTGGTCTTTTTAAAACCCTAGCGCTTCTGTAGCATTTGCTTAGCCCCAGTCTCCTTTTTTATAGTAAGAAAAGGAATTGTAAGCTAAAATTTAGGTCAAATCCTGTGTTCTTTATGGCCACAAGAAACTGCTGAGTGAACCCTGACTTCTGTGAAGGGCTGCTTGTAGGAAAAAAGCTGGATAAACTGTTTTTCAACATTTGTGGCCTTTTAGACTCACAGCTGAAACCTAAAAGCTGGAGTTATTCTCCAGTTCTTTGCATTAATGAAAAACATAGGAAATCCCTTATAAGCATATGAAAAAAAGGTATTGCAGGAGGGGCATTGAGAAATGATCCTTAACGACAACTTAATGATTTGGAGGTTGTGTTTGGCATTAAGTGTGCACTGCCATCCAGTGGGCACCGGGAAATTCGCTCCCTGTCACCCACTTCCAATGGCCCAGCGCTGCACGCAGGTACCGCGCGTCCCTCCGCTTTTTCAGTTAACATAGGGGGAACCCCACATGGTCAGGGGTTCTTGGTGACCCTCCTACTCTGTCCCAGTGAGAAGATGGGGATGGAGGAGTGACAGTACCCTGGGGATGCTGCCAGTTGTCAGCAGGGATGGCTACAGAAGCCCACAGCCCTTCATCTGCATCGCCCCATCCTGGTCGGTGCAGCCCCGTGCGGGGTCGTGGCACAGCCACAGGTTATTGTGGGGCTCAGCGGAAGATACAGGGTGTTGGGAGTTTCTGAGGCAGTTACCTGCAGCTCTCTGAGCAATCCTCCTTTTGCATTTCCAGCCCTCTACAAGGAGAAGCCCTGGCCTGTGGGCAGGAGTGTATTTTAGAGCTCCCTCAAAAACTGCATCCTGATTATCAGCAGGTTTATTAAAAGGTTTTTCCTGATTCCATATAAACTCAACTGGCCAAAAATCCTAAGAGAAAGCTACATTATTCACTGTGCCAAAACACTACGTGCACCTTCAAAGGAATTTAGAGACACAGCCACTCGTGCTGGGAAGCTCAGGAGGTGGTAAGCATGAAGATTTCAGTTGCACTTTACCTGATGGTCTGTTCAGACCCTAACTTTTGCATGTTGCATACTTGCTTTCCTGCTCAGTGATTTCATTTTTAATGGCTATTACTTGTTCTTCTAGTTGTCTCAGTTGCTCTGCCTTGTCTTGTTTGGTTTGATTCAGGTCCCGAAGCTTCTTCTCCAAATCTGGAAGAGCAGAGACATGCAATGATGCTCATATTTGTTGTCTAAGTAAAATCCAGGGATTAACAGTGTTTCTTTTCCCAGCAGTTTCAGAAGCAATAAGCCCATTTCAAATGAGGAATGTTATGTATGCAACTGGAGGGAAAGTCTGCCTTCTAGATTGTGAGAGAAATGTGACAGAAATTAATTTCTCAGCATGTGCTTTTTGTCCATCAGATGGTATGGGGCAGGACATGGAGCTCTTAAAGGAGTTGCCTTAATTGGAAACACTCAGAGGAACAGTTCGTCCACCGATGTGTGTAAAGCCTGGACAATTCGGGCATAATGGGCTTAGGTCTCCCTCATTTACAGGACTCTTTCTGCTGTTTGCTGTGAAGCTACACCAATGTAAATATACTGGTAATGAGTCAAAACCCAATTCACTGCCTGTTTCCAATGCACTTATTGTCTGGGCAATTTCGAGTGACTGGGATGCTCTTAATACTGTTCCTCAAGGTATCTGCTTAAAGTATTCATTCGGATCCTGTCCTGAAGAATTCACTCTCAGGATGGAGTTTCTGCTTCTGTTTTGCTGATATTACACAGTATTTTTGGACGTCAAGCCTGGAAGGATCCTAGGCCCAAGGATTCCCAGTGGAAATGGCCAGACCTTCAGTACAAGCAAAATTTGGTCCCTGATGTGCAATTACATTACTCTTCTGTTTTGGTGACCCTCTAAACCCACCCAAGAGGCTGTGTGAGGAGTGGTGCCACGGCAGCCACCGTCTCCGCCACCCACGACCCCTCTGCCTCCCGTCCACAGCCCCGCAGGTCCAGGGCACATTGGCTTCATCCTCCACTGTGATGCCTGTGGGTGGTAGCACCAGAGTGTGGACGGATGTTTCCCTGTGTGTTCCAGCAAGCCAGTATTTGCCCCTGGTTTGGTCTGCCATTGCTCAGAGATAATGTCTGAAGGGAAACAACTGATGAAAAACAGCTGCCCTGCAGCTCTCTGTATCATGAGCCGTCACTCAGGTAATGTAAGAAAAAACAGAGTGCAGAGGAAAGATTCAAGGTCCAAATGCCCAGACCAAGTGTATAAACGAAAGCTCCCAGGTATATCTGCAACCATATTTTATGCAGATTTTGTACTTGTCCTGTTTTTAAACTGTCAGAAGCAAATCACCGCAAGTCCCTGTGTGGACACTTCTTAAACTGTTTAGTTTTTTAGTTTTTTAGGTTTTTTTAGTGTTTGCTTATAGCAAACAATTTATGTCAGAAAAAGCACATAAGCCAAATAAATTTAACTGGTTTTAAACTGTTCAGGTAGCTTCAAGCAGGGATTTTCACCAGTTAAATTGTTTTAAACCTGATTTCAGGTGAACTTAGTCTGTTAGTGTCTGTGGGCAAGGACTTCAATTCAGAAATGTCATGATTTTCACTGCTAGCTATGGAAGTGAGAACACCACCTGTTATCCTTTTAATTTTTCTTTCAGTCTCCTCAGCCAGTTTTTCTGCTGCTTCTTTCAGCTGCTTCACTTTTTCTAGTGTTACTTTTGGAGGTACCCGGGCTTTTAGGTTTTCTTGAAGAATGGTGTACTTTCTTTTAATGTCAGCAAATTCCTGTAACAAAAAGCCGTTACTTAGTTTAAGAGCATCTCATAATTAATCTGGCTTGAATAGCTTCTTTGAATCAAACTTTAAGTCTTTCATTCTCTTAAATCTTAAAAAAAAATCCATGAGTATACATTGAACAATGCTTTGCAAAACCTGATAAAAATCAATTAAACTGCCAGTGGAGCAATGTAAAATGTCAAGGGAGGGTGAGGATGTAAAGAAAATATGGTTTAAGATTTCTAAAGCTTATGCTGGTTTTACTTCTTTTGATAGGGCTTTTCTGTACATTTCATTTTTGCTATGAGGCTTAATTCAAATATAATGAATTACCTGTAGCATCTTTTTTTTTAAAATTTTATTTTTTTACATTTTTGGCTGTAGTAATATTTACTGGCTAACTCCATTCCATGCCAATTTAGATTGCTGTTGAGGCTGCAGTTTAGATTTCTACCAGGTTTCTTATAACCTGGAAGCTTGGTCATGCTCCAAGGTTGCACTGTGGGTGCCTGGTTCTCCTTGCGGTTTAGCAAATTTCTAGCTGCCTTAATGCATTCTCAAAAATTGGAGCTACTGAAAAGCACCTGGCCAACAAAAACTCCAAGTAACTCCCACAGCAATTTTCTCTGAAGGAGAATGGCATGGGATGAATGGCCAGGCTGCTTCCATCACGCACATATTTTAATATCTGGTTTTGTGATTTTTCTGTTGTGTTTACTGGTGCCCATGGTGACTACAAGTCTTATACACAGTGTAAGGAAAAATGCCATGGAGTAGCCAAAGAAATGTGTATGTTTTCTTTCATTCAAGCAAACAGAAGTGTTATTTGCCAGAAGCCTTAAAATAAAAAAAAGAAATTATTCTTAACCTGTGGCATTTTACACTGCATGGAAAATGTTAACACAGTTTTGAGGAGAGCAGGGCAACACAATTACACTTCTGAATCAAAAATACTATCAAACATGGAGCAAGTATTTTTCCCCTTAATATACAGCAGAAAGGCTTACATTATCAATATTCTGGGCTTGCTTGTGTGCTGCTTCTGCCTCTGCTCTTGCCTTCGTAGCTTGATTCTTGTTCATCAGCATTTTTGCCTGCAATGTGGCAATTTCATCTTCCATCTCAGACTGTTTTGCTGACAAGTCATTTAGTTCATCATTTGTCTTGTTCACTTTGTTCTCAGCCTAAAACAGAGCAATTGAATGCTGTGGTTTCTTATGCAATATCCATCCAGCTTGCAGTGCATGACAATGAAGGAGATTTATGTAAACTGATTAAGAAGAGGAGACCCTTAAACATTATGGAATCAATGTCATATCTGCGCCACATTCTGGTTTTATTTATTTAAATTTACATTAAGAAAACATTGAGATAAAGTATCCTTTTCTAAAATGTATGTAGTATATAAATTAAAAGATTTACAGCGAGATACCTGTGAGATTTGTGTTCTGATGGCCCGTATCTCTTCATTTAACTTTATTAAGGTGTTTTTGGAGCGTCCTTGGGACTTCACAACATTTTTTAGTTTATTATTAATTTCATCCACAGGCAGAAGAGCTTTAGCTGCTTTGCTAAAATGGAAAAATAGAAGTAAGTGTAATATCATGGTGTGGAGAGCAAAGCAAGAGCATATTTCAAATGCACTCATGTTCACATGCAGGAATGTTCTCCCGAGTCAAACAACAACTGTCAGAATTGTGGTTCCTAAGTTGGCAAAGCAAAACCTCAGTAAGGGACGTTGTGTGGGAGCACATGTGCTGCTGGATTAAAGGTGAGGCTGGATGCTGCCCGCTGCCAGCTGGTGCATAAGTAAGGACAGCTTGCTTATGGGTGAACATATTTTCTATCTCCGTATTTTAAACCTCCCAGTGAACTATAGGTAATGATCTGTAGGTCCAATGTGGACGCACACAGCTACCTTCTCAGTGTCATCCTCAGCAAGTTTGCAGATGACACCAAGCTGAGTGGTGCAGTTGACAGATGTGAGGGACGGCATGCCATCCAGAGGGACCTGGGCAAGTTCAAGAAGTGGGCTCATGAACCTCATGAGGCTCAACAAGGAAAAGTGTAAGGTCCTGCACCTGGGTCAGGGCAACCCCCGGTATCAATCCAGGCTAGGGGATGAAGGGATTGAGAGCAGCCCTGCAGAGAAGGACTTGAGGCTACTGGTAGATGAGATTGGACATGACCAGCAATGTGCTCCTGCAGCTCAGAAAGCCAATTGTGTCCTGGGCTGCATCAACAGGAACATGGCCAGCAGGTCAAGGGAAGTGATTCTGCCCCTCTGCTCCGCTCTGGTGAGACCTCACCTGTGTCCAGCTCTGGAGCCCTCAGTACAGGAAAGACATGGACCTGTTGGAGAGGGGCCAGAGGAGGGACACCGAGGTAATCAGAGGGCTGGAACAGCTCTGCTGTGAGGACAGGCTGAGAGAGTTGGGGTTGTTCTGCCTGGAAAAGAGAAGGCTCCAGGGAGACCTTATTGTGGCCTTTCAGTTCTTAAAAAGGGCCTATAAGAGAGATGGGGATGGACTTTTTAGCAGGGCCTGTTGTGACAGGACAAGGAGTAATGGTTTTACACTAAAGGAAGGGAGACTCAGGCTAGACATGAGGAAATTTTTTACAAGGAGGATGGTGAAACACTGGCACAGGTTGCCCAGAGAGGTGCTAGATGCCCCATCCCTGGAGACATCCAAGGCCAGGCTGGACAGGGCTCTGAGCAACCTGATCTAGTTGAAGATGTCCCTCCTCGTTGCAGGGGTGTTGGACTAGATGACATTTGAATGTCCCTTCCAACCCAAACCATTCTATGATTCTCCTCTTTGACTCAGCAGGCGGAGGAGCCACGAGCTGGTGGGAGCTGCCTCCTTGCAGCAGGTCAGCTCCTGCAGTCAGTGGCGGCTCGTCCCTGCTGGAGAGACTCTGTGGAAATGCCAAGCTGAAATCTGCTGCCGTCTGAGCTTTCCCTCCAGTACTCCTGCCTGGGGTATGGAGCAGCCCTGCCGTGCACTGTGCCACCCCAGCTCAAGACGTCACATCAGTATGAGAATACCCTACTCACTCAGCTTCTTGTGCCTCCACCAGCAGTGTCTGAGCTTCTTCCCTTTTTCTGTTTCTCTTACTTGCATTCAGTTTGTACTTCTCACAGGGCTTCATAATGCTCCTGATTTTGTCAAGCATGACTGTGAGCTCTTGAGAAGTCAGGGGAAGGTTTATTTGCAGAATGTAGTTTGCCACCTTCTCTGTGTCTTCTGGAGGTGCGCTCTCATCTGCAACAGAAACAGAGCTGAGAGTATCCTGAAGCGGCTCCTTCCTCCTAGTGAAATGTAAATGATCATTATGGCTGCCTACTCTTTGAGTTATGTGGGAGAATAAAGCTGACAGGCACAGCAAGGGGGTAAGTGAATTATCTCCAACATTTTGTAATTTAATATTATGCTTCCAGGTACTGCTGTTAGTGTTGTCAGAACTGGCCAAATGAGGATTTGAACCCACTTTGAACTGGGTTATTAAAATTCTGATGTAGAACTGAGCCTGTGGAAGGTTTTAAATCAGTGCATGGCACAGCTAGATGTGTCAGAGCCCATTTCTCTGTCAGCCACCAGATCAAAGAGGTGCTGGAGAGAGTGGAGTGTGAATGGAGTTTTCCAAGCCAGCTGGTGGGTGTAATCCCTTCCCTGGAGCTGCCACAACATTGAAAGTGGGTCCTTTGCTGGTTAATGAGAAAGGCTAAGCTACAGAGGGAACTTGGGTCAGACTCAGATAGGATGGGAATTTCAAGTAGAAAAAACGTATTTTGACAACTCCCCTTACAAATGATCTTGTCCTAGTTCTTTGCTAAGAGGCAGAGGCACACAGAACTAGAGTAGTCAATGCCTTGTGAAGTCTCAGCATTACTTCTGTTTTCTGCTCAGTTCCCTGTATAGACAAGACTTCGGGTGATAAAACAGTTGAAACATCTTATATGTTTGTGCTAGTGCCACAAAGTAACTCACCAAGAATTAAATAGAAGACAGTTGCTGTGCGAACAGTTGTGTATTCCTGAAAGCTATTTTCTGTAGAAATATATTAATCTAAAACTACCATTCACGTCATTATAGAGTACAGCAGATTTAATGTAACTGTACACATCTCAGATGTTACAGTTCTTAAATTCAATTTACAAAACAAAAATTCACAAAAAAATGCTTTTGTAATTGTTAGTAAATGCCATATGTCTACTAAGAAACATGAAAGAAGAGCCAAAGGTGGAATTTGCAATTGCTATCAAATAAAAATCTGAAAATCTTAAGGACTTAAATGGACTTTTTCTTCCAATTCAATCAAATAACTTAAATATTCACCAACAAAGGAGGTCCTCTGGCCTCTGGCCTTACTGCCGTTTGGATGTAGAGGTATAAATGCTGAAGGACTGCCAACATGCAATCCTTAGAAACTATGAGATCAGCTGCATTCAAGAGATTAAAAGAATCCTACCACATTTGAACTCCTTTGATGTGCATCTGGTAAAAAAACTTAGAGTCTGTTTCTTAGAGCATTTTTCTGCAATTGCGAGGGTGGAAGAAGTTTTAGGGTATGTATGGTTGTTTTGTTACTTTTTTACGAGAGCTATGAAGTTCTACCAGAATCCTTTGATTCCTTGAGTTACAGCTTTACGGAGATGACGGAGCAATATGTGTCCTAATTCCCACGCTCCCTGCAGAGAGCCTCTATTTAGGGGCCTGGAAGAAGGGGGTGGAATAACAATTTGAGGATGTATTGGACAGGCCTGAACATTATATATGATATGAAATTGTGGTAGTAGTCCTTTACTCAGATACACTAGGAGCTGAGGGAATTACTTGCATTCTTCAAATAAGTAAATTAATAAAAGCTGAAAATCAGAACATAATAGATCTATTGGAAAACTAATACCAGGTACTGTCACCTGGGAGAAAGAAGCACTAAAAAAAGAGATTGAAAAAGATTGCACAGATCAGGAGGTAGACAAGAAATTTGATGCGTATACAGATAGTTTTCTGGCCATCTATTATCCTATATTTTATTGGAATGTATATTAAAAATTAGTCAGAAAGAACTTTGCATGTTTACCTAACAAGAAGTCTTTCACTTTTCGGATGAACTCCTTAGTGATCTCTTGGTCAACTTCAATTTGATTCTTAGCCCTCTCCAGTTGCCCTTTAAATTGTGAGCCTTTCAACTTGCTCTCTTCTGCCATTTTCCTGATGCTTTTGACCTGGAAGTATTATTAGAAATAGTGCCATTTTCTGGAAGTTATCTATCATTGCTTGGCAAGTTGAGCTCTGACACAAAAATGAGTTTGATCCAAGCCTCAGCTGGAATCACTTGATGTGGCTTTGAAAAGTAGTAGGAGACCCCTTTGGGGAACTCCAGAAGTTGCTACATCATGGCCTTCATCTGGCCTCAGAAAAAGCCTAAATCAAGCATTTTTTTCTCTTCACAACCACTGCTAAACCACAAGCCCTTCTGTTTCTGAAAGAAGGTGCTGACTGTTACTTTCTGTTGCAGTATTGCAGCATGTCAGTGATCAGGTTCAGTACAGAAAAATGCACGTAATTTCATTTGCCTTTTCATACTGGAATTGCTGTTAAAAATACACTTAAGAAGACACAAATAAGAAAGGTAGAGTTTAAGGGCTGTCTTTAAAAGTTACATTTTGCCATTAAATTAGTATTCTTGATCATTTAAACGAGAGTTTTAGATTAATCATCATATTCCAACAGTATTTTACTTTTTTCAGGCTATGCTTTGCCTTAAGGAAATGCACGGGTACAGCTGCTTTGCAGTTTGTGCGGTATAGCCAACTACTTGACGCCCTTCTAAACATCACTGGGGGCAGAAAAGCTTTGTCTTGAAATCACTTGCAAAAGTTATTTAATGGCAAATGTAAGAGTAATAAGATGTTGTATAATTTGAGCTTAATGCTATGCGCAGCAGCAATCCCATTGCAATAAGCATAGGCCATACTCTGGCTGCTGACTAATGGCAACATTTGAATCTTTCCCAATAAAAATATAGACAATATTAGCCTGATGCCACCAACTTCCATAGGCACAGGGCATCATGACCCATGGGATGTTGGCAGTTGTGAGGAAGAGGAAAGCATAGCTAGAGCCATAGTCGCTCGGTGGGACTGGCACCTAATACTCCCAGTACCGAACGATGGTAGGTCTATGGTGTTGGGACAGAGTCCATCACTAGGTCACTGCTTTGACCAAGGAGCAGGTGAGTTTTTGTAGATTTGAGACCTCCCAAATGTCATCCTCCATCCATTTAACTGAACAAACGTAGGTTTGACATACAGTACCTGATTCTCAGGTTCCCGTAGCTGAGTAGTCAAGTTATTTAGCAACAAAGCGGTCTCCTCAGCTTTCCTGAAGGCATCAGTGGACAGTGGAAGAGCTCCACCACAGTTTGGGCCACCGCACTGCCTGAGTCCGTGCCTGTCCCGGCACAAAGTCCCCCCACAGGCTGCTGTGACACAGGGCTGGTCTCCTGGCACACCACAGATCTGCAATAAGTAAGATGCTTATGTCAGGACTCCTCTGGGCACCTGAGAGACACTCCTGAGGGAAGGAAGATGTTTGACATCATATGAACAGCGAACATAGTATGGGATTTTCCCAAAGAGTGAGTGGTCTGGTCTCTCCAACGATGGGTATTGCTGCCAGTTATGGGTCCCCCTTCCCCAATTTGAAAGATGCAGTGGCAGCCCATGGCTCCAAGCCCATCCTTGCAGGAGCTGTTTGTTTGGCTCCATGTGTTGCACTAAGACCCTTGCTTCACTCCTTTATGACAAAAGGGCTGAAACTGTTCCCTGGCCACATCCAGCCCATGGGTCAATGGCTTGTTCTAAAAGATCCAGATCACCTCTCACAAAACATGGTACCATGTCTAGCCCTCCATATATTTTGACACAGATGTTGAGACTAAAGGCCTAGATGGATGATCTTTTGCAGATCTGGCAGTGTTGGCTGAAGGTGCTTACAGGTACTAATTGCTGCCCTGCAGGACAGAAATCCCTTCCCCTCCCATGGGTGATGCAAAGGTTGTGTGAGCATTCCCCATCCACTCCAGGGCAAAGATGCTCTGCTTAGTTTAAGTCACTGATGGAGGAGGTTTGGGTTAATCTTTCTGAATATATACTGAAGTCCTCTTGAGACTAGAGAGTGCTTAAACAGTTCCTTGCGCTCGGCCTGCCCTGGGAGCAATGGCTTCCAGAAGGCTGGTAGGAACCACAGCTGAGACGTGCAGCTGTTTCTGACATGACTGCAAGCCTGTGCCAGGGACGTTTTGTTTTCCAGATTTAAAAATGCGTGTAAGCACCCTTTTAAAACAAAAACTACTAACAGCACCAAAAAAGAGACTTTTGTTTAGCTCCTATTCAAAATTCACAGTGCCTACCTTTTCATTCAATTTTTGGATGTTGGGGCTCTCGATGCTCCTGAGCTGCTCCAGCACACGGCTTGCTTTCAGGGCCTGACGTCCCAACATAGCGAGTGTGTGGTTCCTGGTGTACTCTGAGTATCTTACAACAGGGGTTGTCCCACTGGTCTTCCGCTCTGCCAGCAATGATACTTCAAAGTGTTTCCTAATGTTGCTGATGGCCTCTATAGCAACAGAAATAGGGCTTAGTACTGATTGCATTTTGATTACATTTAATTCATGCATTTACTTCAATTCTGGACAAATGGTGAGTGGCATGTGATTCAGTTTGGTGTCACTGGTGTTTGATTTGGGACACTAGGGAGGGACAGGAGCTGTCATTTTCTCAATCAAGCTTTTTAGTCCTTTACTCAGCCAGTTGCCAAACAGGAATAGTTACTGATCCCCATAAAACCTGCTAAAGTAGGTGCACACACAGTGATCCCATGTCATTCTTCAGAGACCAAGGTGTATGAGAAGCCAATGGAAGGTTAAAAAGTAGGAAAAGGATCCCATTAATGACACAAACAGCTACTGATCTGCATTCATCAGTAGCACATGCATTGCTGCGTTGATTCGATAAAGCTCCTGTCATTTATGCTGTTTTGAAGTTTACGCAGGAGAATTGTTTCTGCCAGTTGTAAGACCTATGAAATGATCAGCTGAGTGCGAGTCAGGAAAACATTTGTCCTGTCTCTGTTCAGCACAGCACCCAAAAGGTAAATGGTCTGCTGAACTGAGGCCAAAATTTAGATTACAAATGGGAATTTATGAGTTTTCTTTGGCTCTGGAAAATCTAATTTCAGAGTTGATGCATTAAAAAAAAGCATTTCCATGATAAGCTTGTAGGCCAGACAAAAATTACTTTCCAGCAAGTCTTCCTTGTTTGCTTAGTGTAAGCTTTCCCTTAAGCAGACTCAAAAGTGTTGGAGAATATTACATTTTTTGCAGATTCATAGCCTAAGGAAAGGACTCAGGCCGTTTGCAAAACACATAATTTAAAGCTGCTGCTGTCAAGGCTTCCCAGATCTCCAGAGAACCCAAAGTTTTCCTCAAATCTCCAGACAGAAGTATGTGCAATGAGCGAGAACTGATGTGTCTGCAGTGAAAAAGCATTAGAGATCATTGATTAACATCCCTCTTTGTGCTCACTGGCTGAAGTCAATGACAAGGCACTCGTCAAGCCCTGCATGCTTTGAATCAGGCACTAAAGCCCTTGACCTTGCTTTGATTAAAGCTGAACAGTGTTTAGTTATCGTGTGGAAGCAGGGCTATGTATTTTATCTTGTAACTCTGGGAAACAATATACAGTTTAAAGTTAGCTCCTCATACAAAATACCTGGCAAGAGGCTGCTGTAACTCCATATATAAGCCAGAGACTGTTTTCTGTGCAACGATTCTATAACAGCAATATTTTACAGTGGTTCAGCTCTCCATTAAGTGGCCCAAATGCATTTTCCATGCTTGGTTTCTGATAGAGCCGTAAAGCTTCCAAGTTCCTTTACGTTAAACACAGTGTCTTTGCACAGGCTTGATTTACAGCCTAGGAAGCCGTACTCACTGCATTACCATACCACAGTGGCTGCAAAGCCAGGGGCCAAGGCTGGAAAGCCATAATTTAATGAGATCTCATAAACTGCAAACATTCTTTTAAGGGCACTTGTATCTTGGTTTTTTCCAGTGATTGAAATTCATCATTAGATATTGACATTTCCAGGTCAGCTGGCTGAGTTTATGCCTGTGAGGAAGTCTCTGAGTCCTGAATTCTTGTTCACTTGATCTTCTGCAAAGAGAGGTAGGTAAGATTCATGTCTCTAGAGCACAAGTGCCAAATGTGCCCCAGATGGGGTACATGGCACATCCTGCTCTACCCCACCTGCTTGGGCCAGCAAAAAAGAGAGGAAGAAGCAGACAGAGCCATATCGAGGATGTGCTGCCAGTCCTGAAATGCAGACGGGGTGAAATGCAGACGGTGCAGGCTTTCTCCCAGATACCAGAGAAGCTGGTTTTCTGGAAGGAAATGCTCTTTCTGTGCTGTTAGATGCTTGGTAGCAAGACCAATGAATGGCCCTGACCAGAAATTCAGCTTAAATTCAAGGTCTTCTCCTCCCCACACCCCCGTGTACTTTTTATAGGGCTGTTTATCTGTCTCCTGAGGCTGAAAGATGAAGCGGGTTTGGAACGTGACCAGACAGCACCACGGATGCTTCAGCTGTGTGTTCAGTGACCTTGCTGGGATTTATTGTTTCTTTGCCTTCCTTTCTCAGAGTCTGTACAAGACTCAGTAGAATTGGGAAGCGGAGCCTGGGAGAGCTATGATGGCTGCTCACGTGGGGACCCGAGTGGAAGAGCTGGCCCCAGGGAACTGCCAAGTACAATAGGGCAGGGGAACCCTAAATCTTAATTAATCCCTCTTTCCCTCTCTTCCTGTCCCTCGGCTTTGTATTCTGTTGACTTTTCCTTCTTTTTTTTTGTTCTTGTCTAGGCCAATCTTTTTCTCACCCAAACGAAACACAGAGGAACTGTAAATGGGAGCACATTGCGTGTAGCTTGTGTCTTCTGTGGTGTGCACATTATCTTTTGGGGGTTCATATGTTGGCAGTGGTCTCTTTGGAGAGTATACTGCTGACAATCTCCTGCTGCTGTGGTTGATCTAGCATCTGTTTGAGACTCCTGACTGATATGTCTCTGTCTTTCTCCAGAAACCAGTCTGTGACATTGTCATTACTGCTATTAGCAGCTGATGGAGACTATACTTAGCTCAAGCACAGACAGTGTAATTCTTTCAAAAATTCCAAGGAACTCAGTTCTGACTTGACAGTTTTTGGTGATGGAGAGCTAGTTCCTTACCACATGAAGTCATGTATTTTCCCATGGGAACACTACAAAGTTGCACTATGACTCTCTGCTTTAATTAAACAAACCATTGCTGTACAACATTCTTTAAGCATTGCTAAGAGCAAGAGGAGCCAGAAGTGGGGAAAATAATCCTTTGCTGTTCTACAGTATGATCTGTGAGTCTTCACTGTCAAACGAGGTGTCTTTTAAATCCTGATGTAAACGTCAGGATTCATGAGACTTCTGACTGACGTGACCCTGGCACATGCATCTGAAATTTAAGATGCTAGAAATCATGGCATTTTAAGATAAAAGGGAGTTTGGAAAGTCAGTATAAAATGTTGTTAGTATTTACATTTTTGCACTACTCTAGGAAGCTAAAATCTAGGGATCTTTGAAATGTTGTATGGTTCGATGGTGAGAAAAGCATTCTGAAATTTCACAGAAAACTTCACCTACTTCAGTTAATGGCTGCCTTACCTTGGAGGTTCAAGTAATGAAAACTTTGGTGCAGATGTATTTTCTGCCGTAGAAGTTCATACACTAGGTCGGCTTCTTCCCCAATGTCTTCTATGTTCTTGTTAAGGTCAGGAAACTCATACAGCGGACTGTGAAGGGGACCCATTTGTGCAACTTTTTGTCTGAAAGGGAAATGGCAGTTATGCAGAAGTCAGACTGGATTGTTCTTAAACTAGAACTGAGATACACAATATTTTAGAGGACAAGAGAAATTTCTAAATGATCAGAAACATTTACTTGTAATGTCTTATTTAGAAAATCTTTAGAATGAACTGGAAAATTCCAGCATTTAAGTATATGCCTGTGAGGGACAGATAACATATATAGGTAATATTTTGTTCACAAATCTATTGAAAACAGTGGTTTAGTAGGGTGCTGATCAGAAGTGGGACTTGATGTGTAGGGGTGGCTGGTGTAGCCCAGGGGAAGACTGCTTTGTCAGACAGGGGATTTTTTCAGGAGCAGCCGAGCCCTTACTGAATGTAGCCCTGAAAATCCCTGATGTCTGAGAGGGCCTCCAGTGAAAGAACAGGATGTCTCAAAATTCTTTCAATTTCAGAAATGGCATCTTCAAAGGCTTTGAAGCGCATGTCACAGCCGGGCCTTCGTCCTCCTTTATCTTCGAGATTTGCAGCAAACCTCATTAACACCTGAACAGTCTGAGCGAGGGCAGTAATTTCAGTGTCCCACTGATCAAAACAAAGATGACATCGATGGCAAGAGGGAAAGTCTTTCTCAAAGCCACGGCCACACTTGTCGCAGAACCGTCCGGTGACGCCAGCACGGCAGTTACATGCACCGGTGGCTTTGTCACACATGGGCTGGCTCGTTCCCTCCGGGTTACACTCGCATGCTGCAAGAAAGGGACAGCGAGTTACATCCAGTTGTTCCTTTTCTATGGGATTAACACATGCAAAAGGTACAATGGTGCATTTCAAGACAATAAAAGCAAATGCAAAAGGAACAATCATGCATTTCAAGACAATAAAACAAACTGGTGCTTGAGTTAGAGACACATGGACTGCCTGGCTAATGGCTCTTCTTCATCTCTAACTTCCGTAGCCCCATCATAATCATAGAAGGAACAATACAGATAAACAATATAAACACTTTCATCTATCTCATAGACACAAATGTATGAAAGCCTTCTTCTCTAGATACATGTCACATCTTCCCTATGAATAAAAAAGGTAAATGCTTCTTTTGAGGCAGTTTCTAATCCAGTTGTCCCCACTTAGTAATACTTACAAATGCAATGTGTCTGTGGATTGCCAAAATAATTTTCCTCACATTCATCACAACATCTTCCACTGTAACCTGGCTTACATGGACACTGGCCTGTAAGCTGTAAAGACAATTAGGATTAAATAACTTCCTGCAGAGTCATATGGCTGGATATACATTATCTACTGTGTTTCTTTTTCTCCCTGTGACTTATGTTATATAGCTGTATGGGCATTGCAGTGACACTGCTTGCACATGATCTTTGAACGCCACGGTTTATAGAGTATTGGCCCACCCTTCCCATCTTCCTCCTGAAGGCTGTGAAAATAAAATGGGCTTTGAGCGGCATCTTTACTTTACTAATATGAAAGACTTTGTATGTTCCAGTCTACAGATGCTCTTTGACAACTCATCCTCTGACTATGATCTGAGAGAGGATTCTTTTTCTTTACGAAACAGATTAATTTCTTATTTTTTGCTGGAGCAAAGTACTCATCTTAACATTTCAACTTCTAACTATATGATATATTAACTGAAATTTAAAACCTTGAGGGCACATTATGGACACTGCCCTAGAAAATTTATTTTGGAATTCAGCTCTTAAATTAAACTGCAGGGAATTACAGATCTGATAACTGGTACAGCTCAGAAAAACAGTAGTAGTTCTTTGAGGTTAAGAGCTACATTTGCTAGGAAAAATAAATCCCCTATATAGTCTGCAACAAACACAAAGCATATTGAAAGGAAAATGTGAAAGCACATCAACAAGAGCTTGCAACAAGTTCCTGGTCCTCTGAAGTCAGTAGCAAAATTGCTGTCCACTCCATGGGACCACAATTTCACCTCTCTATTCTGAAATGTTGGGGTTTTTTTCCTACATTCTAGCCCTAAAAAGTGCACAGGAATTAAAGATGAGAAAAGGTACTCCAGCAGTCTGATAGATGAGGCATGATTAATGTAATGGCCACAGCTGCTACTTTATGAAAATAAACACTTAAAAAATACTCATAAGACTCTTGGGTCCAAGCCTGAACTTCCTTCTTCCCTATATGCATATTTACAAGGCAGTTTTTTTCCTATGTGACATTTTCTTACAGAGTATTTCTAAGACCCATTTGACAAAGAAACATACAGGCAAAGAGAAATCACTTACAAGAAGAGCCACATTATCAGAACAGCACATTTGATATAATGACTCAAAGTGTCATTGCATCAACTGCAAACTTCTGAAGACTTCTTGCTTTCAGGGAGCACAACAGAAAACTCTCCTCATTTATAGGAGGGTCCCCACTGTGCCATGCCAAAACACTGCCACCCCAGTTCCCAGAAAGCAGAGTGATTTTCTTGCCTGGTTGCACTGGTTGCTTTGGGAGTTTTTTGGATCACAGTCACAGATCTGACATCCTTTTCCACTAGCCAGGTCCCAGTAGCCAGGGGCACACTGGTCACACGTCGTGCCCACCACGTTGGGCAGGCACGGGCAAGCCCCGCTGGCTGGGTCACACAGACAGGCTGCGTCCCCCCCCGGGCACATCGCAGGGTGAACACCCGCCGGATTGCACGTGCACTCTGGAAAAAGAAGGGCAGTTACTGCAGCAGACAATAATATGGACAGCTGATGGACAATCAGAGCTGTATATAAAGCCTACGCTGTATGTTTACTTCTCACAAGCTTGAATACATTTTTAATCTCATACAGTTTACTTGTCTTTCTGTTGCAGCTTATATATCGCTTTGAGCAAACTTACCAGGAACTTTCAGTACTTTTAATACAGGCACAAAAAAAAGAAACATAGATAATTCTGAGTCTTATTAGAAAGAAATGTTAAATGTTTTGGACAAGGAGAAGCTGGTTTACAGTAGGCACTATCCAGCGTGGGAAACCCCAGTCAGCCAAGTAAGATAAGAAGTCTTCCTTGTGAAGAGCCAAAAGTTAGTGCTCAACCACTTCTAATGGACATTGTCTAAAAACGAATGAGGAATGGGCTTGAACTGTATTTTAGAGATTCCCAGAAAGAAAGTTTATTGAAAATACCTATATTTGTCTGGCCTGTAGAAATCAGACTCTCAACCAGGCACATTTGTGAAAAGAGTCTTTGAGAAACATTGGGAAGAAACTTATGCCCTGCATCTTCTTACACTCCTGCCTTTCTGTTAAAAGTGGGGAGTTATTGACTGTGTCCTCGTGGAATCTGTTAAATTGCCTGAACAGTCTCATTCTAGCTGCTTAATGAGCACAACTGGTAAGGCAGGGAGCTCAGCAAGGGATCATCCAGTTAACTAAGTATTGCCAGGTTGGCATCAGCCAGCAACATGGATAAACAATTACCTTTGATTCCTTTACTTTTGATTCCTTTCTGAATGGGCTGAGTGCATGTTTATTTTCCTAATATTTTCATTTCACAAATGAGTATTTCCTAGGACTGATATTCAGTATGAGATTTAGTGAGACTTGGATGACAAAGAATTTAATAGATGCCATATTAACGGTTATTTGTATCACTGAATAGAAATGTATTTGGTATTTTCATATTTTGCTCCATTCATCTGCTTTAATTTTACTGTCCATCCAAGGTCTAAGCTCTCTCTATATCCTAATTTCTTTAAAACTTTTCTTGGTGGAAATACACAATTGCAGTGCTGTTGCTTACTTACTTTGACAATCTTGATTGAGGGCTGAGCCAAAATACCCTGGTTTGCAGAACTGGCAGTTTGCTCCATGGGTATTGTGTAAACACTTGGTGCATTCCCCGGTGAGCCTGTTACAGGACTCTGGGTCTGTCACATCAATGTTGTTATTGCAGGGACACGGCGCACAGCCATGCCCAGGGCTGCCTGGGTTTTTGTAGAACCCACTAGGACACTCGTCGCACCGATCGCCTGTGAGAGAGGAAGGTAAAAACATCTGCTGGCTGATGGGAATACAAGTGAAACATGTAATTCCCAGTAATAGTGTTAAAAGATTCAGATTGTCTGTTCAAATGCACATTTCCAATGGAAAATATCCAACTGTTTGAGACTGTTGCCCTTTAATCCTATAATCAGATAAATTACATCTCCTACACTGAAATCTGACTGAAATGCACTCTCCTTATCCCAAGTCATTTTTACCAAGGAAGTCCTTTCAGTAGGAAAAAATAGGTACTCCTCAGACAACACCTCCAAATATCTTTTTTCCAGCAAAGTCCTTTCAATGGCAGGGTAGTCAGGGTTGCCCATATTTGCAGGACATTCCCTGTGGGGCCTTCACCCCAACAATGTCATGGGAAGATGTGGGGTGCCCTTTCCCACAGCAACCCAGAACCCATCAGAACTGTCCTCCATTCCATAACCCAGAGGAGGATCCTCAGGAGGCCAGACAAGCTCTGGGACACTCTGTCCTTGCTTGCTGGCATTGCAATTACTTCTGCACACTATCCAAATGCCCACTCTGATTGGGGTGCTACTTCTCTGCATCTCAGAAACCTTTCTGGACAGGCTGGTGTTGCTGGCACCTCATCCACTGATTCATACTCAACCAAGGACTCTGCTCCTTCGCCGTGGTCCCCAGGACCAGAGCCTTTCACGGTTTCTGAGGAAGTGAGCCTGGTGCCATAGAGGTGACAAAGAGCCTTTCTGGGAAGGAGCAGGAGGAAGGAAGTCCAGAACTGAGGATTATCATGGTTTGTGAGGACAGAAGTCCCCTGAGTAAGTACCAACAAGGATCAGTTTGGCCCTACAGCAATTACTCAAGCAAAATTGCTCTTGATTTATAAAGGAACCTGGCCTAAGTAATGATGATATCATTGGTTTAGTTTTTGGCTGTGTTTCCCATTAGGATTTGCTTCCATCACTGGAGATCTTTCTAATGCCCAAGGAAAGGGAAATATCTCCAGTTTTGCTTGCAGAAATTTAAGCTAAGTCAATGGGATCTTAGGAAGCAAGGCAAAAGTCTGCTGCAAAAATATCTGCTGAGAATGGAAACCTAATTTCTAAATCGACCATTTAAATGGTAAAACAGTCGCTTTCGGGCATAATGTCAAAGCAAGATCCTTCTATATGAGGAAAGATCTTCTCTGATTATGAAATCTTATCAGCTCCTGTTGGTCCCCTGTTCTTTCTGAGTTGGGATTCCAATGCTGTTTTTTTGGAGGTAATGAGCAACTGCAGTTCTCCTCACCTCTCCCCACCAGGTTAACATAGTGTCCCTGGAAAGGAGGAGGTTTGCAGAGAGTGCCATCAGACTAATCATCTGTATCTATATAGGTGAACCCCTTTCTCGAACACTAATTGCACAATTTCCACTCTTCTCAGTCCGGACTTCCTCACCTCATTTCACTAAATTTGGATGTTAACTTTTCTTATCTATTTGATTACAATTATCTTACTTTTCATTTCTGAATAGAGGATGGTAATTTTTCCCTCTTACATTCATTTTAATAGAATCAAAACCAGTCCTTATTTTGCTTTGTACCTGAATATCCTTCGAGACAACTGCAGACTAGTTGTGCAGACTGGGAGTCCTGGTAACAGGAATGTGCAAAATACCTATTGCTTGTAGGTGCCCCTGGGCACATGCATGGGCGGCAGGCTTCTCCCTTCAGAGGGTTTCCATAATAGCCATCCATGCACCTGTCAAAGCAGTCAACACAAAGCAGTAGGGATTGTCAAGTGCTCCTTTCAGTCTCTGCAGGTGAATCATTATATGCATGTATAATTAATTTAACATTCCAGGTCATTGTAATGCTATCCCCATTAATTGGTACAGATTATGTCCAGCTTCAAAGGTGTTCTAAAATGGAAAATCTGAGCTGCACGCCCAAAATCTGAAGCAAAAAGAAAAAAAAACGTGGTTTCTTTTAAAGGGGTATTTCTGAAGACTTTCACCTACCCTGGAACAATTTTAATCTAAATGATAATATATACGTATGACACATCAGAGCTGCTCTGCATAGACAGTTAAAAGATACCAGGTAAAAACTGTGTGTGTTCACCAAGTGGCTGGTGTGACACTAGAAAGTCCTGGCATGGGCAAAAAAGCAATGATTCATTCAGAGCACCCAGAGAATATTGCATATTTTAGATGCAGCATATGTATTGAAATCAGTGCTCTGACATGTTCTGCAAACCCGGGGTGCTGACTTTGTCGAGGTGGTGGTGTCTGTGCTGCTACCCAGACAGACAGGGGGCTCTGGAGGCTCCCCAGGGGCTCAGCCACCTCCACCACCCTGCCCGCCGCCTCCGCGTCCTGGCCCCCCACAGCCCCGCAGCTGCAGCAATGCAGCGGCTTCTGAAACATCCTCAGTCTTTGATCTGCTTCACTATGGCAAATGGGAGCTCAATTCTCTGTGTGTATACAAGCCCGGCTAAAAGTCTTGGATCTTTGATTATCCTCGCCTTAGGGTCTGGAGCTCCTGCAGAGGCACAGGGCAACAATTAGTTCAGCCTCCCATTTTTAATCTATTTGCCAAATGCAAGCACAATAGGCAAAGGCTGTATTGTCCAAAAGCACTGCAATAGAAGCTCAATAGGTGTCATGGGGAAATCCTCTTAAAAGGGAATGACAAAGTACAATCCAGACAAACTAAACAGCTAACGAATTTAATTCTGATGTCTGTGTTGAACTCTGATACTGATGCCAGTGTATGGAATAAAAAAGATGAGCATTTTGAAAGGAGCTGGAACACATGGGAAAAGTAATTTGCTGGTCATATGGAAATAATACGAACCAGCAAACAGGGCATGTTTATTTAAGCTCCTCAGAGATAATTGCAAGTACTAAAATGAGTTTTCAGCACGAGATTAGCCTCTTGGCAATTGAAAAGCTGGCAGGAGTCAGTGTGTCTTGCATGCAGTGCTTTGCACGTCTCCAAGCACATGGGGCCGTGGCGCTCATCTCTCAAATGCCTTCTTGCAGGGAGCCCACTATGATGCCATGTGTGTGCCGTGTCTGCAGTCCTCCCACAGGCGTTACACACACCTTTCCACTCACATTTGCCGAACAAATAGTTACCTGCCAGTAGGCAGCGAGGCCTACTTTAATCCTGGGCTTGGGTATGTGTTTCTAGTTAGGGTCATTGATGCATTCATGGAGATGCAGGTGGGTCTTCAGCTACACATGTTTCAGAGCGTACTGGTGTTTGGGTGTACTTTGCAGTGCTGCCCATCACCCTACCTTTCACAGTGGCTTCCAGCTGTAAACCCTCGGCAGTTCAGGCATGCTCCAGTCACCAGGTCGCAAAGCTCCGCGTAGCCGTTACATGGGCAAGGGCGGCAGTGGGGAAATCCAAAATAGCCAGCCAGACATCGGCTGCAGCGCTGGCCATCCACCTCCCGGCGGCAGGAGCACTGCCCTGTCACCTGGTCACACAGCGTGCTCAGTGAGCCTTGAGGGTGGCACTCACATGCTGGAAAACACCAAAAGCAAAGCTGCGTCCCAAACATGTTGTCACCAACCCTGCCCATTGCTGATGCTGCTCAAAAGCAGTGTGAGCAGCAGGGATGGAAAATTCGTTATGCATGAAGAGCCAGATACTGGTACTGGTGCTGGCTGCCAAATACTCACCATAGCAGCCATGGAAGCCGAAGCCATAGCTGCCCACAGAGCAAGTGTCACAGCAGCGTCCCACAACGTTGGCTTTGCACTGACACTGGCCCCCCAGTTTACTGCAGCTGGCGCTCAGCGACCCTTGGGGATTGCACTTACACGCTGCCAAGGGGAGAGAAAATCAAAATGGGTTTGGTCGTAAAGGAGTGTGACTGCTCTTGTAAACTTGCAGGTTTTACACCTAAAAATAGGAAGGAAAGAGTTTGATTATTCTCATCAGGGGTTCACTAACCATGGCTTAGATTATTTGATGCTGTGGCATTGATGGTGATGGTGTATCAGGCACAAGCACAAGTCTCGGTGTTGGAGCTACCACATTCAGGACACTGCCTTCAGCACATATTTGGGATAGGACAGAAGAGAGGGTAGCAAAATGTAGACCTGAATGGAGATATCCTGTAGTCTAGAAGGGTTTGATATATATCTATGTCTAACTGCAGCACGGGGCATAACCTGCAATTTAGACAGCCGGCACCTGTGTATTGTTTGCTGCTTTCTGGACACCTTGGACTAACTTGTTGAGTGCAGCTGGTCTGCTGACTCACAGAGGATGTTTGTCCAGGATGCTCAGACGTCAGTGCTAGAAAGCCAGAGTGCCACGTTTCATTGGGAGAATCCCATCACTATGGGAATTGGGCTAACAGGGAGTCAGCATGGCCCAAACTTAAATGAGGGGTGTCTGTGGCTGCATAGTCACGACCATATCACGTGATGTGTGGAGTGATGCATCAGTCCTTCTAATGATAGCTCAAACCCAGCAGATGCTATCAGGTCCATTGGACACAAAGCTCCCTGAAAGGAGCTGGCCACCAAAGTTTTCCAGAAAGGCCCTTCCTGTTATTTGAAGTGCAGAGAATTTCCGTTTCTCTGGGCCCAACACAAGCGAAGTCTCCTGAGGCACCAAGTCCATCTGCCTTTTCTGCAGTGGGTCCAGGAGAATGCCTGGGGCTTCAAACTCCAACCACTCTCTTCCTGAAACACTACCAAGGTTTTCTTGGTGAATCTTTTCCAGAACATCAGCTTCAGTGCCGCCATGCCTGGATTCCTACCAGGGCATCCAGCTGGCTTGCAGCATCCAGGGAGAGGGCTTAAAAACACCTCTGTCATTTTACAGCAACCAGAAAAGTACAAAAGTTACTGCTTGGGCCACCTGGTAAAGCTGTGTCTGATTGAAATGCTCCTCAGAAACCACACAAACACTACCATAGTTCCTGTCATGATGCTCCATGAAGCTCATCAGGTGTGATGGACTCCAAGAGCCATGGCACCAAAGTTGTTTGCAGTGCACTCAGGGTTCAGCAGGATGTATCCTGCACGTCCGTACATACTACGTGCTGATCAACCTCACTTACCTACACCACCATGGGCTGAGAGTCAACATATCCTACAAACTCAAGGGAAAAACAGTAAATGTCCAAAAGAGCTGCCTGTGCGGGTTGCTCCTTACCGACGGCACCATTGTGAATACGGGCTGACATGCTCACTATGAGCCGTGCGCATGCTTTGGGCAGGATGTGAGGTCCAACTTCTGATGCTATTTCAATACAGTGATACTTCTGGTACTCGTCTAAATCCTTTTCACTGCATAAGTTCTCCACGGAGCTGATTCTGGGAATAAGTCCAAGCTTTGGCATTAAGAGGGAAAAGAAAATATTTTTGCTTAGATATACTGAAAATCAGAATTTCCCACATTCTCTAACTGTGCTCCACAGTGCAAGGACAGAGGCCTGGAGCACCGTATTTCCAAATCTGCCATTGTGCTGCTTCGTCATCTGAGTTCAACATTTATTCTGAAGGTCTAGACATTCCTTGACTTATTCAAATAAAAGAGACTGTGTATAAAAAGAGTCAGATTACAATAAGACCTCAGATACACGCTCAGAGCTGCTTTTCCTTCTAGGAGGTGCTGCATTGATGACTCCAAAAGCAGTATCTGGCCAAAACTTTTACTTGTATTATCAAGACAGAAAAAAATCTGCCAAAGGTTCTATATCCAAGTATGGACAGCCCCTGTCAGGTCCAGCTCTACAGAAGCAATTAGAGGAATGGGCTCAAAAATATTTTTCTCAAGAGAAGGACCCAAAACTAACACCCAGTTCCTGACTTGGTGGAAACTTGGGCAATGTTTGGACCTGATTCCCAGGAAAGTACAGAACTAATTTTACTTTTCTAATGTCATCTTTAAATATATCCATGGGTTTTCAATTAGATTCAGACAAATTATAGAGATTTTAAAAAACCTAAGAGATTAAGAACTCCATGAATTTATATCCCTAACCACAGCATCTTGTCAGCATATGTGGAGTGAGCTCATAATAAATGAGCACCAGATAGAGGTACATACCCTGACTATTAACACATGCAACAAGTATGACTTGATGAGCTTTTATGGTATTACTCCATGAAAATTAAAACAGATCCAGTTCTGTCTTTCCATACAAGAACATGCAAACACAGCATCAACAGAGGTAAGCGGGAGCATGCTTCCCTAAATTTCCATTAAAACACATTATAAATGATTTTAAAATGTTTTGAGTAAGTCTGTATAGAAAAAAAAATCACACTTGTATAAATACAGTCTCAAAGGAATTGTGCCAGAGCTACTCACTGAGTCAATCAAGATGAACGATTTCACCTTTGGGTCAGAGGCAGAGGGCTGAGAAAAATACACATCCACAGAATATTCTGTTCCTGGCTCCAGGCAGATGGGAGTTTGCAGAAGTGCAATCCTGTTTAGCAGAAATAAAGCACATTTATAGCCAGGAGTGGAGACAAGGCAAGTTTACTGGATGTTGTGAGCACTCCCTTCCCACTGTGTCCCCAGCACACCCCACGGCTGCTGCTGCTGTGGGGAGCACCCCCAGCCCTGCTGCTCCCAGGCTTTGGGAAAGCTGCATAACTTCTGCCTGGATGGTTCACCAAGCGCAATTTAAAACTGGTGAAATCAAGCTGAAAATGGCAGGTTTTCCTACTTCAAACAAAGGAGTTTGTAACTCGCTCTTCCTATTCGTCCTTTCCTATCTCTGTTTGATCAAGACTTCGATCACACCCTCTTTGCTCCTCTCTATTCCTTTACACAGGTCCGAACTGAAAAGCTGGTTTTGAAAAGAGGCTAGGACAGTGACTTTAAGTCAGTATTTCCTTTCTATACTGAAAGAGTTGCAGCTGGATCTTTGCCAAAGCAATGACTAACCCCAGCAGGATCTCAGGCTGCTCTCCTGGCTTGGGCAAACCTTTGCCAGGCTGAGGACTGGAGCATCAGGCTCTTCCTTAAGAGCGTATTGCAGTGCAACAGCAACAGGAAAGGCCACACATGTGTTTCTAATATTCCCATTTTCCCACACATTTATTGCTCTGCAGCACTTCAGTAAAAGATCTGTACACAGAAAACCCACAGGCCAAAGGACAGGAATAGTCAGACCTCTTTGTAGCTGGGAGAGGCAACACATGTGGTTCCTGTGAAAGGCTCTTGTTTTTGCAGTGTTGACTTGACAAAATACCAGCGGGCTGGATGGCAACACTTGCTATCCAGTCTTCCAAGGACTATAAACAAAGGACAAAAATTATGGTCATTTTTCACATCTGAAAAAAACACTTTGCCAGGATTAACAAAAGCCATCTGAATGATTGCACACTGCAGCGACAGAACAGATTTTCTCTTTGTTCTTCACAGAACTTAAAAAAAAAAATGTTATTTGTGAAAAATGCATTGTATAATATTTGCAATGGATAATTGAAGAGCAGAGATGGAAACGGGACCTCAGCTGGTGCAAATGGAAACAGCTCTGTTAAAGTCATTGGAGTTGTTTCCTTCTTAGCACAGTGTTGTCCCAGAGATATTGTTCATTATCTGCCTCCTCTTGCATCTAATAAGGAATGGCAAACATAAAAGACTTAGTAACAAATGTCTTTAAAATTCAACTGTTTAATCTAATCCTTAGAAGGAAAAAGCTACATCAAACCAGCCCACTGCAAAATTGTTCTCACGTTTTAAGACACTGGGAGTTTTGTTTGCCTCGGAACGGCAGCAAGAGAACAGAACACAATAGGCAGAAGGAGGATCTCGAGTGGTGGGATTGTCCCAGGGAACTGCAAAAGCAAAAGAGCAAGTACAAATACTGGTACCGATAAAACACTTGCCTGTGTTTTTAAAGACATGGGTGCGGACTTGGGTTTAATGAGATTTGGGTTAACAGATTTTCCTAGACATGTCTTCATCATTGAGAAATTTCGTCCAGGCAAAAAATAAGATTTTGAATATTTTCCTACAATTTTCACACATCACAGAGCCCAGCTGGAGCAACTGAGAAGCTGGATGTCTGCAAAAGTCCTGGATAAGTATCTACTCAGTTCACTCCTGCCTGTGCACATTTATCTGCTCAGAAAATCCCAGCTATAAATACAGAACACCCATCTAAAAGCAGCTGCATTTTGCACGTGTCTGATTTGTGAACAGAAGTCCAGTCCAAGCAAAGGTACCCAACGAGGAACTTCAGAAGATGTAATCTTGGCCAATGCTTAGAAAATATATGTGATGCTGATTTTTCACATATGAGTGGAAAGAGTTAAGGGGATTGACAGAGAGCATGTTGCTCTGTTGATAAAGATTAAAAGGCAAACAATTTTAAATTGAAATATAAAGAGTGCAACAAGCTGCTGTGTCCTATTATTGACAAAATAGACCCTGCATGTGTCACAACATCACAAGACACACAAGACATCACAAGTACCTCAGGCTCATAACGAATCGTTATACCAAAGTCCATAGCAAAGGGAACGTTGTTGATGGCAAATCTGAGGCCAGCTCCGCTGGGAACGCGGGCGAAGCCAGGTCCTGTCCATGTGACAGACCGGTCGGTGCTGGGCTGCCTGAAAACCACCGACACAGCCGAGTCCTGTCCAAGCTGCGCTGCTCCCTGCAAGGGCATATTGACATTTTCAACAGCAAGCAGAGTCAAGTTACAAAAAAACCCCAACCCTCAGAAAAACAAATGAAGTATTTTCGCCATGTAATTTACTTATTTCAGCCAGCCTCATTTTCTGAACAAGCACGTGATTGACACTCTAAGAACTCTACCATATGTAGGATGTTGAGGCTCACATATAAAGAAAAACTTCTCCTAGCTTTGCAACAACAGCAACAAGAAGGACTAGAATAATTCAGCCATCTCTGTATATGTGTCGTCTCACACTGCAAACCTTAAACAGATTAAGCTTGATTTCATACATGGCTGGACTTTTACTATAAGTTGAATAAATAAATTTCAATACTTAAAATAACAAAGCTGACAGCATTTGAATGGAATAGGTACCATGTTAACATCTAGGTACACCTAAATGTTGGAAATGTCCTGAAAGCAAAACAAAAA